>NW_026294413.1:39556350-40252183 GCF_007827085.1 Peromyscus californicus insignis | reverse complement strand
CATTTCAGGGTAAAAAGACGGAAAAATATATTCCAAGCAAATGTACTTAAGATACAAGCTGATGTAGCCTAATTTAATCACTGGCATACGAGACCTCAAACCAAAATTAATCAGAAGAGGTATCGAAGGACACTGTAGCAAGTTTTCTTGTCAGACTATCTTTGGACTGCTGGACTGCACATAATGACACAGAGACTTATTATTAATTATGAAAGCTTGGCCTTTAGCTTAGGCTTGTCCCAACTGGCTCTTCTAACTCAAATTAAGCCACTTCTGTTACTCTATGTCCTATTACATGGCTCAGTTACCTCCCCTCTGTACTCTATATCCAACTTGTTCAGCATCTTCTCACCTGTCTTCCTCCTAGAGTTCTCTCTCTCTCTCTCTCTCTGGAATCCTGCCTAATGTCTCCCGCCTAGCTATTGGCCATTCAGCTCTTTATTAAACCAATCACAGTGACACATCTTTACACATTGTAAACAAATATTCCACAACAGGATAGGACATAGTCTTCAAAGAAAAATTCACCAAGAGGACATTACAATTCATAATATCTACACAACAAACATAAGGGTACCCAAGTTCCTGAAAAAACCATTACTACAGCTCAAATTAAATATTGACCCTCATACACTGATAGTGGGAGATTTCATGACCTCACTCATGTCAATAGACTTGTCCTCCAGACAAAAACTAAAGGTAGAAATTATGGAGTTAAATGATTGTTATAAACCAAATGGATCTAAAAGAATATTTACCTCAAATACAAAAGAAGATACCTTCATTCTTGCTGCTCTGGAGGCTATGGGACCTGGGAAGATGGAGCTGATAAATGAGACACACTAAATCCTCATGTAATAGACCATTTTATTCAGTACATCATGCAGCTTATACACTGAGGGTTTTGAGACGTCATATGAGGAAAATGTACAGTCACAAGGGCAATTCACATGTGGTGGACAAGTCTTGTGGCAAGCAAGGTGCATGTGGCAAAAACATGTGTTTTTTTTTTTTAGAGGCATGCAAACAGAAACAATATTCATTTGTAAAGTGTTGTTTTCTTGGCTTTTTAAAACAAACACTCAGAATTCTCATGTGACTCCATTCTTGGACCATTTTCCAATATTATTTTTCCAAATGCAGGATATCCAGAGTGGTTTTGATTTGTGATGTTTTGGATAAATCTAATTGTCATTTAATGCATGAGTATTCTATATACAAGCAAATTATAAACATAATGTTATTAGAACACTGAAAGAATTTGTGTAATCCTCTGCCACCAGTAACAGGAATCAAAAGTATGTGTAGTACTATTGGTTACATTATTATATTGATCATAAAAATCTAGAGAATTTAGATTAGATTCTAATCTAAATTAGAGACCCATGTGATCAGTAGTTCTGGTATCCTGTAGAATGTAAGCCCATATTTGCCTTTAATAGGAATACAAATGTTATGATGTCCTAAGCAAATGGAAATGATACAAATACCAAGGAAAAATTAAATGCAGTCCCCATTTTAGATGACTGGATGAGTATGTTACAGTGCCAAATTACAATCATAAACACAGGGTTATTAGTAAAAATAACAGGAACTGGATCCATCCAATCTACGCTTTAAAGAAAGAGGATGAGGAACAAAAGACCAATACAGGTGCTCAAAGGAAATCACCACAGAAGCACAGGTCAAAGCTGCTGGCATCACCAAAAATGAATCTCAGGTGACATAGGTCTCTGTGTGTTTATTATTTTCTCCATTGGTGCATAGAATCCTAACTTGGCCCCAGGTCGACAGGCTTGACTTCTGATGATATGGTTGATATCTCCTTTTGCTCTTTAGCCTCAGGAATGCTATCTTTCTTGTGACTTTCACTGTCTCCTCATCTTCTGCTGTTGTTGTCATTGATGGCCTTGGACATGAGGAGCTAAAGAAGAATCCATATTTAAGTGGATCCATCTGCAAAGACAGATGCATACCCCTTCCCAATATTCTAGAGAAGTAAAAATGGGTGGGTTAATGCATCAGCTTGCTTATTTCATTATAAAACCAGAGAGGTTAGAGTGCACCTAAGTAGGAGTCTATTATTGGAAATTGTTGTAATTATACAACACAAGCAGAATCTGAAATGAAATGTAATGGTTTGTGAATGAACTATAATAGATAATCAATGCATCCAATTCCAACAGGTGGGCTGAAGAAAAGGAAGTATTAATAGATGATGAGTATCTGTACTGTGAATCTCTCCTATCCTAGATGAGCCATCAATAAAAGAGCTGCCTGTGAAATGGGAGAAGGTTGGACAAATTTTGTAATCACAAATTTAGTTCATATGAGAAAAACCCCATAGCTTACCACCTAGATAATGATTTTTCTATCTTTCCCTGGTAATCTGTAAATGAAAATACATAGAGTTTTATAATGCTCTTAAAAATGATTCCTAGTTAAGTATAATATAATACAGCAAGAACAAATCCATATATTTGTTAACATTAGGTCCTCACTTCATTTACTAATTGAGTAAGAAGAATAAGGTAAATAGTTATTATTTTAGGGGCTTATGGTATAAATAAGTCCATTCCAAAATTTTTCCTTTGTAAAAATAAAATTTAAATTACTCCTTGATAATATATACATAACATTTTATTAATCTTCATCTAATCAGTAGAAAATAGATCTATTATTGGTCTAATATGAAAAGCCCTATATTAAATACTTTATGTTAACTTTTCAGACTTTTTCCATTATGTTTTGGGACAAACATAATAAGTATGTCTTGATTCAAATATATTTTTATACATTTTCTGAATAAATTTCAAAAGATTAGTTCTAATTTATACTCCTGCCAAGAACCTATGTATGTTTTTCTTTAGCATAATCCTTGAGTGATTGGGAAAGCAGTCTCATCACAGCTAGAAATCATTATTTTGTATTTCAGACTTTTGTACTATTTTAAATGTGATCTTTTCCTTTTGGGTTGTATTTCATTTATTTATTTATTTATTTATTTATTTATTTATTTTACAATGTTCAATTACTTTGTTCTATTTTGCTTACTGATTTTGAATTCAGTGGAATAGTATTATATTTGCATTATAAGTGTAGTTCATAGTTTACATTGTTCAGATTATAGATTCTAACACTGTTACTTATTATATTTACACAACCCAAATGAGTCAAAGTCTGTAGATTATTCACTCTCTTCCTCCTTGCAGACATGCAGAAACCCCTGTCCCCTGTAAAAATCCCACCACAAAATGCTGTTGACAAATTTGATTAACTTAATACTGACATGTGTTTTAATGATTTGAGAGTTATTATAAGTGCTGAAAATATCCCATATATCTGTGTTATTAAAAGCTTGAGTATTCAATTCAGGCATTAAAAGAAACCTAGACTATGTCATAGTTTGGGTACTTGTAAATAAAACTGTTAAAAACATACGTTTACATTTTTTGTTGAATTGAATTTTCAATTATAAATATCGAGGTATTACTACTCTATCATATATTAAGAGCACGTTAATTTTATTAGAAACTCCCAATTGCTCCCAAGAGTGCCTTTGTCATCTTCACATTCCCAAAAGCTATGAATGACAGTTCTGTTGGCCACACAATCTCAAGCATTTGATGCTGTCACTTCTTAGAATTCGGTCAGTTTAAGTGTCATGTGGACATATAGTTTGTTTAAACTTATAATTCCTTACTACCTGAGTCATTGAACATTTTTTCCATATGTTTATTTGCCATTCAATTTCTTCTTTGTGTGGAGTCCAATCAGATATTTTATGCACCTTTCAGTGGGAATATTCATTTTCTTATTGAGCTTTAAAGTACTTTGAATTGAGTACGAGTGTGTTTTGGTAAATGAGTGTCTTAAAAACATTTGCTCCTAGGTGGTGGCTTACCTTCACTATTTTATCCACATTGAAAAATAGTTTAATATTTTTAAATTTAATAGTTCTTTGAGAATTTTATACAACTCGTTCTTTTCATATTTATATTTCTCCAGCTTTTTTCAGATTCCACTCCTTCTTCCTCAACCACTCAATTTTCTGACATTTTTTTCTCTAGAAAGATCAGTTTGTACTGCCCAAACCTTCTCACAGGTATGGTCTTACACTGGAGTATAGTCAATTTACCAGGACCTACACTCTTAAATAAAATTGAGTATCTTCTAGCAGCTAACAATTGACAATAGCTGTGGCTTGAGCCAGGATTTCATGCCCACTACACTCTCCATATTTGGATTCTGTCTGGCTTTAGGTTGCCCAAGTTTTGTGCATATAGTCACAACCAATGTGAGTTTATATGTGCAGCTGTCCTGTTGTGTCCAGAAGACACTGATTCCTCTTAGTTATCTACCACCTCTGTAGTCTTTCCGTTCATCTTCCACAATGACCACGGAGACTTGGCAGGAAGGAGGGCAATGTATATGTTTCATTTACTGCTCTCAAATATTGTGCATAATCCAGCCCTATGAAAACTAGCCAGTAGGGATGAAGGATCCAGGACAGCCTGATTTGTTCATGTTCAATTGTAGGTTGTTTCAGTCATAGAGTATTACTCAAGTTCTGGAGGATAACCAACAGCATTGACAACAGCATGCATTGTGTAGTTGTCTATGAGGATTTATTGGTTAAGAGCTTCAAAAGAAAGACCCATGATTAGCTCTTGACTTTGCAGTCGTTGGTCTCTGTTGTCTTGTAGGGGGATTGTTTCAGTTTAATCATCTCTCTCTGTATATGTATTACAAATATATTTTTGTTGATTATGCCTATAATGTTTGTTTGCTACTGTTTTGCCAAATGTTTCCTTATGTAACCTAGGCTGTCCTAAAACTCACCATGGAGTTGACATTGTCAGTGAACTGTTGGTCTTTCTAACTCAACACTTTGTATAAAATTAGTAAGCATATCTAGATGGAGACATCCAAATTAAGGAAAAGTTGGATGATGCTATTAGAGAAGCAAAAGAAGAAATAGAGTTCAATAACATCATTGTGACTATATTTTAAATGTTTAACATACAACAATACCTGTAAAAGTTAACACTTATAAAAGCCAATTGAAAGTTGTACCACTGAATTTATTTAGCTTTGTCACATTTTCACTGAAAGTTGTATTTTTCAACTAAATATGTAGACATGGTTTCACATAGTTGTCTTTCTCTTTAACATTTGACATTAAAAAAATCATTTTTAAAGAATTGAAAACACCACTGAGATAACTCTGAAATATTTTCAACTTATATAAAATTATATTGTTAATTGAAAGATTTTCCAGATTATTTTTCATAATTTTGTGATTAAAAGGAGAAAAAATTCTTTATTTCCAATTTTATATCTTTTTTTGTATTATGAATGTATTGTGTGTGTGTGTGTGTGTGTGTGTGTGTGTGTGTGTGTGTGGTAACTTGAAAGGGGAAGTTGCTTATTCATGCAAAACAATCAGTATATGATTGATTGTGCCTGTCCACACTTGTCTAACTGGTATAAAAGGGATGGTATCACTAATTAAAGATTCATTTCATGATTAATGTTGTTCTGAACATTAGCAACCTTTGAAAATGGAAAATCATTTTGCTGCAATCCCTGGGTTGTTACTTATCAGAGTATCTCCTTTTCACTCATTTGGATATGGCTTACTACTGCCTGTATTGCTTTAGTATTGACAAGTAATGATGAAATTACTGAATTGCTTTTAAGTAAACAAAAATAATGTAGATAAGTGTTGTCTCTACTCCGTTTTTTCAACCATTCATTACAAAACAGAACATTATTTATGATGAGAAGAACATGAGTGAAGTAGTCAATAATAAATTTTGGTATACAGTAAGCAGCAAACCTCTCAAAAACTTAACAATACAACTGAACAAAATGAGGAACATTTCATATATGAATTAGTGATATATGCACACAGGAGATATTCCTTAAGAATTGTAAACATAAAATCATAGCAATCACATTTTACATAATCATGCAAAATTTGCAGTAGTGTCAAAATAACTAATCTGCATTTTTGTGGCTAGACTACTTCAGTGCAGTGATTAATAAGCAATTTCACATATCTAGGTTGTTTTCAAGTAAATGTTATGCAAATATGTTTGAGCAAGGAATTAAAAGCTAAACTAACATGCTAAATTTTCAAGTAACAGCTAAAATAAATGTTAATTTGACAAACATTCTTTTTTGTTATTTATTTTACTTGTCAGATACGCTGCGACCTATGCTAAATAGAAAACAACTATTGTGCTTGCATGTTAGAAAAATAGAATAAATCTACATAGTTTACACATATTATTAAACAAGGACTAAAATGAAACACAACCAAATGAGACAGGTAACACAGGAAACCTGTAATCACTAGGTAGCCTAAGTTAGACTCGAATGCATAATCCTCTGTATCAGATTCTAGAGTGCTGGTATACTGGTCTTGGGATATAATTGCAAGCTCATAAACCACATATTCAAAATTAAGTTTTCCATCAGTCATTGGTTGAGATTTCTAGCATGACAGTTAGGGTGTTTGGCCATCCTATCACCAGAGTAGGTCAGTTTGGGCTTTCTCTCAACCATTGCCAGCAGTCTGTTATGGAGGTATCTTTATGGATTTCTGGGGACCTCTCAAGCACTTTGCTTCTTCCTATTCCCATGGGGTCTTCATTTATCATGGTCTCTTTTTCCTTGTTCTCCCTCTCTGTTCTTGATCCAGCTGGGGTCTCCCGCTCCCCTAAGCTCTCTTTCTCTCGACCCTTGCCCTTCATTACCCCCCCCCTCCATGTACAGTTTGCTCATGTAGATCTCATCCATTTCTCTGTCATTGGGCAATCCCTGTGTCTTTCTTAGGGTCCTGTTTGACTGATGGAAGCAGATGCAGAGATCCATAGCCAGGCCCCAGGTGGAGCTCCAGGAGTCCAACTGGCAAGAAAGAAGAAGGATTGTATGAGCAAGAATTGTTGAGACCAAGATTGGAAAAAGCACAGGGACAAATAGCCAAACTAGTGGAAACATGAACTATGAACCAATAGCTGAGGAGCCCCCAACTGGATTAGGCCCTCTGGATAAGTGAGACAGTTGATCATCTTGAACTGTTTGGGAGGCCCCCAGGCAGTGGGACAGGGACCTGTCCTTAATGCATGAGCTGGCTGTTTGGAACCTGGGGCCTATGCAGGAACACTTTGCTCAGCCTGGGAGGAGGGGACTGGACCTGCCTGGACTGAATCTACCAGGTTGAGCTGAATCCCCAGGGGAGTCCTTGCCCTGGAGGAGATAGGAATGGGGGGTGGGCTTAGGAGAGGCCGGGGGGGGGGGGGGTGGAGGGGGCAGGAGGAGGGAGGACAGGGGAATCCATGGCTGATATGTAATATTAAATCAAATTATAAAAAAAATAAAAAATTAAGTTATATATATATGAATATTCATAAATATATATTTGTTCATGTCTGTCTGTCATGTGACTTTTCCCAGTGAAACATGAATAACATCTCTTCCTCAGATATGTGTGACCTCATCAACAACAGATGAAAGAAACACAAGTCTCCCTTACTGAACCATCAGCTTGTTGGACTTACAGTATCATGGATGGTATGTTAATAGGAACTTGGATTGCTAAAAGACAGTTGCACTTTCAGGAAGCCTTCCTTCCCTAGCATAGGTGATAACTCGCAACAACTGAATTCTTGACACTCTCTCCACAGCTTTTAATACCTCTACTGAACCAATTACTACCTCTTCCAAATGTTTACTGCTTTTATAATCTCGGGGAGGGCATCTTGTGAACTTTGTAATGTTCTGTGCATCTTGAGCTCTGTATTTTTTAATTTATTTTATTAAGGAATTTTTTTATTCATTTTATATACCAGCCACAGATCCCCCCTCTCATCTCTCCTCCCATTCCCCTCCAGCCTTCACACCCCCAACCACCCCCATCTACTCTTCCGAAAAGGTAAGGCCACCCATGGGGCGTCAGCAAAGCCTGATACATTCAGTTGAGGCTGGCTTTTTGTAATTTTTTTTTGTATTCTTATAAGTCTCATGAACTTCTGTCCTTACCCTCAGATACAATATTTCTATTTGGAGGAAATGGATATATAACAATATTGTTTGAGAGAAAAAAGTGGCCAATTTAGAATGAGGAAAATAATTTGTGAGATATAAGAGTGGGCCTGGGAGGGGTAAGGGAAATGGAATATGTTCAAAAATATCCTATATACTTGAATGAAATCTCATTATGAAGCTCATACATTTCAGCAACAAATATATACCAATAAAATTTTAAAGAAAATAATTTTAGTATATTCTTAGACTTCTGAATTATTCTTGATATGCAATGAGTTTTAGAATGTGAAATCTTTAATCTCATGTGTTTATCACTTCTTGTGTTGCAAGGAGTTCAACACCAAGATGTTAAATACCAAGTACTTCACATGTTCCTCATGCATTAATTGGACTTTACTATGGTGATATTTTATTTGTATTAAAATATTATTTGTATGTTAATAAATAAAGTTCCCCGGGGGTCAGAGCTATTAGCAAGCCATAGGAAAGCAGGGCAGTGGTAGTGTACGCTTGTAATTCCAGCACTTGGTAGGCAGAGCTGGGTAAGTCTCTGTGTGTTCAGGGATACAGCCATTATTGGATACACATGCCTTTAATCTTAATACCAATCATGGAAAACCTGGAGGCCTATACAGACAGGCTGTGAGGAGGCGGTCATGTGGTTGGGTTTACAACCAATGAGAAGGCAGGACAGGAACTCTATATAAAGACTTTAACACAGGGGTAGCTCTGGTTCGGAGAGGAAGGACCACCTCAGGAGGAAGGGTAAGGTTTTAGCTCTTAGCTCTGACCTCTTGGCTTTCTTCTTTGCATTGGTTCTGTGTTTATTATTTAATAAGAAGGTTGGATACATCTACATTTGGCGCCCAACGTGACAAGAATTCATTAAAAACCGCTTGGCTTGGCTTGGCGGCAGGTCCGGTTTCCAGCCTGGGCGGCCCGGCTGCCTAGCTTGGGCCCAGGCCTGACTGACCCGCAGCTGGAGCTACTTGCAACTGCTACAAACAACTCAGACCTGCCCTGCTGAACAGGGCCCCTGCCTGTAAAGCCAAGGCTTGACTCGACTCAAGCGACTACTCTCTCTCTCTCTCTCTCTCTCTCTCTCTCTCTTGCTGGATTCACACCTCGAACACCAGGTGGCTGTGAAATTCCCTGGGATTCTACTGTTCTACCCAGACTTGGTAAGTCAATTAACATATCTATTTAAAAGAGAATTTTTTTCTACATTAAAAAAAATGGGCTTTATGTGTACATTGGAAGAAAATTGGGCTTTGTTTGAAATTTTAGGCACTCTGACAATGGAACAACTATATGAAAAGATTAATATTGATCGAATTATTCAGTTTATTACCTTTCTTATCCTCATTTTACTATTTAAAAAGATCGTCAACTTAAGTGCCAGGATAACAGTCTTAGAAAAACTTGTTAAACCGGTAAAAATGAATTATAGAGAAATTCAAATTCAGACAGAAGAAATAAATAGTGAAGTTGTTTCAAAATTGGATCATAAGGTTACAGAAAGAAAGCCAGTTTTCACACAATCACCCTTAATTTATCCAGTAGCCGTACAGCAGCTACCTGATGAAGAGAATGAACAAAATACTTGGGTTCCAGTTGAAATGTTAGACTTACGAAGATTTAAGGAGGCAATAGCGTCTTATGGCATGCACTCCCCATATGTAAAGCAAATGTTAAACACCTGGTCAACTTGTAATAGGATTCTACCAAAGGACTGGCGGGAATTGGCACAGGCTGTTCTTGAACCCGGACAAAATCTCCAGTGGAAAATGTGGTTCAGTAATGAGGCTAAAAATATAGAAAGACAATGGAGGGATAGCGGAATACAAGTCTGTCAGGATCAGCTTATTGGCGAAGGCCAATATGCTTCAGTACAAACACAATGTTCCTATGATGTCCAAACCCTACTTCTATGTAAAACGGCAGCTTTGAATGCATGGGACAGAGTTGAAGAACCAGGAAAAAAAACTGAGTCATTTACAAAGGTTATACAGGGCCCCAAAGACTCTTTCACAGATTTCTTACAAAGATTGACTTCAGCAGTACAAAAAATGGTCCCGAATTCAGAGGCTAGTCAGATAATAATTGAATCTTTAGCCTTTGAGAATGCAAATGCAGCGTGCAAAAGAATAATCAGGCCTTTAAAGGCAAGATCTGCACCTTTGGAAGATTGGATTAGAGATACAGTTAATGTAGAGGCTTATGACCATAATGATATGTGGGTAGGAAAAGCAATTTCAAAAGGTTTGAGCAATGTTAGATGTTTTGGATGTGGAAAGCAAGGACATTTGAAAAGGGATTGTAAACAGGTCATTCCTAGAAATAATGTTTATTCAAGGAACACTGGCAACAGAATGCCCCTTCCTTCTGGAGTATGCAGAAGGTGTGGTAAGGGAAAACACTGGACCAACGAATGTAGATCAACAAGGGACAGACAGGGTAACCCTCTGCCTCGAGCTTCGGGAAACTCCCAGAGGGGCCTCAGGCAGGCCCCCACAGTAAATCCACTTCAAACCTTTCCTGCAGTTGTAGAGGAAACCCCTACTCAAAGCAACTAAATAACCAAATGTCTATTGGAATAAATCATGTTAGTCGAGATGATGAAACAGAGAAAATAGGAAATACAGGAAAAAACATAAAGAAAATTTTTTGGCAAACTTCTATTAATGAACAAAGACCAAAACTAACAATAAAAATAAATGGTGTTTTGTTGTCTGGTCTGGTAGACACAGGTGCTGACATTACCATAATTGCACCAGAATTTTGGCATCCAACTTGGCCTCTTCAGGAGGTAAACATTCAACTCTTAGGAATTGGGACATTATCTAGAGTGAAACAAAGTGTAAGATGGCTTGAATGTATAGGTCCAGAAGGACAGAAAGGAAAATTAAAACCATATATGGCTAACATAGCTATGAACCTGTGGGGTCGAGACTTGTTACAACAATGGAATACTCAGATTAATATCCCTCCAATCTCAGAAACAAATCATAAATTAGTACATGTTTCTGAGAGAAATATTAAAAGATATTATTCTAATGAGTACTCACCAGCCATCCATGTCATACAAGAACAGGGCACAACAACTGATAATCTTCCAAAAACATTAACAGCTCTACCTTTAAAATGGTCAACAGACAAGCCTGTATGGGTTCAGCAATGGCCTTTAACAACAGAGAAACTCCAGGCTTTACAAGAGCTGGTGGAAGAACAGTTAAATGCTCATCATATTGAAGAATCAACCAGCCCTTGGAATTCTCCTGTATTTGTTATAAAAAAAAAATCTGGTAAATGGAGAATGGTAACAGACCTTAGAGCAATTAACAAAGTAATTCAGCCAATGGGCTCTTTACAATCTGGAATTCCTTTACCTACTCTGTTACCAAAAGGCTGGCCTCTCATAGTTATTGATTTAAAAGACTGTTTCTTTTCAATACCCTTACAAGAAAAAGACAGAGAAAGATTTGCTTTCACAGTGCCTACTTATAATAATTCTCAACCGGTTAAAAGATTTCAATGGAGGGTTCTCCCACAGGGAATGTTGAATAGCCCAACTTTGTGCCAATATTTTGTAAAACAGCCATTAGAAGTGGTACGTAAAAAATTTCCTAAATCCATAATTTTTCATTATATGGATGACATTTTATTAGCTGATTCAAATGCAGATACTTTAGAAAGAATGTTTGAAAAAGTAAAGAAAATTTTGCCTTGCTGGGGATTACAAATTGCTTTAGAAAAGGTACAAAGAGGAGATTCTATTAATTATTTAGGATATAAAATAGAACTTCAAAAAATTAGACCTCAAAAAGTGCAAATTAGGAGAGATCGACTACAGACTCTTAATGACTTTCAAAGATTATTTGGAGACATTTCTCATCTAAGAACTATTGTTGGGGTAAAAAATGATGAACTGAATAATTTGTTTAAAACCTTAGAAGGTGATAAGGACTTAAATAGTCCAAGAGAATTATCACCTGAAGCTGAGAAAGAATTGGCCTTGGTAGAAAAGAAAGTACATGAAGGGCACGTAGATCGTATTGATCCAAAGCTGGAATGCATTTTGGTTATTTTACCTTCTAGGCATTCCCCAACAGGAATATTAATGCAAAGGGAAGATATTATATTGGAATGGATATTTTTACCAAATAAACCAAATAAAAAATTAAAAACTTATGTGGAAAAAATCTCTGACTTGATTAGGAAAGGAAAATTGAGACTTCGTCAATTAGCAGGAATAGACCCAGCAGAAATTGTCGTACCTTTAACTAAGGAGGACATTGAAAAATTATGGATAGAAAATGAAGCTTGGCAAAAAGCTTGTAGTAATTTTTTGGGAGAAATTAACAGCAAATATCCCAAAAGCAATAGAATTGATCTTATAAAGAGAGCTGATTGGATCTTGCCTCGAATTGTGAGGAAAAAACCCATATCTGGAGTTCATACATTTTATACAGATGCCAACAAACAAGGAAAGGCAGGTTACAAATCAGAAAATTTAAGTAAAGTGGTTCAAAGTCCTTATAATTAAGTTTAAAAATCAGAATTGTATGCTATTCTGTTGGTATTAATAGATTTTTCAAAACCTCTCAATATAGTAACTGACTCTCAGTATGCTGAAAGAGTAGTATTACATATTGAGATTGCAGAATTTATCCATGATGCTTCAGAATTAACTTCATTATTTATTCAATTACAAGATACAATCAGAAAAAGGAGTCATCCTTTATATATAACTCACATCCGATCCCATACTGGTCTGCCAGGCCCTCTAGCACAAGGCAATGATGAGATTGATAAATTATTGATAGGAAATGTGCTGGAGGCCTCAGAATTTCATAAAAAACATCATGTAAAGAGTAAAGGTTTAAAAAAGGATTTTTCCATAACCTGGCAACAAGCCAAAGAAATAGTAAAGAAATGTCCTACTTGTTCCTTCTATAATCAAACACCATTACCAGCAGGATGTAACCCAAAGGGTACTCAGAGGAATGAAATCTGGCAGATGAACGTGTTTCACTTTGCAGAATTTGGAAAACTGAAATATGTACACCACACTATCGATACTTATTCAGGATTTCAGTGGGCAACTGCTTTGAGTTCTGAAAAAGCTGATTCTGTAATCACTCATTTGCTAGAAGTTATGGCCATTATGGGTATACCTGCACAAATCAAAACTGATAATGCTCCATCATATGTCTCTGTTAAAATGAAACAGTTTTTTGCTTATTATAATATAAACCATGTTACAGGTATACCACATAATCCTACAGGTCAAGCAGTTATAGAAAGATCAAACAGAACTCTAAAGGATATGCTAAATAAACAAAAAGGAGTAACAAAACCCCCCAGAAACAGACTGCATAATGCTCTATTAACTTTGAATTTTCTCAGTGCTAATGAGAAAGGAACAACAGCTGCAGAGAGACATTGGATAATAGAAAATACAGAATTAAATCAACCTATATACTTTAAGGATGTGCTGACCTCAGAATGGAAACCAGGGTATGTGTTACGTTGGGGACGAGGTTTTGCTTTTATTTCTACAGGAGAAGATAAGCTGTGGGTACCATCAAAATTGATAAAGGTTCGATTTGAACAAGAGAGACCTCTTAATTAGAGGAGGTGATAGTTCATCAACTATCGTAAACATCCAATTTAAACTAACTTACACCAGTAACACATGCCTTTTCATTTAATCAGATAACTTGTCAAAAAGGAACATCCCCAAAAAACCTTGGGGAAAGGTTTTTGTTTTTGTCTTTTAGGAGAATGAAGGTTAAGGAATTTGAAGAACACTGGACAAATGAGACAACTGAAGAAAAGGAATAAATCATCTATCCTAAGAAACAGAGTGAAATGGCGTATGGGTATGTTATCTAAAAAAAATTTTATGTCTTCCTAAATGTTTGTTTCTGCTTTTCTTTAAAGATTTAACACTATTTAACTTCTAATAGTCCCAGTTCAATTAAAATTTAAAGCTGACTTTGGAGTTGGAGAATGGCTCTCTCCTTCTTTAAACTCAAGCATGTTGTTAAAAGGAAAATGCAAACTCCCTGTATCATGCCAGAGGAAAAGAGTCATCTTCTGCTATGGGACAGGAGAAAAGCCAAATTAATTAAGGGACTATTCTATTACGAATCTCAACTCTTTGATTCTATTCTGATTCTTTAAACTTTTCTTAAAGTATGAATTTTATATCAAAATTTACAAGATCAATATATATAGATATATATACATTTTAAACTTTGTTAAGATATAAATGGTCATATAGAGTACTAACTAATTCTAAAAAGTCTCATATATAGTCTTTGTGTTCGAGTCTCTTATCAGTTTTTTGCAGGAAATCACGGTTAGGCCTAACATCAACTGAAGTCTCCAGGAAGAAGATGGGGCCCCACAACAACAACAATTCCACGTGGACAATAATAACATCACTAAGCTGACAAACATCATCTACAGATCAGCTTTGAACTACAAAGTGCTCAGAGCAATTTTGAGAAGAGCTAGCTGAGATGATCCAGTCTCAAAGACTACTTGAATAAGGATTTGAGATAAAACCTGAATTTTGGCATTATACACAGACTGGATAACGAAGGATATATTTACCTTTCCTAGAATTTGACAATTAACCTAAAATTTTTCTTTCAGGATAAAGATACCTTCGCCTATACCCAGCAGGAAGCAATTTCAAGAATACGACGCCCACATTCCCAAAGAGATAGTGTGGGGCGGTTGGTTTTTTTGGTCTTTTAATGGGTTTTGGGTCTGGGATAATTTTCATTGATTAGGGGGGTTGGTTACAAGTTGTTGTCAAGGGTTAGGAAAAAGGCTAAGCAAAGGAGATTAGATTTAAGGTTCTTATAAAAAAAAAGAAAGAGAAAAGAAAAATGTAAATACTTTACATTGGATTGGATTGTTTTATATTGTATACAAATTATATATATTGAAATTGATATTGTTAGAAAATGTTATATATATTTTTCTAATGCAATTTTCTGATCCTTGAATGATATTACCAACTATTAGGATATAAAGAAATGAAAGTTAGTAGTTAGATATTATAATAGAACTTGTAGTTATATTAGGTATGTTTTCAAGATTGAGTAGATATATTTTAGATAGACAGGTTATCTTCAAACCCTTCAGAGATCTACAGAATATGGCATTTAAAATGTTTTAATAACTTAGAAAATTTTTCTTTTTTGTTATGACTATGAGACATGTCGGCTCCTGGCAGTACCAATCTACTTCAGAGAAAATATGGGCATTGAAGAAACTGCATATGGAGTTAACTTTCATTGTGGCAAAAGTTAGCCACTGGACAACAAAGTATCCTCGAATCAACAGGACAAAATGGACAGACAGGACATAAAACAAAGGATTACTGATTCTTGCCAAAACAAGTGTGGTTATGGCTTTATCAAAAGGCATCTTCAGAGGCCAGGACAATATGGCACCATCCCTGAAGTGGCCTTCGCAATTCGAAAAAGGTACAGTGCCCTTTTCTTCGAAGGCAGCTGAACAGGCAGTGGGCCGATGGCCTCTGATGTGCAATGGAACAGCAGCTGAAACAGTTATACTTGAAGAGTAACTAAGCTCACGCCTCTCAATAGTAGACTGGCATTTGATAGAGGGATATGGAGAAGAATGGGATGCTGAGATGAAGCCATATATACACAGCCAAGAAGAATGGACAGCTGAATTAAAAAACCATCAACAATTTCCAGAATTTAAAATCCTGAATCATGACATGACACTAGTGGAATTCAGGTTTTTCTGGTACATGGACTACTCTCACTCAATGTGAGGTTGAACTGTTGACCTTGTGTACATCCTACTTCACAAATGAGTCTGTCAGATATGCTAAGCCTATAGGCTGAAGATGATGCCCCAGCACTGCGGAGAAACCTCAGGTGACTGTCCAGACAGCTGTCTGTTTCTGTCAACTCACAAATTTTTTGGAAGTTGCTTATGTGCACTTCCTGTTTTTATTTTTGTTAGCTAATATTATTTCCTTCTTGAGTCTCTGAGGGAGTTGAAGATTAGTTAGTTATAGTTGAAGATTAATTGGGATACATTTTGGACTTACCAAAATAGGATAGATAATGAAATTATTTTCTCTGAATTTGTCAAATACAAATGGACTAGACATTGTTTAGGTATTTATTACTTGTATATATTGTATATAGTTATTGTACTTTTGTATATAGTTTTTCTTATATTAGTTATAAGCTTTTTCTTTTTTTCCTTTTTATTAAAATAGAAAAGGGGAAATATGGTGATATTTTATTTGTATTAAAATATTATTTGTATGTTAATAAATAAAGTTGCCCGGGGGTCAGAGCTATTAGCAAGCCATAGGAAAGCAGGGCAGTGGTAGTGTACGCTTGTAATTCCAGCACTTGGTAGGCAGAGCTGGGTAAGTCTCTGTGTGTTCAGGGATACAGCCATTATTGGATACACATGCTTTTAATCTTAATACCAATCATGGAAAACCTGGAGGCCTATACAGACAGGCTGTGAGGAGGCGGTCATGTGGTTGGGTTTACAACCAATGAGAAGGCAGGACAGGAACTCTATATAAAGACTTTAACACAGGGGTAGCTCTGGTTCGGAGAGGTAGGACCACCTCAGGAGGAAGGGTAAGGTTTTAGCTCTTAGCTCTGACCTCTTGGCTTTCTTCTTTGCATTGGTTCTGTGTTTATTATTTAATAAGAAGGTTGGATACATCTACACTTTACTGATATGTATGTTGCCTTTGATCAATGTCATTAAATAGATATCAAGAAAATCAAAATCATGCAAAAAGTCCTCTTTGGGCTGCTATTTTCGATGCTGTTACATGAATCAAGATTTTATTTCTTGATCTGGACAAGAGGTTCCCCTTCTCGAAGACCCCCAGCAGACCATGCAGTCTCCATGCCCTGACCCCACGCCCATCCACCAAGACCCCAACCACTTCCTGAGACTTAGAGACCAGCCCCCAGCTCCCTTCCTGCCCCGGACCTCCCATCTGGACATAGACACCAGTCATTTCCTGAGACTTAGAGACCAGCCCCCAGCTCCCATCCTGCCCCGGACCTTCCATCTGGACAAGAGCTCCCATCCTGCCCCAGACCTCCCATCTGGACAAGAGCTCCCATCTGGACAAGAGAGAGAGGCTTCCTGAATCAGTCAGCTCTGTCTGGACCAAGAGGGCTGATAAGACCAAGAATGAATCCACAAGGAGATGGGCAGACATCAAGGCAGAAGTACATACAACAAAATGAAGAGCAATACAGCATCACCAGAACCTAGCCCTCCTCCAACAGCAAGACCTGACCATCACAAAATGGAAGAAGCAAAAGAAAGCAACCTTATGAATAACATCATGAAGAGGGTACAGGCTTATATAGAAGAAATCAAAAATGAAATTGAGGAAAAGACAAAAAATGGGAAGAATGCTATAAAAAAAAAAACTAGAGGAAAGGACAAATAAAGCAGAAGAAAACAATAAATCCCTGAATGAAAATGCAATGAAACAGATGAAGGAAACAGTCCAAGACCTGAAAAGGGAAATAGAAAAAATGAAGAAGACACAAACAGAGGGAATGCTGGAAATAGAAAATCTGAGTAAACGAACAGGAACTTCAGATGCAAGTATAACCAACAGAATGCAAGAGATGGAAGAGAGGATCTCTGGCATTGAAGATACGGTAGAAGAAATAGATTCATCAGTCAAAGAAAACACTAAAGCCAACAAAGTCATGACCCAAAATGTCCAAGAAGCTTGGGACACCATGAAAAGACCAAACCTACAAATAATAGGGATAAATGAAGGAGAAGAATACCAACTCAAAGGCACAGAAAATATATTCAACAAGATCATAGAAGAAAACTTTCCAACTTAAAGAAGGAAATGTCTATTGAAGATACAAGAAGCCTATAGAACACCAAACAGACTAGAACCCCCAAAAAAGTCCCCTTGCCACATAATAATTAAACAACTAAACGTACAGAATAAAGAAAGAATATTAAGAGCAGCCAAGGAAAAAGGCCAAGTGACATATAAAGGCAAACCCATCAGAATAACACCCGATTTCTCAATGGAGACTTTGAAAGACAGAAGGACCTGGACAGATGTAATGCAGACACTAAGAGACCATGGATGCCAGCCTATACTAATATACCCAGCAAAATTTTCAATCATCATAGATGGAGTGAACAAGACATTCCAAGATAAAGCCAGATTTAAACAATACTTATCCACAAACCCAGTCCTACAGAAAGCACTAGAAGGAAAATTCCAACTTAAGGAAGTCAGATACACCCCTGAAAACACAGGCAATAGATAATGCCACAGCAGTAAATCCCAAAGAAGAGAAGTACACACACACTACCACCAAAAAACTAACAGGAATGAACAATCACTGGTCATTAATATCCCTTAATATCAATGAACTTAATTCACTTATAAAAAGACACAGGCTTACAGAATGGATACAAAAGCAGGACCCATCTTTCTGCTGCATACAAGAAACACACCTCAAATTCAAAGTGGATAAGTGAGACAGTTTATTAGCTTGATCTCTTTGGGAGGCATCCAGGCAGTGGGACTGGGACCTGTCCTCAGTGCATGTGATGGCTGTTTGGAACCTGGGGCTTATAGAGGGACACTTGGCTCAGCCTGGGAGGAGGGGACTGGCCCTGCCTGGACTGAATCTACCAAGTTGAACTCAATCCTCAGGGGAGTCTTTGCCATGGAGGAGATGGGAATGGGGGGTTGACTGGGGGGAAGGCAGTGGAGGGGGTTGGAGGGGGGAGTACAAGGGAATCCGTGGCTGATATGTAAAATTAAATAAAATTATAAAATTAAAAAAAAGATTTTATTTCTTATTTTTGCTGAAAATATTCCACTGCATAATCAATTTATTCACATTAATGAATATTTGAATTATTTTCAATATTACAAAAAATATTTATATTAACATTTTTAAAAATATTTATTTGTCCTTTGAATAATTATGTAGGATTGGGCAAAATGATGCATGATTCAAAAAGTTTTTGAAAATTTCAGTGATAGAGTGGGAGGGCAATGAAAGAGATAATGTGATAGAGGTAGACATCATGGGGATAGAAACCTGGTGCTAGGGAAGTTCCCAGGAATCCACAAGCATGACCCCAGTTTAGAATACTAGCACTAATGGAAAGAGTGCCTGAACTGGCCTACCCCGGTAATCAGATTGATGAATACACTAACTGTTATCATACAGCCTTCACTCAGTAACTGATGGAAGCAGATGCAGAGATCCACAGCCAAGCACAAGGCCGAGCTCCAGGAGTGCAGTCAAAAAGAGAGAAGAGGGATTCTATGAACAAGGGGCATCAAGACCATGATAGGGAAACCTACAGAGACAACCAAACCAAGCTAGTGGGAACTCATGAACTTTAGACTAACAGCTGTGGAGCCTCCATGGGACTGGACTAGGCCCTCTGCATAAGAAAGACAGATGTATAGCTTGATCTGCTGAAGAGGCCCCCTGGCAGTAGGATCAGGATGCATCTCTGGTGCATTAGCTGGCTTTTTGGAGCCCACTATGCTGGAATACCTTGCATAGCCTTGATCTAGGGGGAGGGGCTTGAACCTGCCTCATCTGAATGTACCAGGCTCTGCTGACTCTCCATGGAAGACCTTACCTTGTTGGAGGAGGGAATGGGAGGTGGATTGGTAGGGAAGGCAGGGGGATGGGGCAGAAGGAGGGAAGAGATGGGGATCTGTGGTTGGTATGTAAAATGAATAAAAAATTTAGTAAAAACAGAGAAAAAAGAAGAAAATTTCAACATCAGTTTCTTGTTTATAAAGAATTTGTGTTCCCTTTTTAAAAGAAAGAAACCCAGCTATTTTTCACATATAATCACTAGGATGTCACTATGCCAACTCTAATAAGCAACACATAGAGAAAAAGGTTCTGTAACCACACCTATATGTAGAAATTTAATCATATATAGATAGAGTGATGAGGAATGAATGCACTTATCAGAGGTGTTAGTTGAAGGAGATTAATTGATGTTCCTCAAATAATAAAAATATCAAATATTAGGAAAAATAGGATAAGGCTACAATAATAATATCCTATATCTAGTTATTATGACAAATTAGTGGTTTATGATTCCTCTTACTGTAAAAGAGATAATATGTCATTGAATGAAATGATGCATAGAATGACTTTCAAGTGTGATATCTATTTATGTATTTACAATACTATATGCCTTTGATATTGCTACAATTTTTAAAATAGGCATGGTTGATATGCATTCATTTTATTTTAAAGATATGATTTTCTCTTTCTCAACATACAATTTAAAGCACCCTTTAAATCAATTATGTGCACATACATAAGTAATACAAAATACAAATGTAAAATTCACTTACAGGAATTTCACAAGGAGAATGTTTCCATGAGCAATGGGTGCTTGAATGTTAGGCAGTCTTTAGTCCAAGGAATATTGAGAATATGAAGCCACTGAATGTGTGAACATTGCTACTGTCAGAATATTCTGTGTGTTGGTAGTAGAATCCCTTTGAACTATTCTCTTAAATTTAACATATATGAAAAATTCTATGTACTGTCACATAAAACATATGTACATATATGCATATAAACACTTGTATTCTATGAATGATATGTTTGAGGGTACTCATTTATTATAACTCTAAAATAGAAACAACTCCAAGACTCATACAACTCTTATGGATTAGTAATTTACAATATATTTAAAATAATGTCTACTTCAATAAAAACAAAGAGTCAAACAGTACTTCCCAAATTCCAGGTAAATTTTTAAATGATAAAAGAGTCCAAAATCAACAAGTTACATATAATCTAATACCATTATTCAAATGTTTGAAGAGAGATACTTCTATATGTCTAGTTAAGGATTAACTTTGGGAAATACAAAATGAGGAACTGCAGATGAAGCAAGGGGTATCAATGCTAATCATGTCTTATTCGTTAGATACTGAAGTCATCCCAACTGATGTTGATTCCAAAATAAATTAACCTGAGATAAAGATATACATTTATAATTTAGTCACTGTTTCATGAACTTTTTATTTATAAAAAATTTATTGCTATAAAATGTTATTCAATGATAAATACTATTAAACCTCTTTTGAGGTCTTTTATAATTTACACATCACTCTCTCTCTCTTAGCAGAGATTTAATTACTATCATGAACATTTTCAAATAAGTAGAGTAGGGAAAATATCAATAAAAAATAATCGTTTTCATTTTTTGTAAGTGTATGTAAATTTGAGTATATTTGTGTGTTTGTTCACACATGTTAGAAGGGAGGTCTGCACAAGTTCATGAAGGACAGAGCCCAATATCAGGACTTTTTCTCAATCACTCCTCACCTTAACTGATACAGGTTCTCTCACTGAACAGTAGAGGTTGCATGGTCAGCTCTACCAACTGATGAGTAATGAGAGCTACATTGAGCTGTCCAAATGATGATGATGGTAACATAGCTCTGATCTCTATAATAATGGCTGTATTTTCTTGCATGTGATATCACATGACAAAACCTTTCTTCTTCAGTAGAGCACCTCAGAGTAAACATTTCACATTTTAAAAAAAGAAGTAGTTTCTTGGTTTCATTTCAGAATAAACTCCTCAGCCTAAATTTAAAATAAATTGCTTTTGCTAAAATTCAGTCACAGAGTTTTAATGATTACATTAAATTTCCTGTATCTCTGGATGTATATATGCACAACCTATATGCATGTATCTCTTTACCTTTTCCAACTGTACATTCCTGATGCTTTTTCACATTTGGTAACAGCTTCAGTATTGATCTCACTACACTTTAAGAAGTTTCTACACCTCTAAAATATTTCCAACAGCCGTGACTTAATTGTACTGCCATGTAAACATATCTGAACAATTTTCTTCTGGGTTTCAAAGACTATGTGAGATTTACTAGCATAGATTTTACAATATATGTGCAATGTGCATAGACAAAGATATGCAATATTTAATAAATTATTTTAAGAGTAATAATAAAAATAAAGACAATGAAGGTTAAAAATTATTACTAAATATGTACTTACAATCCATAAATATTGCTTCATTCATTATAAGCCAATATTTCTGTGGTACTAGGAATCATATGCTGCATATTATACAATGTTTAACAGTAAAATGCATTTTCCATTGTTGATGCTTACAAGGCTTGCAGGCTGTTAAGAGTTCTGATGGAATTGTCATTACCTGGCATGCATGACCTTGGTCTTAGCTGTTCATACTGTAATTACTTCAATTGAATCATGCACATTATCAGAACTACACATGTCAAGTTTGATTACCATTTAAAATGTCTTTTAAAGTGTTCCACTGTGTTTTAGAATTGGAACGCAAAGTGTTATTGTGTATGCGGAGGCACAGAAGCAGAACCGCGGGGCATAAACATGACATTAGCGAAGCAAATACTCCTTGCTGAAAGAATAGCAGCATTTTCAAACTGTCTCAAAAGCACAGGGAGCAGCTTTATGGGACACTTTGACTTTCTTCTCTCATAAGATATCAGTGAAATGAGATACAACTAGGTCCCAGCAAGGAACAACTTAAGTGCATTTGAGAAACATTTTTCCTTCCAATGTTTCTCTACTTTATGAGTTTGCATTAAAACTTAGTTCTGTTTACTATTTTAACAACTTTAAAGATATTCTTAAATGAAACATAAAAGGTGTGTTTGTGATATATCCCACTGCCTAATGCTATATGTATACATATAAAATAGCTAAATCAAATATTAGATGATTCCAGCCTTTGCTAAATACTATTCTATTTTCATTGCTTATGAAAGCATCTTTTGTAAGTTATACATATTTGTGAGATGATTTGCTATTTGCCTTTCTGTATTTGATCTATTTCACTGAATATCATGTTCACTATTTTCATTCATGTTTCAAAATAGATTTCATTCTTTTTGTGGCTGAATGGCTTTCCATCAATGTATATACTATACACTCTTTATTCATTCATCACTTGATGGGCATTTAGGTTGTTTCATTTGTTGATCATAGATAGCAATTCTTCACTGAACACAGTAGCATAAATATGTGGGAAAGCATGATTAAATCATATCCACTTATTAAAAGTGAGCTAAAGAATAATGGGCCACATTCAGAAATAGTTTATCACATTTGTAATCCTGATTAATGTAATAATCCATTGCACAATCGCCCCAACAGTACATAAGTTGCTAGTGATTCAAGCATTACTGGGAAATTTGTGTTTATTCAGTTCAGTTCTGAATCCTCATACGACATGTGTGGTAGTTTGAATGGAACCCCCCCCCCCCCCATACTCGCATAGGGAGTGGCACTATTAGGAACCATGGCTTTGTTTGAATGGGTATGGCCTTGGAGGAAGTGTGTCACTGTGGGGGCAGGCTGTGAGGTTTCTTTCCTATGCTCTGCATACCTCCAAGTGTGTCAGCCAACTTCCTGTTGCTTGTCTATCAAGATGTAAGGAGTCTCAGCTCGAGCACCACATCTGCCTGCCTACAGCCATGCTTTCAACCATGATAATAATGTACTGAACCTCTGAAACTGTAAGCGAGTGTGCTCAATTAAACATTTTCCTTTATAAGAATTGTTATGGTCATGATGTCTTTTCACAGCACTGAAAACCCTAAGACAGTTTGTGACAGTTTGTTGCATTTAAAAGATTCAGTTGGGGGATTTTTTTTTTTTTGACAAATGGCAGTAATAACCAAATCCTCACCAGCCTATAATTCTGCTTCCTGCTTGTAAGAATTTTGTAACATATATTGGTATTTCCAAAATAAAGGAGATACTGAACTAAAGTATACATTATTTCTGACAAATACCAAATAAGTCGAGGAGATCTGAGAGCTACACAATTGATAACTGTGAGGGAAAAAGAAGAAAAACCCTAAAATGCTTAAAAATTGTCCAGTAAGTCTAAGTCTTCTGTGTTAAAGTTGAGAAGTTAATATTGTAAAATTTAGATGAGATAAAATAGGTTCTGATAACACAATGAATATTCCAATTTTTTTCTCAAAAGTTCTTATTCAAATTAGGCATTTATCTATACTTGATTGGAAATAAAAAGGTCATTGTTTTGAAATTTTAATTTTCTAGAAATAAATAACATTGTAGTGCCATACTCATTGTTGAAAAAAGTGATTAGATATATGTGCATTCTTTCATAATTTAAAATTTTGGAAACAGAAGAAATATTGACTGGAATGATGGTGCAGGAAGCAAGATGTTTGCTATACAGGCAGGAACACTTGGTTCCAATCCTTAGAACACTCATAACATCATTTTTCATAGTTCATGTTTATAATCCAAGTAGATTCACAGCAAATAAGGAGCCACAGACTGGAGAATCACTGGAAACTCATGAACCAGCTAGCATGGTTTATGTGGTGGTTAAAAAAAATTGTTTCAAATAATGTAATATATGCAGAGTAACAGTCAAGGTTATCCTCTGAAACCCAGACATACAAAATTGCAGACACACTCGATAACTCACAAAAATAAGTTTGAGCATGCATGCACATGCAAGTTTTTATATAAATTCATGTGCACACACACAAACACACACACACCATTAACAAAAACATTGTTCTTTTACAAAAGTTTTCAAAATTGAAAAACTCTGAATACATGCAACAAACAATAATTAGTCCTAAATTATATAGTGATATGAGAAAACAATTTGTATTAAATATTTGATGGAGAGACTAATGAATGAGATTTGTTAATTGATATTAAAATATTAAATGTGTGATTGGTTAACCCCACAAGACTCAATATCAATTAGTTTAATGAAACCATATTGAAAATGTAATAAAAGTACTTGTAAATATATACTTAAAATTTTTCCTTTTGAAATCCATCAATGAACAGTCTGGCAGAATACACATATAGATATAATACTGACACTAATATTTTGGTAATAAGAAGCAGCTCTCAAATTGGACAGAATACTCACTTGATAGGTGGGAAATCATGTCTAGTTCTTGTAAACCAAATCATCCTCTTATGACTACTGGTGCCATGAATCTTAGTGGAGAATCTATTATTAACACTTCTTAAAACAGTATAATTACTAGCAGTATTAATATACTTATACTCAAAGATAAATGTAGCTCTCAATGTAGTGGTTAGCTGTTCCAGCTTTCACCTGGAAGTACTGGAGCCATTGTGGCTCCAGTAACTGTCACACCTACAAGGTGGGGTGAGACAGGAGCCCTTAAACCTGAAATCTGGATGTGCCAGCTCTCTTGGTTTCTAGATCCTGGACTCTGGAGGTTGATCAAGCAGAGTTCTCCAGAGAACACTGCTGGACTGCACTACACCTTTCCTGGACCCTGTAACCTATCCCTTTACATGTAAGTTACCCCACAAAATAAACCTTCCTTTTCACTACGTGGAGTTGTCTTAATACTTCCACCAATATCTTATTACTCATCAAAAGGCTTATTTTTTTCTGAGCAGAATGAGGCCATTGTAGAAAGCAACAACTGTTTAAAATGCCAACACAACTGACAATAAAACAACAAAGTCCTTACAGCTAAGATGAAGAAACATCTTGGAAGATGGAAAAGAGTTATTGCAAGAGCCAGACAAGCAGGAAGTAACCTCTGAGATCGTGCTTTCTGGATATGACAAGGAAGCTATTCCCATGATATCTCAACATGACTGCCTAAATAAGACTTAAACAATTCCAGTAACAGTTGACATCTCAGTCTTTTTTTTTTCCTTTTGTTTTTTTTTGTTTGTTTGTTTTTCGAGACAGGGTTTCTCTGTGTAGCTTTGCGCCTTTCCTGGAACTCACTTTGGAGACCAGGCTGGCCTTGAACTCACAGAGATCCACCTGGTTCTGCCTCCCGAGTGCTGGGATTAAAGGCGTGCGCCACCACGGCCCGGCAACATCTCAATCTTGATGGGGTCACTTGTATTACCCACTCCTAGATGAAGATGTATATAGGCAATTTTTAACTGTTGAGAGACAGAGAATTAGCATCCCCTAGGGAAAAGTTCCCTGATTGGTTTTTGAACTCAAGTGGTCAAGCCTAGAAAAATACATATACAAGAAAAAGTGAACAGACTGTGGAAGTTGTATTTGTAATTGTACTTGTTCATGCACACACACATGCACACACACACACACACACACACACACACACACACACACACACACACACACAAACACATGTATATACAGTAGTAGCAGAAGAAGCCAACAATTTTGGAATAGTGATGTATAGAAGTGATAGAGTGTAAGGATGGAGCAAAGGCATGATGTGATTATAATTTGGTTGCTTTTTATTTTTTTTAAGAAAAAATGATATAAAGAAGTGAAGCTCTACTACTACTATAGCCTGTGAAGACCAGCTCCAAAGGCTACAAACAGCATTTAAAGAAAAGGTCCGCAGGATAGTGAAACTTAATTTAGGACTTTTCTAACTCTGAAATATGTTCTTTGGAATGGAATAAATTCATACAATAACGTTTGGGTCATGCTCTTTGATTCTTCTGGTAGAGCACTAATTCTCTCTAACAGCTCTAATTCCTTCTAAATTCTAATTCTTTCTAGTTCTCCTCTGTTCTTCACAGCTATATAAATATTTGACAGGAGGCTTGAGGCAAGGTGGGGGTCATGGCACATTCCTTAAGTAAACGATAAGGTGCAGAGCCATTTACCATGGTAATGCATAGGAGGGGACATGAAGCTTGGCATTTTCCATGGCAGTGGCCACTGGTCTGTGTTATCAGTCAGACTTTAGCAAGAGAATAATTAGCACCAAGTTTACTTTGTGTTTGACCTTGGTTCTACAGTTAGATATTTGGGAATATGTCCTTGTGTGTATCTGTAAAGTTTTAATTTATGATCCAATTATAGAGACACTCAGTCCAGTTTGAACTTGCCATGAGGTAAGAATGAGCTAATTTTGTGTATTTTGTCTTAGACTGGGGAGAAACTGTTGTTTTCTTATGTTAGTCTGAGTTAAAGGAACAAAGCAGGCTTCTAAGTGTCTACAGTCTCCATAGAACAATAGATCTAGTTATGAAGCATCTCCTAGTATATAAAAAATATACAGCTTAAGTAGAAATCATCTTCCTGACCATCTACAGCTATATGTGTGCCCAATAGATGGACTATGTTCATGAGATAAACACACAAGCAGTAGGGAGAATACCCATAGCTGGTTTTTAGGGAAGAAAAATTACATGAGAAAAATTACAGACAGAAGCAACCACTCATTTACAGTCAGTGACTCTGTGGCCTTGTCATGTGGGGCTTCCCATCAGAGAGTCATTCTTCTTGGGGGCAACCTACTGAGCACTAGTTGCCACCTGCTGTATACTCCCATGGCCTCTGACACACTACTCTATAAATTAACTAAATATACAACCATGAATTGCATATTTGATGATATCTATGAGACTTGTGTATATTTAGTTGTATAAGAAATAAAGATATGGAAATACATATAAAATTATTTACTAGATATATTTATCTATGTCTACAAAGCTGAAGAAGGGTTATTTCAAATATTCTTTTCTCTATCAATACAGCCAGCCCTCACTAGCCAAGGTTTCAACACTTCTGAATTCTTGAACAAAGAAAGTTAAGTAGAGATTTAAAAAATGATAAAAATGTATTAGGCAAGAAGATGATGTTAAGTGTCTTTATTCTATAAACAATGAAATACCACAATTACTTTATTCAGGTATACATCATATTAATGAACTATATGCATATACTGACTACACACACATACTTATCTGAGTTTGATCCCTAGAGCCTATTTGTTTAAACAACATAGGAAGTGTGATGGTACTTATTTGTAATCTCATCCCTGGAAAGGCAGAGACAAGGTATGCCTTAGGCTCACTAACCACCCAGAATAGCCTAATTGTTGAGCTCTGGATCTCAGTACAGACACCCATCTTCAAAAACAAGGTGGTCTACTCCTTAGAAAGGACACAAGAGATTGAGCTGTGTCCTCCACATACACACATATACACATATACCTGCATACATGAGCATGAACCATTATATTCACAAACAGACAAACACAAAGTGCATGCTACTTGGGTTTTCTCCCTAGAGATAACACAGTTCTGTGTGTCATTCTGTGCTTTCTGTACCATGCAGTTCCACTTGGTAGCATTCCCAAGTATAAGAGAGAAATTATATCTTTATATGTGAGTCTACTTATAAAATTTCATTAATATATAAGAAAGAAAGTAGTAAAATGCATATGAATGATTGAAGTCAGTTTACAATATTCTTAAACAACCAATAGGATATATATATATATATATTTTGTTTTTATGTTTCAGAGCTATATAAGCTTCTACTTTTTTGTATTAGGTAAACAAATTTATCTAAGTCTTCCATTAACATCATAGCAAAATATGTTTTTATTTACAAGAAAATCTTTTCTATTCTTACACATTTAATGAAGTTTTCGATTTTTATCTTCTTCACAAGGATTTGTATTTCTATTTTTTTAGAGTTTACATAATTGGACAGAAAACTTAAAATTAAGCAAGGAGGTAAAATAATTAACTGCTAGTTATTACTTATATGCACATATTTTAAAGATTTAATTTTTATTCATGTGTGCGTATGTGTGTGTCTGTCTCTGTCTCTGCCTCTCTCTCTCTCTCTCTCTCTCTCTCTCTCTCTCTCTCTCTCTCTCTATCTATCTATCTATCTCTCTCTGTATTTGTGTTTATGCCACATGAGCTGAATGCCAGTGCCCCCACAGACCCAAATGGGGCAGTGCAATACTGGAGTCCCAGGCAACCGTGCTGTGATGTGAGTCCCGGGAACTGAGCATGTGTACTGAGGAAGAATTGCTCTGAATGCTGGAGCCACCTTTCTTGCATCCACTAACTCTATTTCAGTTTCTCATTTGTTAATTATAAGTGAATGAAAAAAAAAAAAAAAACACGCAGCAAGCATAAGGCCATGTGGCCAAAATTAAATACTTGGTTATCAGTTATTAAACCACATTAGATGGAAAATCTGTAAGTGTAAAACACTCTCAAATGATATATTATCTGGAGAGAACATATACTTCTATGACAGAAAAGGAGGCCGAAAGATTGTAAGAGTCAGAGGGACAGGGATATTGCGGTCATGTGTGTTCTTGGAATGTCACTTGCTGCGCTTGAGTCTCACCGGCATGGCTGTCTAAACATGACCTGAAAAACGACGACATCAACAGGCCTGCTCTCTTTCGTGAACTTTTTTCTTTTTCTTTTTTTTCAATTTTCTCAATTTGATAGTTTATTTTTTTCTTTTTTTAATTAAGGAAATTTTTATTCATTTTACATACTAATCACAGATCCCCCTCTCCTCCCTCCTCCTGCCTCACCCACCTTCCCTGCCTCACAACCCACCCCCTCAGTCCCCTCCTCCAACAAGGCAAGGTCTCCCATGGGGAGTCAGCAGAGACTGGAACACTCAGTAGAGGCAGGTCGAAGCCTCTCCTGCATCAAGGCTGTGCAATGTGTCCTAACCTAGGTAGTGGGCTCAAAAAAGCCTGCTCAGGCACCAGAAATGCAACCTGATCCTACTGCCAGGGGGCCCCTTAAGCAGATCAAGCTACACAACTGTCTCGCTTATGCAGAGGGCCTAGTCCAGTCCCATGGATGCTCCAAAGCTGTTGGTCTAAAGTTCATTAGTTTCCACTACTTGCGTTTTGTTGTCTCTGTAGGTTTCCCCATCATGATCTTGATGCCCCTTGCTCATAGAATCCCTCTTCTCTCTCTTTGACTGGACTCCTGGAGCTCAGTCTGGTGCTCGGCTGTAGATCTCTGCATCTGCTTCCATCAGTTACTTGGTGAAGGGGATGGAGGATGAGAACATAAGGGAATGGGATGGTTGAGCTGCAATAGGAACAGAGTGAGAGCAAGGAAAGAGATACCATAGGGATGGGGAGATGCCAGGTGCTGGGGAGGTTCCCCCGAATCCACAGGAATTTTGTTAACTTTTAAAAGCTTGACTTTTTCTGGGAGGTGGTTATGCTCATCTTTAATCCTAGCACTCAGGAGGCAGAGCCAGGAGGATCTCTTTTGAGTTCAAGTGCAGCCTGGTCCACAAAGAGTGTTCCAGGACAAGCTCCAAAGCTACACAGAGAAACCCTGTCTCGAAAAAGAAAAAAAAAAGCATGACTTCTGAGATTAAAATATAATTAAACCATTTCACCTTTCCCTTTCCTCTATCAATCCCTCCTACATACCCCTCCTTGCTATTCTTCAAATGCTTGTCCTCTTTTTTCAGTAATTTTTATTTCATGTTGTTATTGCATGCATGTATACATTTGCATATATATATATATATATCCCATTCAGTTCATATACTGTTACTTACTACATATAATTGTATATATTTTAAGGTGTAACAAATAATCATATGTAATCAATATGTAATCAAGTCAATTTTCAATCAGTACTGTTCTTCAGAAAATGTTTATTCTATTTATTCATATATATGTGAAGAGTGTAAATACATAAGTGTCATAGTTTGTTGCATTTGTTGTTTTAGAAAGTGAGGGACTCACAAGTGCATGACAACAGCACTTGGAGAATGTTGCCTCTGTGCCAAAGTCAGTTCAGTGGGTAGAGTCTAACTCTGATAGTAACTTCAGTGTCCCCAGGGAGCAATTCATGCTGCTGGGAATCACATCTCATTCTCAGCCATTGCTGAGTTGCTGTATTTCAAATTTTTCAGACTGAAACATTTTTTTTTCTTTTTAATTAATCATCTGAATGAATGCCCAGTTTTCTTCACCTTCAGTGCTGAAAATGAATCAATTTCAAACAGAAGCTTAATGAGAAAGAGAACAAGTAAAATTTGGCCTGGGAAAAAGGTGTCATACAAAGGGTCAAAATACTCAATCAGTCCTGTCCTCATTAGAATCGTTTGAATAAGTGAAGACTAAATGGATTTTAGTATAAGAGAAGTGTGATTATCCTATCCAGTACCTACAATGCTTAGTGAATTCTGATTATTAACATTAGGAGCAGTACATGCCCTTGTTTTTTCAGATTGTAAGTACTGATATTTTTTCCTAGGCTCCATTCTTATATGTGGCACTCAATTATAATAGTTCTGATATTTATGGTACAATTTATTTATATTTGTTTTTTTAAGCACTCAGTAAATGACTTTCATTCAGATAAGTCATATTCATTAATCATCTTATTTATCAAAAAATAAGTCAAGTTTTCTTTCACACTGCAATAGAAAAATTAATTTAAGGAAGATGAAAATTATTTGGATATATTCATGATCCATGTTATATTAACTTAATATTTTATTTCTATTCACAACTCTTGAAAAGAAGCACAGACACTTCTACATGCCAGTTTGAAGATTTTGTGATAATTAAGATTAGAATTTTACACATGATTATGTGATTCATTAATGTCAATCTTAAAACTGCAACTCAGAATTGAGTTTGATTCCTACCCTAGTTAATTAAATTGTAATACTTTGTGAATCCCAACAGATTCTAGTTTATGAATAAAAACTATGTCTAACAGAACTTTCAAGAATTACCATTATTGAACAACTACGAAGACCAAATATCTTACAGACCCATATTTTGTCAATGACTGTCTTAGTTGGATTTTCTATTGCTGTGAAGAGACATTATGAACATGGCAACTCTTATAAAGGAAAATATTTGATTGGGGCTGGCTAGCAGTTTCAGAGATTGAGATCATTATCATCATGGCAGACATGGTGCTTGAGAAGGAGCTGAAAGTTCTCCATCTTGACCCACAGGTTGGAGAAGGACACTTTGTGTCCCACTGGTCAAACTTGAGCTTATAAGACCTTCCAGCCTGCCTCTACTGTGACACACTTTTTCCAACAAGCTCATCCTACTTTATAAGAACACACTTCCTAATAGTGACACTCCCCATAGGCCAAGCTTTAAAACACAGGAGTCTATGGGGGCCATCCCTTTTCAAACCAACACAATGACCTATCAATTAAATGATTCCATTGCTTTTACAAATCACATGTATATTCATTACTATAGATATTTAATAATACTTAAATATGAAGATAAAGAAATAATGAAAATGCAGATATTTATAACTGGACAAAAAGCAAAGGATCACTGACTTTTAAGTGATCAACATAAACTTGAACATCTTTTTACACTCCTTTCTTTAAAGGTTCAGGAAACATCACAGAAGAAGATTTAAAAATATTGTGACAGCAGGAAGTCAGGGAATACTGCTGTAAAATGAAGTATTCTGGATAAATCAGGGTCATTTTCTAATGAAGTCTCGGTAAGTACAGTTTCCTTCAGATAACCTGGCCAAATCAAGGCCCTCAACGTTGCAGGATATACGGAGGAGGTGTTCATGAAGCCACACCCATCTCTGAGGAACTTAAGACAAGCAAGGCTGCTGAGGGAGGGAGTATTAATCTTCTTTAGTGATGTTTCTTCTAGTAAAATATGATTATATGCTGGGGATGTCTTTCTGTATGCTAGGAATGTGTTGCTCTGATGGATTGATAAATAAAAGGTTGGTTGGCCAGTAGCCAGGCAGGAAGTATAGTATAGGCAGGATAAGCAGAGAGGAGAGGGAACAGGAAAGCTAAGTCAGGAGATGCTGTCAGCCACCACCACGAGAAGCAAGATATAAGTTACAGGCAAGCCACGTGGCAAGGGATAGATTATCGAAATGGGTTAATTTAAGATGTAAGACATAGCCATCAAGAAGCCTGAGCCATTAGGCCAAACAGTTTAAATTAAGATAAGCTTCTATGTGTTTATTTGGGTATGAGCAGCTGCAGGCCCGGGCAGAACTGGCAAAAACTCCAGCTACAATTATGCTCCAGCACATAGCCCCACATCCATGTATATATGAGTACCACAAACCAGACCCAGGGGGTTGTTGAAAGAGGAAGAGTAGGGAGAGGAGGAAGAGGATGTGAAGTTGAGAGGAAGACATGGGAAACTAACTCCTATGAAGGAGTTAGGAGACAGCTGGGGTGGATATGATATAAGTAAATAAATGTGTTCATATCTGAAATTACTAAAGAATAATTTTTAAAGACTATGATGAAGATGAAAATGTCAGTGCCAATTTGAAAGAGGGAAACCATTATCTAGAAAACTTCTGCCTTCTTCAATTTTAATTGAGAAAGAGGTTGTTGTGCTGCAATGTATTTTTTTGTGATGAGCAGAAAAATTAACTTTATTTCTAATGTTAAAATTGTTAATTGCATGTATTATATGTATTATTTGGGGGATTATAGAATATATACAATTGATTTGGAGGGCAAAATTTATTTTAACCATCTCAGGTAGTTTAGTTCTATTTCACCCATAAATTTTTCAACATTGTTAATATGCAGCATCTGAAGTCAATTACAGGCAGATGCATCTCCACATATATGCAATAGAATGTATAATGTATGTGCTGGAAAGTGAAAGGAAGAAGCTTCAACTGAGAAAATGCCTTCATAGGATTCAATTGTAAAGTGTTAACTTAATTAGTGGTTGATGGAAGAGGCTCCTGTCAATTGTCAGCAGGACCACCGCTGGGCTTGTGATCCTGGGTTCTGTAAGAAAGCACACTTATCAAGACATAAGAAACAAGACAGCAAGCAGCACCTTTCCCATGGCCTCTGTATCAGCTCCTGCCTTCATGTTCCTGCCCTGTTTGAGTGCTTGTCCTAATTTCCTTCAGTGATGGACTATAATGTAAAGTGTAAGGCAAATAAACCCTTTTCTACACAAGGTGCTTTTGGCCATCGTGTTTCATCACAAGAATAGAAACGCTAACTTGTGTATGAGTGTAAGAATCTGCTATTGAATTTCTTTTTTGAAGAGTATCCTTATCTTATTTCTTTATCATATATCTAAATAATGTCAAGCCATACTCATGAAAGAGTGCTGCAATATTAACTGGGCCTTAGACTACAGAATCAGAATTTAAAATTATGATATCTTCAAGATATTCATTGGGTCTCTCCCCTTGGAACTCAGGGAACCCCATGGAAGAACGAGAAGAAGAAATGTAGGGGCCAGAAGGGTTGAGTATACCAGCAGAACACACCTCACAGAATCAACTATGCAGGGCTCATAAGGGTCACAGAGACAGAAGTGGCAATCATGGAGCCTTCATGGGTCTGTCTTAGGTCCTCTGCATATATATTATGGTTGCTAGCTTGATATTTTTGTGGGACCTCTAACGGTGGGAGTGGGGTGTCTCTGACTCTTTTGCCTGCTCTTGGAACCCTTTTCCTCATCCTGGGTTGCCTCACCCAGCCTTGATATGAGGGTTTCTTCCTAGTCTTATCTGATCTTGTTATGCTATGTGCAATGGATATTCCTGGGATACCTGCTCATTTCTGAAAGGAAATGGATCTGGGGAAAGTGGGGAGGTAGGGAGATAGGAGAGGTTAGGGGGAACGGAGGTTCAAGATGTATTAAAAATTAAAAATAAAAAAAAATCTTTACAAAAAATAAATAGAATATTGATATCATGATGAATTCAGCGAATGTCATAAGTAGGAGAAAATTATGCCAATGCCATTTAAATTCTAAAAATTAAGGGGAAACTGAGAACACAGGGAGGGAAAGTGATAACAGATGTGACTGAACCATTTAAATATATTTTGTATGTTCATATTTTACTCCTACATTTAAAAATGATCTTGGCCACTTGCTTAGTTTTTGACCACATAACAAGTACTAAATTGTTGATTTCTTGCTTTGGAAATGGGTAAAATACCAGTTCCCTGCTCATAGAGAAGTGGCCATCAAGCCTTCAGGAGTTTTTAATGTGGTGCATGCTAGCTTCTGATAATGCAAGTTTTCATATGGTTGGATAACTAAATCTATGAAATTTTAATCAATAACTTTATGCATATTTTTGTGCTTATTTGAATGAATTTGGATTTTTATATGGATTTCTCCAGAGCAAACCTCATATTTTTCCTTTACACTATGCAATACATTTTGCCTAACAACATATTTAATAAAACAGTATCACTGAGGATGTCTTTGTAGAATCTTTGAATGGGACTTGGATGCTGATCATTTTGGGCCAACTATAGAAACACAGAAATTACTCTGCCAGGAAAAAAAAATGTAGAATCAATTCAAGTGATACCAACAAGTTTTTAGAAATTGTTCACAAAAGCCTTTGCACAAAATGGTTGGTTTTTCCCAATCCACACATCTGGCTCTCATGAAGCCTTTTTAAATAGAGAAATATAATTTTCTGAAATGTGGGTTTACAAAGCACAGTGGTCATGAACTCTTCTCCATAATTCAAAACTGGGAAGCCAGACGCAGAGTTCCTCTGGGCAGTTGGCCCATTTAATCATGACACAAATATAGTACTGGTTGAATGTACTGTGTGCCAAACTAAACTCCAAATGTTCTATTTCCATCCGGCAGATTCTATTGTGGCTGATTTTGGAAGAAGGGCAGGCTGGCTTCCTGCCACACTCCTCAGTCAACCCTACATTTGAGGCAAAGTAAAAGAATATGAGAGAAAATGTGTTCTGATATTTTTAAATGTTTCTTTATTCTATATAATTACATATCATATTAATTGAATCCAACTGAAATATGGAAAACATTTTAAAAATGTGCTCTCTCTTATGAACAGAAATGGTAGACACATTTTTATATTTGGAATAAAATTTTATGACCAATTGAATTAGTAATGCATGAGAAATCCGAATGGGGAGTATTGGATTCCTAAATTTAAGCAGGATGAAATGTGACATAAGGCAGTAACTGCCAATATGTCTCAGAACATTTTCTAACAAGGTAACAAAGCAAATATTAAAGTTAATTAATGATATATTTTTGTAGTCTTTAGTCTAAACCTAAAGGAGGAGACTAAACTGGAATAGATACATTGATTCAGTAGATTATTCAAATAGATTTCTAAAGTGACACAAATACCTGCCTACTAGAGAATATTGGTGTAATAACTCATTTTACACCACCACATAGAGTATTCATTTTCATATAGAGGTTATTTTATCAACATTCCCCTTTATTGGCTTACTCTTGAGTTCGGATTCAGTAATCACAGAATGTCTGAATGCTAACTGAAATCAAAACACAAGCAAAAGTTCACTTTCATATCTTGCTGCTCATTTATAAATATAGCTCAACAAGTAGAAAATTTTCTGTTCAGGATTACAAGTGTGATAATAACAGAAGCAAACATCTATTTTTCAAAAGTTTACAATTATTTTTCCTTGCAAAAACTACTAAGCTTTATAGTTCATTTCCATGAAGAAAAGAGAAAAGTGAACAGCAAATTAAATGTACTGTCAAATAAAAATCCAGAGCACTGGAAAAGGAAATGCTGTTCATCCTATGATGTACTTAATAGATTGTATACTGTTGTTAGAAGTCTTTAGGAGAGAAATTTTAAGCCAGGGGGATAGGATGTCTGCTACCTGGTACTGATTTCTATAAATTCCTGGGAGTCACACCCGTGAAATCTTAACAACATGATTGCCAAACAAGATCTACATAATGTCAACACCCATTGATGTACTAGGGTTGATGGTGAAAATTTCATGAGGCCTCAAACTTAAAAGAAGAGCTATAGGCAATTAATGACTGCTAAGAAGCAAATCAATTGTTTTCAGTTATGACTTTCCCAGTAGGTTACCTGATCCCAAACCCACTTGTCAGCTCTAAATACACACACGCACATACACACACACACACACACACACACACACACACACACACACACACATTCGCTGATTCCATTATGATGTTGTTTCTTTTTTCTTTTTTTGTTTTGGTGTGTGTGTGTGTATAAACATAGCAATAATTAAAGGTGAGGATGAATTTTAAAGGGTGTACATACATGAGGTGTTGGAGTTGGGAGAGGGTGAAGGGGGAATTATGGAAATGTAATACTCACATATGAAATATTCAAAATAATCTCATTAAATTTTTAGGTTAAAAAAATGAAAATTGGAGAAAAACTATTCTGAAAAAGCAACAATACAACTGTGTCATATTAATTTGTTTTCAATAATCTAACCATACTCAATTTATAGATTGTTTTGTTGTAGATTATGCATTCCCAAAGGATCTACATTTGTCCATAGTTAACCAAAATCATCTCAACACAGAGTCTTAAATGAAAGTGTCAAATTTATTTAATATCAGCAGTTCTGGCAATTTAATTCTTTGTACAGCTTTGACTACTTACTCTGACCATGTGATTGACTACTACACCAGCTTGATACCACAGTCTACATCAGGAGAAAGCACCCTGAATGTAGCCATCCAGATGAAATCAGAATCCTTTCCGACTTAACATATGTTGTTTGTGGATTACTATCCTGAATGTGTTAATTGAAGTGGAAGATGTTAAGTGGAACCATTTCCTTGAGTTTGGCCTGGGAATTTCAAAGAGTAGAGAGGGGGATTTGCACAAGTTTGCAAGCATGCATTCATTCTTTGCTTTGTACTGTCTCATGAATAGCTGTTTCTGCTTCAAGTTTCCACCTTGATTTCTCTGCAATGATTGGCAGTGATCCAAATTGCAAGAAATTTTAAATTGAGCAATCAAAAGGTGGAGTAATCTATATTTACAACGTTCCAAATATGGTACAAAATAACTCTACCAAATATTGAGACAACATGACTGATTATCAACTATAAAAATGCTCAGAAAGTAGCTTTGATGCCTTAGTGATATTATGTTACCAGACATACTGTAGTGTGTCTTAAAATTATAAAATTCTAAGACACATTTCAAATTTTTGGTCTATGAAGTACCAAGGATGCAACAATCAATACAGGCTATTTATGTTTGTCCTTGCTTAGCATACAGAATTTAACTGAAAGTCCATATTCCAGAACCCCATGCATGCCATATAATAAAACTTGGAGGAATTAATATGTATCTAGCCCCAACTCTCTTCTCAGGGAACTAACTTATTTAGTATCAGAAGTTGCTATACAAGGTGCAAGAGAAATAATCAAGTCCTACCCATCTTTGACATGTACATATCACAATAACCAGCACAGCAGGCTATCCTAATAGATGTAATCATGATAATACTTACACATTGGTATAAACAAAGAGAAATTTAATTGAATTTAAACCTCATTTAACAGGGAAGAAATGATGCTTGGTACTCTAAACCTAGTCAACTTCCCATGCGTAATGAGGTCATGGATCTCAGAGGAGAACCTACTACTGCCTCTTTCCTAAACCAGTATAATTCATAACTGTATCTTAAGTACTTACTCTCATATCCAAAGATAATTTCAGTCCCCACTATACGTTAATGAAACTTTTTGCATTAGGAGGAAGTCATTATAAAAAGCTACACCTGGTCAAAATGCAGAGAATTAATGGCAATAGGGTGGCCAACCCCTATTGATATATCTACAAAATAATTCCTACATGTAAGATCCAGAGAACATTTTAGGTGTGTTCTGAGGATTATAGGAGCCAGAAGGAGCCAGCTATGGTCATACATTACTTTAATCCCAGCACTTAAAGCACTTAAAAGGCAAAGGCAAATGGATCTCTGTGAGTTCCAGGCAAGCCTGGTCTACGAGAGTTCTAGGATAACCAGAGCTGTTATACAGTGAAACCTTATTTTGAAAACCAGAACAAAACCAATAACAAAACAAAAACAACAACAAAACCAACAAGCAAACAAAAAGAAGATGAGATACCTGCCTCAAGATAGTGTATTCTAAATAAGACAGGAAATGTACACCTAAGAAATATGAGTAATATGGCTACCTGAGGAAGACCTGAACCATACCAACACCAGTTGACATGCTAGCACATGGATGGGGGAAATCTCATGGCTGGGGCCCATTAGTAGAATAAGAGCTGTAGGCTTTTACCAAATACAAAGAGAGGAAGAATTAGTTTTCCCAGGGAAGAACTCTCCAGTGGATTTTACCATACCAAGCGATCAGTCCTTAAAATATACCCATATAAGCAACACTAAATTGATTCAGAAAATTGTTTTCATGTATTTATTTATATGTGCTTAGAGGTGTATGTAACAATAATAATGAAATGGAAATTTATATATAATGGCAACTTACAGATTCATAATATTTATTCCTTGCTGTAGAAATCATGCTTAAAATATGAGATGTATAACTATATGTTAATTGCACATGGTAATCAAAATGTACTTTTATGTCTGGACTTATGACGTTTATTTCAGTAGCCATTGTTTCTCAGAGTCTTGGCTAAGGTCAGGTACATTTCAGCAATTATTCCAATGGCAGAAAGCAAAGGGTTTAAATGAACACTTTACAATATGGAACCAATATGGTATGATGCTGTGGGATGGTCTGTATGTCAAGTGTGTTGCTGATTGGTCAATAAATAAATCACTGATTGGCCATTGGCTAGGCAGGAAGTGTAGGCGGGACAAGGAGGAGAATAAAGCTGGGAGGTGGAAGGCTGAGGAGACACTGCCAGCCACCAAACAGCATGTGCAGATGCTGGTAAGCCACGAGCCATGTGGCAAGGTATAGATTAATGGAAATGGATTAATTTAAGCTGGAAGAACAGTTAGCAAGAAGCCTGCCACGGCCATACAGTTTGTAACCAATATAAGTCTCTGTGATTACTTGGTTGGGTCTGAGAGGCTGTGGGACTGGCAGGTGAGAGAGATTTGTCCTGACTGTGGGCCTGGCAGGAAAACTCAAGCTACAGTATGATTTTGCTAATTTGTGAATATAGACTGTGAATGAGTAATTTTATACTTTGAGTTACATTAAAATAAGTTATTATCTCACTGACTCTGAAATTAGGACTGCCCAACCTTTGATATTGTGCCTTGGCATTATAATTTAATATGGGGCTTCCTTTGTAGTTCTGAAACAAACACAGGCTGTATGTCAGCATGCTGAACATGTCTAATAGGTTGATGCAATTAGTCCATTATACACTTCAGGCTTTTTTGGTTTAACTCTAGTCTCCACATTACATACAAAGGGTCATATCTATAATGAAGGGTACAGTTTTTTTTTTGTATAAATATTTCACTTAGTAATAGGTAGAGTCATGTGAAAATCATGAATTTCTGAGAAAGTAGTAGGGTACACTTTCTTCTCCTGCTGAATGGCTTTTACGTAGTGAAATATTCATTGTTGTGCTTAACATTTAATTGTTATGAACATACCGTATTTACATTTATTTTATTTAACCATTTTTTTTAGATCTGTCTTTACTTAGGCATATTGTTTTGCAGGGTGCAACGACTATAGCCCACTTGTGTGATTTGTTGTAAAAATCATTTCAGTGTTTTTAACAATGCTAATATAACCTAAAAACCCGAAGCACTAACAACTCTGTCGGCAGTTAGTAGCATATTGCCTTCCGCAACTGTGGCAGTAGTGTTTTGGTTTGTTTGTTGTTGTTGCTTTGTGTGTGTGTGTGTGTGTGTGTGTGTGTGTGATATCAGGAAATGACATTCAGAAAGATAATTTACAAAGAGAAAAAAAAACCACTGGCAGAATAGTTGAAGGAAAATATACCAGTAATATTTGAGGTATAGTATTTTCTCCATCATTCTTGTGTTTCTATTTTAAATTTAGGTCCTGTGAAACCCATCCATCTGAAATGCACTGTCTTCAAATGAAATGAATTGGCAATGATACTCATGAGAACAGTGAATGTAGATCCTAAAAATACTTTTTTTTCTTGAAATATTTCTATGTGAACAAAAGATACTTTTTTCTATACTTAGTATATTCTCTGATATCCAATACATTTTAAAGTTCGCTTTGTGTGAAGCCTATAAAATGAACTTTATACATAGTTCTACAATATGGAAGTAATCAGGACAAATAATGGCCATAGTATATTTGAAGTAAATGACATTTAATGCTCCTTGTATTCTCACTGAAACCCAAATTACATCTTTTTCTTTCTTTTTTTTTTACCTTTTTAGAGCTTTATTGGGAGAGAAAGGGAGAGAGGAAGAGAGAGAGAGAGAGAGAGAGAGAGAGAGAGAGAGAGAGAGAGAGAATAGAAAGAAAGAGAGCAGAAAGAGCATATATCTTTTGTTTTCATATGTGTCCATGAAGAATTCCAGTTTCTATCCTTGAGATGTCCATCTTGGCTCCGGCAATAATATGCAGAGCTTTTAGAAGCTGTATTTTTATGAATTCCATCTTTCTACTCATAGAGGGAGAGAGTGCCGTTGAATGAAGTTTGAACACACAGACTTATATAGTTTTGAATTATTACTAAGTTTCCCCAGATAATCAGAGTGGTTGTTTGTTGTGGTTTTTTCTCTTTCCCTCTTTTACCTGTTTTTCTTATATTCACTGTCAAATGGAAGATAGAAGACATCAACAACAATGGCACAATTAACCAAAAACAGAGTCCTTAGCCTTTTCATATATTTCAAATTCTTTAGGAAAAAAATCAGCTTCATCTTAATTTTATATGTCTGGAGAATAGATTTCCATATCCCATATTCAAGTGTAGTCAGTTTAAAACAATATGACCAGAGGTGTCAATGCTCCAAGTCAGAGCTAAGATGTGAGAGAAAGCCCTTATTTTTCTGACACTCACTGTTCTTCTAATCTGTTTTATTCCAAACAAGACCTCAATATACGGTGTGATAAGAAATGCAATCTGGAAACAATACACTATGGATTAAACTGATGTATAAATGAAACAAAGATGAAAAATGTGAATTATTATAATATGAACTCATCTAAATTTAATTAAAATTTTTATGTTTTCAAATACACATAATGGACTCTATATATTTCAGCTTTTACTCTGTCCTAAAAAAATTAATTTCTATTCCTATTTACTTAGAAACAAAATGAAAGAAAATACTTGATCATTTTCATCAAAAATGCCTTTTGGAAAATTGAAATAATCTAAGTTTTTGTGCCAAACAGAATTGTCAATAATTCTCTGCTTAATTATTTATATAGCTTTGTGTGTAGACAACAATTACAGAAATTGATTTCCATAGTTATCAATGTATGAAACTTTTGTTTTATAATCATATTTAGGTACTTCCAAAAATTTTCCATTTTTGATGTTGACTTTCACTTCCTACCAATTGTTTATAACATTAGGTAATTAATTATCACACATCAAAATATTATCATGTTTAAAACACCGGAGCACAGTGCTCTATAGCACAGTACTATCTGCTATTTCCCCGGAATGCAGTTTAATTCCAGAAATTGAATCTTATTATAATCATATATGAAGCAATTCAATGTCCATTAATACAAATGTGGTCTCTTCAGTTTTTCCATGATTTAGAACATGTTTTCATTATGAGTCTTACCTTGACTAGTGGTGCAATGGTAGCACTTTTCTTTGGGGGGTAACTAATAGCTGTCCAGTTAGACCTAAGGTACTGTCAATAGGAAGAATGCACTCCAGATCCTGCAAATCTAGTCATCTTCCTATGTTCAAAGACATCACAAACACCAGAGGAGAATCTAGTACTGCCATTTTCCTAAACCAATATCATTTCTAACTGTATTCCAAATACTTGACTTATACTCACAGATAAGTGTAGATCTCATTACACATCAGAGACATTTCTGTTTTGAAGAAGGTGACAATTACAGAGATCAAAATTGGTTAAAACACAGAGAATAACACATCCCAGGTTGCAGAGCCCCAAGGATAAATTTATAACCAAATCCCTTTATGTAATTTTCAGGTCAAGTTATGGAAGAAGACAGAGAGAAAGTGTAAAAGCCAGGACCCAGGATGTCTGTGGCTAGATTGTGTTTTCTAGAATTGCCAGTGAAGCTGATCCACTAAAACTTCAACAGTTCTGTTTGCCTACGTGAGACCTGAATAATGAGAAAACCAGTTACCATGACAAACTGAATGGAGGAAAATTTCCCAAGATCTCGCCTCTAGATGAAGAACTACATGTAATCAATGCTGCTGAAGTTTTCTCTGGGTCTGAGGCCTCTCCCAGATTATTCAATCACAAGTAGTCAGTCATAAAATTAGGTGTAACACTAAATGGGCACAGTAAATAGTGTGTGTGTGTGTGTGTAACAATAATAATTTAATATTATCAGGTCACAAATTTGAAAGGGAGTGAGGCCCATGTGAGGAGTTGAAAGGGGAGTTAGAGTGCTAGAACTGTTGTAAAAAATTACTCATGTATGAAATTCCCAAAGTTAAAATTTTATATTTAAAATATAAAGGATTGGACATTTAACTCCCCCTTCTAAGTGAATTTCTGGAAAACAAATAGAGAGATTACTTATTTATTAATCAATTTATTATTTATTTTTGTTTATAGGTGTTTGTGTGTATGTACATTTGAGTGTGTTAATGTATATGGAGTTTGTGCAAGTATATGTAGAAATAGAGGTCAGAGGTTGATGTTAGAATTCATCCCCAATCACTCTTCACCTCAGGGTTTAAGACAGGATCTACTGCTGAACTTTGCTCATCAGTCTGTGTAAGCTAGCTGCACAATTAGCTCTAGAGATGTTTTTATCGCTCTTCTTCATTGTTAGGATTATAAACGTGTGCTTCCTTATGGCAGGTTTCACACTATTCCAGTCATCCAAAAATAGGACCACCTCATTCACAGCATGCATTCTACCAACCGGAGGCAGAAGATTTATTTACTTCAAAACCATGGTGAATTCATCATTTTTATATTCAATGGAAAGAAGTTCCAAGTCAAACATTGGTTCAGATGACCTTTTTCACTCCTTTTAACTTTATATTTGTTTTAGCTGTCTTTATTAATATTAAACAAATAATATTTCTGTGGCTAAAATTTTTACATGAAATATATTGTCATTTTCATGTTTTGTATCTAATAGATTTCTAATTAGTTGAATTTTTAAAATATGGGACACAAAGTAATTTTCTAAATGTATGTGGTTAAATATATCTAAAAGCTAATGAACAAATAAAGTAAATATATCTCAACAAAAACAGTTGCAGTCACCCTTTTTTATGTTTTGGGTTTTTTGTTTGTTTTTTTTTGTTGTTGTTGTTTTGATTTTTTGAGACAGGGTTTCTCTGTAGTTTTGGTGTCTGTTCTAGATCTTGCTCTGTAGACCAGGCTGGCCTCAAACTCACAGAGATCTGCCTGGCTCTGCTTCCCAAGTGATGGGATTAAAGGTGTGCACCACCACCACCTGGCCTCTGTTATGTTTTTTAAGTATATTCCAGAACTTAATTGGTTATTGTTTTGACTGTTCAGATACAGCATTAATTACCATAAATGTATGCTACCCTAAATTTTAAAACTTTCTAAATGTATATATAAAATATACTGTAGTTAGTAGGTTTCAGAACTAGATTCTGATGCTAGATGATTTCCTCCTTACTTGAATAAAGATCATGAAGTCAAAGATGTTTTTATTAAGCTTTGAGATCTAATCACAATAAAAAATATATCAATTCAACAGCCAAAGTCAAATGCCATATTGCCTGTCGTTTGTAATTGTTTGTTTTTTGCTCTTTTTAGGGGCCTGTCATCCAGCTGCCAAATAAATCACACATGGAGGCTTATTCTTAATTATAAATGCCTGGCCTTAGCTTGGCTTGTTTTTTGCCAGCTTTTCTTTACTTATATTATCCTGTCTATCTTTGGCCTCAGGGCTTTTCTCTTTCTCTATTCCTGCATACCTTTCTTTCCTTCTGACTCCATGTGTAGCTGTGTAGCTGGGTGGCTGGCCACTGAAGTCCTTCTCCTCCTCCTCTCATTCTGTCTTCTTTTCCTCCCAAATTTCTCCTTCCATTTCTTCTCTCTCCCTGCGAGCCCTGCCTACCCTTTCTCCTGCCTTGCTATTGGCTGTTTAGTTCTTTATTAGACCATCAGGTGTTTTAGACATGCACAGTAACACAGCTTCACAGAGTTAAACAAATGAAACGTAAACAAAAGTAACACCCCTTAAAATAATATTCCTCAATAGCCATTCCATCCTTATTATCCATACCTACATGTTGTTTCCTCTACTGCTTACCCCTGTCCCTTCCTGTCTCCATATGCACAGCATGAGAGTTATTCCATGTTCAAACAGCTTATGATGTTTTTCAAGGTAACTAGACAACAGCAACAACAAAAATCACATAAAAATGTTCAGTGTGTGAGGAGACCGCAGTACTTATTAATCTGATTTAATCACCACACATTACTCACATGTGTTATTTCTTTTACTCAATATGCAGATACTGCTTCAATTTTTTTTTTTTGCATACTGACTTGTTTCCTCTCCGTCCACCCCTCCCATTTCCCTCCCCTCCCTCCACTCCCCTCAATCAACTCCTCTACTGTTTTCGATCAGAGAGGATCAGGCTTCCTATGGGTATCAACAAAGCCTGGTTTATCAAGTTGCAATAAGACTAACCACCTAATGCTATGAAAGGCAATCCAGTATGAGAAATAGGTTTCCAAGTGCCAGACAAAGCATTAGGGACAGCCTATGATACTACCACTAGTAGTTTCACAAGTAGACCAAGCTACAAAAATGTCACATATATGTAGAGGACCTAGGTCAATCCCATGTACTCACTCATAAGTGAATATTAACTGTAAAGTAAAAGATAACCATACTAATTCACATACTCAGAATGCCAAGGTAACAAGGAGAGCCGGAAGGAAAACTCATGAATCTCCCTAGGAAGGGGAAATAGAAGAGATCTCCTGGGTGGACTGGGGGCAGGTGGGGATGGGAACATGAGAGATCAGGTTGAAGGTAAGTGGAGGGGCAGAGTACTAAAAGAGATGATTGGAAAGGGGGAACATTTCAGGTTCAGGTAGAAACATTGTGTAAGGGAAACTCACAGAAGTCTACAAGGACAACCCCAGCTAAGACTTCTAGTAATAGGGGAGTCACAGCACGAACTGGCCATTTCCTGTGATCAGTTTGGTGACTACCCCAATTGTCATCAGAGACACTTCATCCAGTAACTGATGGAAACAGATGCAGAGACCCAGAGGCAAATATTAGGCAGAGCTTGGGGAATCCTGCTGAAGAGAGGAAGGAACGATTGTAGGAGCCAGAGGAGTCAAGGACGTCACAGGAAAAAACCACAGAAGCAACTAACCCAAGTTCATAGGAATTCACAGAGTAGGAAAAAACAACCACGTAGCTGGTTTCAATGTTAATGAAGACATTTGTTAACTTATTTGGAAAGAAGTATCACAGAGAGTGCTGGATGTTTCACTAGAAAACTTTTCCGTAGTGTAATGAACAAAAGTTTTGTGGGAGGAATAGACTAGGCCAGGGACAGTGTTTTATACTTGACATCACTGAAAAGCATCACAATGTCCTGATACATGAATCATGCAAGATTTAGTTTCTCCACTGTCCAATACTTTCAACATAAGCTAAGAGTTCTATTTTATAGTGTGCAACAAATTTTCTATTTGAAGAAGAAAAATGAACAAATCTGTTGCATAATTTATTTGAAATTTATCCATACCACCATTGTCTATTCATAAATCTATTCAATTGATAGTTACAGAGAACTTGTAACCAGGTCAGGATCACTCAACATAGCATCACCATAACTACATTTATTTATTTACTGTGTAGCAATTTCCTCGGGAGTTTAAATATTCCATAGGAAGGAAAGGCTCCCTAAAGCTCAGGAAGTTCCAGTTGAAATATTTCACTTCAGAAAGGAAGGAGAAGGCAGCCACATTCTGGAATTGAACAACTCACAAATCTCAAGAAATTTCTGAAACTAACAAGTTTGTACAAGATGCCTAACCAGGGTTATTAAACAATAAACACCTGCTGAGGGAAGAGACACCTATACAATCTGTGGTCCTTGGATTATCTGTTATGTCAAGCTGTCTGAAAGTCCTGAAGAGAGCTCCATGGTGCAATATCCAGAGGAGTTCAGGGAACACATTAGAGTGTCAGCTGCCTTTGAAGCCTCACTGTAACTATAAATAACCCTCACCCACACTACTTTAATCAATTACAATGAACTCATTGATTAAGCAAGATGGACTTTTTTAACATTTTAATTTGAGATTATAATTAAACCTCTCCCTGCCTTTTTAATCTTTCAAAACCTTCCATATATCACCACCTACCTTCTTCAAATTCATGGGTGTCATTAACTGTTACTGAAAAAAATATCAGTTGCCTGTAGTTCTTCATGAAGGGTTGAAGTCTCCTAATATTTTCTCCACCCACTTCAGCAAGGTAGACTTTAAGAAAATTGTTACTTAATTAAGTCATTGGTTATCATCTGAGGCAAACAGATATTTGTGTCAAAATTGCCCAAGAAAAGTATCAAACAACATACATATTGCAGATAGAAAGAGCTTTGTTTCTAGAATTCCATAATTTTACAATACAGATCCTTAAAAAAATGTTCAACATTTTAAATATTAACCTTCTTCCAACCCTTTTGTAAGTACCCACCAGTCTTTAATTCAAAGAGGTCTTCAGAGAAATTTGTATTTTATGTATTAACAAATATAGACAAATCTATACATAAAATCATTTGTAATGTATAAAAATGCTTTTCAGATACCAATTAAATCTTATTTATTACTATTGTTGAATATTTGTAAAAAAGTTCTTCATGTCAGTGTACAGAATGTAGATTTATGATTATTCATGCAGATTGGGTGAGCATATGCTAAGATCATCATGTTCTATCACATGCCACATTTTGTCATCTCCCTGAATTAGAAAATAAGAGATGAACTTGTTATTTCATTTCACTTTGTCATAAGCTTTTAACATTTGCTACTTAATTAAGATGGAAAGGTCAAAAAATGACATAACTCACAGAGTTTGTCATACAGTAAGCTGTGCCATTAAACTGGGTATATACCTCCTATAAAGAGAAGATACATTTAAATTTATAGATGACCAGGAGGCATAGACACTCAATTCTTTAAAAATATCCTGATATGTAATGGTATTCAGAACACATTTCATAAAGCATAACATAAAATCAAAGACAAATTAAGAATCAACCAACTTCAGAATACATTATTTTCTATGGCTAATTGAGATTCAACTACAATGAAATTGGTTTAATTCATGATTGATATAAATCCAATAGGTTAAACACATAAATGAAAATGACAAGGTCATGTATGGTAGTATGAAGTTCCTGAAGAACAAGGTTATCCTATACAATCATCTCTAGGTTAAAAAAAATGACATAAATTAGGTGGTGTACAAGGTTGAATAAAATCATAGCTATATTCATACCTAACTGAAAATCAGAGTTGGAGATTAAATATACATTAGGTCTAGGAAAATTTATTGTTAAGATAAAGACTAGATCATAGTACATTCGATGACTGCAGTACCGTGAGGAGTTCCATAAGGAAACAGAGACACCAGAGACACCCACTACACAGGAAGACAACAGCAAGACCGGCAGAGACTTCAGTTACACAAATGCTGTCTTAGGACATCAAAGGCTTCTAGTGATCTTGGAGCAAAGAAGAGATCAAGCTGAACCCTTTTGTGGAATTTTATTTGAAGAAACAAGATCCTCCAGAACTATCATAGAACAAAGGTTGCTTCTGAACCCATTATATAAAGGTATCGTGTTAAAGTACATTATAGGAAACTAATACAAATAACATAGCATCATTCTCTGGTAAAGCAAAACTACATGAATCTTTAGTAAAATACGATGTTGAAAAATATATAAAATAAAAATGTTTTCTTTTGTGTTTAAAGAGATATAAAAAACAAAATAGTGTGGGTAGGAAATTGGGGTGCACTTGGAGTATGTGAAAACATGATCAAAATGTAGTGTCTGAAAATAATTTTAATAATAAAAAAAGATAGAAAGGAGGTTGACGAATGTCACGTTATCAGTAGAAGGCTTGCTTAGCTTGGCCAAGGCTCTAAATTGGGTCCTGTCAACATAAGAAAAATAAATCAAGTAAATAAATAAATAAAATCTCACCAAAATCATATTGAGCAAACAAAACTAAACAAAGAATAAAAAGGAATATCATGAGTATAAATATGACATATAAAACGTTCATACATTGGTATTTTCTATAACATTAATGTGATATCAAAATTGTTTTTAATGACAGGAAAAATTAATATGGCTATATCAATGTTAAAATTCAACAGAAGTTTAAATAAGAGTTTATAAGACAGAGGGAAAGGACTTTGGTATTTAACTAAATACAGGAAAGAAAATCCAAGTTAGCTTGCTTAAAAGACTACTGTGTACAAATGAAAACATGATGAAGGACTAAAACTAATCATACTGTGGGAGAATACAAATTAGATTATATTTCTGGTTCTGAAGTACTGGAGGTAAAAGTCCTTCAGAGACATGACATAACTTCAGATTCCACCTCATGGATGGTGTGATTCCCTCTTTCCCCATCAAACATAATGAGAGATTACTTCCAGTGAGGTAGGCATGAACTGTAGGAGACCTGGCAGAGCATCAGAGAAGAAGGAACCTTGCAAGGATGACACCGCAAGAGAGCAAGAGGATTAAATTAACATTTTCATGCTAAATGTTTAATGTGATTATTTCTCTCCTGGCACCAACCTTCATCTCTGATAACATCCCCAATTCCTCAAAATTGGAGGCCAAATCCAGGACCCTAACAAGGCAACAAGAACAAATCACGCTGTAAGCGTTAATGCAGACCTGTCTCCGAGTCTATTCAAACTGAGAAGTTCAGATTAACCATGTAATGTGACGATTTTTGAAAGAACTCAAGTTCTGTACAACATTTGGAGTTTTAAAATTCAATTCAGTGCTAATAGGAGACTGAGAATCAATACATTCTTGAGAACAAATTAAAAGGAAAATCAGAGATATAGGCAAAGAGAAATGCAATTATACCAAACCGTCTGTTTACAATGATTATTAGTAAGAATAATGAAAACGGCAATAATCCGAAGACTACAAACTTTCTAGGTAATGCAGAAGTGAGGTTGCAGATTGATTGTAATACAGTTAATTTCTTAGCCGGATGTGATGCTGCATGTGTGTAATCCCAGAAATCTGGAGGCTGAGGAGAGAGAATTGCCATGGATACAAGGCCAACATGCCATACTTAATGACTTACAGGAAAAAAATCTGCTTCAAAATTTAAGGAGGAGGACAAAATAGGGGAATAATTTATGTCTCATAATTCAAATTCAGTAAATTGTTTCTAAAATGGAAAAATCCAGACAAAATAAACACCTAAGCTGGAACAAACTGTTAGGTATGACAGGTCATGTATGGATTCTGCTTTAGTTATGTGCAATAAGACACAAAGTCCTGGCCCTAGAGAAGAGTGCTCAGTGCAGAAGAGCACTTGCTGTACAAGCATGAGGAACTGACTTCAGATCCTCAGCACCGACATAAAACTCAGACGTGGCTCAAAGAGGTGAGAGTGGGACAGAGACATGGTGATATATGAGTCTTTCTAGCTAGCCAGCCCAGCTAAAGTCAGCAAGCGGAGGCAGAAAGCAGCCGCACAACCTTCCCCAGCCCTCTACAATTATACACACTTGGACACACATCCATATACATCACACATGCATATAACACACACACACACACACACACACACACACACACACACACACACACACGCACACACACACACACGCACACACACACACACTACAGCTTGTGAACTCACACAAACAGTTAGTGCTCTCTATAATCACTATGTGTAGTCAGAAGTTTCTCGGGTCCCACCCGGCCCCCGACGGTCCAAACAAATCTCTCTCACCAGCCGTCTATAGTCACTAGGACCCAAGTAAACAGAGGCTTATATTATTTACAAACTGTATAGCCACTTACCAGCTAGCTCTTTCATCTTAAATCAACCCATTTCTATAAATCTATATGTTGCCACATGGCTGTGGCATTACCCATCTGCTGACATCTGGTTGCTCCTTCAGTGCAGAATCTCTCTGCCTCTGCCTTTCTTCTTTCCTGTCTCTCTCCTTGGATTTCCCACCTCTCTCTAAGCTTCCTTGCCATAGGCCAAAGCAGCTTATTCATTAACTATGGGGAACACCATACATTCCCACCATACAGAAAGATATCCCCCAGCAACTATGCTTGACTCAAAATTCATATGATATCTTTATGAGTTGAGAATTTTAAACCCTGAATGAAACTCTCTGATATTTTAATTTCAGAAAAGGATCAAATCTCTGAAGAAAGCATCATTTAAAGTTTTATAAATATCTCTAACCTCATGTGAGAAACAAAATTATGAAACTTTATTATGGTAGAAATACAAAATTCAAGTCAGTTAATTTACTCAAAATGATAACCTTCATATTACAAAAGAACAAACAAGTTAAATTAGTGCAAGTCAATAACTGGCAATTTTGAAGTGTTTGCTAGGTGACTGGCTTGTACTCAACTTCAAAACATAATTCAGTGTGTAGTCTAAAGGGGGAAAGATGTGGCCCTTTGAGATCTAAGATTAAATGAGAAGGGAAAGGAGAAAGAATACAGAACATTCAGAGTGGAATGAAAGTCCAGGACATCTATAAATTTAAAGAATTTAAGAGCATCAAGACCCCAGAGGGAAATCATATAACCAAATATTGCAGTGAAGTATTGCTTTCAAAGAACTGAATTTCACTAAAAATAAAAAAAATAAAAATAAAAGAAAGTCGGGCAGTAGTGGTGACACATGACTTTAATCCTGGCACCCGGGAGACAGAGGAGGCAGATCTCTGTGAGTTCGAGGTCGGCCTAATCTAAGAAGCGAGTTCAAGGACAGCCCTCAAAACCAAAACCAAAACAGAAGAAAACTGAATTTCTACATTGGTACCATTTTGAAAGTTGTAGAGAAGATGATTGGAAGGAAGAATGACAAAGCAACAACATTCATTAAATTATATGGATGATATAAACATCTAATTTAGAAAGGAAAAAAATAATATCATTGAAAAAAATTGAAGATTAATTTTCATATGTCCTTCTACTCCTGGGAAATTGTGGAAGAATTCAAGTTCAATAGAAAGTCAAAGGACCTGCCACATTACTGAAGGTGTTTATCAGCTGTAGGAGTTCCCTGGTAGAACTTTTGGGGTCACTTATGTATGCTATCATATCATCTATAAATAGTGAAAGTTTGACTTCTTCCTTTCCAATTTGTATCCCCTTGATCTCCTTTTGTTGTCTTATTGCTCTAGCTAGAAGTTTGAGTACTATATTGAATAGGTATGGAGAGAGTGGACAGCCTTGTCTTGTTCCTGATTTTAGTGGAAATGCATTGAGTTTCTCTTCATTTAGTTTGATGTTGGCTGTTGGGTTGCTGTATATTGCCTTTATTATGTATTATGTCTAATCTCTCCAAGACCTTTATCATGAAGGGGTGTTGGATTTTGTCAAAGGCTTTTTCAGCATCTAATGAAATGATCGTGCTCCTTTTCTTTTTTCTGGCAGTTTGATTATATGGTGGATTACATTGACAGATTTTTAACATGTTGAGCCACCCTGAATCTCTGGGATGAAGCCTACTTGATCATAGTAGATGATTTATTTTATGTTCTTGGATTTGGTTTGCCCATATTTTATTGAGTAGTTTTGCATCAATGTTCATGAGGAAGATTGGTCTGTAATTCTCTTTCTTTGTTGCATTTTTGTGTGATTTGGTTATCAGGATAACTGTAGCCCCCAAAAAAGAGTTTGGCAATGTTTCTTCTGTTTCTACTGTTTGGAACAATTTCAGGAGTAGTGATATTAGCTCTTCTTTGAAATTACTGTAGAATTCTGTCCTCAAAACATCTGATTCTGGGCTTTTTTGGTTGGGAGATTTTTAATGACTATTTCTATTTCCTTAGAGGTTATGGGTCTATTTAAATTGATTATCTGATATTGATTTAATTTTGATATGTGGTACCTATCCAGAAAATTATCCATTTCTTTTACATTTTCCAATTTTGTGGGGGCCTCCCATGGGAGTCAACAATGCATTACATATTAAGTTGAGGCAAGACTAAGCTCCTCCCCCCCTGCATCAAGGTTGAGCAAGATATCCTACCTAAGGGAATAGGTTCCAAGAAGCCACCTCCTGAGCCAGGGACAGATCCTAGTCCCACTTCTAGGGACCCTGCAAACAGATCAAGATACATAACTGTCACTCACGTGCAGAAGGCCTAGGTTAGTCTCATGCAAGCTCCATAGCTGTCGGTCTAGAGTCCATGAGCTCCCATGAGCTTGAGTCAGCTGTCTCTATGTGTTTCCCCATCATGATCTTGACCCCTCCTGGCTCCTACAATCCTTCCTTCCTCTCTTCAACAGGACTCCTAGAGCTTGGACCAATGCTTGGCTGTGAATCTCCATATCTGCATCCATCAGTTACTGTATGAAGGTTCTATGATGATTTTTAATATATTCAAATATCTAGCTTGGTGGTGGCTATCAGTAATATTTATTCCCAACTTGAGAAGTAATTTCTTTCTGGTGATATCTCTAATTTGAAAGGGAGAATCATTCTACTAATTCATAAGTTGTTATAAAATCAACAGAATGTTTTAAATGCATCTCAAACCAAAATTGGGCCTAAGTTCAAATTTGTTTAAAATTAAAAATGTAAACTTTATCTCTTGAGAATGCAAGCAAGCATACAACTATTTAGAGCATGTACTCATAATATATTAGAGAATGTGAAAATGTATCAGCAAGAACCTGACAGAGTCTTTATAATACAATATTTTACAGGAATATAGTTTATATAGATTACAATTTTATATTCATAAATACAGCATATGAAAATAAATTACAAATTACAAAAACAACAGAATAGGCATCACAAGAAAGGAAACAAATATAAATGTTTGATTTGTGCACAGCACAGAATTTACACAATTTCATTATCATATAAATAGCTCACATATATAATCCTCTGTCCGTTAATTCTGATAAACGCAAGAGTAAAAATTAAGATTAATAGAGTTTTGCTGTGAGAGATTTGCTACATGTTATATCGGCAGCACTTCTCAGCATGTTTATGTTGCTTTCTGAGAAACTTTGTGAATTATATTAGTGATTTACAATATCTGCTTGCATGTGTTTTTATAGACTGCTAAGCTCTGTAAAATAGCTCTTTTATTCTTAACTTTTGATGCTTATGTTTTGCCAGTTGTGAATCTTTAATTTTGCTGATCGTGGAAGAGTGAATTAAAAACTGTGTGGAATATTCAAACACAAAATTAAAAATGCAAATATTCATTACACTGTCCCTTAGTCTACAGTTATCCTGTCATTTTTCTTATTAATATAATAATTTATAATGTTTTTAGCACATCAAATTAGTCCTTTGTGAATTTGATAAGCATTTATCCTACATCTTTTATGCACGGGCAGTTGAACAATGGAGAACAGTTCAAGAAAACTAATGCATTCATCAGACTCAGGTTTATTTTCTACTTGCAAAATGTATGTAAAGAAGAAATAAAATAACCAGGAATATAAAAGGAAATCAGTAGTATTATTGGAATACAGAGAAACTGTCCTGGAAAAATATGTAACAAAGTGCTCATTTACAGATTAGTTAAGGTCAAGATTTCTTATTGTTTTTGTGGATTCTGAGATAAATAGAAACTTGTATATAAAGTACAGACGTTTTCCAGAGAATAGGTCATGTCTGTGTAATTTGAAGTACTAAAGTCTATTGAAGCATTGGATGAGAGAGTACATACCACTGGAGTTTCGGGTCTGGGAGTCTAATGTACATGAAATTTCAAAGGCTTATCCACTAGACCTGAAAATGTATATACACACATAAGAATGGTCAGACATTGGAACATTCTAAACCGAAAACAAAAACTTACTATGTGCACGAACTGATGGTCAACCGAGTGGATTTCCTGTAGATGTTTCTGGAGATTCTGATACATTAGTACTTAAGGAAAACTGGGGCAACCTACATAAAGAAATTGTCTTGAACAATGACAGAGTAAATTAAATCAACAAATGATTCCAGTATTAAAAGCTAATTATTTGGATGAATAGCAACTCAGATATTTCCTAATTTTTATCAAAAAATATTCTTTCACTAGATAAGTGATTTATCTATAAATGGTTTCTAAAATTGACAATTAGGCTTATGTTTTCTCTCAGTAACATTGATTTTATTTTATTCATGTCCTCATTATTTTCCAGATCATCCCTTTAGGCATATCTGAATTATTTAAAATTTTGCTCTATATACAATAATATTTTAATTGTCAATAGCTTGAACTAATTTAAGCTTAAACTCAAAAGAAATAAAACAGAATATATTTTTCACAATGAGGATGATAATTACCTGTTTTCTTACTTGCAATATTTTATTAAATTGTATTGAAAAAATCATGCAATATATTCTGATTCTGGTTTTCTCTCCCCTGACTCCTTAAATCCTCCCACCCACAAAATGCCAGGCTCTCTCTCTAAGAAAGAGACAAATAAACAAACAAACATAAAGCATATTATTACACCCAAGAAACACAAACACATATACACACAGACACACAGACACACACACACACACACACACACACACACACACACACACACACACACACCAGAATCCATAAAAACTCAACATTGGATGCCATAATAGATGAATGAACAAACTGAATAAGACAAAATTGCCCAAATAAAGCAATATGAGAGAACAAAAATCTATAAAATATCTTTGAGTTTGTTTTGCATTGACCATCTACTGTTGGGCATGGGGCCTCACCTTAAGTATGGTTAATATAACCAGTGAGACTCCAGTTGAGAGAATTAAGCTTTCCTTTGAAACTGAATGTCAGGTATAGATAGCTTCCTGGTTAGGGATGGGAGGACATGTCCACTTCTCCCTCCAATTTTTGAGAATATATTCACCTTCTCTTTCCCAACTAGTTCCTTTATCATCCTCTCTACCCTCCCATCCCTTCCACTCCATATTTGAGATTTTCTTCCTTTTTTCCCCCTTCTTTTGTCAAGCAGTTCAATTTGTGTTTCCTAACTAGTCTTTGGTGTGGAGCCTGCACTGCTGTGTGGCCAGTCTAACAGCTGTTCTATCATTAAAGAAAACTGACTCTCTCAGCTAGCAGCGATCAAACACCAATAACTCCTCAGCTACTGATGAGACATTATGTCTACCTTCCCAGTTCCATGCCACAATTGAATCTGGCTGTAGCTTACACAGGTCTTGTTCATGCTCTCACATTTTCTATGAGTTCATATGTGCAGTTGTCCTGTTGCGTCTGAAAAACCCCGATTCTTTGATATTATTGACCACCTCTGGCTCTTATAATATTTCTGCCTCAACTATGCAAAGACTCATGATCTTGAAAGGAGGGTTATGATATGTGTGCTCCATTTAGAGATGAACTGTCTAAAGTCTTTTATTCTCCTCAAGCAGACCAGTTGTCTACTATTCTCTGTGCTAATTTCTATCAGTTGCAAGGAGAAGCATCTCAGATACATATTGGGAGATGCTCTGATGTACAAGTATAGCAAAAAGAAAGCAGGAGACATTCATCAACTTTTGGAAAAAACACAATTTTCATTGTGGAATATATATTTAAATCTTCCAGTTTTTACTAATAACTCCAAGTGTATATCCACTGTATATCCATTTGTTTATACTTCCATTGTAACACTTACCTCCAGTTTATCTTTTTACAGAATTCAGCATCAAAGATACTTTTTCTATGTATTTCATGACTACCGTTTCCATTTTAAAACAAGTCTATCATAAAAATTGTACATATTTGGCATTATTTTTTGTTGCATTAGTAAAATTGATGACAGAAGAGTTAGCATCAGGAACAGTTTGGATATCTTTATATATACATGGCTTCTGATTTAAGGACAGATGTGCTTGTATCACTTCTTTTATCTTTAAAGAACTGTGTCTGTTTTACCATAAATACATTCAATATACTTATTTAATTCTATGAGGCATAGAAGAACTGAAATCGTATCTGTATGATACATGGGATTGATCTGTTATATTTCTGTATATGGATAATTTATCAACTTTCTTATTTTTCTTGTTCAATATATATGGAGACAAACCAACTATTACCTTTCTTCAGAAGTATGTTTTTTTATTTTAAATTAATTTTTAAATTTGTAGTTTTGAAAAGTTTATACATATATTCAACTAAATATGAGCATATCTACTCCCCATATCATTTATCCTACCCTTCTATGCAACACTAGCATGCCTTCTCCTAACATTATGTCTGCTTTATTGTTCAATAAGTCATTCTTGCCTGAGCTACCTTTTGTAGTTCCTTCCATTTACCTACAAACTTCATTATTTCTATTTTCTTTGTAGAGGAGGACTTTTCAGGTACAGGTATGCGTGGGTTATACAAGAAGTTAAGCTGAACAATCTGTGGAAACAAGCCGTGAATCAATTTTCCTTGGTGGTTTCTGCTTCAGTTTCTGCCACGAGTTCCTGGTTTAACTTGCCTTTGTGATGCACTGTATGACCTGTTTGCCATATAAATATTTTCCCTCACCAAGTTGGGTTTGGTTAGTTTTATCACACAAAAATGAAAGCTATAACACATTCCAGACAGGAAAACAATTTAATAATTAACTAATATGTTTACTGTTTTAGGAAATAAAAATAATTTATTATGATTTAGTAATTTGGGGAGAATCTATTATACCAAATGTTGCATTGTTTAAAGAATGACCAAAATTTTGACATCATTATCTGAAATTATTTTTGCAAAGTTCATTCTAATAACTCTGCTATCAAATTACAAAGATTATCTCATACTTTCTAATTAAAAAAGAGAAAGAATGGTTGGATAGGTCAAAGTACCTAAGGAGACTTATTTCTGTCACTTATCTAAATTTATATCATATTGAAAAGCTTTTAAACAGCTTTTAAACAGCCATATACAAGTCATACTCTCAAGATGAATTGTGGAAATTTATGTTTACAATAAATGGTGATGAATTAAGAGATCTTTGTCTACTTAAGGAACTAAGAATAAAGGGATAGAAGTATCTTCAGCCCTAAGCCAGTTATTTATACTAGTCACTATGGCTCAAGGAATATCAAGAAATAGTGGGTGGAAGAAACTTAGAGTCAGAAGATATGATAAGGTCTGGTAAAGGCAATCTTCAAGGCATGAGAAGTCATTCTATAATGAACTCAGAGCAGCTTCACTGCTGGCATTGGATCTGCATAATCCTCGCTATCTCTACCACCGGCTGTAGATGAGTAAAGTAGCTATTTGGGTCTGTGAGGGATATTTCTCAAAAGACTTGAGTATTTGAACACTTGGTCCCAAGTTGGGCCAGTTTGAGGAAGTTGTGCAGCCTTTTTGAAGGAATTGTGTCCCTGGGGGTATATTTGAGTTTATAGTCTCACCTGACTTCCAAGCATTTCATGTTTGCGTTCAAAGATTCGATCTTCCTGCCTCCAACCCCTGCCACCATACCTGCGACTTGCTGCCATGCCTTTCTGCCAAAAGAGACTCTTATACCTCTTAAACCATAAGTGTGCCACAACTACTTCCAGTCATAGTAGTTTATCATAGTAACTGAAAAATAACAGGCCAAAATGGTCTTCCTGAACTATTGGCTGCTGACAGTTTCTAGAAAAGGGGGAAATCATTATTCAGATGTGTATCCTCTAGTGAGCCCATCAGGCTCCACTGAATAGTTCCATATTCATGATCATTCAGAATGCCCTAGTTTAGCTAAAGTCACACATAAAGATCAAAAGAAATTAACATGGGAAAGATGTCCTTGACAGGAAGGTTTTAAAGAGGGTTTGGAGGGATATAAAAGAGAATGGGGAAGTGCGAGTAGTCATAATTTAATACATATATGTAGGAAATTGTTGAAAAGCAGCTCAAATAATTTTTTAAAAATCAACAATGAAAAATTTCTGTTTTAAATTTATGATTCTGTATGGTCCTGCATTTCACTCATAGACATCTTTGATCACACATGACCTAAAAGACAAGGAAGAACATGTTCGCAAGCTTGAGACTCAGCATTTCATGACTTCATAAAGAAAATATTTTATATATCTCATATGCTTTTGTTTTTTCCTTGTTTTTTTATTCTTTATTTCCCACTTCTTTCTTACTGATGTATTTTTAGGATAGTGTCTCCTGTATCCTAATCTCAGCTTAAACTCTTGAATTTATTGTGTAAACTAGGATGAACTTGAATTTTTGAATCCACCTTCTTAGGGTTGGGGTTACAGGAATCCGTCACTATGCCTAGTTCATTGGATATTGAGGTATAAACATAGGGCTCTTTCCATGGTAGGTGAACGTTCTACCAATACAGCTACATCTATATTTTTGCATGCTGCAAGTCAAAGACCAAGGAGCAGTGCATTTCTGGCCTCTTTTAGGCACCGTTATTTCTTTTTAATGAGTGTGTTTGGCACCTGTCATAACATGAGAGAGAGAGAGAGAGAGAGAGAGAGAGAGAGAGAGAGAGAGAGAGAGAGAGAGAGAGAGAGAAAGAGAGAGAGAGTGCATGATGAGAGATGAACAGCAGAAGGTGAGTCAAGAAACCCATCCTTTAATAAGAATTCATTATTCAAGGAACTTAGTAGGGTTCCACTCAAAATAGCTTAATCTCTTCAAAGGACATTAACTCTAATAATCCAGGCACCTTCTACCGGGCATCCTCCCTTTAAATTGCTGTAGTCATACAATAGTGGCTCACAAGGGGAGAATGGTTCCACATGGGAGCTCGAAGAGACAAACGGATTCACAACCACAGTAGTAACCTAAAGGTGAAAGCTCACAATTTTGCCCCAAACTTGCTATAATGTCAGTTTGGCAGCTGTATTCTTCATTCAGAGGGAAACAGGAATCTGTTCAAGTTATCGTTCATTAGGCAAAAGGAAACTTGGTCAACATTTGGTATCTTTTCATTGTGGGGGAAAATAGTATACACACATACACACATATAAAAATGTGTACATCTATATATGAATATATAAGTTTCTCCTATGGCTTATGTCTTCGGCATTCTTTATCGTTTTATGTGCCATTTACTCCTTGTTTTGTTATTCTGTGTTTTCCACGTCAGATTTTATTTCACGGTAAAGTAGACCATTAAGAGTGAAATTATTAGACTTGTTCATCTCTTGACTAACTAGCTGTTCTACTTTCAATCTATTTCTGTGATTAAAAAAAAAGTTTAATCAAAATCAACCTCGGTTTGGGAGTTATTAGGTCTACACATCTCGGTCACAATCCATCACTGAATGTAGGCAGGGCAAGAGCTCACAAAAGGAAGCTAGAGATAGAAACTGTAGATAAATTGTGCTGACTTTCTCTCTGTTTCAAGGTCAGGCAGCTTTACAGCTCAGGACCAGCTGCCTAGAGAATGGACCCTCCTATGTCAAATAATAATCAAGGCAACCTCCAACAGATATGCCTAAAGCTAATTTGAAATAAATACTTTTCAATCAAGTCTTTCCTCTCAGATGGCTTGGATAATATCAAGTTCACAAATAAATATCATTAGGCTATTAGTCAAATAAAAAAACTTTATGCATCTCAGCACATACAACTAGATGATAACTCAATATTTGAAGATTGAAAATTATCTGGAATTGTGGAAACATGATATATGATAATTTTTAATTTTCAACAGCAAGTTATTGTGATGAAAAAGTGTTGATTCATGCTACAATACACTAAAGGCCTTTTCTGTTCTTCAGGATTCTGTTACTCATCAGTGTTATAAAATGCATCTTTTGTAAACATCTTTCTTAGAAGAAATAACAATAACAACTATAATAAATTCCTAACCAAATCTCTAGTTTCAGTTACAAATATTTTGATATAACTGTATCGCTGAAGGTTCCCATTAAAGATTAATAACTTAGTATTAAGTGGCTAACCTCTTCGGTAGAGCATGCCTTTGATATTTGAGTTTCTCAGGAATTAAGTAGCTGTGCGTTTTAAATGAGGCATGGATAGATATACCAATCACTTGAGAATTATTGACACATCCAAATCCATGTGATGGTGTCTGCTGAAGCTATTCCTACACACTTGTTCATCAGTTTTTACCTTCAATGTTAATAATAGATGAGTATTTATAATTCGTTTCTGTTCTTAAAACCAATTTGTGTTTTCACAATGTTATGAAAACTGTATTTATTAATTTTCTTTCTCAAGATGCCTGTGTAAAAGCATTACTCTTTTAAAATATAAATCTGTGAATAAAATTCCCCAAGTCATTGTAAATAAATTATTCATTTGTTAGCTGTCAGACACAACTGTTTTTCCTACACTGTTCTTGAAGGTGGCCTCAGGAATGACACAGGCATTGTTTTGTCCAAAAAATATACATATTTACTAGACATTTAGAGACATTACTCACCTTGGGTATTGATTTTTATTGAAATGTTAATCATGTCTGAGGTAATATTTATTTTGCATAAGGATATTTTGCAGTATTCCAATAGTCTAGAAGCCCCTTAAATATCAAGGTCCATAAGCATAGTTTAGTACATACTTAGAGTTACAAAACATATGTAAACACGGATAACTTTGCCCATAAAAGTAGCTTAAAAATAAAGTAACTTGTTAAGTCATTCACAAATTCTATCAAGTTAATTTGTTAAGTCATTCATGAATTCTATCAAGTAAAAGTTTAGTCAAAGAAATTTTAGTCTAAGAAATATATTTTCTTCCTTGCTGATATTTTCTTTCAAAATAAAATCTAAACAAAAATTGCTTTATGATTTAAGTATTGAATTACAAAAACTGTAATCTCTGTATATATCTTGATCTCAAAGAGTATATTGTGCAGTAATGCTTCCACACTATTGACTACATTAACCTGAAACTATAAAAATTAACAATTTTCATCTTGTCAGAAATTTTACTGTTGCTATCATGACATATTTTATTTAAAACAAGAAAAATACTTAAAGAAAAAACAATTCTAATTCACCACCTATTCCTTGGTATGTAAAACTCTGCCAGAAAAAAAAAAAAAGAAAGGTAGTAAATAAATAACTACAGACCTGCCCTTATGAACTTAGATTGGAACATATATGAGTGAATATTCAAACAAATATAGATTAGAAAACAAGGTATGTGTCAGGAAGGAAAAGTACACAGAGTCTGGAGAGAGGCTAATGGGTGTAACATTTTAGCTTTGGGATCCAAGTCTCTGAAACCATGGCAAGTACAGTGAAGCTTCAGGGAGAAAAGGAACCAGTCAATCACCTTAGAAAGAGAGTGTATTCAAAGAAACAGAGTAATATGTGAATAAGGAGAGAAAACAGGTTATTGAAAACTTATTACTCTAAAAACATTTTTTCCAGAATAATTTCATTATATGATGCAGAAAACTTTACATTTAGCCAGAGGTTCACAAGCACATTTGTCAAATATAAGATACATTGTATCATCTGTAGACTGACACATAGAATATGCCCCACAAATAAGAAACCGGAGTAGTCAGGAGGAAGACCAAAAGCCATAAGTAAGACACACGATGAAGTTGAGGAATGAATATTGTTTGACTTCTACAAAAGTCTTTTTTACACAAGTTTGCAACTTAAAGTGAAATTCTTCAGCTGCGGGGACATGACCTTGGATAAGGCATCTAACTAATGTGTGAAGTATTTAACAATAATGACCTGAATATAGAAAGAGCAATTACGACACTATTATCAATTTCTAAATACTCCATGATTAAGAAATTGACAGTATGGTATTGTCAATTGTCATATTGACAATTTGACAATAGGACATGCTACAGGTGGCCATAAAATTTCATATAAAAATTTTCAAATATTTCAAAGGAAATTTATAACCTAGGCAAGAACCAGTGATTCTGTCATTTAAACTAAGGTTAAACCAATATCCTATTTTAATATATTTAGTAATATCTAAAAACATAGATTTATAAAATCATAATGATAGTATATTTTTAATTATTAATTATTCTGGGATTCTGAAGTATTTATTTTTAATGTTTATTAACTAATTTTCACAAAAGAAACATCATAAATTTTTACATGATAAAGGAAAATTTTGTGCTATCTAATTAATTATACTTTCATACTAAATAACCCAAAGTAGCATTTTGTAAATTTGGGGAAATAAATATAAATTAGTTAATTATTTCCTTGATAACAAAATTATGGACCACCCCACCTTTATCAATTTTTTTCATTCCCTAATTGTACCCAGGTATCTTTCAGAAAAGTTCTGTATAACACTCAAGACATTGCTTTTAACCTTCTGCTGACATTTCTCCACATAGCATGCACATACCTTACCTGAAGCAATATTGTGGTTAGTTACATTCTTCTGTAGTGGCAGCATACTGCACACAAAGTGGTCAATGCCAAGGGAAGGTGTGTGTTCTCTGGAATTCTGTGTTCAGTTTCTAACTGGAAGAGTGGGATCTAGTCTCCTGACCTTACCCATATTGCATATTTCTTGGAAATAAAATGATACACTGTGCATAATCTATGACCTATAGCTACAGATATTCATATGGTACCTGCCTGATTGACACAGGGTGTCATTTAGTTTTTCATTGGACTTCAGTTTGCACATTGACTATTCTGTCTGTTTCTTCCACAGGCTTAATCTTTAGTCCTGAACTCTACAAAGTCCTGAAATAGATATCAGAAACGTGTCAGTATTTGGTTTATGTGTCACAGTTGTTGCTTTTTTTGATATTCCAATAAATATCTCTGGAATTAGGATTTATATAGTTACCGTAGACATTAACGTATTCTTTAATAAGTCTGTGTAGTCATCTTCCAGAAATAGAAGTATGGTGCTTTGAATATTTATGGTAGCCCAGATCAATTTTAAATTTCTTATAAATCTTGTTCTTGTGAATGAGTTTTTATTTATTAATAAGTAGATGTATAGTCTATGTAATATATGGAATGTATAATCCAAATGTTAAGAGCTTCTATTTGAAATAATGGCTCAGAATTGGGAGCTAATTCAGTCAGTGGAATGTTTACCTTGTAAACACGAGGACCTGAATTCAGTTCCAAGAACCTACATGTAGAGATCCACTCTTGATTTTCCTTTTAATAATATTTACATTATTTTATAGATTTTCATGCAATGTATTTTACAAAAGTAATTGTGTCCTACTCCAATACTTCCTGTAACTACCCTCACTACCCTACGATACCTTGCCTCTCAACATTGTCTCATTCTTTTTATTTTTGCATTGCTCAGCTAGTCTTGGGAGTGTTGGTTCCTTGGTATGTCAGTCTTCCAGGTGTTATTATTTATTTATTTATTTATTTATTTATTTATTTGAGTTCATTTTTTTTATTTTGCAATACAATTCAGTTCTACATATCAGTCACTGATTCCCTTGTTCTCCCCCTGTACCCCCACCCCCCGCCTTCCCCCCAGCCCACCCCCCATTCCCACCTCCTCCAGGGCAAAGCCTCCCCTGAGGACTGAGATCAACCTGGTAGACTCAGTCCAGGTAGGTCCAGTCCCCTCCTCCCAGGCCGAGCCAAGCAACCTTGCATAGGCCCCAGGCTTCAAACAGCCAACTCATGCACTGAGCTCAGGACCCGGTCCCACTGCCTGGATGCCTCCCAAACAGATCAAGCCGATCAACTGTCTCACCCATTCAGAGGGCCTGATCCAGTTGGGGACCGCTCAGCCATTGTGTTATATCAGTAGAGAAAACTGACTCTCCCTCTCTCACCAGCTACCTAATGCTAATAAATCTATAGCTACTGGTAGTATTTCATGTCCCCGTTCTGTTGGAGCTTCCTCTGGTCACGTGCATGTTTTCATAATCGCTTTGATCATATCATGACTTCACTGTTGTGTTTGGAAAACATTATTCTTTTGATAATGGCCACTTCAAGCTTATAATCTTTCTTCCCATTTTTCTTATAAATTCCAGAACATTTTTGTTTGTTTGTTTTTCAAGACACTGTTTCTCTGTGTAGTTTTGGTGCCTGTCCTGGATCTCACTTTGTAGACCAGGCTGGCCTCGAACTCACAGAGATCTTCCTGGTTCTGCCTCCTGACTGCTGAAATTAAAGGTATGCACCACTGCTGCCCAGAAGATTCCAGAGCTTTGTGAGGGGGATGTAATATGTATTTCAAATCTATTGCTAAGTATGCCCATAGTCACTTATTATCTGCAAGTACACCAATTGAGCAAATTGACACCAGTTGAGAGATGTTCTGATCTATGGGTATAGTGATAACTTATTAGGAGTAATTTTAATACTGTATCCATTTAGCAGGTTAATAGTATTAGATCCTTATCCACAGCCTGTAACCTATTTATCTCTAGATTATTGTCCCCTTTAATATTGGCAGAAAAAGGCTCCATCTACTGATACAGGCTTTTGATCACTCTCATAAAATTTCTCACATGTTACACTAGAGGTTACATGTTGTCATACCAGTCATAATTGTAGCACTCAGGGTTCAAAATAGATAAGTTTGAGCATTGTTTTTATCCTCCAGGAATATACATAGCACTTTCCAGAACCATAGATACTAGCCAACAAGTTTATAGATTGCAGATGAGTATCAACTTTAAGTCTCTATATTTGGTAATTCAACTATTTGCTATCTTCAGTAACAGTGTTGTATCATCATGTCCTGGAGGGTAACCAGTAATTTTGTCAATAGACTGAAATCCTAGGAATCTAGGTGACGCTGTTGGCCAGCAGTTCAGAAAGAGGCAACCAATGCCTGGTGCTAGAATTATTTGTTTTCATATTGTCTAGTTTTGTATTGATCCCTCCTTACAGCCTTGTTTCATTGGAATCATTTTTCTTTATGTATGTGTGCACGTTTTAGGAAACTTCCAGAGCAGTAGGTTTCCATATGGCTTTGTTCAAAGGTCCTTAGTGTCAATTATTTCCTGTAATCCCAGTACTGGGAAATCAGGTAGAGGGAGATAACCCATGATTGGCTGGCTAACCTGGGAAATCAGGTAGAGGGAGATAACCCATGATTGGCTGACTAACCACCTTAGCTCTAATGAGCCTCCTACCAGTGAGGATCCAGATCACAAAATCCAAGGCGATAATTGCTGAGTAAAGACATCTGAGATTAGCTGCTGGCCTACATATGTGCACAAACACACAGATAAAGTTAGTCAAGCAAAAATTCACACCTCATACTATGCCCACAGTCTCTAAGTGAAGGCTGTTTTATACTTAATACTTAGATCATAATTATCTGTATAGAAGATTAGAACTGTTTCCTAAACTATATCTAAAAACTAATGCACATAAAATAATTTCAGTAATTTATTAACCTATTCTTCTTTTTAAAAATCACTTCATTATAATGAACTCACAAATGAAAAATATCATGCAGCTGTTTTAAGGTAGCCATTCACACACTTCCCCAGGTCCGAGCTTTATACATCTAAATGAAGTTAAAATAGACATTTTGAACCTATTGAACTCTGCTTAAGACTTTTAACTTTCACTATCAATTACCCCTTTTTATATACTTATCTACCACTAAAAGGGAAAAGAAAGAAAGATAGGAATGCAGGCAAAATGACATATGAGTCAGAAAAGAGAATATTAAGCTAATTTTGTATTTCTATTTTAGTTCATTCTTCTCTCTCTCTGTCTCTCTCTGTTTCTGTCTCTGTCTCTGTCTCTTTCTCTCTCTCTCTCTCTCTCTCTCTCTCTCTCTCTCTCTCTCTCTCTCTCTCTCTCTCTCTCTCTCTCTCTGTGTGTGTGTGTGTGTGTGTGTGTGTTTGTATTTTTGTATGAGCACTTTCTTAAGGACATATTTTCTTCTTGTCAGAAACTCAGGATGGGAACCTTCTCATACATTTTCATACATTCTTAACAGAACATCTCCTCAAAATGGAAACAGCTTTACAATTTCCAGGAGACAGAAACATGCTGTGCTATCTGCAGCTTTACTTATCCTTCTGAACTGCCTACCTTAGAACGCTTTAAGTTATGGATTATTTAAGATAGTGTAAACATTGTTACATTAAACATTTTTAGAACATTTACTTGCATACTTTAAGTTCTTAAATGTTTTTGGCTCTGTGATCCTGCGCTTGTTTGCATCTCTCATATGAGAGAAAAAAGATGAGGTGTGGGTAAGTCACCGTCAGTCACAGTTTTGTTAGATGACATGGTACTGGTAAGATTGCTGGTCATGGCAGCCTTTGACAGTTCTGTGCAGCCTAGTTGCTCCCCGCCCCCACCCCTGTATACTCCCTTGTTCAAAGTCCACTCTCACTTCTTATTCTTTACATGTCATCCAGATAACTCCATTTTCACTAGTGCAGTTCTTAATTATTTGATAGCATGAGAGATGTGCTTTATAGACTTTTTCTTTATCAATAAAATGTGCTTGTTTTTAATTGTTTAATCGGGGCCCTAAGCTAATGAATAACCATACTAAAGGTTATTTAGAAGTCTTTAAGTATTTGACAGTGATAGGGAATAATTTGAAAATTTGCTGAAATTTTGCTTTTACTTAAAAATATTACTAGCATTCTCTCTGTAATGAGTTTAAACTCATTTTCTTTGGAAACAACTCCTTTTAAACTGTGTATGAGAAACCACTTAATAAATGAAGTCTTTGCTCCAGAAGGAAATATTCTGGCACCTTTTGAAGTGTTTCCTAAGTGCTGGAGAGATGGTTAAGAGCACTTGATCCTTTCTGGAGGATCCAGGTTCAGTTCCCACCTCTACGTCCAGGTTCCAACCACCTATAATGTCAATTTCAGAGGATCTGATGCCGGCCCCCCCCCGCCCCCCCCGCTTTCCTGACATCTTCAGGAACCAGGAACACAGGCAGCTTATAGACATTCATAGAAACAAAACATCTATACACTTTTTGAAAAAAAGAAAATGAATTTCTGCTTAGTAATAAGTATCAAAATCTATATTTTTCTGTTAGTCAACACCAGAACATAAAATTCTAAAAGTGTATGGCCAAATATTTTCTTGTTTCTCACTTACAAAATTTCTTGAGAGAAAAAATTACCTTTATAAGAGCTTGACAAGTTCTCCATCTGAAATTAAACATTCAAAATCATTTAGATTTACTTGCACCAATGCTTCTTTTATATTTTTCACTGGGTGTGTAAGAACTTAAACTGAGCAGTTCTTATTGTATAATATAAAACATTATAAAAAATCCAGTGTCTCAGAAATATGTTTCTATAACTTTATTTTCAGGCTATAAAGCCAGAAGTTTCTGAGAAACCATATAGAATGTGTCAGGTGAATCTGATATTACAAGTATTTTCAGTCTCCTCTGATGATATAAGAATTGGACAAGTCTTATAAAAAAGTAGATAAGGAGATTTAACAGACTGATTAATGGAATTCTTGGTTTACTTCAGTGATATTTTTCTCAGTGATATTCACACACTGCCCTTCTGGAACCTATTAAGCTTCTTTTTCTTTAGGTGGAAAGCCTGATGTTTTATGTTCTCATCCTACTGACTTCTCCGTAATGACACCTGTCTTCAATGGCACAGGTTCAAACACTGGCCCTTTCATAGCATGCAGGTAGAGATTTTTTTTGTTTGCAACTGGTTTCAAACAATGCAAATCCTCAGTTGTTTTTGATGTCATGAAGAATAATTATTTTAGGAAAGAATCAGATATTTTGGTATAATTTATATATGACACATATTGAAATATTCCCCCAACCACTTCTGAATTTTATCTAAATAACTTAACAGTGTAGCAGAAATACACAACTTCTACACAACTCAGTTTTTTCAGCAGTAAATTGAGTGAAAAATGATCTAATTTAAGTGATTGAAGAAGTAATATATAAGTTAATTATAATGGTAGATATAAAATAAATGGAGCTATGATTATTAATTTAATTACATGCATATTCCTTGAAATGATGGGTACAAAGCACATTAATAAAAAAACTGGCAAATAAGAATTGTTAACATTATTATTATTATTATTATTATTATTGTTATTATTGAGTTTATAATTTTTATAACATTTCTTCCTTCCTTTTCCTTCCTCTTAACTCTCCAATACACTCCTCTTCACTCTCTTTCAAATTCATGGTCTCTTTTTTATCAATTTTTATTGCATGTATATATGGATGTATGTGTATATATGTAGAGAGAGAGATAGATATAGATACATATATATATATATATATATATATATATATATATATATACAGATATAGATATTTGTATCATGAATTTTAAAGAGTCTTATTAATAAAATCAAACCTGAGGCCAGTTATTGCGGCAAACACTGGAAGATCAGAGAGACAGAACAAGCCACAGCTAACCTCACCTGGCTAACTTCTCAGCTGATCTTGTTTCCTCAGACTGGAAGCTTCTGAGTCCTCATCCAAATGGATCACAGCTGAACTGTGCTGCTCAAAAGCCTGAAAGCTTAACCAGCCAAATGCTTAACCAGCCAAATGCTTCTAGTTTCTGGTCCTCATGCCTTATATACCTTTCTGCTTTCTACCATCACTCCCTGAGATTAAAGGCTCACTTTCTGGGATTAAAGGCGTGAGTCACCATGCTTGGCTGTATCCTTGAACAGATGGATTTCTGCCTCTGGAATGCTAGGATTAAAGGCGTGTGCTACCACTGCCTATCCTAAGTATGTAGTGGCTTCTCTGTTCTCTGACCCCAGATAAGTTTATTAAGGTACACAATATTTTGGGGAACACAATACCACCATAGATATTCCTAAATATGACCTGTTCTATCTGTACAATATAACTTGTGTGTATTTTTCAGGGCTGGCCATTTGACACTGGACAACCAAGTGGAGTGCTCTTTCCTAGGTCAGGCTATCTCCCACTCCTAGATTTCTTCAGTGGCCTATATTTCTTATGAGAGTTGAGGCTTTGTGGACTTTTCTCTATCCAGTTTGGCATGTTCGTTGATGTCATCCTTGTTCAACTCATGTTGGAGTAGTCATTTGATGAGACTTTATGGATGCAACTTCTGACATTGGTAGCTTCTGACACCACTAAAAAAACACATTCTCACAGCAAACTCTCAGATCCTGTCTTTTATGATCTTTCTTCCCCTTTTCTAAGATGTTTCCTAACATTATTTCAGGGAGAGAGATAAATATAGAAGAAGTGAGGAGGCTATACATGAATAGCAGAATATGAAGTGATCTGATAGTAAAATGGGAAATTTTAGTACCTTTTAGGAAAGTAAATATAAGAGAAAGAGAGTGGTAGGTAAAATAACATAAACTGTGTAAGAAAAAGAGGAGGAACCATGCTATTAACTATTACACAAAAAAATCTATAATGCAAGTGATTTCAAGTATAAACACACATCATACACTTTTAATAAACTTTTAAAATCTGGATTCATGGTGCTCCCTACAAGAGCCAAAGACAAAACTAACAAAAATTCCAATATAAGACATGAGAAACCCCTTTTGAGTTGTTAATCATGATTGACTAAGACTCTCTCAAAACATATTGAGTATTGCTGATGAGCTTGGATAGCCCAGTGGAGGAAAGTAAGATTTTTTTTTTTTTTTTTTTTTTTGGTTTTTTCGAGACAGGGTTTCCCTGTGTAGCTTTGCGCCTTTCCTGGAACTCACTTGGTAGCCCAGACTGGCCTCGAACTCACAGAGATCCGCCTGGCTCTGCCTCCCGAGTGCTGGGATTAAAGGCGTGCGCCACCACCGCCCGGCGAAAGTAAGATTTTAAATAATATTTTTATTAAATCTTTGATATATTATACATGTATGCAATATGATTTGATTATATTCATCCCCCACTATGTCTCTCCAAATGTTTCTAGGACTAACCACCTGAACTAAATTCATGTCTTCTTTTATTGATGTCCTTAATAATCTCAAATTGAATTAGTGCTTCTCATATGCAATTGGATATAGGATCACTAACTGGGTCATGATAACATACCAACAATGAGTGAGTCTCCCTCTCTCAGCAGTTATCAACTTCCAATAGCTCCTCCTGTGTGGATGGAGACATAGAGACACCTCTGGATTCATGCTGGCTTATCATTGGCTTTAGTTTATACATTTCTTATGCAAGTAACAACAGCTGTTGTGAGTTGTGTGATACAGCCCTTTCATGTCCAGAAAGCAGTTTCTCACAGCTCTCCTTCCTATGCCCTGACTCTTAAAATTTATGTACCCTCTCTTCCACAATGTGGCCTGAGATTTGCATAGGAAGAGGTTGATAAGATTGGCCCAATTATAACTGAATCTTCATAATTGCATCTACTAGACACTTTAACAAATTATACAGTAACCACTGCTCAGTGCAAAAAAAAAAAAAACAAAAAAAAAACAAAAACAAGGTTCTTTGTTCAAAGTTGAATTATTTACTGAAATGTTCTTTTACACTTGCCTTATTCTCTGGTATACCAAAGAGATAAAATCCTATGGATTCATTTATTGGTTAGTAATAGCTTTAAAACTAGGATTTTTGGTGACCATGGGAGTTGCAATGCTCCTAAATTATATTGTTTATGAATGAGGTAAAATAGACAACATTTTATGTTATCATAAAGTGGGGAAGGTTGATTCATTCCAGGTTTTTATGCTTGGAAACAGAGGTGCTAGTTGGTCCAGTAGGCTTGGGATGTTCACAGTAGGAAACAGTCTTTGTATCTTACATTTCTTTTATGTGTTACATGTTTCTTTATATAACAGAAGTTGTTTTTCATTCTCTGACCATAAAAATAAAGATTTCAATTTATAAATTCAACAGGATTATAATATATATTAGGTCAAAATACAGTTAAAAAAATCCAGAAGGAATATCATGTTTAACTTTGTTCAGAATTTTCTCAAAAGCAATTCAGGATTTAAGGAAAGCAATCGACAACCACATTGTTTCAAGTTATGAAGAGTATCCATGCTAAGTCACTGATGGCTTTAGATTGTATATTAGATGCTATGTATTTTATTGATTCAGTAAATACTTTAGTTTATTCACCCTCAGGCATGTTATAAAATATATACATTTTATTGCTAACTGTTTTTATTTTTCCTTTTAATTGAAAGGGCATTCTATTCTGAAAATTATGTCTAGGTGAGCCAATTACCATTAAATAAAAAAAAAGTGTAAATGGGTTGAACTTTATCTCCCCAAAGGATATTTGAAGTCCTAATTCCATATACCAGTGAATGGTTTCACACCTGGAAAATGTGTCTTTGCAGATGTGTTCACTTTTTTAAATGGGTCATGCTTAATTAGAGTTCGTCTTACATTCTATGAAAATTGCACTTAATGGAAAGGATGAGAAATTAAGTTAAAGAGACAAAATGACACACAAATACCCTGAGATAGAAAGAGGTGTGTTGGAAGACAGTTTTCACATCCAAGCACCAGGAATGACCTAAACAGAGAAGCCTTTGCTGTTTCCAGTCCTGCTGTGTCAGTTGTTTCTATCTCAGCATATTAAAAAGCAATGTTCATGCTCAGTCCACCTGTGAGCCCCTGTAGACCACCAACTGGATGTATTGTTAATAATCCAGGAAACGCATCAGAGTATCTAAAACAATGGTTCACAGGATGCATTACATTTCTTCACTATGTAATAAGAACAGGAATTGTCTTTTATACATTTGCGTCTTCCAATAAATCTATTGTAATTTTAGAATATAATCAGGAAACACTTAGAAAAATTATTTTACAGTGCAAAAAACATGGTTTGCATATTTGTTTGATTCTTATTGTTAAACAAAAACTGGAACATGAGCAAAGTTCTTAAGAAAATGGGGAAAAGAAAATCAAAAATATAAACACTAAGAAAAAGAAAAACTGAGAATTACCATGAAAGTAGTCAGTGGTGTAGGAGTAAGACACACATATGTAACAGACTGTGGATGCTGTATTCATGTATTTAGGAATACATGAATGCATCCGTGTGTCCGTGTGTGTGTGTGTGTGTGTGTGTGTGTGTGTGCATTAATAAATAATAAAAAAAGAAGTCATGGATTTGTAAAAGAAGGAGTGTATGAGAGAGTTTGGAGTGAGGAAAGTGAAGGGGAAAAGATAAAATTGTATTATAATCTTAAAATATAAAAAAAATCAAATAAAGAACTGGTCTTTAAACAAACAAAAGACTTTGCAAGTGATGTAATTATCAGACCACAGCTCAAGTAAATGTGAGGATGTTCTGAAAAATACAGTTGCTTTAGGGTAGGAGTTCTATGTGGGCTATGCATGTGATCATGGTAGAGATGAATCTGGGAATCTTAAATTTTGTTACTTACCTACACCACCTGTGTTCAAGAAGCAAGTCTTCGTTTTCTGTCTACTTTACTTAAGGCATCAAGGGAAATGTTCATGACTTGAGAATTAGGATTTCCAATAAGCGATGCACTTTCCCCATTGATATCAGCTTCAGCATTTATTTTGTAAATCTTAATAATATCCTCCTACGCCTTCAGTACTTACTGGTAAAAACTGTTTGGCAGTGACATTTTCACTGTTTGCGTTAGGATGAGCTCTTACACTGGCATATATTACACGTCTGAAAAGAAAAGCTTCCATAAACATTTTGACATTTGATTGAGTTGACTAAATTTAAAACTATGACTTATTAAAATAACCTCTGGAGCCAGATTTCTCTTTAAATGCAGTGTTAAGAAATCTCTGGTTGTAACTGCCAATGTTCCTTCTAGATGGATAAGACACACTTCTTATACTGATTATGAGAAATCTATATTATATATCCCTCTCTCTCTTCTTTCTCTTTCTTTCTCTCTGACACTCTCTCTGTCTCTCTCTCTGTCTCTCTGTCTCTCTCTGTCTCTCTCTGTCTCTCTCTGTCTCTCTCTCTCTCTCTCTCTCTCTCTCTCTCTCTCTCTCTCTCTCTCTCTCTCTCTCTCTGTGTGTGTTTCAACACTGGACATTCCTTATTGCACTGCTCAGAATCTACAAGAGAAGAACAAACTGTTAGTCATCATTGAGTGGAGTACTCTAAAAATAATTCAAAACACACCTGAATTTCTATTCCCCTATTATATAAGTTTGAGTTGTTTATAAATAAAATGTACATCCATGCTCACTGAATCCAAACTTTATAGAAACCAACAGGATAGAAATTCACAAAGGAATTGCTCAAGATTATGTTCTGCTTCAGACACAATGCCTCACATGACACTTACCATCAAATCTGGTTTCCATTTCTCGTATCTTATTTTTCTAGAGGAGCTATTATGTCTGTCTTCTACAGCTTAGGTGAGTGGAAAGATAGCTGAAAGCCACCTCTAATATTTCAAAATTTTCTGATCGTGCAAAAATTACTTCGCAAAAAAGATTTATACACAAACTACTTAGAAAGTTCATATACAATAAATTATTTGAATAGGGATTCCTCTCAGCTACACTTAATTGTGACAGGACATAGAAATATTTTGTTCATAACTAACAGAGTTTTGTTCCAGGTATGTAATGGACAGTAGCTATGTCTTTCAAGTACTAATGCTGCTAAGTTTTCTTGCAAACAATAGCATAGACCAGTAAGATGATCTAATTAAAAATAATAATGTTAATGTGTCCACCCCCTGAAACTTCCTTGTTACTTAGCTTCTCTGGGTCTGTGGATTGTAGCATAATTATCCTTAACAGCTAATAGCCACTTATAAGTGAGTTCATACCATGTTTGTCTTTCTGGGTTCAGCTCAAGTAACTCAAGATCATTTTTTTCCTAGTTCCATCTATTTGAAATATAATAGATTTTGCTGCTAGACTGTGAACAGGTGGGGATGAGAACAAGAGGGTTAAGGCAGGGGAAGGTGCAAAGAAGGGAAAGAGTATAGGGAAAGATTACTGAAAAAGATAAAAATAATGCCAAAATTGTAAAAATTATTTATGCACATTGTCACAGATTTATCTTTGAAAATGAAGCAATTACAATAAAAAATACTCTCTGCGTTTACAGAAAAGGGGTTGAAAAATTGAACCTGGACAAGTATCTTAGAATAATGTTCATAAAGACAAAAATTATTGTTTGTTTTCACTTGTGTTATGATGGTTTTCTGTAATGGCTTTCAGCGACCTGCTAATTATTATATCCATACTTTAGTATAAAACTCTTCATTTGTGATTAGCATGATCCTAATTACATTTTTTAAACAATGGTGTATAGCTACAGTTTAGAGAATGTCACATTCATAGTAGGCTTTAAAAATAACTTTGATACAACTTTGGGTAGGAGTCAGTTTCCCAGGTTTTTATTGTCTGTTTCATTAATTAATTAATTAGTTAATTAATTATTTTGTGGTGATGTTTTATTTATGCTTTAAGAAATAAAGCTTGCCTGGGGATCAGTGGAAAAATCCAGCCACTATATTAAACATAGAGGACAGGCAGTGGCAGCACCTGCCTTTAATCCTAGCATTCAAGAGGCAGAGATCTATCTGGATCTTTGTGAGTTCAAGGCCACATTGGGAACAAAGCCAAGCATAGTGGCACAGTCCTTTAATCCCAGCGTTAGTTAACCATAGAAGTCTGCAAGTCTGTACAGACAGACAGGAAGTGACAGAGCTGAGCGGAAAGAGGAAGTGATGTAGCTGGGCAGAGAGGGAAGGTAAGATGGCAGGGCATAGAAAGGTATATAAGGCATGAGTATACAGGAAGTAACTCTCTCTTGGGGTGAAGATTTTCTAGTGGTAAGAACTTCTGGCTGGCTTGTTCTATTCCTCTGATCTCTCAGCATTTACCCCAATATCTGGCTCCGTTTTTTTTATTATTATTATTAATAAGACCTTTCAGCAATTTGTGTTACATTTATGTATTTAAATGTATTCATTTATTTTAAATTCAGACCACAGTTTCCCTTCTCTCCTCTCCTCCCTTTTCTCTTCCAAGTACCCCAACCCTCTCATCCCTTCCTCCTCTGTTTCTGGTCAGAAGGAGGTAGGTCTGTCATGGGTATCAACAAATGGCATTCGACTAACCTGGGCTCATAGGAGCTCTCAAAGTCTGGACTGACAGCTAGGAAGCCTACATGAGACCAACCTAGCCCCTCTGCATGTGTTTGACAGGTGTGTAGCTGGGTCTACTTGTGGAACTGTTAGCAGTGGGAACATGGGCTGTCCTTAAGGATTTGGCTGGCCTTTGGGAACCTATTGCTCATAGTGGGTCACCTTGGCGAGCCTTAATACAAGGGGAGAGGTTTAGTCTTATCTCAACTTGTTTGCATCTTTTGATGAAGCAAATTCCCATAATTTGAGGTACCCTATAGAAAAGGTCACACTGCAAGAATCTCATAGTTACCTCTTCCCAGCATTCCTTGAGAAAGTGAAATCAGCCATAAGTGAAGAGTGTAAACTTGGAAAACAGTTGTTTCCCAGTCAAGCCTTCCTACAAAATAGGGACCATAGATAATTACTTGGTGATACCTTTCAAATATTGAAAGTCGGAGAACTCTGTGAAACTATGCTCTTAATTCTGGCACATGAAAATGTATGAGTAATGAAAGGTGCTGCTGGATAGGCCATGTGAACTTTTATGCAAACATACACAACTAAAACAGAAGTAAACATTGGATTCTGTCTTAAAGGTCTCCAGGAAAATTGTCAATATGGCATATATATATATATATATATGTATATATATACATATACATATATATATATATACATATATATATTACATTTTTATCAGGATGATTGCTGCAATAATTAATGAAGTAAAATAATTCATTGGAGGTTTTCCATTTTTATCATTGGCAGTGTGAATGCCATAGTGACTTCAGTATTGATACATATAAATACAAATCACCATACAAATGCAATAGGTCAATCATAATGACTGATTGTAGTGCAAAGCAGTTTTAATATTTCAATACGGTCACCATGCTGACATAAGTTAAATAGCAACTAATGTATATTAAAAATGCTTCAATTTCAACAATATTTCACTGCATTCTAAATTCTAAAGAAAAACATTCTAGTTATTAAAAAAATTTGTGGAGGATTCAAAATTAGAAGAGTATGTACTCTTTTTGCAAAAATTCACTTCACATAAGAATTCAATATAGAACTTCACATAATTGGACTCCCGGAGCTCCACCCGGGTCCTGTGCTCATTGCATGAGTTGGCTGTTTGAAACCTGGGGTTTATGCAGGGTCGCTTGGCTTGGCCTGGGAGGAGGGGACTGGACCTGCCTGGACTGAGTCTACCAGGTTGATCTCAGTTCTCAGGGGAGGCTTTGCTCTGGAGGAGGTGGGAATGGGGGGTGAGGTGGAGGGAAGGTAAGGGGGGCGGGAGGGGGGAGAACAAGGGAATCCATGGCTGATATATAGAACTGAATTGTATTGTAAAATAAAATAAAATAAACAAGACTGAATAATGTATACACCTGAAAAAAAGAAAGAATTCAAGGTAGCAAATATATATTAATGACAAGTTTATATACAAACTTCTTTATATACAAAGCACCATGTTCTTATTGTGCCACTGCTCTTTGGAACTTTATATATATTATATATATGAAGCCTTCAAATGTAATGAATGTTATGATACTGAATTTATTATAATGACCATTCTTCAAGTACTTGTCAGTTAGAAATTGGTAAAATGAGAGCAAAACCATTTCAGTATAATAAACATATAGAATAGTACCTTGTACATAATAAGGCCTAATCCATGTTTATTGTCACTTTAAGATTGCAAAACTGCATGGAATATTTAATATAAAAGTACAGAATATTAGACACATGAACTTTTCAAATATAAGAAAAATATTATTTAAAGATAAAACAAAATATTTCATTCCAAGTACATTTCCAGTCTTACTGATTACTTATTTCTTAGTTCAAGATCAAACAGTTATTAAATAGCTATTGTGCTTTAAACATGTGTTTTGCTAAAGTAGACTTCTAAGAAAAAGAACATATAGCCATAATTTCTATGATAATGTATCAATATAGAAGGATTATGAAGATAGACTGAAAACCAATAATCATATTGGTTTATGTTACAGATAATGTCCAAAACATATGAAGGAAAGTTCTCCAATGTCAAGAGACCATTATATTTACAGAAGGAAACTCTTTGGAGGATGCAACATTTTCACAAAGATTCATGTTTATTTTCATTTAAATGCATGCTTTTATGTCTGAGTTGTTATGTGCCTGTAGATCCCAGAGGGGGTTTTAGATTACCTAAAGCAGATATTACAGTGTGTTGTGAGACACGGTCCTCTGCAAGAGCAGTAAGTATTATTAATTACTGAGCCATTTCTCCAGCCTCAGGAAGTTTTAGAATGGGTTCTGATAGTATGTAATTGATACTAAAAAGATAAGCAGAGTCCATGTGCTATATTGAAGACTGACCAAAAATATAAGAAGCTATGAACTTGCTAGAATTTTGAGCAATATCTACCAGCCATTGTAAGTCAAATGGAAGTGTATAAATATAAATGACATCCAAGATCATGTGAACAGTTCATATACAAAATTGAAATAAAGAACACATACTGCACTTCATTAAAACTTCTGAGTTTAAATCTGGTCACAGTAAAAAGATGTGCCATACTTGAATATGCATTCTTTATAACCATTTTGAGAATTACCAATTTATATGTTCTAAGCTTTCCCTTAAATTATTCCCTGCCTAAGTTTACATACCTATGTGTTGCAAAGCATTGTGACTATGACTTTCAATGAGATGATAGTCACAGAATTCACGCTTAGAATTGACTGCACTTCTTTGTCTGACAGGTTAAATAGGCTTCTCTAAGAAAGAGCACACTGATGGTTTCTCCAGTACCAAATGGTCAGCTCTGAAAAGATGTTCATACCAGTCACATTATATAGACTGAGAAGATTTTATTTGTGTATGTAAGATTGTGTGTGTGTGTGTGTGTGTGTGTGTGTGTTTGTGTGTGTGTATAAGAAATATTAAAGAAAGAGTTCATGAATTTGAAAGAGATCAGGGAAAGTGATATTTTAAAGGGGAGAAAAGAAAAGGGGGTGACCTAATTATATCATAATCTCAGAAACTAAAAAGTAAACACAAAGAGTTGCTAAGTCCAGGCATGATGGGACATTCTTTAATGGCATTACTCTAGAGAAGTGACAGTCCTATTCCACTTAGGGAGTTCTGGGCTACCTATAATGTGAAACTGTCTCATTAGAAAAATCATGAATGCATGCATTAACATTCTGAATGTCAGTAAATGTCTTTGCCCATTATCATAACACTTTTCCATTTAATAAAATTTCTTATAGTTACTTGTATTTCTGAAGTACTATGTCCAGTTTATTGATTATTGGGTTTCATCGGCACTAATATTTGTGTATAACGTTAAAAATATTCATCCATTGCTATAGAAAAGTCTCTATATTTGGTTACATAGAAAATACAAATTCAAAAGTAGTAGATTATAAATAATATAGGGAAAATTATGATACATTGATCCAGCTGAATATGCTACCTACTTATGTAGTATTTGGTTCAAGAAAGGGATTATGTGAACTTTATCTTTACTGAAAAGATGACTTCAGATAATTTGTGAGAGGATAATAAATTTGAATTGTTAGTATTTGTTTGAACCATATCAATAAAAAGAAAAGCAGGATGCTTCAGATGTTTTCCAATGTATTAGATTTGGAAATAAATTATAGAATAACACTATTTGCTATAATGGGAGCACTTCACTATAGAACTACATATAATGTATCCAATTTAAAGTATGTACTTTGGCGTGCCTAAAAGATCCAGAGAGAGACAACAAATGAGCAAGAATCTGTAACAGTCTACCATTTTCATAGAACTTTTACAGGAAAATGTAACATCTCTGCTTTCGAAAATGTTAATGTATTTCCTTCTATAATGTTTCCGTAAAGTTGATCCATGTTATTGAAAGAGACGTACTGCTGACTCATGCAGATTATTGTACAGCTACTCTTAGAAAATATACCCACACATATTGAGATGCCAAGCAAAAGCATATTATACTTAAGTAAATTAGAAAAAAATAAACTTCCAGAAAAGTAAAAGAAAAACAAACAAACAAAGCCAGAATTGTGGTACATTATGAATGTTGGAATAACAAAGTATATGCACATATTTTATTTTATTTAAATCTGTTTCAATGAGCAAACAAAAGTATGGCCCCATTTTTCTTCAAAATTCCTACTTTAACAAGTAAGAAGCATACACCTTCATATTTTTGTGTAAATTTAAAACTCATGTCTGTTTTCCCTTGGAGAAATAATTGAGGAAAGATATATAGTGGAAGATAGAAATAAGAGTAAAATTAAGGGACTTTTATCTTCTATGATGTCCTACCTACTTCAGAGTAATGAAATTTCCCCAGTGTGTTTTCTGGTCCTGTTTTCAGTAACATGAAATCTGTAAAACACAACTGCTCTATATATGACCACAGAGTATGCAATCAATATTTGTGGATTTTGATTCTGGTGTGGTTTCCATTTTAAAAGCCTATTAATTTTCTGGAGATAATTTGTTAAAAAAGCTAGATTTTAAGTACTTCAAATAGGAAAATATTCAGGAAAGACTGAAATTTCCTTAAAAATACCTTTTCTTTTAAAGAAAATTATCATTTAGTGAAGAGGTCACATCAATGTTCCTCAAACTGTTCCACAAATAGAAAATGAAGGAACACTACATAATGAATTCTATAAATCCAGGATTACCTTGAATCCAAAACTAAATGCCAATTACCATGATAAACATCAAGACAAAAATTTTCTAAAAATACTTGCAAAATGAACTCAAGAGTCCATTAAAAAACAAGCGTGTGTCATTCCTCGGGTGCAGTTACTTTAAAATACATAATCAATAAATATAATAAAACATATTAAGTATTTAAATCTAGGGTATCATGTGATATGCTTAAAAGAGGCACAGAATCATTTTTACAGTGTTCAGCATCCTTTTATGATAAAGATCTAAAGATGCATGCAAATGTACCCTAAATGTGAGTGAACAGATTGTTTCCTCTACAATCACAAACAAGACCAGAGCTTTCTCTTATTCAAAATGTGCTCAAGATCTCAACAAGGGCATTTTGACTACAAAAAAAAATGAATAAAAGGAAAGGAAGTAGAAAAGAATAAGTCAAATATTCCTATCTATATAATCCTACAGTTAAACTTCCAGCAGGATACAAAATCAACACACAGACAAGCCTGCCTGAGGCTACCTGCCATGGGCAAATAGAAGAATCTACCACCATGCCTGGCATGATTAGAGGTGGGCAGGGGATGGCCTTGCTGTAGCTAAGGTCCATATTGATGTCTATGGCTCCTGTTATCATGTAAGGCGACGAAGATGCCCAGGGTCTAGGCTGTCACCTGAGGACATGTTGTTATCTAAGGGTCATGCGGCAGATGGGGCTATACAGATCTGAGTGGCCTATACTGTCACCCAGAGCTTGTTGACATCTGGGCCAGAGCTGCAGTCTAGGGCCATGTCTGGGTCTGTGGCCCTGCAGCAGCCAGTGTCTGTGATGTTATTCACATGCCTGTTACCGCTGAAGGCTGTGCGGATGACCAGGGTCTGGGTCACCCCCTGGGACCATGTTAGTATCCAAGGGCCTCCATACAGTCGGGACAATGCCTATATGAGTGGCCTGTGCTGCCAACCAGGGCCATAGTTACATCCTGGCCCAGGATGCTGCTTAAAACCACGGGTCCACGGTCTTCTTGAAGCCAAGGTCTGTATTGATGTTCATGGGCCATGTTGCCACCAAAGGCCATAAAGATGTCTGGGTTCTGAGATGCCACCTGTAGCTATGATGGCGCCTGAGGGATGTGCCACTGCTGGGCACATTCCGATCTGGGTTTCCTGGGCTGCCACCTGAGGACATGGAATCATCCTGGGACCTCACTGCTAAAGAGTGCCAAGTCTGAATCCATGGTTCTAATGCAGTCAGGGTAGGCATCAATATCTGTGGCTCTTGTTACCACTGAAAGCTGTGCAAATGCCTGGGGCGAAACCTGAGCCCATGTCAGCACCCGAGGGTCATCTGCTGCCAGGACCATACAGATTACAGTGGCCTGTGCTGCCACCCAGGGCTATGGTGATGTCCAGGCCTGAGCTGCCGCCTAAGGCCGTGTCTGGCTCCATGGCTCTGCAGCAGCCAGGGTCTGTGTTGATATCCATGGCACCTGTTACCACTGAAGGCTCTGTGGATGCCTGGGGTCTGGGTCTACCTGGGGCATTGTTAGTGTCTGAGGGCCACCTTGGAGTCAGGCCTCTCCCAGGGATGTGCCCCATCGTTGCTTATCAAATACAAACTGATCAGCCCTGAAACCATCTCCACGCAAACTACAAAAATGGACTCAGCAGGATAAATTTCTTCTTTTGTGCAGCACCTGTAAAGAAAAAGAGCTGTCACATTGAGAGGGGTAGCATGAATGGAATCAGAGGAACGGTGCTTCAGATCCTATGCGGGGAGGAAAAGGAAGAGAGAAAGTGATGTAATTCTATTTTAATTAAAGTACCTGAAAGTATTTTTTAAATAGTGTAAGAAATCACTTTAAATCATTAAAGTGAGCTGTATGTAAGTGTACTTAACTGCAAGTGTCTCCTTAGACATTACATGATCAATACTAGAATTTATAATTTCAAATTAGCAACCATTATTAGTTCAAATAATATTTAATACATACTGAATATTTTAATCATGTCATAAGTGAAGTAAATGTTTGTAGCACGAATCTTTTTTTCATTTTTCTTTATTAAGAAATTTTTTCAACTCACTCTACATACCACCCACAGATCCTCCCTCCTCCCTCCCCCCACCCCCTAGTCCTCTCTCCCAAGCCACCCTACACCCCCACATCCCCCAAATCAAGGTCTCCCATGAGGCACACTGAGCCTAGGCAGATTCAAGCCCCTTCTCTGTGCAACCCCAAGGCTGTGCAAGGTGTCACACCACAGGCACCAGATTCCAAATCGTAAAAGGTCTTATTAATAAAACAAACCCAGAGCCAGGTATTGGGGTGAACGCTGAAAGATCAGAGAGACAGAATAAGCCACAGCTTCCTCACCTTGCCAATTCCTCAGCTGATCCTATTTCCTCAGGCTGGAAGCCTCTTTTTTTTTTTTTGACAAATTCAGACAAAAAATTTTTTATTACTTATCCTATTTAAAACAAGTAGTTCCCTTTTAAAAGTAGATTCAATAATCTCCCTCTTTATCTTATCATATTCATATTCTCTTTTTTCCCTGAGTAGATCCAAAAATCCACCTTTTATATTATCATTTCTGTATCTTCCTTTTTTTTCAGAGTAGATTCAATGATCTACTCTTTTCTATATCCTGTTTTTTCTTTTTTTTTAAACAAGAACCCTGTAAAGGTAAGAGAGAGAGAGAGAGAGAGAGAGAGAGAGAGAGAGAGAGAGAGAGAGAGAGAGAGAGAGAGACAGAGAGAGAGACAGAGAGAGAGACAGAGAGAGAGACAGAGAGAGAGAGAGAGAGACAGAGAGAGAGAGAGAGAGAGAGAGAGAGAGAGAGAGAGAGAGAGAGAGAGAGAGAGAGAGAGAGAGAAGAAAAAAATCTGCAGGGAACCATGGCCACACCTAACAGCAACTTTGAAATCTTCCAAAGGATGACAGGACCCCACAACAATGATTCCACATGGACTATGGTAAAACCATTAAGCTGATTAACACCAAGGAAAGATTGACTTTGGACTATAAAATGCTCAGGACAATTTCAAGATGGCTAGATGAGATGATGCAGATTCACAGACTACTTGAGCAAGGACTTGAGACAAGCCTTGCACTTTCCCCTTATGCAGAGACTGGACAAATGATACAACTAACTCCCTCAGGACTTGACAACCCAAAATTTTTCTTTTCAGGATTCCCTAAAGATGTCTTTGCCCCCAGAAAGCAGGAAGTAATTTTAAGGAAAGGACGCCCACATTCCCAAGAGGTGGGGTGGATGTTTTTAGTCATTTAATGAGTTATGGATATTGTCATTGTTTTCTATAGTTGGTTACAAGTTATTAGTTGTTAATGGTCAAAAAAAGGCTAAACAAAGGAGATTAGATACAGGGTTCTTGTTTTAAAAAAACGAAAAAAGAGGATATAGAAAAGACTAAATCATTGAATCTACTCTGAAAAAAGAGAAGATAAAGAAATGATAAGATAAAAGGTAGATTTTTGGATCTACTCAGAAAAAAAGAGAATATGAATACGATAAGATAAAAAGGGAGATTATTGAATCTACTTTTAAAAGGGAACTACTTGTTTTAAATAGGATAAGTAATGAAAAATTTTTATCTGAATTTGTCAAATGTTAATGGACTGGACATTGTTATATATTAATGGAGTTTTTTTGTCTGAATCTGTCAAATGTTAATGGACTAGATATTGTTAATGTAATTCTTGACTGTGTATATTGTATATTCTTGTTGGATATAGTTTTCTTGTATTAGCTATAAGCTTTTTTTTTCAATTTTAGACAAAAAAAGGAAATGTGGTGATATTGTGTTCCCCAATATATTGTGAACCCTATTAAACTTATCTGGGATCAGAGAACAGAGCAGCCACTAGATATAGAGGCCAGAAAATAGTGGCACATATATCTTTAATCCTAGCATTCCAAAGGCAGAGATCCCTCTGGATCTCTGTAAGTTCAAAGCCACACTGGAAACAGCCAGTCATGGTGACACACATCTTTAATTCCAGGAAGTGATGGCAGGAAGCAGAAAGGTATATAAGGCATGAAAACCAGGAACTAGAGCCTGGTTAAGCTTTTAAGTTTTTAAGCAGCAGTTCAGCTGAGATCCATTCAGATGAGGACTCAGTGGTTTCCAGTCTCTGGAAACAGGATTTCCTGGGGAATTGATGAGGTGAGGTGGCTGTGGCTTGTTGTGCTTCTCTGATCTTCCAGCATTCACCCCAATACCTGACTTCAGGTTTGATTTTATTAATAAGACCTTTTAAGATTCATGCTACATATGTTACACAGTTCAACCAGAGTTATAACTATTCTCTTCCAAAAAAGAAAGCTCATGTTTGTATTTATATTAAATATTCTTCATAATATTAGATATTAGAAATCTAAACTGAGCTGCTTAACACTCTTATCTCTATAGAAAGAGAAAATGAAGGAGATAGCTATTTTTTGAAATATTAGAAATACAATGAAGAATGGGCTAGAAACATGTATTTGTGAAGACGCCCTCAATGAGAGGCTGCTCTGCACTGCTCCTGGTTCTGCCATAAGTACACATGCTTTTATTAAAGGAACTTCACCTCATAGTGTTCATAGATCCCCTCCCAGACAGGAAGCAAGGCTTTCTCGCTGTAGGCAAAGGTCACTCTCCAATAAGTTTTATTTCATTCTGTCTACATCTCCCACCTGGTTTAAAAATACTACTTGTTTAAAGACTGTATCTTTATTTGTACTTAAACTGAATATCTCTCTAATTCCAGAGAAAATCTGACATTGCCTTGTAGCTTATACAGACTACGCAAAATAAGAGATATGTTAGCTTAAATCCATGAACCATTTTTCCTTTTCTAAAAACAGTTTCTATTTCTCTTATATAATATATCTTGATTAATGTTTCCTGTTCCTCTATTCCCCTCAGTTCCTCCCTACCTCCGCTCCCATGCATATCTAATACATTTCTGTCTCTCATTAGAAAATTAACAGGTTTATAAGGGATTATAATAAATTATAATAAGATAAAACAAAAACTAACACATTCAATTGGACAAAGCAAACAAGGAAAAGAGCTGAAAAGAAAGCCCAAGAAACAGCAACCAACTCTTTCCCACACCAAGGAATCCCATAAAAGTACTAAACTAGAAGCCATAAGATACACAGAGGACCTGGTGCAAGCCTGTGCATCCCCTATCATGCTGTCTCTCTGAATTTATCATATGTGTGTCACTGAGTTCATATGTGTGTTGAACCTGTTGATTTAGAAAGCCTTGTTTTCCTGATGCCTCAATTCCCTCTTTCTCATTCTCTTTCCTCCTCCTCTACTATGAAAATTTTTGCTCCGGCAATAACACAATGTAAAATGTGATTTGATATATATATTTATATATATATATATATATATATATATATATATATATATGCACAATTGTTTGAGTAAATGTGGAGGGAATTAGGGATTGGTGTTTAGGCAAGGAAAAGCATACTGAATCCATACCAGGTACGGAGGGATGCCTTTGGTAAGGAGCAAAACTCACTGCTCTTTCTTTGTTCACATGTGAAAAGGCACAAAAATATAAAAATGTGTGATCACATAATAGATAGCCTTGTATCAAATTTCAGGATTAATTGCATTTTAAATGTTTATCTAAAACAAGGCTTTATTGATGCTGCCTAAGATCAATTAATTTCAAGTTGTAATTATGTATTATAATTAAAATCTAAGAAAAGGTAAGTTTGCTTAGTTGACACAATTTCAATGTTTGCTTTATCATTTTCAGCTTTTATATGATCATTATGAATAATTTCCACAGCTCATAATTCATACAGTTTGTATAAATGCCAATCCATTCAAGTCTAACAGTTTTAAGCAATTTGTGGAAAAACAAGCAGTAGAACCACATAATACAATGTTCCTTCTACAGTAATTCCATTTGTTTGGAGGTTGACATTCATGAATAACTGATAGAAAGCCAAGGAGATTGTTTCTGGAGGTGTGACTCAGCAGAAGAACACTGGCCAGCATGTGAGAGACTTTAGTCTTCACAGCGCTGAAAGGAATAAAGTCTATCTTGTATTTAAGAAAATAAATAAACATTAAATAAATGGATAAATAAAAAGCAATCTGGTCTGTCAACCTATAAATAGAGAAATTAAACATCCATCCAATTGTCAAGAACACACATTCCAATGAAAGCAAACAACACAATAAAGACAGGGATCAATCAGGCATGAATGACAAACGAGGAAAAGGGAGGTGCATATTATGAACAAACATATAGAACATGTGCACATAAAGATACATGCTTATCAACATGCAGACTGATAACTCTATCAGTCCCTGTTGTCTGTTTCATTTACAAGTAGATGATTTTAGCCTCTGTGCTAGTGTGCATAAGATTCATTTCCAACTCAGATAATTAATTTTGACTGCTATATGTAAAGTGGTCATATAATACATGGAATTCAAAGAAAGTACATAGGATTAAATCTTTTGTAATTACTTACAGTTTATTTATTTTTATTTCTTTTTCTTTTGATTTATTCTTCTTAATACAATGCATCCCCACTTCAGCCTCCCCACTCTCCTATGGTGATATTTTATTTGTGCTGAAATGTGATTTTATTTGTATGTTAATAAAATTGCCTGGGGATCAGAGCTAAGAGCAAGCCATTAAGCAGAAGTCTGGTAGTGGTGGCACACGCCCTTAATCCGATCACATGGTGGGCAAAATCTCTGTGTGTTCAAGGACAGAGTCAGCATGGTGACACATGCCTTTAATCCCAGTACCAACCATAGAGACTTATGGCAGTGACGAAGAAGTCATGTGGTTGGGTTTAGAACCAATAAGAAGGCAGAACAGAAAGTCAATAAAAAGACAGGACACAGGAAGAAGGTCTCTCTCTCAGGGGAAGCGACAGCAGCGAGTGGTAAGATAAGGTGGTCTTAGCTTTTGGCTACTGCTCGATCTCTGGGCTTTTAACTCTTTATTTGGCTCTGTGTTTCTTATTTAATAAGACCGTTTAAAATTACATCTACACTCTCCTCCCCTCCAAGTCCCCCTCCCACAGCCCCTTCCCCCCAGATCCACTTCTCCCTTTCCCTTCAGAAAAGAGCATGGCTCCTAAGGCCATCAACCAAACATGACATAACAGGATGCAATAAGACTAAGCAGAAACCCTTATATCAAGGCTGGATGAGGCAACACAGTAGGAGGGAAATGGTCTCAATAGCAGGCAAAAGAGTTAGAGATACCCCTACTACCTCTGTTAGGAATCCCTCCCCTCCAAAAAACCAAGCTAAACAAACACAATATATATGCAGAGAACCTAGAGCAGACCCATGAAAGCCCCATAATTGCTGATTCAGTCTCTGTGAGCCCCTATGAGCCTTGCTTAGATGATTCTGTGGGCCATGTTTCCTGGTGTCCTGGACCCCTATGGCTCCTATGATCCTTCCTCCATCTCTTTTCAGGGTTCCCCAAGTTCCACCTAATATTTGGCTGTTGGTTTCTGCATCTGCTCCTATCAGCTACCAGCGGAAGCCTTCCAGTGACAGCTGCACTAGATAAAGATCAATGAGTAGAAGAATATCATTAGGAATCATTTCATTGGCTTTTTTTGTCTTAGTCATAAATGATGCTACCCTAGGTCTCTGAGCCAGCCAGCTTTCACTCCTGGCTATCCAGCTAGTGTCAGGCATAGACTCCCTCTCCTAGAATGGGTTCAAGTTAGAACAGTCATTGTATGGTGTCTCCCACAAACTATGAGCCCCCAATGCCCCAGCACATCTTGTAGGCAGGGCAGATTGTGGGTAGAAGGTTTTATGGCTGGGTTGTTGTCTCAGTCCCAATGGATGACTGCCTGGTTAGAGAAGATGGCTAGTTCTTCCTTTGTATCCTCCATTACTAGAAGTCCTAACTAGGGTCACCTTCGTAAGTTTCAGGAAGGTTTTACTGTACTAATTTTCCATATAGCCCTCCAAATGACCCCAATTCCAGTCACATCTCCCCATAATCTCTCCATCTTCCCCTCCCTCACCCATGTGATGATCCCTCCTGATCCCACATCCACCCAGTCCACCTGCATTATCTATTCTATTTCTCCTTCCCTGGGAGATCCATGAGTTCCCCTAGAGCTCTCCTTGTTACTTAGCCTCTCTGGGTCAGTGGATTGTAACATTATCCTCTACTAAACAGCTAATATCCACTTATAAGTGAGTACATACCATGTTTTTCTTTCTAGGTCTGAATTATCTTGCTAGGGATGATTTTTTTTTAGTTCCATCCTTTGCCTGCAAATTTCATGATGTCATTGCTTTTAACAGCTGAGTAATCCTCCATTGTGTAAGTGTACCACATTTTCTTTATCTATTCTTTGGCTGAAGGACATCTAGATTTCTTCAGTTTCTGATCATTATTATGAATAAAGCTGCTAGGAATACAGTTGAGCAAGTGTCCTTGTGATAGGATGGAGCATATTTCAGGTATAATTCCAAAGGTTGAAACTACTTATAGTTTAAAGACAGGAACTTTTGAAATAAATTATGTTTTCCTAAACTATGAGATACAGTAAAATTTTGTATATACTTTCCTTTTTACTTGTTATCTTTCTCTCATTCATTTCATAATTTGGGAATTTGAGTATTGTTTGTCAAGGTAGGTGTGCTGTGGTTTAAATTGCAATGAGATTTCTGATAAACAGTCCTAGCTGAAGATGAATCCCTTTTCTATCTTTGTGAATGCTAGAAACTGAGATAACCCCCTGAAGCAGAGAGAGACATCACTGAAGATGAATTTTACCATGTGATAGGGATATGAAGTGAGTTTGAGACGCTTCATGCAGAGTTGTAGCAATACCACTGCTCCAAAATATGGAAATGCAATGTCAAATTAGAGAAAAGTAAAAGCAGTTTTATTGTAAAGGAAATGAAACAATGCACATTGTATCTATTTCATATTGCTTCACTTTTACATTTATGATTTAATATTTGGTATAATAATAGAAAATCCATGAGAATTGAAACAAGTTCTAAGTAGCACATTTCATGGGGACTAAATCATTTTGGTTCATCCAAAGCTCTAACAATTAGAACAAATGTTCTTTTCTCTGCACTGTTTTAATATTCCTTCTGTAGTTACATTTATGGAAAACCAGCTGGAATGTGGAATTGTTTCCAAAAAGGTAAAAGACCTGTTTTCTACTGATCAGTCAAAAATACTTGCCCTAGGATTTTCCCAGACATAAACAATTTTAGCTGTTTTACACAGCAGTGGTAGGAAGGTACATAAGTATTATCTTGCATTGTGATTGCCCTGTGTCAAGCCAATGCTAAAGAATACTACTCCAAAACAGTAGGATGTCCTTTCTCCCATGTCCAGGTTTCAATCAATCACTCCTTCATACCTGCCTTTATGTAAAGAACTTAATAAGTGAAAAATTCTGTGTGTGTGTCTTCAGTATTCCAACTCTGTAACTCTCAAAATTCAATGGATAACCTTCAACATTCTCATTTATCTTGGAGTCATTTAATTCCTTAAACAAGCTAAGCTCTGTTTCAGAATCAGAGTCTATTTGTTATTTTTCAATGTTAGATACAACTTGAAAATTTAGATTCTATGACTTGCTTTCCTTTGGTAGATACATAGAAGAAGGCATCTGAGGAATGAAGAAGAGAGGTGTAGCTATAGGTTTTCCCTGGTCCAGCCCAGTTCTCAGGGCCCCATAGTTCCGCAGCCACTTGGACCCAAATAAACACACAGAGGCTTATATTATTTACAAATGATATGGCTTAATATCTCAGCTCAGATTTCTTGCTAGCTAGCTCTAACATCTTAAATTAACCCATTTCTATAAATCTGTACTTTGCCATGTGGCATGTGGCTTACTGGTACTTTTACATCTTGCTTCTCCTGGTGGTGGCTAGCAGCATCTCTCTGCTCTGTCTTTTTCCTTCCTCTCTCTCTAGTTAGAATGTCCCACCTAACCTTATTCTGCCTCACCATTGGCCAAATATCTTTATTTATCAACCAGTCAGAACAATACACATTCACAGCATACAGAACGACATAACCCACCATTTCCCCTTTTCTTTCTACTCAAAAGGAAGATTTTAAATTCAACATAGTAAAATTACATATAACAAAATAGTTACCAAGCAAGAATTATAGTTATAATATCTAGCCTATTTGTATTTGGCAAAATTAAAGAAGATATCCTATCTATTCTATATTTGTAAGTCTAAGGTTTCATATCTACCTTATCTCTTATCATAACCAAGGAAAACCGTAATTATAACTATCTAGTCTTCAACTACATCAAAGGTCCCAGAAGGATATAACATTACGTAAGTAAACAGGAAATGCATTGTAAGCAACTCTCAAAATTCTGGAAATGATAGAGACAGCTGCCTGCCTAGACAGTCACCCAAAGTTTCTCTGCAACATTGTGGCACCATTCTTCAGTCTATAGGCCTAGAGTCTCTCATTTGCTTCTCTGTGTCCTGTAGAATATTTTGTAGTTACCTCTGTGAGGCAAAAACATGAAGGACAATCTCACTTTGTTTTGGCAAATTTAGTGGTCATTTTCCCATGGGTCCTGCGTGTCCAGTTGATACAACATCTTATCAAGCAGTCTAGGCAAGAACAGTTTCTTGCCCAAATGGCTATTTTTGCCAAGAAGTAGATAAACTCCATATGGAGTATCTTTGATGTCCATCTTCCTCTTTGAAGTAAAGAGATTTTAAAATATTTTAAATGCCATATTCTGTAGGTCTTTGAAGTGTTTGAAGATTTCCTACCTAATTAAAATATATCTATGTATATCTAGAAAAACTTAACTAACATGACTATAAGTTTGATTATCATAGATGACTATTATTCTGTATTTCTCAACTATACATTACAATTTCAAATGTGTTGCATAAACAAAATACTTTAAACAAGAGTAGAAATATACATACAGTATAAATTTGTATCAATAAACTAAAATCCATAGCAATGCAAAACATTTTAAACAAGTTGTTGCTCTTTAAAAGTAGATTCAGTAATCAACTTTTTATTGTATCATATCAATATCCTATATTTCTGTATTATATCCCCCTTTCTTTTTTTAGAAAGAGACTAACTATGACCAATACAAATTTGTAACCAACAACTTAAACAAAGACAAACTTCCATAATCCATTTTTTTTTTTAGGAATGTGAGATAGTGTTCTAGGATACTTCCTGATGATAGGGGGTGCTGGTAGTCTTATGGGTACATGAGAAAATTTGAGGTAATGGTCAATTCCTGTGAAGACTGGCTATAACCTTTGTTGATAGGTACCATTTGTTAAGGTTCAGAAAGTCTGGCTTGATCAAACACGATCCATCTTAACCTGGAATAAATCCATACCCTCTTGCTTCCTATGGAAACAAAAGCAGAGTCTCCTTTACAAAGCAACATATCCTTAGATTCAAATTTTGAAATCAAGATACCTTTAAAATATACATATTGGTTTAACTGAGCAGCCTTTATAAATAAATGTCTCTCTGCAGTTAAAAATCCCAAAGACAATATAATCCAGACACCACTGTGTACCTCTGCAGGAATCTTCCATGCTGCTAGCTTAAGCCTGCATGCTGTGAACCCATCATAGTGTAGTAGTGTAGCTCAAGTCCACATACCATGGCATCTCTATATCTCAGCCAGCATGAGACATGAAGTAGAAAGCTATATTTGACTCCAATATTGTGTGTATAGAAGTCCTTTTTGAACTCTTTTAGGTCTTATGGAAATTCAAGAGTCCCATTGGTATGCCAATCATAGTCCAAAGATTTTCCTGTCCTGCCAAGCCCTGCAGTCCTATAGCCCACTTATAGAATAATCACTTAAAAGCTTATATTAATTATAACTGCTTGGCTATTTGCTCATGCTTATTACTGACTCGCTCTTACACTTAAATTAAGCCATAATTCTTATCTATGTTTAGCCATGTGACTTGGTACATTTTCTGAGTTCTGCCTTGTCATCTTGCTTCCTCTGTGTCTGGCTGGTGACTCCTGACTCAGCCTTCCTCTTCCCAGAATTCTCCTTGTCTGTTTATCCCACCTATACTTCCTGCCTGGCTATTGGCAATCAGCATTTTATTTATCAACCAATCAGAGCAACACACATTCACAGCATACAGAACAACATCACCCATCCTGGAGGAACATGACCTAAGAGGAAGATAAATGTAAAAGTTAAAATTATCCTTTATTTTTTTTTCAGCCCAGAACATCAAAGAAGTACAATCAAAACCCCATTTTCAGACTTATTCTTACTAAATCCACCTAGGCGTGTTATTTTGATTTTCCATGTCTTTGCCTTTCATTATTAAAGAAATAAACCAGTTGGCTATGCACTAGATAAATACATTTTCAAAAGACTTTAGCCAATGACTGCATCAAGAAAACTACAAAACATGCTGGAATATATAAATTAAAGAACTTGCAAAACATACACAGTAGAGCACAGAATAAAAGTGATGTCATGAAAAATTGGTGCCTGTTATATTTAAATCAGATGATGGTCTAAGGGAAGAGTATATTTGAAATCCACTGAAGTAACACAGCAGGGGTAATATCATGAGCCCATTTCCAAAGAATTAAAAGATTAATTTTCTTTTTTTCTTTTTGTTATGTTTTATAATTAGATCACATGTGAAGCCATTCGAGGAGTCAAGGGTAATTCAGGAAGTTGATGAGAAAATGCACCTTCCAACCATCTTTCTTTCAGCTTATCTGGACCTGACACTTGCAGCTATGTGCCATGCATACTGTGCCAGCAAAATGATTTTCATAAGGACATAGTTATGTTGTCAGTTTGTTTCCAAAATTTGATCTTGGCTAAAAAAAGATATTTCTTGCTGAATATCCACTGCCCAATTTCATGGGATTTATATTTGCTTTTGTTGAATATTCAGTTTCCTGTGTTTGATTGGAAAATTCTTAGACAAGAAACTTTTTAATGCTTACTAAAGAAGGTACTAGAAATAATACATAAATAGAGCAGCTATAAACTCAGCTAGTTCTGTCAAACTGCAGCAACATTTTCCTAACTGGATAAACATTCTTTTTAATAATATTTAATTTTATGTAATTTTAAAATTGTATATTTATTGGTGGAGTTCTCAGAGTTTGATGCCCCTGTTCAGGTTGGCAACTGCATATCATGAATGCACTTAGATGTTTTTATTTTTCAGGGACTTTCCTTATTCTTCTCAATCTTTTTTTACATGAATGCAAATTGTAGCACAAATCTTAAATGTTCTTATTAATAAAAACAAACCCAAGGCCAGTTATTGGGGTGAATGCTGGAAGATCAGAGAAGCAGAACAAGCCACAACCACCACACCTTGCCAATTCCTCAGCTGATCCTGTTTCCTCAGACTGGAAGCCTTTGAGTCCTCATCCAAATGAACCTCAGCTGAACTGTGCTGCTCAAAACCTAAAAGCTTAATCAGGCTAGTTCCTGTTTTTCATGCCTTTTATACTTTTCTGCTTCCTGCCATCACTTCCTGGGATTAAAGGCTCTTGTAACCACAAATGGCTGTTTCCAGTGTGGCCTTGAACTCACAGAGATACAGGCGGATCTCTGCCTCTGGAATGCTAGGATTAAAGGTATGTGTGCCACCATTTTCTGGCCTCTATATCTAGTGGCTGTTCTGTTCTCTGACCCCAGATAAATTTATTAGGGTGCACAATATTTGGGGGAACACAATATCATCACAATTGTTTTTTTTCTTGTTTTCAAACACTGTGTTGAGAACATGTAATTTTCTTGTGTATAGCAACTGCATATAGTTAACAGAAGGAGGCTTATGCTTTTCTGTAAAATAAGAAAGTGACAAATAATGCATTGATCATTGCTTATCAATTAACATAATAATACTATATTCAAGTTAAGGATGGATTTGAGTGACTAATTTGTTAAAATTTTATTTTCAATTAGATATTTTTGACAGAATTATCAAAAATATTATTTAAAGACATCAAATAAGTTGTGATTTCTTAAAACAATTTTGAAAAACATGTTAATTTTATATATAATGAACACTCTTCCTAATAATCAAAACAAATATTTTAGAATTCCATTTCTGTTGTTTATAATTCTACCAAATTTTAAGAAGTGGCAAATGCTAAGGCAAAATATGAATAAAAAGTATTTTGTTCTTTGTAAAAGAATCGCCGGGCGGTGGTGGCGCACGCCTTTAATCCCAGCACTCGGGAGGCAGAGCCAGGCGGATCTCTGTGAGTTCGAGGCCAGCCTGGGCTACCAAGTGAGTTCCAGGACAGGCGCAAAGCTACACAGAGAAACCCTGTCTCGAAAAACCAAAAAAAAAAAAACAAAAAAAAAAAAAAAAAGAATCAAAGAAATTAATATTAATTTTAAAATTATTAATTAAGGTTAGTGAATGTCATGCACAAGAACTCCATTTGCTATTGAGAATATTGCATTTCTTACTTTTGAAAAGGTTTAAGAATGTGGACACGATGTACTACCTGTTCTGTAAGCATTATTTTCTTCTTTCTACATTAATTCTGCCACAACAGGACATCTATATTAGCTTTGATATTGAATTCTTTTTATTAATGAAGAAGAAATTTTTGAAGAAAAATTGATACTGAAAAGAAGAAAAATATTTTTTCCTGAATGATTTTCAGCATATGATGGTTCAAGAGGATTTTTTTTATTGTTATTGCCAATGGCCATGTTTCAAACCATGAGATACAGTTGTCTCTAGAATAAAAGTACAGTATAGAAAGTATTAAATATAAAATGCTGAAAACCCATTAAGTCAATAATAAAAAAGAATAATAAGATGCATTACATGTATGTACACACTTACTTCATTAATACTTGAAAAGGAAAATAAGTGAGAACACAAAATTAAAGCTACAGGCAAGAAGTTTAACTGAAGGGAATGAGAAAGAAAGGATAATAGCCTCCTATAAATTAAGATGGAAATAAAATTAATGATGAAGTTTTATCATCCAAGGTACTGAGCTAATATTTTAAACTTGTCTTTCAGGGGAAAAAATGGAAGAAAAAATCTAGACATTTGTAGAGCAATGGAGAACAGACTAATTGTAGTTTATAAAAACTTGATAAGGAAATAGAGTGTTCATAGAATTAAAAATTGAACATGATGGAGTCAAGGTATAATTTGTAATATAATAATAAAATAGTTATAAGCAAGTAAAACGACTCCAAAAACGTATAGCACACAGAGAAGGATAGTCTCAGTTTCAAAACAGCTAAGAGAATATACTCAGGAAATTATTGCTAGTATAAATCTACTCCCAGTAGTTATCTCAATAATATAAAATATTTAAGGGAGACATTCCAAGAGTTTTTGCCTACCTGGCAGTTATTCATTGGATTACTTCTATGTAACTATAGTTATAATAATTTTTCTTAGTTAATTTCCTTACTACTGACATATAACAAAAGACAACACATTTTTTTTCAACAGAAAAAACACAAACATATACAACTATAAGAAAAAGTGAAAGTGACTGAGGAGGTGGCTGAGTGGGTAAGAGTGCTTGTTGTGTAAGCATCAGAAATAAATTTGAATAGTTAGTAATCTTGCAAAGCCATGGAATAGATATAAGTAAATATAACCTCAGCACCTGGGCTGAGACAGGCGGGTCCTGGAAGCTCAGTGGATAGGCAAGTCTACCAATATAGTGACCATCAGGTTCAATGAGAAATCCTGTCCCTAGAAAATAAGGTTAGAGTTAGAGAGAAAGACACCCAATTTTTCATTAGCCTCCATGGGAATATGCACACATATACATATTATCTTTCTTCTCCATATCTTTCTTCTCCATTAAACAAAGGAAGGGAAGATGTACCTGTATTTATGTCATAAAAAATAGGCTTCAAACATGAATAGAGATGGAAGCAAAGTTTAATTCTATATTGGCAGGACACTTTACAAAGTGAGCTTACAGAATGAAATATGAATGTGTGCATTAATAAAATGTATCAAATAGGAATAACAACTGAATTAAAAAGAGAAAAATGCATACTTACACAAACAAGTTGTTGACTTCAACTGAGAGGAAAAGTGGGCAATAAAATCAAAAATGTAATTTGAGTAACACTATATGTAACAAATAATATTAATTACATATCAAGTAAGAGCTTTTAAATGCAGGTCAAAATAAAAGTCTCTAAAATTCAAAGAGTAAGGGCCAGCCTGATAGTGAAGCAAGATAAACACATGACTGCACAAACTTCAATTTGATCCTGGAAACCCGTGTTTGAATGAGAGCATCAGCTACAGAAGACGTCCTCACTCACACATGTGTTGTGCCATGCATTTGTCTAAATATACATGCATATACATAAAAACATGCACAATGCATTACATTAAATCTTGCAAACATAAAAAAATTACACCAAGAAAGCTTCTTTGCAAAATGTATGCTATTGGAAATTAATTACAATTTACTATACTTGGAGAGTCTTGAAATTATTTTGAATCAGATTAAACATGTTTTTAATATGAGTCAAAGGAAACAAAAATTTTAAAGTTATTAGCAATGGAAATGTGACTTCTCACTCTAAAATATAAAGACATTAAGCCAGTCTAATTATATTGCTACATCAGAATAAACAGATATATCACAAATTTTTTAAGTTTATGAACCCCAATTTTGTTTCAAAGATTTATGTTTTGGAATAGGTTTATTATATAATTATTTATTTTACATGGAAGTTGGAGACCATACAGAAATATATCACTAGAAATACAATTTTGAAAATATGATTATATATGCTCACTGTATAAAATATAACTTAAAGAACCAACATTAAGCAGACACACTTTTATGCAAACATGAACCAATGTTCCAAAAAGGATAGTCCTTTAGTGATTATTGAATGCAAAAGCAATTTCTAGCCAACATACTATCATTATAATTTAATGATAAATGAACAGTTTTAAGTGTAAAAAAGCTGGAAGATAAGAGGTAGGACTGGAAGGACTCTTCTAACACACTGTATCAGCTGTATAAATTAGGAGCAAGTTTGTTCAGGTAGAGAAGTAAGGATGAAAAATCTTGACTCTAGATTCTGTTCAAAACAAATATAATAATAAAATTTTCAGGCAGTATCGAGGTCCAGCTGAGGTCAGTGACTATGAATTTATATTGCTAACAATCTTCTCAGTGGGAGATTTTCTCCAACAGTTTTACCTACGCAGTAGGAAGTCTGGAGAAATCTGATAGTGAATCAGTCACAAAAGCAAAGTAAGAAATCAGAAGTGTAAACAAGTGGAGAGACATATTTCTTGTCATTAAAATAACCTAGAGCAGTGGCTCTCAACCTTTCTAATGCTGCAACCATTTAATAAAGTTCCTTATGTTGTGGCCCAAATCATAAAATCATTTTTGTTGCTACTTCATAACTGTAATTTTGCTACTGTTTTGAATTGTAATGTAAATATCTGATATGCAGGAATCAGATATGCTACCATCGGGAAAGGATCTTCTGAGATCCCCAAATGTATTATGGCCCACAGGTTGAGAAGAGCTACCCCACATTTATCCAATACGCTGAGTGGACCATAAAATACTGGCGGGGGGGTGGTGATAAAGGGCAAGGGTGGAGGGAAAGAGAGCTTAGGGGAGTGGGAGATCCCAGCTGGATCAAGAACAGAGAGGGAGAACAAGGAAAAAGAGACCATGATAAATGAAGACCCCATGGGAATAGGAAGAAGCAAAGTGCTGGAGAGGTCCCCAGAAATCCACAAAGATACCTCTACAATAGACTACTGGCAATGGTCGAGAGAAAGCCCGAACTGACCTACTCTGGTGATAGGATGGCCAAACACCCTAACTCTCGTGCTAGAAATCTCATCCAATGACTGATGGAAGCAGATGCTGAGATCCACAGCTAGGCCCCATGGGGGGCTCCATGAATCCAATCAGGGAGAAAGAGGAGGGATTGCATGAGCGAGAATTGTTGAGACCAAGATTGAAAAAAACACAGGAACAAATAGCCAAACTAGTGGAAACACATGAGCTATGAACCAATACCTGAGGGGCCCCCAACTGGATCAGGCCCTCTGGATAAGTGAGACAGTTGATTAGCTTGAACTGTTTGGGAGGCCCCCAGGCAGTGGGATCTGGACCTGTCCTTAGTGCATGAGCTGACTGTTTGAAACCTGGGGCCTATACAGGGACACTTTGCTCAGCCTGGGAGGAGGGGACTGGACCTGCCTGGACTGAATCTACCAGGTTGAGCTGAATCCCCAGGGGAGCCCTTGCCCTGGAGGAGATGGGAATGGGGGGTGGGCTGGGGGGAAGGACGGGGGGAGGGGTCGCGGGAGGAGGGAGGACAGGGGAATCCATGACTGATATGTTAAAATTAAATCAAATTATAAAATAAAAATAAAAAATAAAAATAAACTGTGATTATAAACGGCAGAGATTACGAGAGATAAAGAAGTCTGAGACATGTTTGAAAATCCAAACACAAGGATTATTACAAGTAGTACTCTTGTAATAAGTGCTTTGAAATAGGAGATGCTATGTAAATAAGGAATTGATTTTAATTCTTGTACTGTCATTTGTGAATTGTTGAACCAATTTTCTTCCCATCCTTTTGAAAACCAGTCAGTGCCAAACTGCAGTCCCCCCTCCATCCTCTCCTCCTGCTCCCCTCACCAGTTACCCCCATCTCAACCTCCATCAACTCCTTAGAGACAGTAAGGCCTTCTATGGGCAGTCAACAAAGCCTGGTAATATCAAGTTGAGGCAGGACCAAGCCCCTTCCTCCTGCACCAGGCTGAGCAATATATTCCACCATAAGGAATGGACCCCAAAAAGCCAGTTTATGCACCAGGGATAAATCCTAGTCCAGTTGCCAAGGTTCCCCACAAATAGTTCAAGCCACACAACTATCACCCACATTCAGAGTGCCTAGTTCAGTCCCATGCAGGATCCCAGTTGTCAGTTTAGAGTCCTGAGCTCCCAGTAGCTCTGGTCAGCTGTCCCTGTGGGTTTCCTCAGAGGAGAGAGGGGAACAGTAGTTGGTATGTAAAATGAAAAAAGAAATTTAAATAAAATAAAAGATAAGAAAATTGAAAAAGAAAAGAATTTTGTACAGGTTTGCATGGAGAGACAAGAGTGGGATTTTCTGTAGGCAAAAACAGCTGTATTTGTAGTGTCTGTACTGCTCTCCTGGCTCAGTAAACTGTTTGACAAGTGACAAAGGGTGGTTCAAATGAGCAGTCTGTGTGGAGGTAGACGTTAGTTTGAAAGCAGAACTTTAGAGAAGGTTATCACATCTCCCAGTAGCCAAACACTGGCTGCCATGTTTACTTCTCCACTTAATGAGCATCTTTACTATACATTATAGTAAAGGTGAGAAAAAGTATCCTCTGAGCCTGAGCCAGAACTTAATAGTTATTCATTGTACAGATTTGAACAAAACAACAATTTAAAATAAAATCAGCCGGGCGGTGGTGGCGCACGCCTTTAATCCCAGCACTCGGGAGGCAGAGCCAGGCGGATCTCTGTGAGTTCGAGGCCAGCCTGGGCTACCAAGTGAGTTCCAGGAAAGGCGCAAAGCTACACAAAGAAACCCTGTCTCGAAAAAACCAAAATAAATAAATAAATAAAATAAAATAAAAATAAAATCAGTTAATTTTTATTGATTCAAACTTGAAGTCAACTATCTTTTTCCTTCAATAGACAAAAATAAATCTCATAAACAATGAGAAGAAAAAGAAAAAAAAAAAAAAGAAAACCAGTGCCCTACTCTAAACATGAGGGGTTTGGACTGATGTCACTGCTGTACTGACTTATAAAGTCAAACATTTCAAGATGTTATTGCCTATGTGGCTGGGAATTTTTTAATATGGGTTAACTCTGCCAAAACTACACAGATAAAAATGGAATATGGGAAAAAATTGATTTCTGACTATAATTCCTAAAAACTATTCATTTAAAATTATATATATTCTTGTATCAAAAAACTTTTAATTTGGAATCTAATTGTTATCACAGAATAAACATTTATACAGCTACATAAGCAAAATATACAATGCATGAATACATACTGTTTTCTTAATGATTTTATTTATGTTAAATAGAACTACTGGCTTTGTTATCTAAATCTTATGGCTTCCTCTTTCCTTTCTATGGGGTTTATTTCATCACAAAGATAGCTCTGAATACTGGGAGTAAAGATAATGAAAACTTAAATACTTTTGGATCCAATTCAACTAAAAACTATAAAGTGAATATTAAAGAAACTACAATGTTTATAAACAAAGATGAAGATGGCATTAAATATATAAGTACTGCATGTGTAAGACTGTGCCTGCCACATGGAGATGTAATATAGGAAGTCACAAATCTGATATTCTGACTACAGTTCAAACTAAAAATATTTACTTGTTTTAAACAACAACATTAAATCAACATAAGTGAAGTTTATGCCTAAAATGTTTTAAATTTTACAAAAGTGAATGTTGCCTTAATTATGTTTCTTACAAAGGTGAAAAAAGAGCCGGGCGGTGGTGGTGCACGCCTTTAATCCCAGCACTCGGGAGGCAGAGGCAGGCGGATATCTGTGAGTTCGAGGCCAGCCTGGGCTACCAAGTGAGTCCCAGGAAAGGCGCAAAGCTACACAGAGAAACCCTGTCTCGGTAAAAAAAAAAAAAGAAAAAACAAAACAAAACAAAAAAAACAAAGGTGAAAAAAGAAAAAAAAACCTCTAGGCAATGTTCTGATACAAGTGAAATTCAGATTTAATGTTTCCTTGACACAACAGGACTGCTAAGAGAGGCAGCTGTAACAGGTATAAAGTGGTAAAATTATATATGTTCACATATATATATATATATGTGTGTGTGTGTGTGTGTGTGTATGTGTGTGTGTGTGTTATACATATATACATATATGATGTGTGTGTTTTCCTTGAGTGTAATAAATTTGTCCAGCAATCAGTACTTTTTTGATGCCTCTCCCAAATGAGGTACCAAATGTGTAATATGGAAATGCACATGAATCAATCACAGATGCAAACGTACATTCATGTACATGTAAATAATACCAATGTAACATGTAATGCAATGCATTTATTCATACATATATGGTCTATTTTCTATTCTCTTATACCCCATTATTTAGCTAGATAGTACTATGTAATAAGTTTGGGAGAACTATTCAGTGATTGAAGCAAATTTTTTCTTTTTGCAGTTATCTTAGAGGAATGCTCCCTTGAGAGCCTAGACCAGAAGTGATCTTTTCTTGAGCAAAGACAAACTACAAAAGTATGAATTCCAATAAGCAAACCTTGATTTGCCCCACAGAAAGACATTGCAGTAATTATTGAGATTAAGATGCAAATATTATATGCAGATGGGCATATAATGACCTTACATATTTACTTCATCATCTAAAATTAAAGTTCAGAAACAAAACAAAATATGTATGATATATCATTACAGTAAGATGTTGCAGGTTCATGAGGTTAAAGAATATAAAATGTCTGAAAAACATATTTCTCATGTTATAAAACTTAGTTAACTCTTGATTATTATTATAGCTTCATTGATTTACAAAATTTTAAACTTTTCATGGTTCCAGTCACCTGGAAGGTTATTTTCATCCCTCAAGGTTTTGTTACTTGCTAATAAAATGGTGTCTTAATGTTATTTATGTCTCACCCACAGCATATTCAAATTGCTTTAAAAATCTTATTTAATGTGTTTGAAGAAAAGCTTGCTTAAATTAGAAACTACATTATCAATTGAAACATAAAACTAGAATATATTAAAAACATTATATGTTAGCAAATGAAAATAACATGAGTTTCCATTCTAATGTATATTATGATAAGATTTAAAATCAAAACATCAATTTTAAAGACATGATATATGTGTATATGATATATACATTTTATATATCACATACACACAGATATAAGTTGCTGTGCTGTACTTGTTCTAGAAGTGGTTTCACAATTTACTTTATTATAAAATAAATTGAAGACAACATTTTATAAGAAGAAAAATCTTAATTCTCTACCATTTACAGTGTTGTTTGAGAGTATTTGGAAATAGTTATTCAAATTCTGAATTTGACTTGTGTATTCATTTTCATATTTATGTAATAAAGGTAAGCTTCTGTTATAGGACTTAAACTACTTCAGCTATTTAACAATGAATCGATGACCTCTTAGAATTCATAGGTTTTGATGCTGCTGCTTCAATGCAACATAGTGAGAGAACACAATAAACTAAAGAAAACAACATGCCCTGACTACCACTTATCAAAGGTCTGACCAACATTGAAGAGGCTACTACTCTTCCAAGGACAGATGGCTGCATGAAAATGCATCCAAGATATCCAAACAGATGTCTGTCCTGAGGTCATCCGACTGCAGATTAGAAAATGTGCAAATGTTAATCCAGATCTGAACTACATGGCCTTATTTTCAGTAAAATTGGATTGAGTAAATAGCCTAATTTTGAAAGTTTGTTTTCTGGAAACCACAGCGTTTTTTTTCAAAATTAAAGGCAAGAATCTCCAATAAAACGCAACATATATTCTACCATTAACATTTTACAATGCTCAAGAACAGTTTGTACACTGCTTTGCAACATTCTAAAATTCTCTATAGAAAATATTACAAGGTTCTTTTTGTTCAAATATTTGTTAGTTGTGACATGAAACCTCCATGTAGAACTCAAAATGGCCAATATTTCATGATAAGGCTTTTACATGATCAAGATAGTGAAAGTACCAGCATGAAAGGAGGAGGCAATCATGAAGACCCAACTCTAGGTCAGAAGACAGTGACATTTAATGGCTGCTGGATGAGGTAGATGTAAGTTTTCTTCAGGAACTTGTCTTCTGAAATGCTTCTTATGTTCCAGTAGATGGTACTACACCATTGTCCATAGGCAGCATTAAGTGGACTCAGTGAGTTAAAGAAAAATCGATCAGTACATGCAAAGTTGGGTGGGAAAAGTTTGGAGGAGAACAGAAAGAGAATTGGAAGGAAGAAAATGGGGGTGTATTTGATGAAAATAATATATGTTATATGCTTGTATGTAATTTTCAGTAAAATTTAGTTAATTAAGGCTATTTGGAAAAATAGAACATTTACTCAGCTGTTGCTAACTACATAACTCCAGTGTTTGAGGGGCTATTTAGTAATTGAGTGGTTGTTGGATGCAAGTCAAACAATATTTGTACTATCATAAACATTTCAACTATATTAAATCTTTAGATCCATTCATCTTATTAAAAAAATACTTGTGGAAATCTGGTATATAGCAGTAGCATCTCCCCGTTAACTATTAAGGTTACTGCTAAGTATTAGAGGTAAGACAGCGAAAGTGAGTTGGGGTCCTTTATGTCTAAAGGCCATGTGTGTTATCAGTGGGTCCTATAATAACCACAAGTGATATGAATGTGAGTGGAAATTTTTTTGAGAGACATTTGTATGGTATTTGTAATACATATTTTCCAGGATATATAAAAGCACATACATGACAATAATTCAATTTTTTTCATTTATTCAGAATAGTTCAGATTTACAGATTTACACTTCTGCACTCCTCTTGTGAGCTAAATCTCTAATCTTTGGTTGCATTATTAAAATTTGGGGGGGATGTAATGTCAATATAATGCATAAACAAAAACAATAACACATATGATATCTCTCAATATTTTAAGCAAAGTGATGAATTCTGAAAATGATTTCTTTTCTTATCTAAAATATCTTATTATAAGAAAGATCTGAAATTGAATAATATTTTTCAGAATTTAAAAACAGGGCAATTTAAAAACATAACATCAAATTATAGTTATTTACTTCAGCTACATTCTCAGAAATTTTTCTTATTCCCTAAACACAATTCTCTCCATTTAATGACATTGGAATGATACTGAACATAGGCAAAGAGTGAATCCAAGGGCATATGATGCTTTATTTTGATACATGTTTTGCTGTTTTCAGAGCATTGTGTTAATTATTTCTCTTTTATGCAACAATAGTTTCAAACCACTACTGAATAATATTTTAATGAATATTAAAGTCCATGCTGCACATAAGCTTCTTTTACTAGTCACTATTCTTTAAATAGTGTGCCAATAATTTGCATATTATTTACATCTATTAATTATTATAAGTAAGCTACAGAAAATTTGATATATGACACCAGGCTGAGCATTTTTTCATATATTTTATTAACTATTTTTTTCATTTATTTTACATACCAACCACAGTTTCCTCTCCCTCCCCTCCTCCAGTTCCTCCCCACACCTCCCATTTAACTCCCCCTCCATTCCCTCCTCCTCTGCCTCTGTTCAGAAAGGGGCAGGCCTCCCATGGGAGTCAACAAAGCATAGCACATCAAATTGAGGCAGGTCTTCTCGCCCTGCATCACGGCTGGTCAACATGTATCCCAGCGTGGGGAATAAGTTCCTAAAAACCAGTTCAAGTGCCAGGGACAGGTCCTGATCCCACTGCTAGGAGTCCCACAAACAAACCAAGCTACACAGCTTTCAAACATATGAAAAGGGCCTGCATCAGTCCCATGCAGGCTCCCTAGCTGTTGGTCCAAAGCCCATGAGTTCCCACTTGCTCAGGTCTGCTATCTCTGTGGGTTCTCTCATCATGACTTTGACATCCCCCACACCACCTACTCCCCACCCACCCCAACCCACCACCAACACCCAACAATGTTTTGAACAATACAACTTCCAATGCCACCAAAATCATAGATAGACAGACAAACAGAGACAGATAGATATTGTTGACATGTAATTGTGACTCTTTCCCTTTTAAAGGATCAATGCACTAGTTTCCTGTGCTAGTCAGCTTTTGACAACTTGACACAAACCTAGACATCCAGGAACAGGTATTCTTAATAGAGAGACTGACTCCACAAGATTGACCTATATGCAAGTTTGTGAGATATTATCTTGATTACTGGTTTACGTAAGAAAGGCCAGCTCATCAAGGCTGGTGCTATCCCTGGGTGGGTGGTGGTCCAAGGTGGTAGAAAAAAGCAGGCAAGTAAGCCACAGAGGACAAACTAGTAGGCAGCATTCCTCTAAGGCTTCTATTTCAGTCCCAGCCTCCAGTAATAGAAATGCTAGCAAAGACACCTTCTTTACATGGCTCACTTTCTTGTCTCTGAATGTCTGTGTTTAAGTTACTTTAAATTCTATTCCTGCTTGGCTCTATTTTTACTTTTACGTGTACATATGTGTATATAATATATTTTATTTTACCTCTATACATTTGTATCAAAAAATATATTTATGGTATTTCTAGTAGAATTTACTGGAGTGAAGACATTGAAAACCAAAAATAAAGAGAAGGAAAGAGAAAGAGAGAAAGAAAACGGGGCAATGTAATAAGAACTAAGAAAGCACATGTTTCTCAGTTTTAAATTTGTGGCTATCAGAAAGTAATTTTACTGACATTTGAATGGAAACATTCAGGAATATTTCAATAAGCTGCGATTAGAGAAAACTAGGAATTATTCATAAATGTTCTTATCAAGTGGATAGCTAAAAGTGTAAGAACAAACTATTCCAAAGTATAGCAAGCATTAACCTTACACATATTTATATAGTATAGGGGAAAATAATTTATAACTACTTTTGACTAACATTAAGGAAACAGTAATTGCTTCGAAAAGGGACTAAGTAAAAATTATCTATATATTATAGTGGCTGATTATCAGATCATTCAAATTATGATTAAAAATGTACTTAGCAATTGTCCATGATATAAGACTAAAACCTTATTTAAAATGAATCTTACGTTGTATGTTAATATACCAAAATATTGACAATGAACATAGTGTTTTTAGCACTTATGGGTTTTTGAATTTTTCTATAAAGATAATATTATGATATATTTACAATTAAGTAATAATATGTGTTATCACAACAAAATACATGAGATATATCAGCCTAAAGCAGAAATATTTGAAATACAGAAGAGGTTAGTCATCATTAAGGATAGTCTAAAAAACTGAATTTCTTTCTATGTTTTTGATTAAAATGTTTCCTTTTGATTATAACTATCTAAAGCAACTTCTAAAATTTTTTCAGAACATAATACTTTAGCAATTTAATTTCTTATTTTACGTTGCCAAACTATTTTTGGTATTTTATTAATGATATCCAATAAATAATAAATATCTGAATTAAATGAAGGTTACATTGGAATAGGAGAGTCTATGTTGACATACACTTATGATGCAACAATTAAATTAATTAAATTTTAAAAACAGAGATCTTTTTGTAGAATTAATCTAAAGAGACAGATAAAAATACGTAGATTTTAGAACCACCAGGAAAATTATTAGCAGAAACGTGAAAGGACTACATAGAATCAAGTTTGAAAGTTTTTACCAATTTTATAAGTGAAAAACTTTTAATTTTGGAAGAACATCTGTAGCTCCTGTTGAAAAATATTAAGGGTGGCCAATATCTGAGGTCATTACAAAATACAATGATTAGTATGTAGAAAAATGTCAAAAGGAAGGAGTTTGAAAGGTGGCTTAGTGGGTGAGAGAACATGCAGGTCTTGCAAAGGATTTGAGTTCAGTTCACAGTTCCCACATCCCATGACTAAACAACTGCGTATAAATCAGCTCCATAGAATCTCCTAAGACACCTGAATTAACAAGTACATATTTGTTGAGTTGCAATTTCCTTCAGGACTGAAACATTCCATCCTGCAAGGAAGCGTTTTAAGATAGAAAGTAAACAAGGCAACCTGGCTTTAGGAAGTCCCTGAAAATGACCAGATTCACTAGGTCCCTCACTTCTAGAGTAAGCGATAAAGATGATAATGACTGTCAGAAAAGCTAAGCTACAAATCCCAAGATAATTCCACTGCCAGGGAGAAACAGGGGCCAATGATCTCCTGGGAGAAACAGACCAACTGAGCCAGCTCGAAAAAAAAAAAAAAAAAAAAAAACCTGTTGAGTCCAACTACACCTACAGGCTGTGCAGTGGGCTCTAAGTTCTCAGGGTTTTGTTGTTGTTGTTTGTTTGTTTTTTTCAAGACAGGGTTTCTCTGTGTAGTTTTGGTGCCTGTCCTGGATCTCACTCGGTAGACCAGACTGGCCTCGAACTCAGAGATCCACCTGACTCTGCCTCCTCCCAAGTGCTATGATTAAAGGCATGTGCCACCACTGCCCAGCCCTAAGTTCTCAGTTTTTATGAGCTGTCACACAAGCTGAGGTGGGCTGCGATGATGGAGTTGTTTTTAATCATTTATGCTCTTGTAGGTAACCCCTCACCCACAGTCCTGTAACTCCAATAAAACACAGGGTTCACCAAATGGAACTTGGGTGGTATCCATACTTTGGTCTGTTTTGGACTCCTTATCTGAGATGAGTAGTTGTGTGTGTTTTGGGCCTCACACACAAGGAAAGACTTGTCACACACTATCTACCTACATGCCAACACTCACGTATGTATGCATAGATATTAAACAATACAAACAAATCTAAAGATGTCACAATGGAATCCATTATTTTTTGTATGCTAACTAAAAGTAAGAATATAACTTCCTATAAGAGAAAGTTCTCAGTTCTATTAGTTTATTTATGCATGAAAGAGATAGAATCAGAGAATAAAATAGATGATGAGTAGATTAGAGAGAGAGAGAGAGAGAGAGAGAGAGAGAGAGAGAGAGAGAGAGAGAGAGAGAGAGAGATACAAATCCAATTGCATACATGTATCCCGTATGCAGCTACATGTGCATCTGTGTAAGCACTGTGGAAACCAGAGACTGATGTTGAGTGTGTGTTTCAATCTCTCTCCACCTTATATTTTGAGACAGTGTCTCCCTGAGACAGTACCTCACTTATTGAGCTAGGTTGTCTGGCCAGTGTCCTTCAGAGATCCTCCTTTCTGCATCTCACCTGTGATAGTATTAAATACATGGACCATAGCAACTGGCTTTCTATATAGTTCCTGGAGCTCCAAACTTAGCTTCTCATGTTGGTGCAACAAGCATTTTATTGACAGAGCTATGGTACCAACCTCAAATGCATAAAACATAATTATAGAGAAAACTGTCAGTGTAGATAAGTATAAAATAAATTCATGTGGAAACCACAACATTTCAAATATTATCCACTCATGAACATATATGACAACTATATAAACAGCCATTGAAAAAAATACTTTTCATGTTTTTTTTCTAAATACTTTATGACTTTCTTTCATGTCAGAATGCACAGGAAATAGATTGGTGGAGGAGAAGGAGGTTCATTCTCTTTCAGTGCCCAACTTAACTGTCAGGAGGTGAGTGACATAGGCACTGAAGATAATCTCACTTATTATTTCTGTAAGTCAGTGAGTGACCAAAAACAACAGACCTCTGTCAAATACACCATGTTCTCAGGAAGAAATGAACTGATTTTGTTCTCTCACCAGGGCTATTTGTGCTAGATATGGATAACAGTCACAGGTGGTCTGATTCGGTCTTTTCCTATTTTAGTTGAAAAATAGCTTTTCACACATAGGACAATTCACATCTATTTAGCTCTGAAGATGAGATGTCCTTGTATTTGTGACCAAACTGAAGTCATCTTCTTTTATCTTGATCACATTGTCTCATAAATAGACCTTGGAAAGATAGTTCATACTCAAAGTGGGAAAACGTAACCTTTGCTCTGTAAACATCAGAAAGTGAGGTGGTGATGTAGTCTTTGATCCACAGTTACTATGCGTTTATCTTCCAATTTCTATTTTCAAATCATAAAAGAAATTCTACAAATGGTTTGTTCTAAATTTTTGGAGTAAATTTTTATATGTTCCCAATACATCAAGGATGATTTATACTTTATTACCTTCAGTTACATTATTACTATAATATATTACCTTACTGAATATGTGTTAACAAATATAAATTATCAAATAATATATTACTCAAATATAATCCTTTAAGTGTGTCATGTAAAACAATTTAGGATATTTCCAGTCCAAGTAGTATAGAAAGAACAGACCAGAAGTATAAAAATAAAATCATTTAGCTCTAGGGTCAGATATTTTCAGCTTCTTAGACGGTATTTATGTGTATTAATAAGAAGAGATTGAAATGAAATTACATTTGCACTGGCTTCTTTGTGTCGTGGATGGGGACAGTAATTTCTCACCAGTATTATAAAAATCTCTTAGCGTTAGCTGTTTGGTTTCCCTTAACTTGCTCTATTTAGACTCCAGTGACTAATAACCTAACTGTGAAGACTCTACCCTAAAGACAGATCGAGATACCAGTTAGCTGCTCTGAATTAACCATTGCTAAGGGCCAGACTTCTCTATGACTTTTCCAGTAAGGGTGAAAATGGCAGTTGAAGTCGAAAACAGGCAAGACTTTCTTCTTTGTTACTCCTCATTTATATTTTCTTGAGCTCTATTTGTTTACAATTGATTTTGTCAGTCCATCTTCTATAATTATCTTCAAATCAATCCATCCACATGAATCTTTTAGGCATCTCAAAATTAAATTGTGTTAAAATAGATTATAAATGAGAACCCCACCTGTGAGTATTTTATGATATTCTGATAAAATACAGCATTAACTGAAATATCAAAATGTGTTACATTTGAAAGATGATGTTTCTGTGAAGATTTTGCTTGGGAAAATGAGTAATCTTTTAAGATTTCTTGTACAGATCATTTTCCTTTGGAATTCCAGTGTGCATTTTGTCTCTTAAAACTGTTTTAAACTGTGTATATTTCATGAGCATAATACTTCATTTTTTATCATGTAATTTAATTCTCATAAAATCACAAGATGTAGAAATGCCTTCTATAACGACAAACAACCTGAAGACAGAGCCACACATGTGTTAATTGTTTCTGGTGCCACAGTAAAGCATTCCTTGACTGAATTTATAATCAGTGACCCTTTCAATAGAATTTAATACATTTTACTTTCAAACAATCAAATGTATTGATAAGAATTTTCTGCTAATGTTTTCTACAAGGGACATAATTTTGAATTCTATTTATATCATTTCAATTTTTTAATTTTTTTCTTGTCACTCATACAATACATCCTGACCACAACCTCCCCTCCCTCTACTTCTCCAATTCCCTCTACCACTTCCCCTCTCCCCCAGATCTGCTGCTCCTCCACTGCTTTCAGAAAAGAGCCCTGTTTCCCTGGTGTCCTCAAACCCTCTGGCTCCTACAATTCTTCATTCCCCTGTGGTGGTATTGTGTTCCCCAAAATATTGTGCACCCTAATAAACTTATCTGGGGTCAGAGACAGAACAGCCACTAGATACAAAGGCTAGAAAATGGTGGCACTTACACCTTTAATCCTAGCATTCCAGAGGCAGAAATCCATCTGTTCAAGGATGCAGCCAAGCATGGTGACTCACGCCTTTAATTCCAGAAAGTGAGCCTTTAATCCCAGGGAGTGGTGGTAGAAAGCAGAAAGGTATATAAGGCGTGAGGACCAGAAACTAGAAGCATTTTGGCCTGGTTAAGCTTTTAGCTGGTTAAGCTTTCAGGCTTCTAGCAGCAGTTCAGCTGAGATTCATTCTGGATGAGGACTCAGAGGCTTCCAGTCTGAGGAAACAGGACCAGCTGAGAAGTTGGCCAAGTGAGGTTAGCTGTGGCTTGTTCTGTCTCTCTGATCTTCCAGTGTTCACCCCAATACTTGGCTCCAGGTTTGATTTTATTAATAAGAACTTTTAAGATTCCTGCTACATTCCCCCTCTTGTTCAGGTTTGGATGTGGGTCTCTGCCTTTGCTTCAGAGGAAGCCTCTCTGGTGATGATGGGGTTAGGCATTGATCTATGAGCATAGCAGAATATCATTACGAATAATTTCACTGTCTTTTTTGTCTTTTTTTTTTCTTTTCCTTTAGACATGTTTGGTTCTACCCTAGGTGTCTGAGCCATCCAGTTTCCTGTTCCTGGCCTTCCAGACAATGTTGGACATGGGGCCTTTCACTCGTGGCTTGGGCCTCAGGTTAGAACAGACATTGGTTGGCCACTTTTTCAAGCTCTGAGCCTAGAGCAAGACAGGTCTAGGTAAGGTTTTGTGGCTGGGTTGGTGTCCCATTCCCACCACTGAGAGACTTGCCAGGAAACCTACGAGGTGGACTCTATTGGGGACTCATAGCTATTGATGATATAGAGTCTGATCAGATCATCTTCAGTAACCTGGCAAGGCTCCTGATAGTGATATGTCTTTATAATTTTTAAAAATTATAATCATTGTAAAATATTATTCTTTACCATACATTGAAATTTGACTATTAAAATGCTTTTCTTTGTTAAAGCCTTTCATAACAAACTGAAATTCTGCTACTACCATCAGAAAGTTGATGTTCATATTAATGTTCAAGTCTATCAGTACCATTTTCCTATGTGCTAGTAGTTGGCAATCATTTATAAGTCTAAGATTTATTTGTAATACACATGAACTTAATTTTTTAATCCAAGCATATGAATTTACATAATCTAAAATTTTTATAATACATTATAGAGCACTTTGCTAAACTAAAAACAAGTGTTATCTTTTTTAATACTCATAATTAGCTAAGTTTATGAATGCATTTTTGCTTTAAAATATTTTCATTTATTATGCATGATTCCTTTGCCCTGTTAGGGATTGAGCTAAATACATATTTATAAGTTCCAGCATATGTTGTTTCCTTTATTCAACAGTTTCAACAAATGCACTGCATTAGGTTTTCTTAGCTCTTTAATGCTCACACCCTGTAAAGTGCATTTTGTACCAGAGATATGCTGAAATGCAATTTTGATAGTGTTCCAATGATTATTTCAATACATAGTTCTCAATAATTGGTACTTGCAACATTACTGACTTTGTATTCCACTTCCTTCAAAAATGTATTGGAAGTAACTGATTAAATTATGATTTATGATGCACTCAGTCAGTCTGGAATAATGCATGAAACAAACTATCCATTATTTTGCAATTGAGTTCGAATAAAATATAATCTTAACAACTTTTTCATCAAGAAATTAAAAGAAAAATTATGATTCAGTGATTTCATATATATATATATATATATATATATATATATATATATATATAATTAGGATTAACATAATAAGGATAAAACATGGTGCAGAAAGATTTACTGCCTATGCTGGTCAAACACAGATTATCTTTGTTTGTCTTAATTGACACAAAATACCCCTAGGAGTAAATGTTCAGAAATGACCACTGTTTGGGCTTAAGTTATCTATGACAAAATGTTATAGTAACTAATTAGTCTTACATTTTTCCTATAAATGTATATATTTGGGGAAAATTACTGGAGATTGAATCAAGGCCCTCCACTTTCTACCACTGAACTATATCCTCAATCTCTTGTTTTCAGGTTTTAGGGGGATGGTCTTTTTAGGTTTTCCGACTATCTTTGAAGTCACTCTTTATCCCAGATACACCTTACACCATCTTTGACTTCAGTTGCCACGGATGTTGAAACTACTGGTATATACCCAACACCAGGCTCATTTTTCTCACCATGATTTCTTTTCCTTTCACGTTGACTGCTTTGTCTTCCTTCTGTCAGTTTGCCACTGTTGACTTCCGAGGTGTGAGGACAGAAGGAACAGAGGCTGAAAGACATAACTGTCCTAAAACAACTGACAGATTCTCCAAGAGTGCTTATGTAAATCCTTTGACGTGTACTGAAACTTGTGATGTACTCAGAGGATCTCCCATCATTGAAGAATACTCCAGGCAATACACAATTGAAAAATGTGTATTATTAGTTTGGGCTCCATTGTGCTATGTTAATGTTGATAACATTTTAAGTCTTCTATACTCTTACTGAATTTCCATGAATTGTCATATATTTCTGAATAAATTTAAATTTTGATTTATTTTTTCTTGTTCTATTTGTTTTACAGAGTTCTTAGGGTTAATTATATAAGGATTTTATTCAAATTTCATTACATTTATTTGTGTGTGTGTGTGTGTGTGTGTGTGTGTGTGTGTGTCTGTGTGTGTGTTTGTGTGTGTGTGTGACACATAGGGAGGTCTTAGGACAATTCATATGAATCAATTCTATCCTTCCACCATGTAGATCCTGAAGATCAAATTGAGGTTGTCTGCTGACCAATCTTATAGATTTTGCTGAGCAATCTTGTATGTGCTCCATAATCTATACTTTTAACAAAAGAGAATCTATCTTCCACTATAAATCTACTTTATCCTCTAGAGAAGACAGAGTTAGGTCTCTGCAAATTTGCCTTTGCAAATTTACAGTACTTACCTGCTGGGATGATATAGACTCTTACTACTGAGAGGTGCAAACCAGCATTCAATGTGGATGATTGTGATACCTAGGAAACTTGTCCACAATGGTCATAATCTTTTGTGCATTTCCAAATTAGAAAGGCTTTTGGGAAAGAAACAACGTTTCCTCTTTCTCTATTCCATGGGTTGTGTGTGTGTGTGTGTGTGTGTGTGTGTGTGTGTGTGTGTGTGTGTGTGTCACTAGTATATGTTATTTTTATGCATATTAATGATACAAAACACATTGTAGTAACCTTTTGAGAATCTCTATTATTTTCTAAATATAATTAGATGCTTATAAGTCTCCCTGGAAAAGAACTGGGGACTCATTCAAACTTACCTTGTCTCCTAGAGATTTTCCCTCATGTATAACAGGAATCTCAACAAGGACGAGTCTCCCAGAACACCTCTCTCATTTGGAAATGATTGAAGGATTTTTACCATTGTGGACCAGTTTCCTCACTATCACAATCATCCACATTGAATGCTACTTTGAACCCCTCAGTAACGAGAGTCTATATCATCCCACTATGTAAGCACTTTAAGTTTTCAGAGGCACTGGGCCCACACGGCATGTGTAACACAATGGAGATCAGAAGAAAATAAATAGTGAGCAACAGATGCAGTCTATAACTAGTGCTGTAGTTCTGTAATAAATTTCCTCCCTTATGATACCTCAGGGAAAACAACAACAAAAATACTACATTTTAAGATTTCCAGGTAGGGTAAGAAAACTGTTGTGTAAAGCAACAGTATTCAGCAGATGAAGGACTGGAGTAGTGTAAGCTATGGCATTACTCTCAACTTTATCAACTTGACTCATATCTATCTATAGACTGTGGGCTGCTAATGGTTCACAGGTATGTTTTTCCATGTGATTTTTACTTTTATGAGGATCAGATTATAGCCCCTATCCAGCTAAACTGGGTAACCAATGAATTAGTCTTCAGGTGTTCTCAGCAACTCCCAGGAATCACCTCCACTCCAGCAACTAATCTCAGGAATACATCGATTGATTTCTGATGCTCAGAATCACACCGTTCAATACATTTCTTCTGCTCCATCAATATAATTAACACTTCACATGCATTGTTTCTAAGCCTACATCATTAATTCATCATTAACAATTTGCTCATGAATCTGTCTCACAGTCCATTTACTAGAAACACAGGCTAAAGAAGGTATATGAAAGGGTAATCCCATCTGACTATGTGTGACTTCAGTTTCTTGAACATGTAGAAAAGTTTTGAGGAATAAATTCAGTAGTCTGATTACTTGATTTTCAAAGCAACACTTAACAGCTATAAACCTAATGGTCATATGTCCTTTTTCCTATAGCATCACATAAAGTTGATCAGGAGTCTTTCCAGATGGAATAGTTTATGGTGAAGAGCTGGTAACTCAGCTTTTAGACTGTGACAAATGTATGATACTAATATCTCAAGGGAATCAAGGAAAACATTGAAAGCCAGTGTCGTTTTAAAGGAGAAAATTTCTTTGTCTTCTATGTTAAAATTTAAAAATTGTGATAGAGTACAGATAATTTGAATACTAATGAAAGTATCTTTTTTCTTTCCATGGTAACTTGATTATACTTTTCCTATAGGAACTTAAAAGTGGCTAGGATGAGACAACACAAAATATATAAAAGAAAAATACAAATAACTCACTTTTCCTAATTTTCTTAAGACTATATATTTTCAATAGAAAATAAAAGACATTTAATGGAATATTTTTGTTCTAAATCAATGAGTCAGCATCAAATTTAAAACAAGAGGTGTAGTGAGGAAGTAGTTTACATATTTTCATTATCAAATTAAGCATAGTTTTATCATAGTGTCTATCTTTTCCCTTCTATATTTGGCCAAATGAATAGAATTTATATCTACATAAAATCTTAAACAGATGTTTACTGCAACTTTATTCATGATTGCCAAAATCTGGAAGCAATTAACTGTCCTGCAATGAATAAATAAAACATAGTAAATCTAGGCATGGGAATATTATTACAGTGGTAAAAGTAAATCATATATTAAACACTGAAAGACAACTCAGATGTATTTAGATGAGTTAAGAAACACAAATCTTGAAAAATTATATACTGTCAATAAAGGACAAAGCTATATAGACAATAAGAGAAATCAGTAATTTTTTCTGGTTGGAGAATCACAGAATTTTAGACCACAGAAGATTCTTAGGGTCATAAAAATATTACTTCATACCACAAGGAGAGATAGATATAATAATAACTTGTATCAGGCCTTTCAATTAATAACAGCATGAATGAACTCTAAACTCCGAGCCTTTGTTGATTATGTATGCTCATTGACTGTAATTATTGTATTACTTCGGTATGAATGCTAATAAAGAGGGAAATACTTTATGTGATAAGAAGGACATAGGGATGCCATTTACATCTTTAATATTTTCTGTAATGCTACAGCACTCTAAATGAAAATACAGTCTTAATTTACTTTTAAAAAGACTATGAATGAAAAATATACTTTAAAAACCAAGTAAAACATTTTTCTCCTCTTGCTGTAAGGTCAGCAAATTGAACTTTACAGACCACCTAGAGTTTCTTGTGCATTTTATTAAGTGAGACACTTGTATTTTCATTTGGATAGTTCTTTTGTTTGGTTGGGTTTTTTTAATCCTTTCAACCTGTTAAAAATATTGTGTTCATGGGCTATAAAATTAAGGAGTGAACTAGACTAAACTCAGGAGCTTTATATTGTTCTGGGTCATTTTTACATTCTATTCTTTATAATAGAAATGACAGTGAGAACTGCTAGGTGTCATAAGGGTCCAGTAAAAGACCTGATTCTTTTGGCTCAAAGACATGACTGATGCTGATAAAATGGAATATGAGACATGATATGTTACTTTCTGTTTGAGCTGTGGACTATCCGGTTATTTTGGATAAGTCTAATCAGAGAGCTATAATAGTCTCGTCTTGATGCTGACTTCCTGATTGTCTTCATGGGACATCTCCCTGTTTACTTTCCCTTAAGAAGTTCGTTTAGCACTCTTGCACTTTTTGAAGAAATGAAAAGGAAAAAGGAACAACAATGACAAAGTATAAGAGCTATCACCGATGACAGTGATAGTTTAGATAATGACACTGTGTGCTAAACTCACCTGTACTGAAGAAGTTCTATTGTCAGGAGTGATAATGCACTATAGTTCTGTGCTAAAAATGACTGACATATAGCTATGGAATATAGAATGTATAAAATAAATTGTAGGAAATTCTAAGGAAAAGGAGAGCATAGGGAAGACTTTCCCTAACATTATGATGCAGACATACATATATTTTAGCTGATTTAGGAAACTTCAAAAAGTAAAACATGTTCTGCTTACCTTATAACCCTTAGTTCAATTCCTTCTGTATTCTTTTTTTTTTTTTTTTTTTTTTTTTTTTTTTTTTTTTTTTTTTGGTTTTTCGAGACAGGGTTTCTCTGTGTAGCTTTGCGCCTTTCCTGGATCTCGCGCTGTAGACCAGGCTGGCCTCGAACTCACAGAGATCTGCCTGCCTCTGCCTCCCAAGTGCTGGGATTAAAGGCGTGCGCCACCACCGCCCGGCCCTTCTGTATTCTTTTAATTAATTTTCAGAAAAAAAAAATCTCACCAAGATTATGGTAGAATGATGACGATGAAAAATAACTGTGCTATCTGAAAAATAATTTAATTTGATTGAATTGCAATCAATTTGAATACCCGATCTTCATCAACGTCAAGCATATTCTCATATTAAGATGCAGAAAAAAATTCAATTTCAAATTTGGTGTATTCTCATCATATTGAACTGCATGGAAAGGTGAAAAGTACTGTTAAAATAGTAGCATGATTATAATGATAAAAGAGTTCAGGGGATGTTTTTTAAAAATTGACATTAGAACAAGGATGAAAGGGGGGATGGTCAAGCAGTCATTAAATAGCTTCCACAATAAGGGACAGGTTGAGTCGGGGTGTCTCTGACTCTTTGGCTTGCTTGTAGGACCCTTTCCTTCCTACTAGGTTGCCTTGTCCAACCTTGATCTGAGGGTTGTGCCTAGTCTTACTGAGTTTTGTTCTTCCATGTTCCATTGCTATGTCTGGGAGGCCTGCTCTTTTCTGGAGGGAAATGGAGCTGCAGCGGATTTTGGGGACAGGAAAGGTGAGGGAGAGAACTGGGAGGAGAGGAAGAGGGAAGAGTTCATTCAAGAAGTATTTGTATGAGAGAAGAATAATTGAAAAGATAAAAGGAAATGAAAACATTATGTAAGAATATAGGAGAATTTAAGTAACTGACCACTAGTTATGCAATATACTTTAAAAGGTTCATGTTCATCCATCTATAGTAAGGATTTGCTTTTCTTGTGCACCCTTTTTGTGTTTCTCACAAAGTTTTTCTTTTCATTTCCACTGGTGATTTTAGTGTAATTTCTCAGAGTTGAGCCCATATTATTAAATGACTCATTAGAAAGCCTGAGTTCACAGTGCTAGAATTTTACCTAGCATTTTTTAACATACTTATGATAACATGAGCTTTTCTTTTCTCTCTGATGCACTAACAAACAGACATATGAAAAATTTACAGATATTCTCTTTAGAGTGAGTCCATTAACGAGATCTCTTTTAGATTTCAGTGTTATTTGGAGAGATAATATATCCCTTTTCTTAATCTTAAAGTACATTCAAAGATGAAAATGAGATTTGACAAAAATTTTTCCACTAAAATGATGGACAATCAGAAGTTCTTCTTAACATAAGGTAATTTACTATTGTTGAGAAAAATTATTTAAATTATATTAGATTTAAAAATTTATTATTACCACTTAGGTATAGATGATACTGTTTTGTAATTTTTTTCTCTTGAAAGACATATTTTAAGTCTTAAAATTTGGGTTTTTTCATTAATGATAAAATCATTTTATTTGAATTTTATAATGTTTATGAACAATGTGTTCTTAAAACTTAATTCATTTTGAAGAGTCAGGACTGCCAAATGACACGTTCCATTGATTCTCCATTGTTGAACAACAGAAACAAGCTGTTGAGTGGACCATTCTTTTCCTATCATCTGTTTCTTAAAAGCATAAAGCCAATTTTGCATTTAAGCTAAAAAATGATCCTCAGGGCATGCCCATCTGTCTAAACAAATAAGCATGTTTCTAGTAGAGCTGTAGGGACAGACTGCTCTTTAAACTGATGTGATTGATGTGAATGTTTAAGAAATTATGAATTATTGAAAAGCACACAATTTTAATGCATTGCTTTTCATTCTTATAATCTCATTTTTGAAATGTGTTACTGACTTTGGAATATTTTTATTATTTTAAAAATAACATTAAGATTAAATTATTTCCAACTTAAAGTGACTACAATCATGTAAAAGTTACATAAAAAGGCAATTGGACTTTGCAAAAATAAAATCTACATGTACATGACTGAATTAATACATATTATAATGCCTAGTAAGTGAAAACAAATATAAAATTCATGAATTATATATTAACTAAAATGTATGTATCAAAAATAGAATAGCACATTCACTGTATTATTTCTTATTCAATTAAATAGAACAGCAAGCCATTTATTAGTTTGTTTTGTTTTGGGTAGATCTGGAATTGAATGAAGTCCATCACACATTTTACATAATCACCCTACCACTGAGTTTCACCTCTAATCCAAAAGACCATTATTCTACAGTGAAATGTTCACTGTACTAGAAGCCCATGGTTCTTTGAAACTCCATCTAACAAATGTGTGTTAAACTTTAAACAAAATAAGTTCTATCATCATTTATTTATATAAAGATGCTTTTCCTTTAAAGTTTTTAAATTTGTGTGTGTGTGTGTGTGTGTGTGTGTGTGTATGAATTCAATATCCTAAGAAACAGCATTGGCTCTTCAGTATTTGTATTTAACTGATTTTGCATCCTCAGAGCCCAGAATCTCTACTGGAAAATATATTATCAAGCTTTTTAGCTTGCTTTTAAATTTTGTATAAAATCAGTCAACAACAGTTTTGAATTGGCTCTTCCCAGGCAATATTATAGTTGTGAGATATCTCTATATTTTGAACAATTTTAAAAAATATGTTTCTATCTTCTAAATAGTGCTGAAAAACAGTAGCCTTCTATCTTCCCTTCTTCCTTCCTTCCTTCATCTATTTATTCATTCATTCATTTGTTTATTTATTTATTTACTATTTTGCTTGTTTCCAGTAATTTTTTTTGGTTCAGAGATATTCTTTAAACTCTCTTTTTTTTGGCATCTTTGACAAATATCAAACGACTGCCATTATGTGTACTCGTCCTTGGATCTTTGAATTTGTTTGGTCAGTCTACATGTTAGCTTTTGTGCCAGTATCATACAGTTTTTATTACTATTCCTTTGTGATCTATCTTAAAAATGGAATGGTAATTGCACCAGCATTGTTCTTTTAGCTCAGGATTGTTTTGGCTATCTGGGATTTTTGGTGATTCCATATGATTTGGGGTGTAGTGAATTTTTCAATTTCTGTGAATAATGAGCTAGGGATTTTGATTGGAATGCATTGAATCTGTAGATATCTTTTGACATAATTGTCATTTTGACAGTATTAACTTAACCATCTTTTGGTTTGTTTAGTTGGTTGATTTGTTAGTTTTTCAAGACAAGGTTTCTCTGTGTAGCCTTGGCTGTCCTGGAACTCAATGTGTAGACCAGGCTGGCCTCGAACTCACAGAGATACTCCTGCGTCTGCCTTCTTAGTGCTGGGAGCTGCTATTAAAAGGATGTGCCACCCCTGCCTAGCAACTCTATCAACCCTTAAATATGAGATATGTTTCTACTTGTTAGTATCTGTATTAGTGTTTATTAGTGTCTGTCTCTTCAGATGTTTAAAGTTTTCATAGTAAAGCTCCTTCACCTCCTTTGTTAGATTTATTCCAAGATAATATATTTTTAAGGCTGTTGTGAATGGTGTGTATACATGATCATTTCTTTATATGTTTATTTGTTGTTGGTGTATAGAAAAGCTAATGATTTGTGTAACTTTATTCTATATCCTGCTATATTTCTGCAAGTTGTTTATTCTTTCTAAAATTTTCCTGGAGAATTTTTGGGACATCTTATGTATAATATCATGTCATCTGCAAATAAGGATAGTTTGACTTCTTTTTCAGATTGTATCCTTTTAATTCCCTCCCCTTTCCATTTTGCTCCAGCTAGCAATTGAAGCATTATATTGAAAAGGGGTGGAGACAGTGGACAGACAAACTGTATCATTCTTAATTTCAGCATACTTGCCAACCTGGTTGATTCTCAGTTTCAATGAGGTTCCTTCAAAATTTGCTCCATTAAGAATGATGTTTACTCTAGGTCTTGCTGGAATAGCTTTTATTATGTTGAGATATGTTCCCTGTACTTCTACTCTCTCCAGAAATTACTAAATTTCAACATTACCTTCCAATATATTATTAGATAGCTTCCTGTTTGTTCTAAATTTTTATCTGTTTGTGTATCTGCTAATATTCCATAGCAAATTATATTGAATGATTGCAATAAAAAGTCAAAAATAATATAAATTTTACTAATAATGTGCTAGTGTTTTAACTGTAGATACTATCTCATCATTGTGAAGTTATATAATTTAAATTAAAAGCTTTTGACTTAATCATTTATAAATGGGCAAGAATGATTATTGATTTAATTCATACAAAATCTTTTCACTTGAACTTGTTGAACTACAGATTTTTAAACTTGGTTTGATTATTCACAATGCTCTCAGTCAGGTACCCTCCAGAACTTTAGAGTAAAGTGCTATTGCTTAGGGATGGGGAGGATGGAGAGATGGCTCTTCCACTAAGATCATTAAGAGCACTTGTTGGTCTTCAGAAAACCGTTTGGGTTTTTAACACCCAGATGGCAGTCTACAGCCATTTCTAATTCTGATTCAAGGACATTTAATGCTCTCTTCTGGCTTTTACAGTCTTGTGCATACCAGTGGTACACGCAAATACATGCAGGCCAAACACTGCTACACATAAAATGAAAATAAATAAAGCAGGAAAGAACAGAAGAAAGAAATAAAGGCTTTGTTGCTTAAGATAGCACATAGTTCAACATTAGGACATGGAGAAATCAAGCTCATATTCACCTGGAAGCTTCATCCTTAATAGGTAGTTGTCATAGAGATGAAACATGTTATGTACACCACTGGAGGAAAAGAAAAGTAGTCATCAGTGTAATCCTGCTGTGAACCTTCTGATCTACAAGAACAAACCACCTGGCAAGACATGTCCACTGAAAGATCCTAGCATGAATGTCAAGCAAGTAAGTAATCAATTTCTGAAAGTAATTTTGTCCATCACCCTCACAAGTTGAAATCTTTATCTAACACCAATTATCAGAGTCAAGAAACTCTGAGTAAGCAGATCATTGGCCCTGTGGAAGAACCTATTACTCTCATCCTGCTCTCTGGGCACAGTATCAATTTGACTACAAATGACTTACTGTTAAACCCATAGGTAATATATTTCTCAACTCTCAGAAAACCTTCTATTTCAGTATTGGGTGATGATTAACTTCAAGGACAGGTAGTCATGAAAATAAGACACTACAGAATTCTTAGATTTAAACAGGGTACCCATTTCATACCCTCTACTTCCAAAGCTCAATGATCACTATGGAGGAAGGATAAAAAGAGTTTAAGAGCAAGAGGTGGTAGAAGACTTCAGGAAAGGAATGTTTTCCAGACATACCTGGGCAGATGCAGAGATGAATTCCCAGAACTTGTGATAGAATGCATAAAAACCTGTACAAACTTAAGTCAAACAAGAGCCAGCATGGAAGGGGAGAGTAACTCTGCAACCCACTCCTAGCTAAGAGCTATTGACAATTGATCACTTCTAGAAGAGTCAGTTTTTTAAGAGTGTGTCTCCTAACAGGTCTATCATATCCCAGTGAAAGGCCATACATCTAAGAGCACACCTGAAATCCAAATTGTACTCAATGCGTTAGAAAGGGAGAAAGAAAGAGAGAGAGAGAGAGAGAGAGAGAGAGAGAGAGAGGGAGGGAGGGAGGGAGGGAGGGAGGGAGGGAGGGAGGGAGGGAGGGAGAGAGAGAGAGAGAGAGCATAACACTGGGTGGGAAGGTGGAAGAGAATGGATCTTGGGGGAGTTGAGTGACTATAATCAAATTATTTGTATAAAATTCTTAAAGAACTAAAAAAGTAAGAAAAGAAAAGAAAATCCTTAGTTTGGAAACACAAAGTAGGTATAGATATGGGAGACAGTTGTGTAGCTTGATCTGTTTAAGCTGCCCCCGGCAGTAGGAACGGGATCTATCACTGATGCACATGGATAGTTTTAATAAATAAATAAATAAATAAATAAATAAATAAATAAATAAATAAATTTCAAGCTCCTGACTAGACATATATATATTTCAGAGAATGTTTATGGTGATACATATTCATATTATATATATATATATATATATATATATATATATATATATATATATATATATATATATACACATACATACATACATATATATCAATGTACCTTTACTAGTTCTACATATTTTGACTAAGGTTGAATTGTACCTAAATTGAGGTACTGGGAGAAATCCTCAAATTCATATTTATTCATATTGTAATATTTGATGTTAACAATACCATATCATTGTTCTGGTAGTCTCTTAGACATTATGTAGCTCCATGTGTGTTGAATCACTACTCAGGGCTTTAAAAAGGAGAAACGGAAAAATATATACAGTAAAAGAAGCCTGGACTCTCATAAGTCATTTTATAGTAGATTTAAAAAACCTGCTAGTATATTCTGTTCAAATATTTCAACTTATTTGGAAACTGATCACTCTTAAAAGAAAGTCATATTTTGTTTGAATTGTTTCAGAATGATACCTCAAATATTATTCTCAAATAGCCAGATATTTAAATGGATCCATTTGCCCCATATGCTTAAACTTTCTAAATATTCCAGTCATTTTTATTATAATTTCCATGTATATAGAAGAGTAGAACTTCTTTTGTTTTAAATAATTTTGTATATTTACATATAAACTTTAGAACATATGAGCCAATTTTTATGCCCTTTATAATCCAGGGAATTTAGTTAATCTTAGATGAATATTTCACTGATCAATTGTTAAGATCTCCTTTTCTGTAGCAGATATACTTCTTTTATTAGGGTATTTTTAATTGAAAAACCTTACCATAAGTATACTTCTAAATTCAATATATCTGAGAACATCAGCTATGTATGGTGGGGCATGTCTATAATCCCAGCACTTGGGAGGCAGTGGTAGGAGGATCTTTGTGAGTTTGAAGCCAACTTGTTCTACATGGTGAGTTCCAGAACATCCAGGACTATACAGAGAGACACTATGAAAAACAAAACAAAATAAATAAATAAACAGAATAAATATAGGAGTGAATTTAGTCATACTATTATACCATGATTTTATAATCAAAATATAAGCAAGCTATAATCTGAAAGACTACATTTAAAAGATTGGTCTTTTAAGAACACAGTCTTGCCTGTCGGTGGTGGCATACGCCTTTAATCCCAGCACTTGGGAGGCAGAGCCAGGTGGATCTCTGTGAGTTCAAAGCCAGCCTGGTCTACAGAACAAGGTCCAGGACAGGCACCAAAACTACAGAGAGAAATCCTGTCTCGAATCCCCCCCCTCAAAAAAAAAGAACAGAGTCTCAGAAAAGATATGACAAAATATTAAAAGCAGTTAAGGAAACACGACAGCATGACAAAAAATTAATGTATAGACAGACACCTCCTTGTTGTTGTGAAAATGATATTTAATTACATTGCCAAGTAGCATCACACTTAAAATTGATTAATTTTATTTCTTAAAAACAGATTGTTAGTGAAATTCAAGCCAATTCAAAATTTGTGTCCAAAGTAAATTCTTGCATTATAATTATTAGGAATACAAAAGACTTAGCAACAAAAATGTTGATTCTTGTATATTGAAGCGCCTGCTACTAGCATTGCTATAATAAAGTACAATTTTATTAAGCACTTAATTAATAGCCACATTATAATGATAGGAGACAAGTCATGAAAATGACTTATGAGAGTCCAGGCTTCTTTTGCTGTGTTAACTGAAAATGCAAGCTGTGCATACAGTCTAATTAAGGAAATAGCATTATGTAGTAGATTGCATGGATGTAAAATTAGGAAGCAAAAGTTGCAGGTGTAATAGGAGAAAGAAATATCAGCATGTTAATGCTGGAGAAAACTAAACCTCACAAGGTGGACTAAATTCAACAGTTGTTTAGGAACACCAAACACTCATGGATTTGAAACTGCAAATTTAATAGATTTTAACTTTTAATTTACAATTGTTCTTAAGATGTATTTTTAATAATTCCAAAACTAAAGTGTGTTTAGAGGTGATTTCTTCACACAGCCCAGTAACAAGGAGTATTGAAATTCATTTTCTATCACCAATGTTTTGTTAAAGATTTTATGTGAATTGCTTTTAATTTCTGTTTACAAAGTATTTTCATGTTCACTCTATTTTTGTAAACAGGGATAAGAAATATAGAGACCTTACCCTTTGAGAGGAGGAAATGGGGGGGGGAGGGCAGAGGAGAAAGACTGGGGGGGAAGAGGAGGGATAAGAGAGAGATCTGTGGTTGGTACATAAAATGAAAAAAAATCTTAAATTAAAATAAGAAATATTACATATATTTTCTTTTTTATTTTATAATTAATTTACTTTTACATATCAGCCACAGATTCCCCTGTCCTCCCTCCTCCCATCCTCCCCCCAGTCCACCCCCCATTCCCACCTCCTCCAAGGCAAGGACTCCCCTAGGGATTCAGCTCAGCCTATTTTCTAAAGCTATAAGACATGTAAAATCACGAATAACTTATCAAAGAAGCCATTGTACAAAGATATGTAGCCAGTGCTTATGAATGTCATCCCACTATTTCTTTTGGAGTGTTAGTGTAGGAGGTTGTTAGTTCTTTGGTTGCTTTGATGGGGTTTTACTATGTTGCCTAGGATTATTATTTTTCTACAAATTTGCAATACTCAATCTTCTTAGTGATGGGATGGATCTCAAGACTCAACTTTACCACTAATTTAAATAAAACTTTTAATAGTCAGTTTCTAGGTCTGTGATAAAAACATGGACACCGTCTTGTGTATGAACTATATATATATTATTCTAAGTTGTCTTTCAGCAAAGAAAGTTTAGTAGAGTATTCAGTTACACCATGGGTGAGCATAAATACAGGAGAAGCCAACAGGTAACAGTGTGTGCAAAATCTAAATAGGCAGCAGACACACAAAAAAAGGTGAAGGAATACCAGTTAATGTTATTGCTGCTCAATAGAAAATGGGAGGAAGTGCATTAATTTCATAAAAAAATTCTAATAAAAATAGCAATAAAATAGAACTGTTTCAATACTAAATGTGTTCAAGTCTCCAATATTCGACAGTTTCAAGTATGTATTTTTCTCACAAAATGGTTCAATATTTGAGGCAAAAAAAATTACTTTGAACATCTAAGTAAATAATTTCACTAAATTTAAATGAAAGACTTCTCTATTTTTCTACCAGAAAAAAAAAAATCAAGCTGAGTGGCAGTGGCACACGCCTTTAATCCCAGCACTTGAGGAGACAGAGCCATGCAGATCTCTGTGAGTTTGAAACCAACCTGGTCTACAGAGTGAGATCTAGGACAGGCACAAAAACTACACAGAGAAACCCTGTCTTGCAAAACAAACAAACAAAAAACAAACAAACAAACAAAATCCAAACATCATCACACAGACAATCATTGAGAACCTCAAACAATGTGATTTTGTTTGTGTGTCTGTTTTTGAATAGTGCAGAAGAAGAGTCTGAAAAATTTGCAAGTAAGAGAATTGGAAGAGAACTTTAAAATGCTGTTTTCTAGATATCATGTGACATTTGCAGTGGCTACATGCACCACATTGTGTCCAGAATGACATTATAAATGAAGGTAGGTTGTAATAAAACTTCACTCTTCTCCAAGAAAGCATAGAAAGCTAATTTTTTCTGAGGTGAGGAAGACATTCTTTAGTGGTACAGCCATTGGTATTGGCACATTGTCCCCAACCTGTCTCATGCTCAAGTGAATAAACTCTCACTCATGACTTTTTAGGCTATCCAAATTAAATATAGTAGGTTGAAGTCGGTCACATATCTGCATGCATTTGCATGAACACAAAAATAAATGCATGCATACACACATACACACAACACACACACACAAATGAACATTCACATACACAATAAAAGTAGGAGATGAACTTGGAATGGAAGGGCTTGTTGTGAAAGACAGGGCAACAAGAGAGTAATGTCAGAAAATTTGATCCAAGAATATTTTATATGTGTGTGTGTCCATGAATTTGTGAAAGAATCAATACATTTATAAAATATTAATTTTCACAAACATTACTTGTCCTGTTCCAATCATTCTTTTAGTTAATAAATGTGAATATTACAAACAGAACTCATTTTGTGTATTTTAAGAAGCTATTCACCTATGGAAATAACTTTGAAACAGCCATTTTTCTATTTTCCATTTGACTATTTTGGATTTTTTTAAAAGATTTATTTATTATGTATGCAGTGTTCTGCCTACATGCCAGAAGAGGGCACCAGATCTCATTACAGATGGTTGGGAGTCACCATGTGGTTGCTCGGGAACTGAACTCAGGACCTTTGGAAGAACAGCCAGTGCTCTTAACCACTGAGCCATCTCTCCAACCCCTATTTTGGATTTTTTAAGATTCATTTATTTTTATTTTGTATGAGTGTTTGTGTGCATGTACGTATGTATACCGTGTGTGTAGTACACAAAGAAGCCCAAGAGGGCATCATATTATCTGGAACTAGAGCAGCAGGCAATTGTGAGATGCCATGTAGTGATGGGCATGGAACCTGTATTCTCTGAGAGAGTGTTGAATGCCCTTAACATCTGATACTTCCCTGACTTCTTTTTTTGTGAATTTTTTTATTAAGAAATTTTTCATTCATTTTACACACCAATCACAGATCCTCCTCTTCCCTCCTCCTGCCCCTCCAGTCTCCCTGCCATCACAGTAATTGATAGAAGCAGATGCACAGATCCATAGCTAAACACTGAACTCCAGGAGTCCAGTAGAAAAGAGAGAAAAGGGATTCTATGAGCAAAGGGCATCAAGATCATGATGGAGAAACCTATAGAGACTTTCCTGACTTCTAAGTGGGAATTTGGAAAATACAGAAGATTGTTTCTATTGCTTTCATAAGAACAGTAGCATTTGTTCTCACATTTAGTCTATTACTACCAATTTTTTTCTCTTTTAACCCAAAATATGATCAACTTTAAAAATAATTATATCGAATTATCAATAAAATGTTTTTTATATATTATCTGATCATTTCCTCTTCCTCAATTCCTCCAAGATCTTCCTCAACTCCCTACCCAACTAATTTTATGTTCTTTCTTTCTGCCCATGGTGGTTTGAATGAGAATGGCCCTCATAACCTCATACATTTAAATGCTTGTTCCCCAGTTGGTGGAACTATTTGGGAAAGATTAGGAGATGTGGTCTTGTTGGAGGATGTATGTCACTGGAACGGGGGTGGAATTGGAGGCTTTAGAACCAATGACAGGTCCAGTGTCTCTCTCCTCTCTTTGTAGCTCTACTTCTATTTCTTTCTCCTCCCAATGTCTGCTACCTTGAGATCAGGATTCAATGTTATCAACCATTGCTCCAGCATCATGCCCATGTCTTCTCACCATGGTGATCATGGACAGTTCCTGTAGAGCTGTGAGGAAGTCCCTTATTTAATGCCTTCTTTAAAGGGGCTGTCATGGTTGAGGTGTCCCCTCACAGCGATCAAACTAAAATTTTTTTTAAAAAAAGAGATAACATAAAACAAAACACAACAGCAAAACAAGCAAAGTATATTTAAAAGAAAAGAAAAGAAAATCAAAACAAACAGGCAAAGACCAAAATGACAAAACACACCAAAACTGAGTTCATTTCATTGGCCAACTATTGCTGGTCCTTTCCAGGGGTGTAGTTGATATACACAATGAAATTCCATTCTTATTTTACCTTAGCCAGTGTGTGTCATTTGCAGATAGCTTCTTGATTAGGGGTGAGGTCCATTGTCCACTTTCCCTCTCAGTGCCAGGACTCTGTCTGGCTTGAACCTGTGTAGATATTGTGTGGGCTGTAATAGTCTCTGTGGGCTCACCTGTGAATTAGTTTTGTTGTATATGGAAGACAGTGTTTTCTTAAAATCATCAGTCACCTCTGGCTCTTACAATATTATCACTTTTTCTAAATAGATATCTGAGCCTTGGGAAAAGGTATTTGATGTAGTCATCCCATTTTAGAATGAGTACTCGAAAGTCTTTCCATTTTTGCTCATTTTTCAGTTATAGGTCCTTGCATTAATTAGGAACTACTGCAAGAAGAAATCAGGGTAGAGTAAGGTACTGATCTATGGGTATTGCAATATGTCATTGTAAGTTATTTTGCTGCTTTTATCATAGTGTTAGTTTTATCATAATGATAGTAATTGGTGTTTCCCTAGGCTCATGACTAATTTCACTGCTGGTTCTTGGCCAAATTATCAGTATCAGGTCCATCTTCCTTCTCATAAAGTGGGGCCTGAAGTCCATTAAAAAGTATTTCTTTCTACCATAATATTTGTGCCACACTTGCAACAATACTTTGTAACACGAATTTTAAAAGGTCTTATTAAAAAAAAAAAAAAAAAAAAAAAAAAAAAAAAAAAAAAAAAAAAAAACAAAAAAACCTTAGAGGCAGGTATTGGGTGAAAAGTGAAAGACCAGAGAAACAGAACAAGCCACAGCCAACCTCAGCAGATCCTGTTTCCATGAATTCTCAGACTGAATGCCTCTGAGTTCTCACCCCTGAGAGTCTTGGTTGAACTGCTGCTAAAAAGCCTCTAGTTCCTGGTCCTCACGCCTTAAATACCTTTCTGCTTCCTGCTATCACTTCCTGGAATTAAAGGTGTGTGTTCTTCCCAAGCAAAGACATAAGATCTCAAGTGCTGGGATTAAAGGTGTATGCCACCATGCCTGGCTCTATTCCCACTGTGGCCTTGAACTCACAGAGATCCAAAGCAATCTCTGCCTCCTGAGTGATAGGATTAAGGGTGTGTGCCACCACTGTCTGGCCTCCATGTCTAAAAGAGTGGCTGGCTCTGTCCTCTGATCTCCAGATAAGTTTTGTTTGTTGGAGCACAAATAAAATATCATCACAATAGTTCTTGCAAGCAAGTTGCTTTGTAGGTCACAGTTTAGCAGCTGGGTGATATTAATGATTGCCTTTCTCCTCCAGTGGCATGCAGAGTATCTTCCAGCACCATGAACCTAGGTAGAAGTGGCGAGACATCTAGTTAGGCACCAGCTTGACTTACTTGTGTTACAAGGCATAAATAAGTGTTGTCTTCAGCAATTGGGCCTTATATTCGGGCTATGGGGATATTTAATCTTAGAAGATTATATATATATATATATATATATATATATATATATATATAAATATATGTGTGTGTGTGTGTGTGTATGTATAATGCTCCAAATTATTGAAAAATAGGTCTTAAAATTTTCAGTACCACAGAACTAATTTGAAGTTTTATGTAATTAAATTGAGTGTATTTATTTTAAAAATAACTAGAAAAGTGAGGCAACCAAAGGCAATGTCAATAGTGTATGATGTTTTAAGGGATTCTTGGATTCTCTGATCAACAACTTAAAGGGAGGTTTCCTCTGTCTGTCTGGCTTTATCTTTTAATCTGTGGCTCATGTGCATTTTTTTATTTTTAAATCCACTGAGTCCCCTTAATGGTGTCTGCATGTGTATGGATGGAGAAGTATTTATTGGAATTATTTATTGGGGCCTTTCAGAATACTGGCTTTCTCTCTACTAGCAGCAGTCAGTTGTCAATAACTTCTCAACTCAGGTTTAACCTCATGAGCCCATTCTCCATCCATGCTTGGATTTGGGCTGGCTTAATCTTTTGCGGGTCTTCTCCATGTACTGACAATCACTGTGTTCATGTGTTCAGTGTTCCTGCCATGCCCAGAAAATATCACCTTGCTGAATATGTCCTTTATTTATGCATCATAAAATCCTTCATTATTGTCTTCTATTATGATTCCTGAGCCTTGGTTGGGGGCAGAAAGAAATACGACATAGATGTCCTATTTAGGGTTGAGTTTTCACAGTTCACTACTCTCTTCACATTGACCAGTTGTAAGTCTCTGTATTAATCACCATCTCCTTCAAAAGTAGATTCTTTGATATGGCCTGAGAGATAAATTAACCTGTGAGTTAATGACAAGAATTAGTATAATACTTGCTCATCCATGTTCTTTGTTATTTTATTCAAAATAACCAGAAAATTCAAGCAGCCTAGATATTCATCAAATGATGGATGTGATAATAAAAATGAGGTAGATATATACACAATGGAATACTACTAAAAATACAATGATTGTAAAAAGAGGACATGAATTTGAAAGAGAACAGAGAGGGATATAAGGAGCATTAGGGAAAGGAAAGGAAATGAAGAATCATGTAATTATGGTATAGTCTCAAAATATGTATGTGTGAGGGGGTTTAAAAGTTGGTGATTTATAATGGGGCTACAATAGTTCATCTTATTCATTTAATATTTTTGTTTATTAATAACTTATTTCATGTTATAGCTTGTATATTCTATAACATATGTACATGTTATTCCTAAATATTTTTTATTAAATAATACTTGAAATTATTAATTTGTTGAATGACATATATAATTTGAGATTATATTAAATGTAAAAGAAGACACACAATTGTTTCACATTTCTATTATAAGAACCGAGAAATCCCAGGCATGATTGATTGACTAAATATCTATATCCAAATTAGATTCATAAATTTAGGGGAGTTCTTTCAGAAGTATCTGTCATATCTACTTCCTTCTAGTGTTATCCTAATTATAAGTATTTGAAAAGAAGATATCCTATTATATGATTCATATCCCTGCTAGAAATGTTAATTTCCTCCTTCATGATTTTTGACATATGTGCTATATGGTTTAGGAAAATTCTGTATTAAATGTTAGAAATGTACGAGCTAATTTCAGCATTACTTAATGCTTAGCCATAAGTGGGACACCTATGTCACACCTTTCAGCACACTGGGCACCCATATGGCAGAAGAGGAAGAAGGAACAGTTATACTAAAGCAAGGGTAGAATGATGTCTAACATTGTCCTCCTAATAAAACATAGTCAGTGTATTCTTTTAGTGATTTTGTGTTTTTCTTTTTTTTATTTTATTTTACAATATAATTTAATTCTTCATATCAACCACAGATTCCCTTGTTCTCCCCCCTCCCGCACCCTTCCCCTTCCCCCCTGGCCCCTGAAAATATATTTTTATTCTCTATAATATATCCTGGTTATTGTTGCCCCTTCCCTCTATTCTTCCCAGTTCCTCCCCAACTCTCTGCCAATTTGGACACTTTCCATTTCTGTCTGTCATTAGAAAACAAACAGGCTTCTAAGGGATAACAATAAAATATAAAAACATAAAATATAATAAGATAAAACAAAAACTACCACATCAGAGATGGATAAGACCAACAAACAGAAGGCAAAGAACCCAAGAAGAGAGACAAGTATCCGAGACCTACTTATTCATGCACTCGAGTAGTCTATAAAAAGACTAAACTAGAAGCCATGATATATACTCAGAGGATCTGGTGAAGACCTATGCAGGCCCTGTGAGTGTTGCCTTATTCTCAGTGAATTCATATGAGCTTTCATCATGTTGATTTAGAGAGCCTTATTTTCTTGATGTCCTCCATCTTCTCTAGCTCTTATACCCTTTCAGCCTCTTCTGCAGGGTTTCCTGAACCCTGCAGGGAGATATTTGTTAGCAACATCCCATTTAGGGTATAGTGTTCCAAGATCTCTCACTCTCTGCGTAATGTATTGTTATGGGTCTCTGTGTTTGTTCCAGTCTTCTGTAGGAGGAAGCTTTTCTGATAATAGTTGTGCAAGGCACTGATGTATGAATATAGCAAAATGTCACAGTAATCACTTTATTTCTACATTTTTTTAAGACCAGTAATATTTGTTTTTACCCTAAGTCTATCTATTTTCTGGTTCTTGGTCACCCAAGCGATGTTGTGTGGGGATTCTATCTCATGCGTTAGGCCTTACGTCAAATCAGATATCGGTTGGTTACTCCCACAAGCTTTGTGTCACCATTACCATAGCTTATCTTACAGATAGGACACTCCTATGAATCACAGGATTTGTGCCTGGCTTGCTGTTTACATTTCTCTTTTGGTAGCATGCAGAGTACCTACCTAAACCAAAGATGTAGGTGTTGTCTTTAGCAATGGGTCTTGTGGTCAATATGTGTATCTGTTATCACATTCCAAAGATTTAGCTACTCAATCAATTAAGAAGATTGGAAAAATTCATGATACCCCAATTCTCTCTAAAAACTATAGGCAATTAATAGTAACTATGAGGGAATGATACTTTCTTCAGAGGTCTAGAAACTATTAAGTTACTGCACTCTTGTACTCACACTGCCCACATGACATCTCACAACTTCCTGAGACTACAATTGCATGGGACCTCATTCTGTCTTCTGGACTTTGTGTGCCAGACACATAAGCAGTATATGTGAGTACATGCAGGAACTTATATATACTAAATGAATAAATATATTTAAAACAATTTAAAAGTAAAAAAAAATGTTGATAAACAATTTTAACAAATGGAGAAAGTACTGGAAGCAGCACAGATATATATAATCCCAACTACTCAGGAGGCTGAAGTAGGAAGATCTCAAATTCAAGTTCTGCTTAGTCTGCAGATTGCATTGAAGGGCAAAAGAGACAATTCAGTGGCATTCTCTCTTAAAAAATCTATTCCCTAGAATGGGATACAATGTTCAGCCTTGACACATGGGGGAGGGGCTTGGTCTTGCCTCAACTTAGTATATCAGACTTCGTTGACTCCCGAAGGGAGGCCTTACCCTCTCTGAGAAGTGGATAGGGGGTGGGATATGGGGAGGCAGGATAAGAGGGAGGGTGAACTGGGATTGGTATGTAAAATGAAAAAAAAAAACCTTTTTTTACATAAATAAATAAAAAAAGAAAAGAAAAAATTAAAACTAAGAAAAAAGGATTGTAGATAAAATTCTCTGATACAGCATTTGGCCCAAAAGTGCAAATCCCTAGGATGAATTATCTGTACTTCTAAAAGCTTTTCCACTGTAATAAAAACTCCATGAAATAAACTTAAACACAAAATTTCTTAAATGCCTTTACTTTGTAATTCTGCTTATCTCCACATATTCCTAGAAATTGCTTCATATACTTCCCTAATTATCATAGTGTGGAAGAGTGTATAATAATAGATACAACAAAAAAATAAAATAAATGTTATCCCTATATTGTAAGGTACAAAAGTTACTTTTTAAAACTATTCATGTAAATAGTTAATCAAAATTAAAATGGAAGTCACTTATATTGTCCTTTAGGAAAGAGGTAGCTTCACTGTAAGAATAAGTTAAGTGGTTTAAGTTCTTACCACATTTTTTTGTAAAGTTCAGGGCTTCTTATTGGGGAACATATGTCTGTGATAAGAATATAGCTTATTAATATTTTAATTTTTCTTAAGATTATTTTCATTAGTATGTTTGAAAAAGAAAATGATTCTTTTGAGTTTGTCTTTGTCCTCAATCATGAACTCTTATTTCTCTGTTTTTTTTTTTTTTTTATTTAACGCCAACCTGGATATAGCTACTGTAATGAACTAACTCATTAGTTTATTTACTCATAGTATAGTTGAAACATCTCTTATAGACACTGAATTGTGTTAGTTAGGCAATGTTTTATCAGTACAGATAAATGAAGGGCCATATAAAGACTAATATTGTTGAGTCTCTCCTGCTTCCTCTATTAAGGACTTATAAATAAAACTTTAAAATATATAAGAAAGATAAATTTTGACATTAGATACATTATGGACTGCAGATAGTAGAAATTTCCCAAGTAAACACATTAATGTTCATTAGATATTAAGTCCAAATCATAATATCAAATATTTTCTGTATTTCAAAATTGAAAAAAGCATTTGAACTATTCTGAATATGAAAAACAAATTCATAAAGTGATAGATACATTAATTTGACTTGGTCTTGATAAAATGTCTACATTATGAGAATATTACATTTCAAAGCATTAATGCATCTAATTTTCATTAAAATCAAGTAATTTTAAGTCAAATATATAAGTAATATAAATGTATATAGTATCATACAAGTTGCTTATATGATACCAAAACAATAAAACAAAATCTCTAAAAGACATCTCGAAATTGACATGTCCTTCTTCAGTGATCTCTAAGCCTTAGGAAGAGGGTGTGAAATAGAGGTCTCACTTGTGTCTAAGCAATCCAAAATCACCTACTTTCTGCACTTTGCTAATGAGTTGACATGTTAACCACTGTGCACTGCACAAAGAAATTTCTCTAATGTGATTTAAGAACAGCACTAATTTAGATTCTAATTTCATTCCTCATCTTTATTATTTTTTTCATTATACTAATTTTGTTTGTTTTGTTCTTTTTTCATATTCCTTAAATGCATCATTTTATTAATTACTTGAGACCTTTCTTAATTTTAATATAAGCACTTGCAACTATAAACTTACCTCATAACTACCTTTACTGCACTGCAGAAGTTATATTTGTTATCATTTGTAGAGTAAAAATGGGAGGACAAATATTTGATATATTCACATTTACAAGTCTTGTATTTTGTTGAAAGTTACCATGTATGTGCTGACTAAATTTGGCTTTGAATCAACTTTAACAACTTTGAGTATAGTTTTCTCACTTGCCTCCAGAGACCATTTATTTATAATACAATTTCTATTCTTCAATTTGCATCTTCCCTGCTGAAATGAGATGACAAATAGTTGAATCTTGTTTTGAAATTCAGTCAACAAGTCTGTCTTTTAATTGGAAATGTTAGATTCTTTGATCCTGCTAGAGATAAAACAAGGGAAACATGTCAACATACAATTGTAGTAGATGAGTTAACTTCATAGAATTCAAAAAGTTCAGGGGAAAACAGCAACTCCCCTGCCTCCTCCCATTCCCCTCTGCCATCTCTCTTCACCCCCCTCCCCAATCCACCTCACCTCCACCTCTTTTCAGAAAGAGGTAGGCCTCCCATGGGTGCCTACAAAGCATGACATATCAGTTTGAAGTATGCAAGCTCTTCTCCTTGTATTAAGGCTGGACAAGGCAACCCAGCATTAGGAACATATTTCCAAGAGCCAACCAAAATGTGAGGGACAGTCCCTGATCACATTACCAGGCCCTGCTCACAGTCCCACAAGCAGACTAAGCCACACAACCATCACACATATGTAGAGGGCCTAAGCTGCTCCCATGCAGGCTCCCTAGCTGTCATCCATATTCTGTGAGCTCCTATGAAAAGGCCAGTTTCTTCTGTGTTTCCTTGTGATGACCCTGATCCCCTGGGTCATACAATCCTTTCTCCCTCTCTTCAAAACAAGTCTCACAGATCAACCCAGTGCTTGGCTGTGGATCTCTGCATCTGTTTCTATCAGTTACTGGACAAAGGCTTTCAGATGACAATTGGGATAGTTACCAATCTGATTCCAGGAGATGGCCAATTCAGGCTATCTATCCACTGTCACAAGAAGCCTAATTGGAGTTATCTTTGTAGATTTCTGGGACATTCTTTTGCATTTCTACTTGACCATAAAATGCTCCCACCCACCATCAAGACATCTCTTTGATTACTCTCTCCATATATCCACCCCTCAACCCAATCCCTCATGTTCTCATTCCCATAAATTCTTAATGTTAATGGAAGGAAATGACATTGAATTCCTTAAATCTTTACAACACTGATGGATAAATCATTGTCATTGAAATTATAACACAATTTTAACAGTTCAAAACACATTTAATGTGTCTGAGTCAGTATAGCTGACCCAGTCAGTATAGCTGACCCCAGTCAGAGGACAAGGTTCATTTTCTCAGTGTTTTACATTAGGCATGAGAATTGCTATTGTTAAATTTAGGCTTTCCTGTAAACATGACTGTAGAAAGTTTTCTTTTTAAAGCTGGAAATTTTCTTAATCCAAGTTCTCTGTATCATGCTAGGCCTTTTGATCTCTGGATTCCTCTGCTTATAACTGTTCTACAAGCCATTTCTTTGAGTTTGTTTTTTAATTTTTTTTAATTTTGAGACTTTCATAAATAAGTAGTGTACTTACATTATTCATCCCCATGCCCCCTTACTCCAACTACTCATATGTCTTACCACTCTACCTTAAATTCATGACCTCTTCTGTATTTGGTGTGATGTGTAAATACATATATACTTATACATTTTATATAGGTAGATAGATAGATAGATAGATAGATAGATATAGATAGATAGAGAGATATACAGAGAGTCCATTTTGTGTTCATCATGCATACATGGCATGCATTTTGGAATGATCATTTGGAATTTGGATAAGTTATTAGAAGACCAATCCCTGAAGAGAAATGGTTCATGCTCTGTCAGTAGTTATTGATTGTCTAAAACTCTTCACCAGATGGAGGATAGGGACAGGTTATTAAATTTACCCCATCTACATTGGCATGTTATTAGGAGTAACTAGAGTTTTTGATATGAATGTCATAGGCATATAATTGCGATTCCATGGGTTCAGAATATCTTTAATATCCAGAAAACATTATCTAACAGCTGGTGACATCATCGTCTGGCACTTACAATATTTATGGTCCCTCTTGAATGAGTCTAAAGTATAAGATTTGGATTAAAACTGTGCCAACAGGGTTTTAGAACTTCAGGGTTTGTTTTTCTATGCAGTTTGACCAGAGTTGTATGTCTCTACACATGTCACTATCTTCTGCAAAATAGACAACAAAAAGGCTTCTTATAGGCATAATAAAGACAGAGGGTAAAACTGAGGGCAGGGGGGACTCTAATTTAGGAGTAAGTAGGAGTAAGTAGGGAGGAATGGTAATACTGAATGAGAAAGGAGAGACAAATAACACTAAGGATTTTTGGGGAAAAAAGCCATGGGGAAACTTTATTTTAGAAGTATATATATATATATATATATATATATATATATATATATATATATATATATATTTGTGTCTACATGTATATAGTTTAAATATAGTTATACTACACGTGGTGAAAATTCTTCCCCCAAGGCCATAGACATCCAAACAAATATACAATAGCAGAAATGGAAATTCTCTCTTCAAATTGTTGGTCAAGAGCATCAAAGAGACTCTCTCAACAAATACACCTTACTCTTATCAAGTTTGTCGCCCTGAACTTGAAGTAAGAGCAATTGTTGAAAACACTACAGACTTTGGACACAAGATCTGGAAATACTAAGTGCATAGAAGCCTAGTTTCTGAGAAATAAATCTTACAGTATCAGAGAGTACTATTATAATCTGTCACGAAGAAAATGCCATATTTTTCAGTGTAATGAAATAATCACAAAAGTCTATAATATCTTTACTCCCTATCCATTATTTTAGCTATGTTATATTATTGAGCTTATGTACTCCAGAGTCATTAAATTTGGAAACAATAACTACTTGTCAAATTCAAGTGCCCAATCCTTTGCATAATCTCCGGTGATAGACTGGACTGGGGGAGGCAAGGGACTGAAGAAAGAAAGGAGAGTTCTATGAGAAGACACACCGAAATTCTGGAGTTGGATGAACTGAACTTTCTGTACAGAATTCTCAGAACCCTGGACATGCAGGGTATTTGTTATATACAGATGACTAGAAGGAGGGTTACTGCACACAGCTGGACAAGGAGGCAGGATTTTTACATGCAGATAAAGAAGGAGGCAGGAGTTTTGTATACAGATGGATCAGGTAGCTAGATTTGTCTAAACTTGCTATGAGTAATCTTTGTAGAGGAGTAGTCTTTGGGCCATAAACATCCAACAGTGGGAGGAGAAAGCTATGATGGGCATTTTCTGCACACACTATGACATCCACACACAGACCAGAAAGAAAGGCTTTGCCATTTCCTTCTTCTAAGTCTCATAGGCTAGAGGCTATCATGTGGGGTGGTTTGCCATTTTTCCATGGGTTTGAGGCTAGGGCCCTTGACATGGCTCATTCATGTCAACAACACTCATTCACTCAAGATTTCACACATTCAGGACTTCCTCTGCTACACACACTCAAGAATATTACTTTTCTTTGATAAGTAAAACATCACTGTCTTCTTGTTCTCCTTTAATGGAATAATATAAGAAAAATATTCAAAGTCTTTTGTGCATTTGAAAATCAACTAGAAAAAAGAAAGTTTCATTTCTTCTTTGTTTTTAGGCAAAACTGTTAGTAAAATTATTAGTAACTTATTCTAAGAAAGATATATGAAGACTTAAAAGTCTAGTGTTTTAGTAACTAAGAAATTTGTAAGGAAAAAGGTAGATAAATATCTTTTATAGTTTTGTTGTTTTATTTGTTTTTTGTTCATTTGATTGTTTTTTATTTGTTTTGTTTTTGTGTGTTTGTTTCTTTGTTTGCCAACTTGACACAAATCACTTGGGAAGAAGAAATCCAAAATTAGCAATTGTTTCCATTATATTGGCTTCAAGGCAAGCCTATGGGACATTTTCTTTCATTGATGATGGAAGGTGTACCCTACTGTGAGTGGTATTAACCTTGGGAATATGGTCCTGACTGTATAATAAGCAAGTTGAGTGAAGCCTGTGAAACAAGCTTGTAGACATTTCTACATTGCTCAAGAGCAGTTTCTGCCTCTAGCTTCCTGCCTTGAGTTTGTGTGTTCATGGCCTGACTTCCCTTCATAGTGTCTGCTCTCTGGTTCACAAGGCGTCTTCCGGCTGTGTCCTTCACACAGTGTGAAGGGTTAGGTGAGAGTCACTCTCAGATTTTTCTTACAAGGGCACTGATTTCACTTAGAAGTGTTCTACCTCCATGAAATAATCATGTTCTAGAGTCCTCTCCATACTCACACTGCTGCATTGATGCTGCATTTTGGACTGTAAATTTTAAAGAATAAACATTGGATTAATAGTAAATATTATGAGTCTGCACTCTATTAAATAGAACTTGATTTTTCTCTGAGTTAGATTCCTGTTGCTTTTGTAAAAGTCACAAGTGTCATGCTGTACTCTTAACTTGCACAAACAATATTACATTTGTGTGGGTCAAATGTTCCAACAAATCTCGCTGAATAAAAATAAAGATGCTAGCAGGAATCTGTTCTCTCTGCAGACTCAGGAGGATCAAATTTTCTTGAATTTATAGCTTTTCCTTTGTCTTCAGAATAAGTAATGCACATCTCCAGGTTTATATTTTCGCATTCACATAAGACTCTGGTCAGTCAGGAAATGACACACACTGAAAAATATTCATAAGTGGGGTAACTCAGGATAGTTCCCACATTCACAATTTTTATTTAATCACAATCATAATGTCTCTTTTACCCCTTAATGTATGTTAATAAATATTTAAATTAGGACATTGGTGATCTTCTTTTCTTCCTTCCTTCCTTTCTTTCCTTCTTTTTATTTTTTGAACCATTATTTCACTAGCCACATAGTCTAAGAGAATAAAAATTTTGGGGAAAAATTAGTCTGTGAAAGAAATGAAAGTGTGTATTCTATAGTATTTCTTTGTCTGTTATTGAGCTAAAGCACCATGACCAAAAGCTACTTACAGAAGAAAAGCTTAGTTTGGCTTGCAGTTCCAGAGGATATGACTGCATCATGCTGCAGAGGCACAGCAACAAGGAGCAGGAATGGCATCAGGAACAGGAAGCCTAGAGACCACATCTGTAACCATAATCACAAGGACAGAGAGAGAACTTGAGATAGGGTGAAGCTATGAACTTCAATTTCCACCCCAGGGACATACTTCGTGCAACAAAACAGCATTTCTTAAACGTCCCCAAGCAGATGTATATCTGGGCACCAGGCACTCAAATACCTGAGCTTATAGGCAATAGTTATCATCTAAATCATCACAATTATTAGTAAGTCTCTTAAAAACTATTATTATGTGAAAGACAACCATGTCTCATATTTTGTTAAAAAAATGATTTCTACTATGCTTCTCTCTACATTTTAACAACCTGATCCAGGTAGAAGAATGTACATGCTTCAGTATTCTGAGAGATTTAGCTCAGCAAGACAAAAGACTTCAGGAATTTGAAATCAAAGGATATATGAAAACATGCCATTTAATAGAAAATCTGAGGTTAATACACTGAAAACCCAGCCTAGAGAGAACAAAGTCAAGAAGAAATCAAGGGCTAGAGGAAGACACCAGAATCAAGAACACAAAGCAAGGGATCAAGTCTGAAAGAAGATGAAGGTATTAGAAAGCAGCAAAGAGGTCACTGAAATAAGCTGGAAAAAATGAGCCAGGAGCTCTGAATGGCACAGGAGATACATGAAGTGCTTTTGAATATCTGCTATTGGGGTGTGAATGTGCACAATGCTAGCACAAATAGCTGATGCGGGAGTTTGGGCTGAGATTCCATTTGATGGTATCATTAGTAAGGTATCACTGAATGACATTTAACCAATAAACTGAATATGCTGCTCAGAATTAATTGATCTGTTCTCTAAAACTTTCCTGGATACCAACATAAGTAATTTAACGTTTTGAAGTGAAGAAAAAAATGGAGAATGAGGTCTTGTATTTTATTAAAGTATTTGTATAATATGACGTTAATATAAGCTCAGGTGATGCTAGTTGTATAGATCCTATAATGTGTATGTTGATAATGTAAAATCTTATTTACTTTCTAAAGTTTCTGAATTAAGACCATAGGGAACTATTTACCTCTACATTCATAGCCCTGTGTTTTAGCATCACCCCTTGGTATTATTCAATGGCCTGTGACAGGAAGAATATTTCCTCTTTCTGTTTTACAAAATGTTAATAAAAAATTGATGGTTTCTCACTACTTCTGCTCACTGACATTGTCTAATTATTAGCTCCGCAGGAAAAATTAAATTTTAATTTTAATGTCATTGTAAAAGACCGAGAATTGTCTCAGCATGAGACAATGTCAAAAAGGTTGAAGGTGTTTTGTATGCTAGCCACCTGTTCATACGTTAAAAATTTATATAGTTTTTTCAAGCTCACATGTATCTATCCTTTATGCTGAGAAGGTATATTGTGGTCACTGTATTACTGTACTATTGGGAGTTGAAACAGCTCCTCTTTAGAAGGACCACTGAACATGTAATTTAACCTGCAAATATTATTTACATCTTTCACGTATGATTATATATATGTATATGACTATAAATATAACTATATATATGATACTTTGTAAACATGTCACAGTATTTATCTAGCTGGATACAAAGGGTAGTACTTTAAATAATTGCTTTTTTATAATTCATATTTTATGATATTATTTTATATCTTAGGTTAGACTTCTTGCTTTATTGTTTAAAATTTCTTAGTATACTTGCATCAGAAGAAAAATATTAGTGTTAACTTTCATTCTCGTCAGTGTGTTGCACAAATAAAGGAATATACTTGCAAAAATGAAATCAGATCTAAGAGACATTTTCCTCAGGAATCACAGGTTGACATAGCTAAAATTTAACTGTATGTATACCATTCCTAGTGGACCCACAAACCAATGCAAGGTTAATATAAATAGTTTACCCTCAGCTTCCTTCTAATTTATTTGAAGCATGTCCTTAGTAAAAAGAAAAAAAAGTTAGAAATGAAATGTGACAGTATCTGTTTTGAAAGCAGCACCTCTTTAGAAGCAATTGTCATTCTCCAGAAAAATGAAGTTTCTCATCAGAAATGCTCTGTAGGGTGTGATGGTGAGTCAGGGTAGTATCTCCAGGTACTCAAAGGAGATGATAGGACAATAAAGACTTCACATCAGACTCAGCAAGTTCTTATGGAAAGTCCATCCATGGGTCAGACAATTTTGTTGACATTGGAGATGTAACTGAGAGCAAGACAAGCATTGGCCACACTCTTATTGGAAGTGGAGAGAGAAGTAACATACATCATTCTAAAATAACTTAAATGCCTACTATGTATGTGAGATTTTGGTGAGTGATTAAATGTAAATTTAAAGAAAATTATTAAAGAGCCTGTCAAAGTAATATATTTAGGATTATTTGGTATTCAGTAAGCACTGAGGAGATTCATCCTTGGAGAAGACTAATTGTTGTTCTCTGAAAAGCCTTTAATTGCTATAACTTTTCATGTAGAGGTGGTATCATGTGTGATTTCTCGATCCATATTATCATATCAACTGGTATTGTTATGGTTCAGGCCCTTTCTAAGTATCCATAGTGTAAAGAATATATAGATGTGGCTTTCTTTGTTATGTAGAGAGGACAGAATCTTGTATCAGGATTCATGGTCCTCTGAAACTCAAAATAATTCTGTTCCCTCTTCTTCAATGTCACTTGAGCCATTAGGTGTAGGGATTATTGTAGATACATCAGTTGGGGCTGAGCAATCAAAAGTCAGTTATTTTCTCACTTATAACCAGTTTTTGCTTTCTGGGATTGACTCTGTCTCCTGAAAAAGTAAGCTTTGAAGAGAGGTGAGAGCTACATTTTCCTGTGGGTGTATTTTTAATGAAGTTAAAAATTATTCTGGTATAGTTACGTGCCAGTGGTAGGTTTTCTTTCAAGAGTTATGACTTCAGTGGTCACAGGTGATTGGTTAGGTTTATAATACTGGGCATGGTTTCCCTCTGGTTGAGGTGGCTTTAAGTCTAATTAGACAGCTGTTGGTTATCTCTAAGATGTATGTGACACTATTGGACCTTTAAGGTTATCTTGCTGTGCTGTTCATAGCCAAGACAGTAGGTGGCATTGCATTCCTCATTATTTGTGTTTTAATAACCATTTTATTATACAACAGTATTTGATTCCATTATTTCACTCTATATTAAGTAGTAACAAGTACTTTTGAAACATCATGACTAAATTCCTGGTTATTTCCTAACATTACATTTAAGTGAAAATAACTTCATCAAATTTATATACTTTTATATAAAATGACTGTAATAATTTATAATCTTCCCACTTTGTAAGTAAACTAACTCATTTGTTTGAATATTTTTGCCATTACTATTTAATTAGTTGCTAATTAAAAAATCTTTATGTACATTGCTTACTTTTTATTTTACTTGGACACACTACTGCTTGTTTTCTATTTCATGAAGCAATGCTCAATTTTGTGGATATTGCTTTTTGTCAACTTGATATAAATTTGAGTCACTCAAGAGAAGAATCTCGATTGATGAATCACCTCATTCAAATGTGGGACCTTTTTTTTTTTTGATTAATCAATGATACAGAATGTCTTAGCCAACTTAGTAAGTGTCCTAGATTATATGAGAAATCAAGCTGAGCAGAATCACCTCATGATCTCTGGTTCAGTTCATGTCTCCAGGATCCTTCCTTTAATTTCCCTCAGTGATTTACTAAGTCCTGGAAGATGAAATAAATCCTTTCGTCTCCTAGTTACCTTGGTCCTGGTTTTATCTATGCAAAAAATCAAACCAGAACACATTTACTATTATTATTGTTAATTATTACTAATTATCATTGCTATTATTAATTATTGTTGTTCTTTTCTTATTTTTTAAGTTACCTTTTATAGCTTACTCGCATTTGCTGACCATTCACTATGTGCTAAGTACTGTAGATACAATATTATTGTTCTAACTATGGAAGAGTATAAAACAGTAAACACTGGATGGCTAGAGGAAAGAGAAACCATTCATTCCCAGATTTCCAAACATGGACTCATACAGTTATGAGACAAGAAGGCTGTTGCACTCATTTGAGGAAGTGGCATATTTAATGTTACTAAAGAGCAGAGAGATGACTCAGAGAGTCAGGGTAGTTGGCACCAAGCCTGAAAGTAAAGAAATGACCCATACAATATATTCTCTGACTTCTACATGCATGCTACATCACACACACACACACACACACACACACACACACACACACACACACACACACACACACACACACACACAGACACACAGACACACACACACACAGAACAAATATAAATGTTGAACCAATAGCAAGCTCTTCTGTACAAGGCATTGCACAAAACAGTGAAGAGGAAAATATGGATGATAAAGGAGATATTTTCAAACCCAACGTCTTTGTAAATGTCTTAAATGTTTTCATGGCATTTTTATTTTAAATATTATGATATATCAAATGTTTAACACTTGATGTGCTGAGCATGCATATATTTATCCTTGTAATAAATTCTCCCTCCTTTTTATCATGTTTCTTCCATTTTTCTGTCATTTCTATGTATTTTTAAAGTAAATGATGTGAACATTCTGCACTATTGTACTTGTTTACGTCTGAATTAACTCATCATATTTTACAAAAAAATGAACTTAGAAGAAAACGACTTATTCTGAATGAATGTATAACAGCAGTGATTGTGTTTATTTGAGCAATTATACGTGACTGTAAGCAGAACGGTAATTTCAAGAAATAGAGATTGTTCCCAGTAGTTTCTCATGAATATTTCATAAATTATTGGAAATGCTATTTCTAAGACTTTGTAGGTGTTTTTTCAGATTCATCTAAATTGATAGGTCTTCATACTGAAATTATGGCTCAGTTGATGGTAAAGCCAGCTTTTTCACAAGTTGAATGAGTTGTTTTATGTAGAAGGCTAAAGTGCTCGTGTAGCAACGTGAGAGTTAAAGCTGTCTATGTTCCAACCAAGTCTCATTATAACAGAAGTAACTCACTGTATGACGTTTTCATAGAGACTTAAGTTGTCACTTCATGAGGCATAAGGTAATTGATAGAATGTTGAAATATCATTTGTGTTCTTTATCATTATAGATTGTTATAATGCTTCCCAGAAATTGAAAAAAATATTGATATGCTCAAAACTCAAAGTTAAAAAACAATACAGAAAGAAGGAAAAAGTACAGCTATTCTATTTCAAGTGTAAACAATTTAAAGATTTGTTAGTGGCATCTAAGATAGAAAGGACAGAAGATCCTGTGATTTATGCCATTGTTGTTTATTACACTATTATAAGTCTAGGGGGGAGTAAATGGACAGAAGCAATTACTGAAAGTTGAACTGTAATAGAAATGCTTGGGCTTTCCTGGTTTGACTGTTATTTTATTATATGTTCAACAAACAAGGTTTCATTTCAACAAATGTACAGTAAGAAAGGGTAGCCTACCAGTGTAGGCTTTGATTAGAATTCACAAATTAAAATTAAAAATACACAGATTCCTCCCAGCTATGCTGAAGAAAACAGACAGGCACTATTTCAACATTTTGCATATCGTAGCTCATGTAACAACAGCTCCAGGGATTATATCCTATTATTCTCTGAGTTCTGCATACCAAATAAGAAAACTGGAACAGACATAACATGGGAAGTCATGACAATGAGAGAAAGAATCTGAAAGTATGAGAAATGACTAAAATCAAGTACGTGTCTAGTAATTCTGAGAATGTATGGCCAGAGTATTTATCAGGTTCATTACATCAAAGAATCATTTCTTATGACAATATTGTAAGATAATCATATTTCATTCTTAAACAAATGAAGTAACTGAGACAAGTATTAAATTCATAAAATGGTGAGCTCATCACAGACTGTAGAAGGAGACATGACTTTTTCTGACTATATAAGCTTTTCATACCCAGTTCCAAAATCTCCAGGAAGAAAATGTTTATAACAAATGCCAATGTAAATCTACCTAAAATGACAACAAAGAATTATTATAGTTATGCATACTGCATTTTATTTAATTCATTTATTATTAACTTCATAAAACTTTTACTAGAACAACAAACACATTTACTTTTCTTAGGTATCTATCTTTTCTTCCTAAAAACCATCAGAGATGTGATAATCATTATTGATATATTGTGAAAAAATAAGAAGCATAGGAACAAAAGGCTTAATAATTGCAAAAACTAATTAAATACTAAAGGATAAAAATTAACCCTCGAATAAACTATGAGTTTCCTAAAGTCAGAATGAACTTAATCAGTTTGAACATACTCATGACAAAGGTAGAAACTTTCATGGAAATACTTGGATCTGAGGTAAATTCTGGCTCTTCATATTGTGCTTACAACTTAACACACACACACACACACACACACACACATATATGATAAACTTTTATGATTAGTCCTCAATCCCTGTAAAGGAAAATACTGCCCAATTATTTCTTCAAATGAGAAAAAGAAGGAAAGAGAATGATAAGGACATTTCATTATATTGAGAAAAGTTTGACCAATGTATCTATATCTTAAAAAGCAATCTAATATTTTTTGTTACCAAGGCTTTTGTTAATTCCCTTTAATAAACCAAATATTGATAAAAGTACCATTTTCTGAGTGAGACTAAGGTTACTTTACAACTATATTGAATATTTAACATCAAAATTATGCATCAATAATAAAATAATATAACATAGTATAATTCATGAGTAAAATAACTGATATGTAGTATATGACATATTGACAGAAAGTAATACTCTTAACTGTGTACCCTTCAGATGTTTACATTTTAAAATTAAATACCAGCTAACTCTTACAAGTATAAATAATTACTTGATATCATTAAGCATAGAGTCAACTTTAAATTCCTCACCTGGGTCAAAAGCTAACTTTAACTAATGAACTGTTATGTATATAATAAACATAGCTCATTCATATTTTCTCATGTTCCCCTAATTTCTTTTGTAAACTACATGTTCCCCTAATACTCTCTACATGTATGAGAATGCATTTGATATATTATCAAGTACAACTGTACCAAAAGAATTCTGCATGTGGTACTGTAGACACAATTTAGTCCTGTTCTGTATGAGAAAATCTTGGATTCAATGATAGTATTGTCAAAAAAAAGTACATGAGCCAGATTCTAATAATTGCTTCTATATGATGAGGCTTAATATTATATTCTACCAGAGAACATATGGCAGTATCCACTGTGACTGATCAAGAAAGTGAAATACAGACATTGGTATTCTAGTTCATTCAAGGTCTGTTGTCTGTTGGTTAGCCAGGATAGATTTTCAGTTGACAGATATTGCTTCAAATGGTTCTAGATTGTTCAAAGTTTTCCATCCTGGTGCATTGTTTGCTAAATGAATTTTTGCCAACTGCATACTCAGGTGACAGTTCAAAGACATATAATTCCAGGATTCTTTTGTTTTTGAGCATGTAATATCTAGTCATCTCAAAATTAATACTTTACAGTAAATTCGATTTGTAAGGTTATAACTTTTGTTTTTTATTTGACCATCAAAATATTCCTTAGGACTTATAAGAAATGGATGCATGTATATTCATATACATATAATTGTTACACACTATTTTTAAATGGGATATATTCCTCTCCAAACTTATAGAGTTCTTGCACATGATTTTTTTTTTATATTTCAAAATCATGTTTTTTTTTTTAAACCGGAGAAGTTCATTGAGAATAACATGGAAAATAATATCATTACATAGAATAGCAATTTGCACACTTTTATCCATGTTTTATAGCATATTTAATACCTAAATTATTGAAATAAAAAAATAGTTCACCTGAAATTTATTGAGTGCTCTGCCATCTGAGTCTCAAGATTTCTAGCTAGCATAAGCATATACAATAAAAAGTATTGGCAAATTCCTACCTGACAAAGTTTATATTCTCATTCACTTGTAGACCATTTTGTTTTGTAAAGCTTCCCTGATTTTCTATGGCATTCATATGTTTTTGTAAGGACTTAATATACAAGTGTATTATTCTGGAATAACAGTTTAACACTTATATTGCATTTATTACAGACTGTAAAGAAAGTGAATCACAAGAAGTCAATTATTTTTAAAACCAACCAGACAAGTACATTTCCAATTAAAGAATGGGGATTTGTCTACATTTACAAAAGGCAGGCATTAGTCTTCAAATGATACAAATTTACTAACATTTGCTGAATAAAATGGATGTTTTGCTAAAATATTAAAATTCACTCTGAAAAGAAATTATTCATGCTTGACCATGTTTTATTACTCTAATAGGTGAAGGTATATTTTCTTTTATCCTTAGGGAAATTATTGGAAAAATAAGAGAAATAGTAAGATACCCTGTTATTTTCTCCAAAGAGATTAAAATTTTAGAATAACTGTATATAGGTTTCTACAGGAAGTAAGAGAATAAATTCAACTGAGAAATGAACATGTAATTATTGGTGCTGCTGAAAAAATTTAAATCTAGGTAAGAAGTGATGGTATTCTGAGTGTTCTCATAATTAGCACTACAATGAAACACAAAACAAATACAAATGGAATATTTAGCCAAAGAGAATATCTTATCATTAGTTATGCCTCTTTCTACCTGGAGAAACTCCAAATTCCCTTTAAATCAATTCCATGGCAGACTATTTAAGTCTAGAAGAAAACTCTTCTAATTTATTTTATAAAGTCATCATTATTTCTGACCTTGACAGTATTCACTGTCCTTTCCAAATTGTGTATTGAATTAAGCTTTATTTTAAAAGTTACATATAGATTTTCCCAGGAATATTTTGAGATATCAATAATACTTGTGTGTGCCTCTGGCTTATGATTGACATAGTAACTCAGGCATACTTCTGTTCTCAGCTGCCTCATTTTCTTCCATAGTTTTTTTGTTTTGGTGGGGTTTTTTTTTTTGTTGTTTTTTTGGTTTTTGATTTTTGCGGTCAGCAATAAAAAAGAAGCGTGAAATGAACTTCATGTAGCTCACCTGACAGGAGTTTTGACAGATGAAGCAGCTCAACTAACTGAAGCAGTGTAGAGTAAAACATACTTATCCCCTCATTTCTATGAACGGACTCTCTCCTTGCATGAGGGAAGTTCTCTTCCTAACAAAACCCAGTATAGCTAAGGTGAGGACAGTTTAGGATGTACTGCCCAGATGAAGTGGAGGGCTTAAGTTACAGAGACAGAGCACAGCAGATGAACAAAACAACTGAAAGAAATAAAGTGAATTACAGGACAAGAGAAAAGAGGGAGTGGAAAGGAAAGAGAAGAAGGAAAAATAGGAGAGAGGGTGAAATTAGGAAGATAGGGAGAGGAGTAAATATTAAAAATCAATATGGCTTGCCCCTTTTCAGATCCCTCATGTACAAGGGCATCTGATATTTGACATTTGTCTATGTCTTGTTGATTTCTCATGACTTAATAGCCTCCAGAATCAACTATGTTTCCACAATTACAGACTTGCATTCTTTTTTAAATTTTATTTTATATTTTGAGATTATGTTGTAATTACATCATTTTCCCCCTTCTTTTCTTCCACTCATATCAAACTTGCTCTCTTTCAAATTAATGGCTTCTTTTTTTTTCATTATTTTTTGTTACATATATATGTATAAACATACTGATTTCTAACTATGTAAGTACAAGCTTCCCAGTCTGGTTAATGCTACTTGTATATATATGTTTTCAGGGATGACCATGGTATTAGACAACCAATCGGTGTGCTCTTTCCCAGGGAAGACTTTCCTTCACTCACAGCATTTAACAACCACATTTTCTTTATCAATTAATCTGTTGATGTGCACTTCAGTTAATTCTGTATATTGTTTATTGTAAATAGTGTTTCAGTAAATATGGGAATGTAGATGTCTCCTAAAGATTAATTTTCTCTTCCTTGGTTATATATCTATTTTGAGGACTGTTGTAAAAAATATTTTTGTCCATTTTAGAAAACTCCATCTTGTTTTCAAAAATAACATTCCTCTTTATAGATAAAAATTGGACAAGAGGAATAAGTTCCGGGTTTGTAAGGTGAAAATAATTAAGAAGAGTTTACTATAAGTTTCAAAATAGTAAAAGGCAAAGGGTTAGAATATTTCTGCTTAAGAAAATGTGGACTACCCATTAAGTTTGATTAGTATAAATGCGTGCACATGTATTCATCAAGATAATGCAGAGAAAAAACAATAAAATGACTTCACACATAATATAATTGATATATTTTATATATAGTATAATTTATTAAATTATCATATTTTTAAAAAGCTTTGCAACAGTTATCTCACACACTAGAAAAGCTAATAACCTCGTAGCTGCTTAGTGCAAGAGGCTGGATACCTCAGCAATGCCAATCTGGCACCAAAAACCTGAAAATTTCTTGGACAGCCTCTTTTTCCTCATCAAAGATGGAAGCCTGCAGAGTTTGGTTCTGATATCAGCCAAGGAACCAACAGCATCAATAACAGTATCCTGTAAATCAACGCAGTAGCAAAAGGAAACTCCAGGCAGGAAAGGACAGGATAAAGTGGGGACAGAGCAAAATAATCTTCCTGCTTCCATATGCTCTTAAACCTGGGCTCCTGACATAAGGAGTGCCCCACATAACGGGAATCTTTGCAGATCTGTTAAGGCGATCAGGACAATGCTTCAGTTGAGTCTCCAAACTCAGGTGCCTCTACATTATGGAAGGCTGAAATTAAAACTAACCATCACAGCATGAATTGGGATATTGCACCATATCCCATGAATAACGTTACTATGCAATCATTAAAACTAAGCTAAAGTTTACCAGATAACTACCCATAATGAGGGATGAGATTTAAACATATATGTGTTTTTGGTTGTATATCAGAACTAGAGGTTTTCAACAGCAGGTGAACTGCAAACTCAGAGGGGGTTTGTGGACCAATCCAGACAGACATTGCCCTGCTAAATTTGTTTCACTGGAAGGTGCATCACTGTCTTCAAAGGACAGCACCCACCCTTGTTGCTCAGCTTATCCACTGGGATTTCGGCTCTGTAACCACTCACCCTCAGCCTTTTCAGGTTCCCCATTTAGTCTTTCTCTCAGAAAAAAAAGAGAGAGAATTATCTGACTAATGAGTTTGGAAGAGCTCCCCATTTGCACAATCCTGCCTTATGGAGAATGTTCTGGCTGCCTTCCTGAGCCGTGTGGTGAGCTTAACACGCTGGCAGCACTCTCTGGAGCAGACTGCAGTTGTCCACTTCTGGTGACTGGGTAAATAAGTTAGTCTACATTAGGAGATGTTCTCAGATTAGTTTGGCTGGGTTTTTAATCCATGTCCTTTGCTCATTTGCTCACTTTTTCATAGCAATAAAACACAAAATTTGTTCTCCATCTGTCTTCATTTGTTGTCCATCTCTCTGTTCCTTCTAAGCATGAACAGTAAAGAAGGTAGTTATTTCAGGAATGATTAAAGCTTCAACTCTCTGTTCAACTACATTTTTAGGTGAGTGTTTAAATAGGTAAAGTTTGTATTTCATGATCATTTCAGGAGCCAAGAACCTCCTTCAACTTCATTGCAAGAATATATAACATCATTTTTCAAGTCTTTGACAGAACTACATTTTAATAGTTGTTAGAATTTTTTGAATTAATTAACTTGTTCATCAGCTGTTCTCTTTGATGAGTCCTATGAGTAACAGGTAATACAAACCTCTTTTGTTGAAAAACATGAGCAGTTGTAATTCTGCCTATGTATTCTATTTATTATGGTCTGAGTAGTTCAATCTGCCATAACAAAATACCATACACTGGTTGATTTCAAATACACACATTTCTCTTGTAATTTTATTTATATATTAGCCATATTCAACATTAATGGGTTTCATTGAGATTGATTTGAATTTTTATCAAGTTTTATGATCTTATTCAACCCAACTCCTTTTTGTCCTTCACCTCATCCCTTTCCTTTCCCAAAAGAGCCCTGATCTGCTTTCTTATGTTTTACCTTTGAAGTATAGATTCCATGAGACACAGTTTGTCTTTTCTTTCTTAGCCTAGCTTATTTTTCTTAGCACACAACCTTAATTTCTATCTTGTATTTTTTGATCGTGAAAATGTGAGATGAGGAAGCCTGCATGTTCTTTCTGAAGGAACATATGTTGTATAGTCTCATGATGGTACTAATTCTTTGCTACTGACTCATCTTATTTCCATCCAGACATCATTGAATTTTACCTCCTTATAGCCAACATCAGAAAATAGAGCAGTAGTGAGCTAATGCTTGTAACACATAAATCATGAAGAGGGAGCACATTTCATCCCATAGTGAGCATCTCTGTCAAAAAGGATAATAATTAGCAGTACACTTCTATTAAACCTTACCCAATACCATTCTGTGTTGTGTTCAATTCTGTTCCATTATAAACTGTTTTAGAAAATAAGATTAAAATTAATTTCATAATTTTCCCAAGATCATTTAGTGGCAGAATTTCATTATAAAGCCCTCAGTCAATTTGTTGATAATCTCACATTGTGATAATTCCAGCTCCTGGGTTATGTTCTGTAATTGTCAGTAAAGAATAGAGTTGTGCCAGTACAAAGCTGTTTTTATTACTGTAGCTCTATAGTAGAGCTTGAGGTCAGGAATAGTGATGCCTCCAGAAGTTGTTTTATTGTATAGGAGTCTTTTGGCTATCCTGGCTTTTTTGTTTTTCCATATGAAGTTGAGTATTGTTCTTTCCAGGTCTGTGAAGATTTGTGTTGGTATTTTGATGGGGATTGCATTGAATCTGTAGATTGCTTTGGGTAAGATTGCCATTTTTATTATGTTAATCCTGCCTAACCATGAGCATGGGAGATCTTTCCATTTTCTGACATCTTCAATTCCTTTTTTTCAGGGACTTAAAGTTCTTGTCATATAGGTCCTTCACTTCCTTAGTTAGAGTTACCCCAAGGTATTTTAAAACATTTGTGGCTGTCGTAAAGTGTGATGTATCTTGGATTTCCTTCTCAGCCAGTTTCTCAATTGTATATGGGAGGGCTACTAATTTTTTTTAGTTAATTTTATATTCTGCTATGTTGCTGAAGGTGTTTATAAGCTGTATCAGTTCCTTGGTCTAATCTTTGGGATCACTCATGTATACTATCATGTCATCTGCAAATAGGGAAAGCTTGACTTCTTCCTTTCCAATTTGTATCCATTTGATCTCCTTATGTTGTCTTATTGCTCTGGCTAGAACTTCAAGTACTGTATTAAGTAAGTATGGGAAGAGTGGACAGCCTTGCCCTGTTCCTGATTTTAGTGGAATCGCCTTGAGTTTCTCTCCATTTAATTTGATGTTGGCTGTTGGCTTGCTGTAAATTGCCTTTATTATGTTTAGGTATGTTCCCTGTATTCCTGATTGCTCCAAGACCTTTATCATGAAGGGATGTTGGATTTTGTTAAATGTGTTTTCAGCATCTAGTGAGATGATCATGTGTTTTTTTTTCTTTTAGTTTTTTTATATGGTGTATTACATTGACGGACTTTCATATGTTGAACCACCCTTGCATCCGTGGGATGAAGCCTACTTGATCATGGTGGATAATTGTTTGATGTGTTTTGGAGTCTATTTGCCAGTATTTTATTGAGTATTTTTGCATCAATGTTCATGAGGGAGATTGGTCTGTAGTTCTCTTTCTTTGTTGCATCTTTGTTTGGCTTAGGAATCAGGGTAATTGTAGCCTCATAGAAGGAGTTTGGTAATGTTCCTTTTGTTTCTATTGTGTGGAACAATTTAAAGAGAACTGACATGTGGACCAATGGAATCGAATTGCAGATCCTGACATTAATCTGCACACCTATGAACATACAATTTTTGACAAAGAAGCCAAAACTATACAATGGAAAAAAGAAAGCACCTTCAACAAATGATGCCAGCATAACTGGATGTCAACATGTAGAAGGCTGAAAATAGATCGATATCTGTCACTGTGCACAAAACTTAAGTCCAAGTGGATCAAAGACCTCAACATAAATCCAGTTACTCTGAACCTGATAGAAGAGAAAGTAGGAAGTAGTATTGATCACACTGGCACTGGAGATCACTTCCTAAATATAACACCATAAGCACAGACACTGACAGAAACAATTAATCAATGGGACCTCTTGAAACTGAAAATCTTTTGTAGAGCAAAGGATACGGTCAACAAGACAAAGCGACAGCCTACAGAATGGGAAAAGATCTTCACCAATCCCACATCTGACAGAGGGCTGATATCCAGAATATATAAAGAACTCAAGAAATTAGACATCAAAATGCCCAACAGTCCAATTAAGAAATGGGCTATAGAGCTAAACAGAGAATTCTCAACAGAGGAAGCTCAAATGTCTGAAAGACATTTAAGGAATTGCTCAACATCCCTAACCATCAGGGAAATGCAAATCAAAATGACTCTGAGATATCATCTTACACCTGTCAGAATGGCTAAGATTAAAAACACTGAAGACAGCTTATGCTGGAGAGGATGTGGAGCAAGGGGAACTCTCCTCCACTGTTGGAGGGAATTCAAGCTTGTACAGCCATGTTGGAAATCAATACGGTGCTTTCTTAGAAAACTAGGAATAAATCTCCCCCAAGACCCAGCTATTCCACTCTTGGGCATATTCCCAAGGAACGCTCAATCACACCACAATGGCACATGCTCAGCTATGTTCATAGCAGCATTATTTGTAATAGCCAGAACATGGAAACAACCTAGATACCCTTCAACTGAAGAATGGATGAATAAAATGTGGTACATATACACAATGGAGTACTACTCAGCAGAGAAAAACAATGACATCATGAGGTTTGCAGGCAAATGGATGGATCTAGAAAAAATCATCCTGAGTAAGGTAACCCAGACTCAGAAAGACAAACATGGTATGTACTCACTCATAGGTGGATACTAGATGTAAAACAAAGGACGACTAGACTGCTACTCACAACTCCAGGGAGGCTACCTAGTAAAGAGCACCCTAAGAAAGACACAGGGATCACCCAACAACAGAGAAATAGGTGAGATCTACATGAGCAAACTGGCTGTGAGGGAGGGTAATGAAGGGGAAGTGTCAAGGGAAAGAGAGCTTAGGGGAGTGGGAGATCCCAGCTGGATCAAGAACAGAGAGGGAGAACAAGGAAAAAGAGACCATGATAAATGAAGACCCCAGGGGAATAGGAAGAAACAAAGTGCTAGAGAGGTCCCCAGAAATCCACAATGATACCTCCACAATAGACTACTGGCAATGGTGGAGAGAAAGCCCGAACTGACCTACTCTGGTGATAGGATGGTCAAACACCCTAATTGTCGTGATAGAAATCTCATCCAATGGCTGAAGGAAGCAGATGCAGAGACCCACAGCCAGGCCCCAGGTGGAGCTCCAGAAGTTCAATCAGTGAAAAAGAGGAGGGATTATATGAGTGAGAATTGTTGAGACCATGATTGGAAAAAGCACAGGGACAAATAGCCAAACTAGTGGAAACACATGAACTATGAACCAATAGCTGAAGAGCTCCCAACTGGATCAAGCCCTCTGGATAAGTGAGATAGTTGATTAGTTTGAACTGTTTGAGAGGCCCCCAGGCAGTTGCACTGGGACTTGTCCTTAGTGCATGAGCTGGCTGTTTGGAGCCTGGGGCCTATGCAGGGACACTTTGCTCATCCTGGGTGAAGGGAGGAGGGGACTGGACCTGCCTGGACTGAATCTACCAGGCTGAGCTGAATCACCAGGGGAGTCTTTGCCCTGGAGGAGATGGGAATTGGGGGGGGGTGGGTTTGGGGGAGGGCAGGAGGGGCAGGAGGAAGGAGGACAGGGGAATCCGGGACTGATATGTAAAATTAAATTAAATTATATAAAAAAGACAAAAAAAGAGTAGAGTTGTGCCTATGTGTGTGGGGAAAAAATATAACTGATCAATAAAACGTAAGAGTAGGTTAGTCACTTTAATGCTATTGTGTCAAAATATCTCACACTACGTTGATATTTAATGTGTTTTTACTTTAAAAAAACAAAAGTATTTAAAAAAAACAAAGTATTTCTTGTGGTGAAGGCAAGCAAGGAGACAGGACATTGTCATAAATAAAAAATTTCTTTTAGTGTAAACACTAGACTCTAAATAATAAGAATCAGTAACTGTTTGGTTGTTTCCAGAGTGATGTCACAGAGACGATTATTAGATAATAACCAATTGTATTATATAAATAATATTCATAAGTCATATTGCTTAATTTACCTAGGCTATTGAATAGGATAGTATATTGTAAAGATTAACTGACTTCTTCAAATTTGGCAATACTGTAACACATGACGACTATGTGTATGTTTCAACAGTAAGTACATTAATTGGCTTGTATATTATTGTTTAATTGCCTTTAATTTATACTACAAGAATTGTCAGAATAAACAAACCCTGAAAGTTCCTAATGATGTTCAGAGATAAATTTATTACAAAATATTTTTAGTATGCTCCTGGTTTCAGGCTACAATGCTGATTCATACAAAGATAAAACTGAATTTTCCTGTTCTTTCCTATCATCCCATCTTCATTTGCTTTTAATGTTACTTTAGTTCATTGTATTTAAAAAAATAATTGTTTGTGGCTCATTTATAATTCAATTCATGCTATTAAGTGAAGGGAGTAATCTTGCTGCTATTATCATTAATATTTTTAACCAGAATCTACCACACTAATACAGAACTTTTACTGATCAGTAAAAATCAGATTTCATTAATCAGAATTGATATTGTTCAAGTAGAATGGATAGTGAAACCAGCAGGAAAATTAGAGCCTGTATAAATAATTCATAAGGCAGTGTTCACAAAAGGTATAATAAAAAATAGATTGCTAAAACAAATTGTTTCATTTGTTTTTGGTTTTCTTTCCAATATGAAGTAAATAGTCCATAGAATATGTTATTTGGCAATAGTCATAGAAACTGTCGTTAAAATATGGTATCTGAGGAGTTAATCTCGGAAACATTTTAATACATTATTTTATTGTTTTCCTCTTGGAAATACAATATTGCAGTTGAAATCAGTGGTTCCCTTCATTGTATCTCTTAGCAGAATACTTTAAGCTGCTATTGGTTTATCATCAGCTGTGGGATCTGTGCCTATCTCCCTCACTTCTCCTTGAGCTGAAGCCCCAAACGTCCATAGATCCCCACATGCCTGAAGCTCAGCCTAAATGGATTGCATATAAATTGAATAGGAGAGCCAGAAAGTACTGTGAACTTTTAAAGTTTCTTCACAACAAAAAAGAGACACATTTCAAATTGAAAACTTCTGTAAGATAAGACAAAAGCCCATAGTGCTCTTTTATTGATGTACTATATAATGCAGCTTTTATACTCTCATATCTCCTGTAATAGAAAATAAGACCTGGAGCTACACATAACACCAGCATTTGGAACCATTACAGGCCTTTGTAAAGTGTATTATGCCTCAGTGATACATTGAGAGAAATCCACAAGCATATAAATCTAACTATTGCCCTCCAACTACACCTTGGGGTGAGATTCCAAGTTCTCAGAATATGAATGTTTCTTAGCAGGTTAAAATTTCAGAACCATTGGTTGTTCCTCAAACAAATGTTTGACCTCCCTTCAGACAGGAACTAGAAAGTGTAGCAGAATATCATAAAGTCAGAATTGTTAATTCCATAATAAATACACAGGACTAAGAATAAAGAATATTAACCATGTAGGTCTAAGAACAAACACATTGATTATAAGGCTCCTTATACACATCCTTTTATCATTTTATTACTTTCACTGAGCTTACTTTTTAAAAGTACCACTACTTTCTTTTCCATGAGTTCAATTCAATAGTCACTAGTCTGTTTTCTGTCATATTTATTAGTTACATCAATTGCCATAAAGTAACTCTTTAACAAACATCAACTGATAATTGAAAATTCAGGGAAACTGCATGCTTTCCGCTTTTGTTCCATTTTCCCATCGTTTTCAAAGTGCAGGCTGCCTATTTGAAGCATTTTGGCATTTGTGTTCCTCATATCTACTCACCATGGGAGGCCATAAATAAAAGCACAACAGGAAGTTTCTAGCATATGTTATTCTTGAAGCTGTCTGTATCTTTTTAGCTATGTTTTTAAAGATATATATGTATGTCTGTCAATGTGTACATGTGTCTTTGTGGTGTTGTGATCACTTGTATGTGCAGATGTGTTTGCCTGTACATATGCATGGAGATCTGAGAATGTTGGGTGTCCTTCTCTGGCACTCTGTGCCTTTGATTCAGGTTTTCTTCCTGAACCTAGGGTTCAAGTCTCAGGTTTCATCCAGGCTAGAAGTCAGCAAGCCTCAGCAATCTTCCTATCTATTCTCGTGGGGTCTGGGGCTACAGGATTGTGAGGAACACATGACTGGGTGTAGGGTTTTAAACTTGATTCTCCATGCTGTGAAGGAAGTGCCTTTGAATCCTGAGTCAGCTCTCCACGCATGGTTTAATTTTGTCAATAGAGAATCTCTAATATAGTATTATACATAAAACAGATTTTCTTTTCTTTTTTGTTTTTGCCTTCTAGGGGAAATACAAAAAGTATATACACAAATCAAAAAATAATATTTTGAAGACCATTGACTACATAGGAACCTTTTCACACATGCATAACTAATACATGGAAACACCGAAGTTAGAAGTTGGGAATGTATATTCAAATATAACTTCCAAACTTTTAATATATGCCTACAGTAATCATACTTTATGCACTTTAGGAAATTACTTAAGTTCTCTACTCAACTTACTGTTATCCATCACCATCAAGACTTGTAAAATTAGCCTTAACATTTCCAAATCTTTTAATTTTAACAGAGGTGCTACGAGAATTTCTGAATTTCCCAGTCATAAAACTAATAAGGATCAGAAGCAGAATATCTAAAATTTAACATCTGTCACCTGAAAACTTATAACGATGTTAGCACTAGATCCACTTTTTTCTATTAAGTGATGTCTTAATAACTGATCTGGCCGGGCGGTGGTGGCGCACGCCTTTAATCCCAGCACTCGGGAGGCAGAGGCAGGCGGATCTCTGTGAGTTCGAGGCCAGCCTGGTCTACAGCGCAAGATCCAGGAAAGGCGCAAAGCTACACAGAGAAACCCTGTCTCGAAAAACCAAAAAAAAAAAAAAAAAAAAAAAAACTGATCTGATTTGTAGAATGCATTAAAGTTAGTTTCATTCCCTCAGCCACAACTTAACAAACTGCTGGATATTGCTCTAAAATTCCTGACATTCCTTTAAAGAAGAACTAGGGAGCAGAGATGCTTGTTATTACCACTGCCCTGTTTTAGAGGTGACTGAGCAGCTTTGTGATATAAATAAATACGTATTCGATCTTCTTCTGGAAAAAAAAAATCTCTAGAGAGATTTTAGTTTTTGTTCTGTTTTGTTTTGTTTTGTTTTGTTTATGTTTTTTTCTATTGCTATTATAATCATCAAGATGGGAAGTAAGTTGGGGAGGAAAGGGTTTATATAGCTTAGAGTTCCAATCTTAATGTATAATTGAGAGAAGTTGTTGGGGTGACAAAAGTATCAGCTGAAGCAGAAATCATACTGGCTTGCTCCCTGGGCTCTGATTAGCTAGCACTTTTTTACTACCAAGGATCTCTACATAAGGATGGTATTGCCCAAAGTGTACAAGCCTCTCCTATATCAAATTACAACCAAGAACATGCCCCACAGATACAGACACAGACCAATCTGTTGTAGGAAATCTCCAAATTAAGATTTCTCCTGATTACTGTAGGCTGCATCAAGATGAGATCTGAAGGTTACTGGAAGATTGGACCACTTGGCGTTCTAAAACACAAATACATCACCTCAAGTCTTTATTATTTGTCCCTCAGATCCTAGGTTAAATTTTACAATTTTAAAATTTCTGTAGTCTTTAAGGTTTTTTTTTTTGTAAATGATTTAAAGTCTAAGTTCTCTTTAAAAGTCTATTCATGGTTGACTACTACAAAATCAAAAGAAAGTTATAAACTTTCTGATTCCAAGAGGTAAGAACCATGGCAAAGTTATAAACATCAAGGCAAAAAAAAGTCTCACAGTGTAAAAATCTCTATGTTTTATGTCTGAGACTCACTCATGGTCTTCTCTGGGCTTCAGAGGGAATGAAAAGCTCCATTTTCCCAGCTTTGTCATATACAGCACATGATTGCCTTTTAGGCTTCTAAGCATGGTTATTAAACAACCAGAGGGGCAACTGTAGCAATGTGGAATTTTTTAACTTCTGTGTTAAAAAAAGTTTGAGCAGGAATCATACATTTTAAAATAGGTCCTGACTGGTATTTTTAGTCAGTACCTATATGTCTAATTTTTATGTACCTTAAATAACTCATTCAGATCATCAAAACCTGCATAAGGTATTTAGCTCTTTATTCCACCTTAAAAAAAAAAATCCAGGCATTTTAATCTTTATAAATGAGTCATTTTCTTAAAAAGCTTTTATTTTTACATTCTAACTTTTTATTGTTTTTTTTAAATACCATGAGACATAGTTACTGCAACAAATAAATTTACTTTGTGTTGTGAAAATATGTATTTGAGAAGCAGGTATTAAGCAATGTCTCTCATCCTCATATAGATTTTAAGGCTTATTTACAGAATACAGGTGAGAAGTCACTGGTAGAAACACCCTGGAAGCTGCCAAACTTGAAGCTCTTTACTCAGTAATTGTGATGGCTTTCACACCGACACGTAAGTCGAGGCCCCTCTCTTTGGTCCTTTTCACCATTTGTTTTTTTTTCTCCCCCAAATCACCAGGTCATATTCAATGGGGGCCGAATTGTGTGCTAGGTTGGGAGGAGTGGTTGAATGCTCACCTGACAGTGCAATGTCCTTGCTTATCCCCTTTCTCTATGAGTGAACACTTAAAATCACAAGTTCAGTAGCAACTTTACTTTTTTATTTGCTCATTTACTTATTTGTTTGTTTGTTATTTATTTATTAATCTTTTAAAGTAGGAATGGATGAAGTATTGAAGGCGGTAGCTGTTTGTCTTGGAAGACAGCGCTGGGCAGAGCCTCTGTGACTAAGCAAAGGTGAATACAGACTACATATGTTAATGTAGGAAATTAAGATTACCTGTGTATATATGTTTAATTTTCAACCTTGTATTGTAAGTCTCAAGCAAACCTCTCCATCCACCTAAACCACACTGTTCTCACAATATCTTCAAGTCAGTAAAAATTTACATTTTAGCTATGATTTTGGCATATTATCAAAATGACCTTGATGTGAAGGAATACTCTCTTCAAAGAACAAAAAGCATAAAAACAATCACATTTATAGAGCCCCCAGTCCTTGATTTTCTTTATGAATGTCTGATGGTCCTAGAATTTTCAATATCCTACGATCTCTACTACAACAAAAGCTTCAGTTTTGCCCATGATCTCTTCTGGCATCAGTTAAGAGACCTCCAGCCCTGCTACAAAAGTTCAGGCCTCATTGTTCTGCTCAATCATGTTTCATATATTCAAAATCAGTACCTGATGGGTATCCCACACACATTGCCAATATCAACTTTCAGCTTGAGATGCAACTTTGGCCTGCGTAGACCACAGCTTCTGTATGCTGATTCTGAGAAAATATTTTCAGAATATTTTGCATCAATGACACTGAACTCTTATTAATCACAGCTGTTTCTTCAGCACCAATTAACAGCAATCACACATTCTTAAAATATATCATGTTAGGAGACGAGAAAGTCTTTGATTTCCTCTGAAAGTTCCCAAGACAGGTGCCTATTTTCTGTATTTCCCATAGTACATGTCTTCCAGGTTCCCACAACAACAGCACAATAAACCCAGAAAGCTTTCAAACACTTCTAAAGACTTTTCCCCAAAACATTATGGTCAGATCCATCACAGCAATACCCTGTGAGGGGGGGAAACTGTGTTAGGGATCTCAACAGGGACAGAACTGATAGAATTTACATATATTCATATATACATGTATATAAAGAATGTATATGGGATTTATTATATTGGCTTACTTGATAGGGTCTACAAAGTCTAATAGTGGCTATGAAGGCGTTTGTATTTGGGTGGATGAGGAGTTAGGAGGATTTCGGAGGATTTAGAGGAGGGGAACTGTAACCAGAATATATTGTACCAAAAATATTTATTTTCAGTTTAAAAAAATAGAAAGAAAAAATAAAGCATTCTCTTTCTTAGTGCAACATAAGGAGGGGGAGACACACAGAGAGAGAGAGAGGGAGACAGAGAGAGAGAGAGAGAGAGAGAGAGAGAGAGAGAGAGAGAGAGAGAGAGAGAGGACAAAAGGCAAAAATATTTTCTTCCATTTACTCCAAGCTACCACCAGAAGGTTTAATCCATAGTTAGGATGAGGTTTCCCCCTTCTACTAATCTGATCAATAAAATCCCTCATAGGAATTCAAAACGCAGTGTATCTGGATTGAGTTAGTCTCAAAAAATGAAATTAACCATCACAGCAGTGGTAACTAGTCATTCCATCATTCAAACAACTAAGTTACCAGAGATACTTCCTCAGATTTTAACTTTAATCACTTTTAAAGTTCAGTAAATAGACATGGAGAAAAAACATAATGTGTTTCTGTTGTTCTTGAGATGAGATGCTTTCAAAACATACAGAAAATGTAAGAGATTTTTCAAAATTACTTAATATTTCACGTTCTGTTTAACTAGTTATGTTTTATAGATAACATGGATTTATAGGTAAATTTTACATCTGTGATGCTATTTGCATTCACAAAATTTTTATTAAGCAATATTAAAATTATTGATTTATACTTATAAATGTGATATAATGAGCTTTGACTTTGTCATTTGATTTTCATTGCTATATAATTTAAAACATCAATATTTATTAGAGATATCATAAGAAGCAGGGCTTTCTATGTAAGAAACTCTTAATTGTATAAGGCTAAATGTCCAGAGAGGTAGTATCTTCTTGAATAACCACAAGTTTATTTCCTCCCACAAAATCTATTCTTTTACTAGAGAAGAAAAAAGTTCAGTTCCTATTCTGATGCAATTAAAAAAAGATCTTATATTAATTTTTCCTCAGTGTTTGTTACATATAACAGAGAAATAGAAAGTACTTATATTTAAGGTGTGTAAGAGGATGTGATAATGTATATATATGTACATATATATATGTATTACATAGACATATATAAATTATATATAATTACATGCATGGTTTATGGTTCACCTTATTCAATTTAAATAACATATCAAACACCTCACAGTGTTGGGATCCTTTCTACTGAAAACACCAAAGTTCTATTCTCAGTAACTTTCAAGTATCCAATTTTAAATTTAATATTAAAGGTGCCTATCTAAAATACAATTTTCCTATCTCTCTTCTCTGCCCTGCACATCCATTACTTGGTATAATGTTTTGGTGCAGTGCTTACTCAGTGTATCCCCTAATCAGTTTCTTCTTTTCCATCTCCATTTAAAGGGAATGATTTTTTTACACCTAAGTTCTGAAGCACGCAAAACATCATAAATACATGGCATTCTTTGCCCTTGGAAAAGTGGAAAGGCTTAAGCAGATGCATCTGGGATAAAAACATCTTCAAAATTCTAAGCGTTCTTTACTATAAATCTTTTAGAGTAATACATTGCATTCTAATGTACTTCCCTCGCAGAAGTGAAACTCCTATAAGTTGCTGTAAGCAGCCCCTAAGGATGGTTTCAGGTGCCTCAGAAACTGACCTAAATGTCCCTATAATCTAATATATAAGAAAGACTTGCAGTAATGTTATTTACAACTTTTAATTATATAGAAAATGAAGAAGCATAGTGTGTACTGTAAATCAAAATTCAGAGCCACCTAGTATCATATTTGCAAATCATGTGGAGTTTGCTCCTATTATTCACTCTATTTGTTCCCCTGAGAGTGTCAGGGAAGGTATGAAATCAGGCTTGGTGGTGCATACCTGTAATTTGATTACTTGGTAAAATCGCAGGACCAACTTGAATATATATGTAGACCTGCTCTCAACCCCAGTCAAAATACATAAATAACTACTTCCCCCCCTCAAATTTTAGAGTATACTTGGATATTTGTAATGTAAACTACAAAAAAGATGTGACCAAGAAGTTAGTACAGTGTTTAAACTTTTAACCATTAGTCATACACAGGCATACAAGTCCTCTTCTATCTGAATGGAGTGAAAATTATCTTTCTGGCATTTCCTCTATAGGATATAACCTGAACCAACATACAGTGCCCTTTAGAAAGCTCTGTGATTTTGTCACCCATACCCTTAGTGACTATTCTTCATAGATTTTATTCCCCCAACCCTTATCTATTCCCATTAATGTATTTGGTTTTAGTAATTTTTAAAATTTTGTTGGATTTTATGGGCAATTTAAAACAAGGAGAAGAATGAGGAGAAGGAGGCAGAGGAGGAAGCGGAGGAGGAAGAGGTGGAGGAGTCCTGTAATAGCTTTATCACCACTAAGTGATAGGATTAATTTCAACAAATTACTATTATCTCAGACACAAACCATCTAGAATTGACTTACACATGTCTCTAATGATGAAACACATTCTTTAGTAAACTTGTACTATTTGATATTTAAATACATCCCATGATCCACTGCACATTCTTTTAAACTCGGTTTCTCAAAAAGAAATGCCAGCCAGTAATCTGGGCCTCAGATAATGAATCCGTATCCATGAAACAAAACTATCTAATTATAGGTTGGACTCTAACACTGCAATATCATGATCTTTGCAGTTATAGGGTCAATTTTTCATTACAAATGTGAATGTGTAGTTAATTCTCACAGCCAGCTCTGCCTCCATTAGAGCATCCTATTAACACTCAATAAGCCAATCTAGTACTTTCTTCAATACCAAGTTCATGACTCTCCTTGGAAAGACTTTTTTCCTCATAGCTCACAGTTTCCCCTTGAGACATACAAAAGCATACTCTGTCCCAAATATATAACCTCTTTCTCCCAAAGACTTTAGTGTATACTTGGGTGTTTGTAATGTAATCTTCTTTTACCAGAAAAGAATAAAGTTCTTTATAATTCATATGCATTTTAATACTTACATGTGATAATCTGAACCAAAAATAAGCAATTGTATATTTTCCCCTATTCATGCAAATAAATAACAGAATTTGGACTTAAACAGAATGTATTTATCCTTAGTAAATTGAAGTTAATTTTCAGCATCTACACAATATGAGTACTTCAAAAGTAAACTTCAAATCTAGCACAACTTTAGACAGTAGGAGTTGTTAGCATTCAGATACACTTCCTGGAATCCTGGCCAATCAGCAAATTATACCCTGACATACCTAGCATCCTGACATCATCCTACCTTCCTAAGTTCCCTTTCAAGAAAGACACAGGGATCGCCCAATGACGGAGAAATGGATGAGATCTACATGAACAGCCTGGATGTGAGTGGGGGTAATGAAGGGCGAGGGTCGAGGGAAAGAGAGCTTGGGGGAGCGGGAGATCCCAGCTGGATCAAGAACAGAGAGGGAGAACAAGGAATAGGAGACCATGGTAAATGAAGACCACATGAGAATAGGAAGAAGCAAAGTGCTAGAGAGGCCCACAGAAATCCACAGAGCTCCTTCAGAGTTTCTTTCTGCTGCCTCTGTCCTGTTCTTGTTTTTTTTTTTTTTTTTTTTTTTTTCCACTGGGGGAGGGTGAACAGTGCCTGGCATACAGTAGGCACTCAATAAATATTTGTTTGTGAAAAAAAAAGAAAGAACTCCTCCCCACTTTGCTCTCCCTCTCTTCCCCCTCCTCCCTCTCTCCCTGTCTCCCTCTTTCTCTCTCCCTTCTCTCTTCACCCCACCAGAGAAAACTCTAAACTGAGCACCGTCGGCATGATGTCTCTGTCTCTCACCAGTCTTGGGGCACCTTGGCTCCACTCACCAAGGCCTCTCTCTCACCATATCACAACAGGAGTAAAGAGTACAATAACTATGATTTACTTCTTATGCCATCATTTATACTTTAAGATATAATGACTTAAACATGTAATAATAATTTATTGGTAATATTTGAGTAATATAAGGTAAATAGGAAAAGTAGTTATTTTAGTCTATCTAGATATCCATCTGTCTATCGAGTCCTTCTTTATACTTCCAAGGTAATCCAGAGTATTTTAGCATCTTCCCATTTTTCCCATTGTCATTTGATCGTGTGATAGTTTGTGGCTAAAAGCACAGAATAAGCACCCCTTGGAGTCTGAATCCCAAGGACCAACATCCATACAATATCAGATGATGAAGCAGTCATCATCTAGCATTCAACATCAGATGATGAAGCATTCATCATCTAGCATTCAATATCTGTTGATGAAGGGCTTTTTTGTTCTGGAAAAGAGGAGGTAATAATTGATCATTCATTCACTTTTTGTGCTATCCTGAGACCCTACATTTGAATTATGTCCACCTATGTGGAGAGTACATAATACTCAGTCCACATACTAAGTACATTTTCCTCTAGACTCACTCTCAAAGTCATATCTACAAATAAAGTTTTGTCACATATCTGCAAAATCTCAATTTTGTGCCAAAATTGGCACCAAAATTAACTATTATACTTAGCAACCATAGAATGAACAACAACAACAAAAAGTTACTTTCACAAAGAATCCATCAATGGAAGTAATTACATAGAAAGAATAATGATTCTATTATCATAATCATGGAGTTTAATACAATTAACACAGAAAGAATATATAACTTTAAATCTAAAGTATGCAAAAAATCATCTGTGCTCCTCAGAACCCATAGAGTATGTTATATTTCACATGAGAGGCTGAAATGGCATGTGGACTCCTGGGGTGATCAAAATATCCTTCTGTAATCTGAATAGTTTACATATGTGTATGTTTTCATTTTGGGAAAATAGACAATGAGTTGTAAACATGTATGCTTGAACTTACAGTGTAAAATTTGACAAACTGTTTCAAAAACACTCTAAAATTCCTGTATCAATTAAAATGAACTGAAGAAGAAAACACACAGAAAAGAGATGCATAGTACATTTTTAAAGTATTCCTGAAGTAGCAAGTTTATATAAATAGACTAACATGCATTTAAAATTTGAAGTGTTAATCCAGGCAACTTTATTAAAGACACATTTAAGAATTGAAAGCAAAGTATGTAGTACAAGAAAATTGTAATTAAAAACTAAAATGATATTGGTTATGTAATATTTTCCATACAATGATGAAAGTAATACTTAGGAAAAATTATTCTTTGAGGGTTTGAATGTTAGACATTTTAGATACATCTTTGCCTTCATGCAATGGATAACAATAGTGTCCTTAAACCTATATTTTGACAGCCAAAAACTTTTTTTAGACGTTATGAGTTGTCCTTTGAATTACATCATTATAACCATTGGAGAACCAGTGGGCTTTATTAGTGGGATGCAAAATGTATTTTAAACAAAATTTATCACTAGACTTAAAGAGAGCTGTTGTGAAGTATTAAAATATTTAACTCACATTTGTTCTCCTATAAATATTTATTAAGTAGCTATAATATGCTAGACACCAGGGACACAATAGAAAATAAACAGACTTGAGTTCTATGTTCATGGAGCTCACACTGTAATGAGGATCAACACACAATAAACAAATGAATAATTCATTGATCACAGCTGGAAAGGAAAGTAAAATATGAAAGAAGAATGGACATTGACGTGGTGAAACAGTATTTTTCGTAATGTTCTTAAAGAGATTTCTTCACTAAGTTGACATTTACAAAACATACATTAAGAAGATCATACATGGCACAAAGTATTTAAGAAAGGAAAACAGAGATTTCACAGAGTGTGAAAGACAAAAGCAGAATCCCCAAGAACAGGAAAGAGAACAGTGGTGCTTAGCTAGGGAAGAGTGACTTTCAGAAAGTGGATATCAGGTCAGTGTTTGTAAACTGGATACAGATTTTAAATGCATATGTGGCCTGAAACCGACTTAAAATAAATAAAACCATTATTGTCAGAATTTCAAACAAGAATATAACAATCCGTAACTACTGTTAGAAAATTTAGAATACCTTTGTTGCAATTAAAGTTCCAGTTAATTAGCAAGGATTTAGAAAACATGAACAAAATAAATAACTGACCTTCATAACAATAGACATATTGCTAAGTAGGAAACAAGCATTTTTTATTTTATCCTCTTGAACTTTGAATCTTGGGAAAGTATTATCTAACTCAAAGTATCACTGAACCTAAAATCTAATTATGGTAGCTTACTCTTTTTCTTCCAGATTACCTTGCACATTCTTGCAAAAACAGCTTTATTCTTTGTTCATAATGTACTCCTTGACCTTCCATTGTGTTCATGTGGGAGGAAAGCCCAATCACCACTCAGAAGCAGATGAGTGTCCTTGTTCTGTTTACTCTTTATTCTTTTGGTGTCCCACCACCCAGCTCCCAAATAAGTACACATGGAGTGTTATTCTTAACTTATAAATACCTGGCCTTAGAAAGGCTTGTTTCTAGCCAGCTTTTCTTAAATTAGCCTGTCTATCTTTCAGCCATGGGCTTTTGCCATTTTCTATTTCTGTATATCTTTTCTTTATTTCTTACTCTGTGTCTGGCTGTGTGGCTGGTGGCTGGCCCCCAATGTCATCCTGCTTCTTCTCTTGCTCATCATTCTTTTCCTCTCAGATTTCTCCTCCTACTTATTCTCACTGCCTGCCAGCTCTGCTTATCCTTTCTCCTGCCTTACTATTTGTCATTCAGATCTTTATTAGACCAATCAGGTGTTTCAGACAGGCAAGGCCACACAACTTTACAGGGTTAAACAAATGCAACATAAAATAATGCAGCTTCTTGCATCATTAAATAAATGTTCCACAGCATAAACAAATGTAGTACATCTTAAATTAATATTCTACAGCATTACAAAAACTTGTTCAGGGAGAATAGAAGTTGCCTAACTTCAATTTATCTGCCATTTTCTAAATTAACTTTACAAAACACAACTGTATAGCTTTTGTCTTTGAGTCATTATTGTTGTGATGAAACACCAGGGAGAAAGCAATTTAGGATGGATTATTCAACTTACACTTCCATATCGCTGAAATAATGTGGAGATTTAGCAAGGCAATTCCACATAGTTAAAAGGAGGTTTATATTGGGGGTAACTTACAGCCAGTAAAGGGGTTGATTACAGGGTCTGGGAAAGGTGAGGTGAAGTTCAGTGGGTTTCTCTGGAGAACTCTGACTCGGTCTGCCATCCAGCATATAGATCAACAGGAACCTAGAGGGCCAGCAAATCCGGAACTCAGTCTTAAGGGCTCCTGTCCCAGTCATGCCCCAGGGGCAGGTCTTAGGTAGGCCTAGCAGTTACCAACTGCTTCACAGGGGCAGTGCTTCAAGGTCAAAGCTGGAACAGCTACCAACTACACTCTTCATCTCCAAAAGAAGTCAGGACAGGAATGCAAGCAGGGCAGGAACCTGGAAGCAGGAATTGATGCTGAGACCATGCAGCAGTTCTGCTTACTTGTTCCCCATGGCTTGCTCAGTCTGCTTTCTTATAGGACCCAGGACCATCAGCCCAGGAGATGCTCCACCCAAAATAGACTGAGCCCTCCCTCATCAATCACTAGTTTCATGGATCTTATGATGGTATTTTCTCAATTGAGGTTCCCTCCTTTTAAATAACTCTAGAATGTGTCACGTTGACATAAGACTAGCCAAAATAACTTCTCTACTTCAACCTTTCCTCCAAGACACAGGATTAAGCCCAAAGTTACAGCAATCTCTCTCTCTCTTCTTTTCTATTATCTAATATTTCTATAATGATTCTAGCAAATTCTTTATTTGGGTCTTATCTAAAATTGAAAAAAAAACATATTACCCTGAAATTTAAATAAATGTTCTCATTAATACTTTATGCTTTCTGAACCTTCTGTCAATTTTTGAGCATATTCATTTATGTTTATAAAGTTGATCACTTAATATCAATTCCTCATAGCATACTGAAGCTTTCATGACTTTAAGAACAACCCAAGTGGTTCGCTCTGCAAAACTAGATCAGAGACTGGTTCTCTGGCCTCTTTCATGCTGACCCTATGGCCCCCTATGCTCCCTATGCTCACCTAAACCAATTTAATTCAACCACATTTGACCATGTCCTTCAAAGTGCCATCACCAACCAGAGTCCATTATGTATTTTAAATTATTGCTATCAACCACATTCCACCTTGTGTAGTAAACAACTGCCATTTATTTCACATCTTTGTGTTTTACTCAGGATCTTGAGTCCCCTCTCTTCTAAATTTCCTTACCATTCATATTGTTACTCACCCAAACACCTATACTTCTTTCAGTTATTAATTAAATTTTATCACCTTTAAATTATTTCAACTTGTATAATTTTTGTGTTCACTCTGCCATGAGCATACTTATACTGTAGTTTGGATTATTTATAATTCAATGTGGGAATGGCATCCATAGAAATTACTCTAGTGAAAATAATCAAATATAAAAATTTCCTAAGTAGTTAATGAAGAGTTGAAAAAGAAAACACACAGAAGATATGAAAAACCCTTTCCTTGGTTAAACAGTAGTTAATTGTTATAACCATAAAGCTGGAAGAATAAAAGAAATATTATAATTTCCAAATCTTTATAAACTGAAAAAAGAGAGCTTTGGGTTGAAAATTAGATGTTTGGGACCTTCTACTCTGTTTTCATGGATGTCACATAGTCTGAGATATTGGAACGGAACACCACTCCCTCAGATTAAAGAAAATTGCTACATTGATGATCAAGCATGGGAAACAAAAATTCATGTTCCTTTCTCTTTCTGCGTTCTACCCTCTGTATATCACTCACTATGAGCACTTACTTAACTGTGATCTATATGACCAAGAAAATGTTCTTTTCAAATAAAATAATAAAGGAGACATGCTTTAAAGTACAGAGGAGCTTCAGCACAGCTCTGTATGCTGTGGTGTGTTTGTGTATTTTCAGTGTACTTACTTATTCAATGGATATGTCAGGAGAGTTGGCTTCAGTGTTGAGTAGTGAAGACAGAATGGACAACGGTAACGACAGAGTTCATATCTTCATTGTGTTTGTATTCCGAGTTTTCTATTACACTAAATTTTGTTCTCTTTTTAAATAATAATTCTCAACTAGAAATTACTCCAATACTCTGCCAACAGGAAATGTTTAGAACTGTGAACCAAGGGCCAGAAAACTTAACTCAGTTCTTTATTATAAGTAAAATTTTACTTAAAACAGAAGCTCTCATTAGCCATAAATATTTATATTTATATATTATTATATATTATATATTATATATAATATAATATATGATAATACTATTGTATATTAATATTATTACCTATATTATGGTTATTATTGTATATTATATAATATGTTATACACAGTATGTTATTATATATTATATACATTATTATAATATTAGTTATAGATACAGATAGATAGATAGATAGATAGATAGATAGATAGATAGATAGATATCTTCTTCCATTCTCTCTAGTAGTGGCTGAAACAGAGATAAAATGACTCTGTAAGTCTAAAGCATTTACTATTTCAACCTTTAGAGCAGCTGTTCTCAACCTGTGAGTTGCAACCCCTTTGGGAGGGAGGATCTAAGGAGTCCTTCACAGGAGTCACCTTAAACCATCAGAAAACACAGATATTTACATTATGATTCATAAGAGTAGCAAAATTACAGTCATGACATAGCAACAAAAATAATTTATGACTGGGTGCTACCATAGCTTGAGGAACAGCATTAAAGGGTCACAGAATTAGGAAGGTTGAGAACCACAGCTGTAGAGAAACTGTACACCAACTTCTAAAGCAAATAATTGAAATTTATATCTAGCACTTAAGAGGATATCATGTGGGATACTTTCTTATATACCTACAAATGTATTCTATTAAAGCTAGGCAGATGACAGTAATTGCATTACTCTTCTAACTGAAATAAATTTTACAGAATTGGTCAGCTGCTCAATATCATTAGAGTATTCAAATTTCAGTTAATTATAAAATGTTTTTAAAAGCCTCTGAAGAACACTTTTGGGAAATACAACTTTAAGCCAAAGTAATATGTTTTATTAAATGTTTTAGATTTTATTTACTGTAATTTATGGGCATGAGTGTTTTCCCTGCATGTGTATATGTGTACCACCTGAATGTGTGATATCTCATGGAGGCTGATCTCTTGAGAATGGAGTTACAGGTGGTTGTGAGATGCCATGTGGGTGTTGAGAACTGATATAGTCCTTTGCAAAAGCAGCTAATACTCTTAACAACTGTATCTCTCCCACACTGAAGTATTCTTTTTGTTTCTGTGTTTTCCAAATCACTACACTGGAAAAAGTGTCTCCTTATGTTGACTAGGTAAGAAACAAAATTTTTTTTGTAGAGAAAGTATCATTTATCACTGAAGACATAACATTTAAAAATGCATTTTGTTTCCTGTTATGTACATTTTTTTTCTTCTAAAAAGACAATGTGATATTTCTATTTGCACATTAATAATTGACTAATCATAGCATATAACTATAAAAGCACCAGACAAAAGCATTAATTAGAAACCTAATCTAATAGAAATGAAATTTCTGAACAAAACTAGAAATAATTTAATTTGTCATTTTTCTTGATGCTATTCTGGTCTAAATAAGAGATTTAAAGAGGTTGTAGTGTAAGTTAATACAAAACTATAAACAAAGCTAAACTCAATCATATTTAAGCTAAACATAAAATCCTGATTTATATGACTATTTAATAAATACTAATTTATATGTATTTGAAGCCAAAAATGTAAATTTGGACATTTAAAATAACATTCTCCTTTTAATTATACTTAATTAAAATTATTTTACTGCATTTTTCATATTTAGTGCATTTAAAAGAATGTTAAAATTTTGCTTTAACAGTTAACTTTTAGAATTCCTTGACACATATCATTTTACAAAACAATCTATTGATTTTTTCCTACTTTTAAGAGAAACTACTCACATACTTTTCTGTCCACAAAAGAAATATTTTCACTTTCACAGGTAGCATGAAATGGAAGTACATATCATCTTTGCCCTTTCAAACCAGAAAAGGTCAAAAACTTTCAAGTATTTTTTTTCTAATTGCATGCATTTTTCTTTATTTTCTTTCATCAGTGAAAAATATAGTAATCTAACTGACTTTGAAGCTGAAGCCATTTGGTGACATTTACTAAATCAACTCTATTAGGTCTTTTGGTCATTATATAATTTATTTCATTCCTTCAATGCAAAACAATTGGGAGTATTTTCTACCTGGTAGGCACAGTTGAGTCTATATTAGATCTCGATAGTTGAATAAGTGTCCTTTTTGCCAGTATTTAGAGCATAGTAAACTGACAAATATAATGACAAGAAACCTGTGTAAAATATAGTGCATTGTGATTTTTATCTTGAAGGAAAAGAGAAATTATTAATTAATTTGGAGCAAAGAATAAATATAACAGAATTTTAGTATAGAAACAAGTGTATTAACAGAGCAAGGATACAAACAAATATCTGAGTGACAGTATCCTTAGGTCATATATGTGATCATATAAGAGATGTAGAGGAGTAAAAGTATTTATCTCATAATCACAGTGACAATATGCTACTGACTTGTCAGTAATAGGACAATAGTGGACAACAGGACAACTGTTACCAAAGGCTGTGTTAGGGAATTTAATATGATGCATTTGATTATTACACATAAATTTGAAGAAAAATTCAGTGAAGGGTACAAACAAAGGTTTATTTTCCAATTTGTGTTAGCAATAGCTAAGATCATGTTATATATGTATCTTCCCCTAAGTGGTTTATGAGTAATAAGAAAAAGCATGCATAATGATGTCATACTGGAGAACATGTAAGTTGATAAGATACCAAAGGAGAACCTTTCCATAAAAACTGACTTAGAAGTTGACTGCACTGCCTGAGAAAGCAAGGATTTACAAATAGGTCATGGTATTACATTGGAAATGGTAATAGAGAATAGAAAATGATTAATGGTGGGCTAAATGTGAATGGATGAACAGGTGAATATCAAATGAATGAAAGAGAACAAATATCAATAACAGAAGATAAAAATGTAGAACTTTTGTTTGATTTCTTTTCCATTAATGGTCAGAATTATGATCAACAAGAAAAGTTAGAAAAACTACCCAAGTATTTTGAATAAAACTAAACTCTACAATCTATCCTACATATAAATGCACAAATACTTTTAAAATACTTGTCTTAAGATAAATATTGTAATAGTATTTTATTAAAAATTCTAAAACATGGAAGGAAGGAATTTTATTTTGTCTTAGGTTTATTTTACTTTACTTTGCTTTAACTCAAAAAATTTCATTTTGAGGCTGAGGTTAACTTGGAACTCACAATAGCCTAGGCTAAAATTGAACTCATAGCATTTTTTTGTCTCATTCTCCTATGTTCAAATATTACATACATAAGCCACCAATCCAGCATCTAACATATCCATTGATGATTGGAGTGTGTGAACAACCTGTGATACCTTTATGTAGTAGAACATTACTCAGTAATGGACATAAATAAAATATCAAACCAGAGAAAAAACTTAGCTCTCAAAAGTATATTGATACATCAGAGAAGCTAGTCTCAAAAGGACATATACTCTACAAAATCAAGAAAGCAGAATTCTGGGAAAAGTCAAAACTATACAGAAAATGGTCAGTGGATGCAAGAAATCCAAGAAGAAAAAGTATGGGTAAGTGGAGCTTAAGGGATATTAGTTCCAGGACACTATTATCAATAATACAGTGAGAGTGGAGCAAGGCCACTAACATTCATGGAAAACCATTGAATGAATATTGCAAAGAATTGTTGCTGGAGTTACCTCCAGTCCTGCCCAGTCCTGCAGCCACTCAGACCTAAATAAACACACAAATGCTTATATTATTTAAACTGCTGGCCTAATGGCTCAGGCTTATTGCTATTCGGTTCTTATAGCTGAAATTAATCCATTTCTTTTAATCTGTAAGTTGCCACGTGGCTTGTGGCTTACTGGTACTTTACATCTTACTTCTCATGGCAGCTGGGTCTGGTAATGTCTCCTGCCTCAGCCTTCCACTTCCCAGACTTCTCCTCTCTCTTGTTCTGCCTATACTATACTTCCTACCAGGCTACTAGCCGATCAGTGTTTTATTTACTAATCAATCAATCAGAACAACACATTCACAGCATATAAAAAGACATCCCCAACAAGGAATGAATTTTCTTTTACTTTTGAAGGAGATATTATTTTATTTTTGTTTTTGTGGGGTTTTTTTATATTTTTGATCAATTTGTTCTTTCCTTTAAGAGATTTTCTATCATTTTACATATCAACCACAGATTCCCTGTCATCTCTCCTCCCACCTCCAGCCTTTCCTCCCAACCCACCCCCCATTCCCCCTCCTCCAAGGCAAGGTCTCCCATGGGGAGTCAGCAGAGCCTAGTACATTCAGTTGAGGCAGATCCAAGCCCCTCCTCCCTGCACCAAGGCTGTGCAAAGTGTCTCACCATAAGCACTAGGTTCCAAAAAGCTGGCCCATGCACTAGGGACAGGTCCCAGTCCCACTATCTGGGGGACCCCTAAACAGTTCAAGCTAAACAACTGTCTAGCTTATCCAGAGGGCCTAGTCCAGTACCATGCGGGCTCCACAATTATTGGTCCACAGATCATGTGTTTCCACTCGTTTGTCTAGTTGTCTCTGTACTTTTTCTAATCATAGTCTTGATATCTCTTGCTCATAGAATCCCTCCTCTCTCTCATCGATTGGAATCCTGGAGCTCTGCCTGGGACCTGGCCATGGCCATGGATCTCTGCATCTGCTTCTATCAGTCACTGGATGTGGGTTCTATCATGACAGTTAGGGTGTTCAGCCATCTGATCACCAGAATAGGTTAGCCCAGGCACCCTCTTAACCATTGACAGTAGTCTATGGTGGAGTCATCTTTGTGGATTCCTGGGGACCTCCCTAGCACTCTGCTTTTTCCCATTCCCATGGTTTCTTCATTAAGAAATTTTTCTCATTCATTTTACACACCAATCAGAGATCCCCCTCTCCCTCCTCCCACTCTTTCATCCCCCCCCCCCAAAAAAAAAGAAGTCAAGGCCTCCCATTGGGAGGCACATCCAGTAGAGGCAAGTCCAAGCCCTTCTCCCTGCCTCAAGGCTGCACAAAGTGTCCCATTATAGGTAGTGGGCTCCAAATTACCATGCACCAGAGATGGATTCTGATCCTACTGCCAGCGGCCCCCCAAGCAAATCAAGCTACAAAATTGTCTCCCCATGGAGAGGGCCTAGGAATGAATCAAGGAATGAATCTTAATGACAATGACACAGTATAGTTAATCGTCAGGTATCAGTTTGTAGATGTAACCGTCTTATTAAATAAGAAACACAGAGCCAATTACAGAGTTAAAAGCTCAAGAGGTCAGAGCAATAGTTAAGAGCTAAATACTCTTTCTTACCCTACTTTTTTTTTTTATGGAGCTGAGGACCGAACCCAGGGCCTTGCGCTTGCTAGGCAAGCACTCTACCACTGAGCCACTGAGCTAAATCCCCAACATACTTTATATATAACTCACATCCGATCCCATACTGGTCTACACAAGGTAATGATGAGACTGATAAATTATTGATAGAAAATGTGCTGGAGGCCTCAGAATTTCATTTAAAAAAATCATGTCAATAGTAAAAGTTTAAAAAAGGATTTTTTCATAACCTGGCAACAAGCCAAGGAAATTATAAGGAAATGTCCTACTTGTTTCTTTAAAATCAGACGCCATTACCAGCAGGATATAACCCAAAGGGTTCTTAGAGGAATGAAATCTGGCAGATGGACATGTTTCACTTTGCAGAATGTGGAAACTTGAAATATGTACACCATACCATTGATACTTATTCAGGATTTCAATGGGCAACTGCTTTGAATTCTGAAAAAAACTGATTGAGTTCTGAAAAAACTGATTCTGTAATCACTCATTTGCTAGAAGTTATGGCCATCATGGGTATACTTGCACAAATTAAAACTGACAACGCTCCATCATATGTCTCTGTTAAAATGAAACAGTTTTTTGCTTATTACACTATAAAGCATATTACAGGTATACCACATAATCCTACAGGCCAAGCAGTTACAGAAAGATCAAACAGAACTCTAAAGTATATGCTAAATAAACAGAAAGGGGTAACAAAATCCCCCAGAAATAGACTGCATAATGCTCTATTGACTGAATTTTCTCAATGCTAATGAGAAAGGAACAACAGCTGCAGAGAGACACTGGATAATAGAAAAAAACTACAGAATTAAATCAGCCTATATACTTTAAGGATGTGCTGACCTCAGAATGGAAACCAGGGTATGTGTTACATTGGGGACGAGGTTTTGCTTTTGTTTCTACAGGAGAAGATAAGCTATGGATACCATCAAAATTGATAAAGGTTCGATTTGAACAAGAGAGACCTCTTAATTATGGGAGGTGATAGTTCATCAACCAGCATGACCATCCAATTAAAACTAACTTATACCAGTAACACATGTCTTTTCATTTAATCAGATAAAAACTTCCTGAAAGGGAACTTCCCCAAAATTAGTCTTGGGGAAAGGTTTTTGTTTTTTTCTTTTAGGAGAATGAAGGCTAAGGAATCTGAAGAACACTGGACAAATGAGACAACTGAAGAAAAGGGACAAATCATCTGTCCCAGGAAAAAGAGTATAATGGCCTATTGGTATATCATCTACAAAATTTCATAAGTCTTCCTAAATGTTTGTTTCTGCTCTTCTTTAAAGAAATTTAACACTATTGGTCTTCTTGTAGTCCCAGTTCAATTAAAATTTAAAGCTGACTTTGGAGTTGGAGAATGGCTCTTTCCTTCTTTAAACTCAAGCATGTTGTTAAAAGGAAAATGCAAACTCCCTGTATCATGCCAGAAGAAAGAGCCATCTTCTGATATGGGACAGGGGAAAAACCAAATTAATTAAGGGACTATTCTATTACGAATCTCAACTCTTTGATTCTATTCTGAGTCTTTAAACTTTTCTTAATGTATGAATTTTTTATCAAAATTTACAAGATATATATATATATATATATATATATATATATATATACATATATACATACATTTTAAATGTTGTTAAGGTATTAATGCTCATAGAGAGTACTGACTAATTCTAGAGAAAAGGCTTCAATTAGCTGCCTATACATGTCTTTGTGTTCGAGTCTCTTATCAGTTTTCTGCAGGAAACCACGGCCAGGCCTAATATCACCTGAAGTCTCCGGGAAGAAGATGGGACCCCACAACAACAATAATTCCACGTGGACAATAATAATATCGTTAAGCTGACAAACATCATCTACAGATCAGCTTTGGACTACAAAGTGCTCAGAGCAATTTTGAGAGGGATAGCTGAGATGATCCAGTCTCAAAGACTACTTGAATAAGGACTTGAGATAAACCCTGAACTTTGACATTATTCTCAAACTGGACAACAAAGGATATAGCTACCTTTCCTAGAATTTGACAATTAACCCCAAATTTTTCTTTTCAGAATAAAGATACCTTTGCCCATCCCCAGCAGGAAGCAATTTTAAGAATACAACACCCTTAGCCAAGCGGTGATGGCGCATGCCTTTAATCCCAGCACTCAGGAGGCAGAGCCAGACAGATCTCTGTGAGTTCGAGGTCAGCCTGGTATACAGAGTGAGATCCAGGAAAGGCACAAAAACTACACAGAGAAACCCTGTCTCTAAAAAACAAATACATATATATATATGCCGCCCACACGCCCACATTCCCAAAGAGGTGTGGGGCGGGTGGTTTTTTTTTTGGGGGGGGATCTTTTAATGGGTTTTGGGTCTGGCATAATTTTCATTGTTTAGAAGGGTTGTAGCATGAATCTTAGAAAGTCTTATTAATAAAATCAAACCTGAGGCCAGTTATTGGGGTGAATGCTGGTAGATCAGATGCAGAACAAGCCAAAGCTATCTAACTTTGCCAATTCCTCAGCTGGTCCTGTTTCCTCAGGCTGGAAGCTTCTGAGTCCTCATCCCAATGGCTCTCAGCTAAACTGCTGCTCGAAAGCCTGAAGCTTAACCAGCTAAAAGCTTCTAGTTTCTGGTCTTCATGCCTTATATATCTTTCCTTTCTACCATCACTCCCTGGGATTAAAGGCTCTCTTTCTGGGATTAAAAGTGTGTGTCACCATGCCTGGCTGTTTCCAATGTGGCCTTGAATTCACAGAGATCCTGAGGGATTTCTACCTCTGAAATGCTAGGATTAAAGGTCTGAGTGCCACCATGTTCTAGCCTTTGTATCTAGTGACTGTTCTGTCTCTGACCCCAGATAAGTTTATTAGGGTGTACGATATTTTGGGGAGCACAATACCACCACAGAGGGTTGGTTACAAGTTGTTGTTAAGGGTTAGGAAAAGGGCTAAGCAAAGGAGATTAGATTTAAGGTTCTTGTTTTTTTTAAAAAAACGAAAAAAACAATTACTAGTTTTAAATACTTTACATTGGATTGGATTTTTTATATTGTATACAAATCATATATATTGAAATTGATACTGTTAGAAAATTCTGTATGTATAATTCTAATTTAGTTCAAGATATTGTACTTATACCGTTCATTTAACAATGTAATGCAATTTTCTGATCCTTGAATGTTATTATTACCAACTATTAGGATATAAAGAAATGAAAGTTATTAGTTAGATATTATAATAGAACTTGTAGTCATATTAGGTATGTTTTCAAGATTGAGCAGATATATTTTAGATAGACAGGTCATCTTCAAACCCTTCAGAGATCTACAGAATATGGCATTTAAAATGTTTCAATAACTTAGAAAATTTTTCTTTTTTGTTATGACTATGAGACATGTCGGCTCCTGGCAGTACCAATCAACTTCAGAGAAAATATGGACATTGAAAAAACTGCAATTGGAGTTAACTTTCATTGTGGCAAAAGTTAGCCATGACAACAAAGTATCCTTGAATCAATTGCTGACAAACAGGACAGACAGGACAAGAAACAAAGGACTACCAATTCTTGCCAAAACAAGTATGTTTGTGGCTTTATCAAAAGGCATCTTCTGAGGCCAGGACAATATGGCACCATCCCTGAAGGGGCCTTTGCAATCTGGAAAAGGTACAGTGCCCCTTTCTTTGAAGACAGCTGAACAGGCAGTGGGCCAATGGCTTCCGATGTGCAGTGGAACAGCAGCTATTCTTGAAGAGTAACTAAGCTCACGCCTCTCAATAGTAGACTGGCATTTAATAGAGGGATGTGAAGAAGAACGGGATGCCAAGATAAAGCTACCACACACACACACACACACACAAGCCTAAGAATGAACAGCTGAATTAAAAAAAAATCAACAATTTCCAGAATTTAAAATCCTGAATCATGACATGACACTAGTGGAATTCAGGTGTTTCTGGTACATGGACTGCTCTCACCAAATGTGATGTGAAACTGTTGACCTTGTGTACATCCTAGTTCACAAATGAGTCTGTCAGATACACTAAGCCTATAGGCTGAAGATGATGCCCCAACACTTCGGAGAAGCCTCAGGTGACTGTCCAAGCAGCTGGCTGTTTCTGTCAACTCACATTTTTTTTTGGAAGCTGCTTGCATGCACTTCCTGTTTTTATTTTTTATTAGGTAATATTATTTCCTTCTTTGGTCTCTGAGGGAGTTGAAGATTAGGTAGTTATATGTTGAAGATTAGATAGTTATAGTTTTCCTTGTTAAGAATTAAAAAAAAAGCTCACTAAAGAGATGTAAGTGTATAAATTTGAAAGATGTTATAATACAGTTTTGTTAGTAATATAAGTTAGGATAGAAAGTGAATCAGGTACATTTTGGACTTACCAAAATAGGATAGATAATGGAATTACTTTCTCTGAATTTGTCAAATATAAATGAACTAGACATCTTTTAGGTATTTATTGCTTGTATATATGGTATATAGTTATCGTACTTTTGTATATAGTTTTTCTTATATTAGTTATAACCTTTTTCCTTTTTTCTTTTTATTAAAATAGAAAAGGGGAAATATGGTGATATTTTATTTGTACTGAAATGTGATTTTATTTGTATGTTAATAAATAAAGTTCCCTGGGTGTCAGAGCTGATAGCAAGCCATAGCAGAAGTCTCGCAGTGGTAGCACATGCCCTTAATCCTGATCACATGACAGACAGATCTCTGTGTGTTCAAGAATACCACCAGCATGGAGATGCACACCTTTAATCTCAATAGCAACCATAGAAGACCTGGAGGTCTATTTAAATGGGCAGTGATGAGGAGGTCATGTGGTTGGGTTTACAACCAATGAGAAGGCAGAACAGAAAGTCTATAAAAAGGCAGATACACAGTAAGTAGTGCTCTTGCTGAGAGGAAGGACAGCAGCAGCAGTAGGGTAAGAAAGAGTTTTTAGCTCTTAGCTATTGGTCTGACCTCTTGGGCTATTAACTCTGCAATTGGCTCTGTGTTTCTTATTTAATAAGATGGTTACATCTACATCAGTTCTTACTAATCATAGAGCCATACTACCTTAATACTAGTTTCAAATCTAGAAACTTCAAAGATGAATATATGTTCCAGATAGGAAGTAAGAGCACTGGCTATCCAAAAAAAAAAAAAAAAAGAAAAAGAAATATTGTCCGAAGGCTATATATGACCCAATTTGAGCTTTAGTGGCTGGTACATTGATATCTATTGAATGAGTATGAAGAAGTCACAGTATATATGTTCCATTAAAAAGAAAAAGTAAAGAGTGTATACCAGAAAATTAGCCTGAGTGTCCTTATTTATTAACTTACTCAGACAAAGAAAATTTATAGAACCACATTAACAATACCAAACATTATTTGCATCCTCTTTTCTATGTGCTTTCTATGGGTATAATGACCATTGACCATGTGTGCAGATGTGTATGTAAATATGTAAATTAGAATTGTTCAGAAACATAAGACATCTTTATTTACCTTTGAATCACTATTTCCTAGCTGAATAATTCACAAAGCAACATGGACAGTAAATATTTTCTTACACACATTACAGTAATCTTCATTATCTCTGCTAATAAATGTAAATTTTTCCCAAACGCCTTAATTTCTAAGTGTCAATATCAGCATATTACAGTTGTGATTACTCAAGATATTGTGGAATCATGCAATTTTCCCAAGAAAACTAAAAGGAGAACTATAATTCGACCCAACATACTACTCCTAGATGTAAACACATGGGATCTATAGATATTACTGCAAATAATGTATCAATAAACATGAATATTCATGTTTATTGATACATTATTTCCAGTAACCATGTTATGCAGAGTTATGACTGGAGGAAGAAAAGGTGGTACATTTGTAGCACAGAGTTTTGCAATGTAAAGAGGAAATGAAATAATACTCCACACCAAAAAAAAAACCCGTGCAGATCATCATAGTAAGTTAAATAAATCAGACACTAAAAGAAAACTTCCATTTTTAACAAAATAAATAAAACTATTGCATGTTTTCTTTCATTTATCATCTAGTCCTTAAAAAGGCATGAAAACAGAAGGGGCCATTGAGAAAGAGAAAAATAACCAGTGGGAGTTGTGGTTTCAAAAGGTCATCAAGGAGGAAATACAAACAAATTATGTTATACACATGCTTGAAATTTAATAATGAAACCCATTGTTATGTTTACCATTAACATACACTAATGAATGTCTACAAATATTTACAGTGGTGTTGTCCATAAAAGATTGGTGTTTCTGAAGTGGAATGACTTCAGAATTTGTGAGTTAAATATACACTGCTCTGAAGACTTGAGATACATATTATCCTGTGATTGTTTTGCATTAAGCCAGACTTTTCAAAGCATTGCTTTTTAATATTACTGTAATAGCTCACAAAATTATTTTTGGTGACAACAGTATGCAAAACACTTAAAGTAGACCAATTGTGGAGTTAATAAAATAAAATAACCCTTAAGAATTAACACTCTTTTGAAATACTAAAGAATTATTTGCTCATAATTACAGTGAATAGACAAATTGGAAGCATACTGCCCTCAAGCCCTCAAGCACTAGATCTGTTATGTGTATTCTCCTGAATTCATTTTCAGTAGAAATTATATTAATAGCGGGCTTGAAAAGATATCTGAAAATGTATAAAAATGGACATTTAAGTGATATTTTTAATAAGAGACATATAATGAGCATCTTTTAATGATTTCAGTTTATTTTCATTATGAGATGAATATTCCATTAAATTTGGATGTTAGATTCAATTTCATAAGAGCAAAGACATCTTGCACTGAGGAAACAATAATCCATAAAAATACACATGGGATTCAAAGGAAAATCATTAATAGTAATAACACAATTATTTTAATAATATTTTTAATTATAATTACATCATTCTCCACTTTCATTTCCTTGCACTAAGTCCTCCCATAAACCACTCTTGATCTTTCTCAAATCTGTGAGAAAGATTTTTAATCTATATTTAATTGCTATTACATATAAATATATATAGATATTTATAGATATATATATATATATAAAATATATGTGCACATATATTCCTAAATATATAAATATAATCTGCTCAGTCTGCCTAACCTATATGTGTATGATCTCAGGGCTGATCACTTGGTACTGGGTAAAAATTGGGGTACTCTTTCCTGGGGAAGACTGTTACTCCTGCTCTTAGCATTCTCTTTTGCCTATAGTTCTTTGCTGTGGGATGTTCTGTATGGCAAATGTGTTAGTAAATAAAACACTGATTGGCCAATAGCCAGACAGGAAATATAGGCGGGACTAACAGTAGGAGAATTGAGGGAACAGGAAGGGAAGGGAAGACTGCCTGGAGCCGCTGCCAGGACAAGGAAGATGTAAGGTACCAGTAAGCCACGAGCCACGTGGCAAAGTATAGATTAATAGAAATGGGACAAATATAAGAGTAAGAGCTAGACAGTGATAGGCCTGAGTTAATGGCCAAGCAGTTTAAATAATATAAGCATCTGTATGTTTATTTTATAAGTGGGCTAAGGGTCTACTGGAGCTTGGTGGAACCTGGAGAGAAAACTCAAGCAATAGTTCTTCATCTGGATTTGAGGGCAAGTGAGCTTTCCTCCTTCCATGTTAAGAGTTCATTGAGAGTATCTTGTTCAGGTCTTAGTGGGGCACACATTATGATAAGATTTCATGAGTGTATCTATGGTGATATTTTATTTGTACTGAAATGTGATTTTATTTGCATGTTAATAAATAAAGTTGCCTGGTGGTCAGAGCTAATAGCAAGCCACAGCAGAGCTGGGCATTCATGGCACACGCCTTTAACCCCAGCACTTGGTAGGCAGAGCTAGGTAGATCTCTGTGTGTTCAAGGATACAGCCAGCATTGGAGACACACGCTCCAATGTGTGTCTGGAGATCTGTATAGACAGGCAGTGATGAGGCAGTCATGTGGTTGGATTTACAACCAATGAGAAGGCAGAACAGAAAGTCTATATAAAGACAGACAGAAAGTAGGTCTCTTTTGGAGAGGTCTCTTGGCTGAAGAGGTTAGCTGCACCAGACGGGTAAGGCTCTTAGCTCTGATCTCTTGGCTTTCTTCTTTGCATTGGTTCTGTATTTCTTATTTAATAAGACAGTTGGTTATATCTACATGTATCCCCTCTAACAATTTTAAGAGACACAATCTGACAAAAGCAAACATAGAGACAAACTTCTTGTTCCTCAGGCATTTAAAATCATTTTGTCCCCTCTTATACAATAGTTCCTGAGCCTTAGGTGCAGGAGCAGAGTTGTGGGTATATCAGATGGGATATGACACCACATGCTCTCTTATTCTATGCCTTTTGATAGGTATAGTATTCTGTAATGGTCTCCATCTATTGCAAAGGGAAGTTTCTTTCATGAGGAGTGATGTAGCTGGAGTTTTCTCCAGTCCTGCCTGGCCCAAGGTCAGGACAAATCTCTCTCACCCGCCAGTCCCGCAGTAGCTCAGACCCAACCGAGTAAACACACAGAGACTTATTATATTGCTTACAAACTGTATGGCTGTGGCAGGCTTCTTGTTATCTAGTACTTATGTCTTAAATTAACCCATATCTATTAGTCTATAAGTTGCCACATGGCTCGTGGCTTACCAATACCTTACATCTCATTTTCAAGGTGGCAGCTGGCAGTGTCTCTCTGACTCAGCCTTCCACTTCTCAGAATTCTCCTCTCTCCTTGTCCCACCTATACTTCTTGCCTGGCTACTGGTCAATCAGTGTTTTATTTATTAACCATCAGAGCAACACATTTAACATACAGAACATCCCACAGTAGGGTGAGAACTACTACATATCTGATATTACAAATACTTCATAATTACTTTGTAAGGTTAATACTACTGGCATTCAAATCAACAACTTTTAGAAATCTTACAGAATTTACTATATAAAGACTATTTGAATATATCAACATAGTCCTTTCTTATAACAATGAAATAATTATTGGAATATTGAAAATCCCAAAAAGAAATTCTAGTTGAGTTGACTTGGGCTTGCTGTCTCCATTTTAATTGTATATAAATAAAAATAGAAATGGAAAATGAATGAGTTTGTGCCTATAACATTATTGAACACATAAAAGTGTATGCAAAACAATTAACCCTTTTCATCTACTGCATGAAATTCCAATATAGCATTTTCAGTCTGAAGTAAATAACTTCATGTCCTCCTAAAATGTCATCTAAAAATGTGTTCTTAAATTGTTTTCATTTAAATAATAAAAACGGGTATCAATTTCACTAATCCCACATCCTATAATGGATTTTTTCATTAAGTATTTAAATTTTCCTTATATTTTTATGTACTTTTACTTTTCTAAATGTTTTTAAATTAAATAGAATTATAACACTTCTCACTCTCCTTCCCTCCAACCTCTCCCTTCTTACTTCCTCTCTCATGCCCTTCCCCTGGCTCATAAATTAATAGCTTCTTTTTTATTTGATTATATTTGCTACATATGTATATGTATGCACAGAAATATAAATAAATGCATCATAATGAATCCGTTCTTCTTGTTTGTGTGTCTATGGTTTCAAAGCTGACCATGCTATCTTGGACAACAAATAAGTAGGTTCATCCTTGGGATGCAAATCCTCCTTTCTAAGAAGTCAATAATTGTCTACACTTCCTTGTCTAAGAGTGGGACTTTGTGAAATTTTTTCCCTTACATGTTAACACATCTATTGATATTGCTATTGTTCTGGTCTTGTTTATACAGCCCTTTCCAGAACAGACTATTTCACAGCAGAGTTTCTGGTATTTAGGTTCTTAAACTCTTTCTGATCCCTGTAGTGGGTAGCCATTCCAGCTTTGATCTGGAAGTTCCAACCCCCATTGAGACTTCAGCAACTGTCACGCCTACAAGGTTGGCGGGCAAGCGCTCGGGTCCGGGACCCTGGACTGGAGAGGTGTACCAAGCAGAGCTCCAGAGAACACCGCTGGACTGCGATACACCTTCCCCAGACCCCGCGACCTACCTATCCCTTAATTTGTAAGTTACGCCATTAAATAAATCTCCTTTTAACTACGTGGAGTGGCCTTAATAATTTCACCAATAGATCCCTCTTATTCTGTGTTAACTAAGCCATAGATGTAGGAGATGTAATGTAAATGGGTCTTTGGGGACTGAGCTTTCCATGATTAATTGACCTCTACATAGTGTCCATTTGGGATTTCTGTGATGGTCTTCATTTGCTGTAAGGGGAAGCACCAATCATGATTTCCCTGCTGTGAAGTGGGCCTCAAGTTCTAGTAGACAACTGTTGTTTGCTATCAACATATGAGTGGCACTTGCACTTTTATGCATATCTTTCCATGCTGGTAAATGTCAAATAGAGACAGATTTCTGTTTCTTACTGTCAAGGGGATGCTACAATTTAATCTTTCAAGAAATGCATATTCTAAAATTAGTCCTCTTGGGTTTTACAAAGTATGAACTTAATAGAGTTGAACACATGTGTTTGTTGTACATGAAGTTTAATATATGGAGAGGATTTCCTCTTGGAGAACTGAAACTACATACTTATTGAACTACTTTCCTCTCCCCATCAATCATAGAAAAAATTTCTTTGCATTTATGTTTCTGAAATCTAACTCTTATTGATGCTTCATGTAAATTGAATCATGCAGTAGCTACCTATATATGGGTTATTTATTTTATTTTAGATTTGAGATTTAATAGCAGGATGCCTTTTTTGAAGGCTGAATAAAGTCTTATATATTATATTTTCTTGAACTGTTAAGACTTTGGTAAATATTTAAGCTGTTTTTACTTTATGGATACTGTGAATAATATTGGAATGAATAATAAATATGTATATACATCAATATATCTTATCATCTTACTTTCAATTATTTAATTTAAATCCCAGGACATGGATTGCTGGATCATTTATTACTTCTTTTTTCTTGTATAGAGAGAGTTTCTATATTCTGTTTTGGTCAGTAATTTTCCACAGAAGTACAAGATGACATCTCATTATGGATTCCATTTGATACTGTTAATTTTTAAAAATATTTCTTTACTTTTAAACTATCATACATTTGCACCATGAACTATGGTCAAATCTAACTGCCTTTTCCTACTACAACTATATATCACCACATCATGCTCCCTTCCAAATTCATGCTTTTTTATTGTTAGTGATATAATAAAATTTCATATCACTTCTGATCACTGTACATTCTTTTTGATAATGTCAGCTCAAGTCCTCTGCTACTTTAAAGGTTATTTGGATTTTGTGTCATTGCTAACTTATAGCACATATTGTTGTCTATTTTTATTCTTTTGCATATGCATACCTTGATTTCCTTACATAAGTTTAAAAACAATAACCTTTCAATGTTTTGTGGTATTGGCACCCTGATTGTATTCTCTTTCTGTCAGTAGCATTATGCTTCGATTGCTACAGTTTGGAATAAGCTTTGTAGTCAGGAGTTACAATATTTTGTTTTTTAAGTTTTAGTTTTTCTTCTCAAAATCAATTTTGTGCACTCAAAATCTGTAGTGATACTATATAAATGTTGGCATTAATTTATATGTCTGCAAAAATTAGCTGATGAGATTACTGATGGGAATTACATTGAGCCTTTAAATCTCTTCAAGTAATACAGACATTCAGCAATGTGTAGATATTAATTATTTTAATCCACAAATATGAAATGATTATTTCTGTATTATCTAATTTCTTTCAAAAGTAATTTTCTAGTTTATAGAATTATCTGATAATATTTAATAATACATTCTAGTTTTTAGAGTATACTTTTTCTCCTCAATTCTTTAAGGTTATTTGTAAAAATTTTATTTTTTTTTCATTTATAAAGAAATATGTTGGCAGGGGAGAACACAATATTTCTTAAACAATATATGCTATTGCTATTGACTTTTATTGCCATCCAAAAGCCGAAGTCCAGGTCCTATATCTAAAAACAACATGCACTTTTGACGTGGGACTAAGGAACTTGGAGAACATAGGTTTTGGGCCCTGACACAAACAATACTAAACAGATTCAGCAGGTTGTTTTTATATAATTATTCGTGTTTGTGTGTGTGTGTGTGTGTGTGTGTGTGTGTGAATAATAATTAAAGAGAAAGAGGCTAAAAATTTCAGAGGGACCAATAGAAGTAAGAGGAAAGGTTGAAGGAGGAAGGGAGAAGGGGACTGATATAATTATAGGTACATTTTTAGTATATATATATATATATATATATATATATATATATATATGAAATAAATACAACTTTCTTCTTTGTATATGTACTAGTTGCTTTTCTATTACTGTGATAAAGTGTAGCGACCAAGGAAGTTTTAGAAGGAAGGGTTTGTGTGGGCTTAAGTTTCCAGAGGGATAAGAGTCCATCATCATCACAGTGCAAAATTTGGACAGCAGGCAGACATCATGACTGGAATGGAAAATTGAGAGTTTACATCTTAAACTAAAAGCAGGAAACAGAACTAACCAGGAATCAAATCCTGCCTTCAGTGATATATTTCCTCCAGCAAGGCTACACCTCCTAAATCTACTCAAAGAGTACTATCAACTGGTGAGTGTGTATTCAGACATCTGGGCCTGGGGAAGATATTCTCATTCATACCAATACAATATCCTTTTCTACTTTATAGCCTCTACTCTCTTGAAACATAGCTGAGTTTTGAATGTCAATTTTAAGTCATACAACTTTGGTCAATTTATCAGCTCTAACAAGCTTATTTATAATGGATATATGTTTTGTGGTATCTGCCTTCAAAATTATGTCATCTGAAGACTTATTTTCTTCTTAATTTATTTCTTTCTTACTTTGTTACTTTATCTAGAATTTCCAGTACAATATTGAATAAAAGTATCTAATATGAGCAACCATGTCTTTTTTTTTGGTTTTATATTGGATAAGCCCTTACATTGTAACTATTTAATATGATATTGTGCATTTTTCACATATTATTTTGTGGGAATTATCTTATATTCCAAATTTGTTGTGAGACTTTATTTATACTGGGTATTGAATATAGTTTCAGACATTTTTAGCATCAATTGTGAGGATCATGCACTTTTATTTTGAATTCTGCCTGTATAGTATATCATATTGGTTGATATATATATATATATATATATATATATATATATGTGTGTGTGTGTGTGTGTGTGTGTGTGTGTGAATAAATAATATGAATGTATATCACACACACACATATATATGTATATATATATATATATATATATATATAAAATGATTATTCAGTCACTTGTTATTATGGAAAACCAGGAGTTTGACTCACTAAGGAACCTTACAGTTCCTAATTAGTATGTGAAATAAATACTGAAGGCAGTAGCCAATAGATGGGCAATTTAAAAATAAATTCTGCATTATTTTACTTACCCTTAAAGTTATTCTCATCTTTTTTAATTATAGAGTAGTAATTACACAAAATCCAAATATGGCTTTAATTTGTAATGGTAGAAATTGAGTGCTAGAGAATCATATATCCTTATAAAATTCAATTAATAATAGAGAAATGTTTACTGGCATAAAAGGCAATTGTAAAGATGTAGCTAAAATGGTGCTATTTAAAATTAATTTAGAAAAAAAATTACTTCATTTTTTATTCCTGCAAAAAGAAACAAGACATAGATTAGAAAATGGAATGAAAACATTGCAAAAAATGCTCTATTTTGTTACTGTAAATGCAGTAGACATTATACAGCATTGAGGAAAAAATATTACTTTCTTTTTTTCCTTTTTTTTTAAGGTGAGACAAGGTCTCACTACATACATAGAATGTCTCAGGAAGTTATTGTGTAAAACAGGCTGGTGGTCAATTCACAGAGATCTTCCTGCCTCTGTCTTATGAGTACTGGAATGAAAGTCATAGGCCACCACACTCGAATGAAAATAAATTTCTAATTGAGTAAAAGTACATTAATTGATGAGTGAAAATTCTACATGTTTTTCAACTACTTGGCAAGTCTAATGTATAAATATAAATAGTACTACAACTCAATATAATGCAATTTTATTGGGGATTTGAGTATTTATAGCTTATTTGCAGAATAAAGCCTGAAATATTTCTGAAAAATTCTCATCCCTCCTATTCTGTCTGTGTAATTCAGCTTTCTTAAAACTGCTAAGGTTTCCCAATTTCCTTTCTTTTATACAGATACAAAAGAAAATATTTAAAATTCAGACATATTTCTTACTGTTCATACAACCCACTACTATTTCTTGACTATATTTGTAATAAGTCTCAATAACCAAAGTTCAGTCTAGGTATTCACCATGAGCAGATGCTTTATATAAGTGAGGATTGTGCATTGTCATCATAATAAAATATTCAAAACATAAGGAGTTAAGTGTAATTGTTTTTGTTTTGTTTTGTTTTACTCTTTGCTCTTTGGGGGCCAGCCACCAAGATCCCAAATAAATACAGAGATTTATTCTTACTTATGAATGCCTGGCCTTAGCTTGGTAGGTTTCTAGCCAATTTTTCTTAAATTATCCCATCTACCTTTTGCCTCTAGGCTTTTATTTTTCTATGTGTATTTCTTTACTTCTTACTCTGCTGCTGGCTGTGTGGCTGTGTGACTGGCCCCCGGTGTCTTTTCCTTTTCTTGCTCCTCCCTCCTTCTTCTTTAGCCAAGATTTCTTCTCTTATTTATTCTCTCTGCCTGCCAGCCCTCTTATACTTTCTCCTGCCTTGCTATTGGCCATTCAGCTCTTTATTAGACCATCAGGTATTTTAGACAGGCAAAGTAACACAGCTTCACAGAGTTAAACAAATACAACATAAAAGAGTGCGACATATCTTTGCATCATTAAACAAGTATTCCATAGCATAAATGAATGTAACACATTCTAAAATGATATTCAGCAACAGTTAAGTGTGTACACAACACTAGAAAATTTGGTTAAAACCCAAAGTTTACATTATTTTTAAATCTCACAGCAATTTACACAGTAATTTATTTTTTTTTTGAGTTTAGAAAACTTGATAGTTTTCTTCCATAATGTAAATTTTAAAAACATTGATAATCTTGCTTGGTAGACAGTATATTTGGTGTCTCAGAGATATCAGCCTTCATCAAAAAGCTGTTTGTTTTTAATCAAGAATGAATAATTTCAGCTGTAAATTACATTGACCTATTCTATCTCATCTTTAAAATCAAGGAGCTATGAGCAAAGACTAAGAAATATACTTCATCAGAAACCAGAGAGACAAAATGGAACACACTGCCTTTCTCCTTGATTTTATTACTGATGAAATAAGGCAAACCCAAGTTCTTATTTCTTCTCAGATATTTTGCATCATATTATCTAAAGAAACTGACTACATGAACCTACTGTTAAAAAGAAGTCGGATACTGCTACAAATCCACAGAATATACATTAAAAGTATAACCCTACCATCCATAAGTTTATCACATAAATACAACCATTGAAAATAAAACTCTCCTTACAGATATACTATGCCTCTTGTGTCATTAAAGTAGAGAAATATTTAGCATTATGTCTAGGAGTTCAAACATGCATTTTTTTCACATTATTCCTTTAAGGAGTCACAAAATATTCTATACTTGGATTAAATGAACCAAAATGGTCTATCTCCCACAGCCTTCTATACCTAAGTCTCAAAAGGCATCATGCCACCAGTATTCAGCAGCTCCCTAACATTGCCAAAGGAAAGCTTTTGGTGCTTCTTATTGACACTGTGGACCACTACAATGAAAGAGGGTGTACATAAGAGGGGGTACACAATTACCCCTGAACTAAAGGCTTTGTCTTCAGAAATAAAATGTCATTTCCTTAAATAATAGATTATTTCCTATCACTCAAATGTCTCTCTATTCCTATTACACCTCCAAGAATTGTTTGAGGTCCCATTCTTGACCCAGCCAACAAACAGTCATTTCAATATCTGTCCATCCAGCTAGGGGCCCACGAACAGCTGGTTGTGTGCTCCTGAACCACAGCATGGAGGTCCTACTGCAGGTATTCCTGGGCTTGTGAGCTGACTAAGTGACAGAAGGGATTCAAAGACACCATAGGACCAATAAAAAGGGGTGAATGAGTCACTGGGAAGAGAAAACACACATCATTCTTGTCACTACTATGAGTATATTATTAATATGTGAATATTGAGTACCCTGAAGTCAAACCAAAGCAAATCAATTTTAACTGTTTTATTCTAAAGTAATAGTAATTCCATATTATACCCTCTGTGTAATATGTGTCTGAAATGCTTTTCCTTGGGTGGGTGAATACCAGGTGAATGTACTTACTGCCATGCCTGCTGACTGAGGGAGTTACGATCTCGGACCCATGTGGTGGAAGGGAGAAGTTTCACACGAGGTTGTCCTCCTAGCTCTACATTCATTTATTCATTTATTAGTGCATGGGGGTAGGTCATGGCACTAACCTAACCCCATGCACTAATAAATGATGGAAAAACAAAACTTCTTGCCTTTCATTTTACTAACTACAAAAACTCTCCCAATTCAGGTTTTTCCTTTCTTTTTTTTTGTTTGTTTTTGCATAGCTGCTTTTTTTATTTGTTCTCAATTCCATTAGTAATTGTTCTCACGTTTAACATATCCCTTTATCACAAAACCCAGCTCAAACACATGGAATCATCCCCATCATCAAGTTAAGTGGAAGATTTGTTATTGCACTTAATGCTTTAAAAGTATTAACTCAGAAGGATTTTGTCACAGTAGATTGAAATTCCACCATTCAGACACCTTTCCCTTGCTGTGGGATATCTTTCTATATGCTTGAATATGTATTGCTCTGATTGGTTGACAAATAAAGCTGCATTGGCCTATGGCAGGGCATGATAATGCTAGGTGGTACATTCAAACTGAAAACAAGAAGGAGAAGGAGCAGCAAGATGCCAGCAGATTGGTAGCACATGGCCATGTGGCAACATATAGATTAATAGAAATGGGTTGAGTTAAGTGATAAGAGCTAGCTAACAAGAAACCTGACCCACAGGCCATACAGTCTGTAAGTAATGTAAGCCTCTGTGTGTTTCCTTGGGACCAAGCAGCTGCTGGACGTGGGTGGGAGAGATTTGTCCAGACAGCGTTTGGTTCTTTGTATAAAAATTATGGTTGGTGATGACAGGAAAGGTGGAACATCTGGGGAAAATTGATTAAAAGAGGGAAAATGACTCCTATACTTTAGAGAGATTTACAAGAACCTTAAGAAACTATGGGCCTGTTTACAAACTTTGCACAGATCCTGTGAAGTCAATATTCTGATTCTTTATGTTTATATATTTGTATATAATTTATTATAATTTGCTATATTTTGAATTATCTTAATTTTTATTTTATATTAACTCTTCCTATTTTACAGTGCAGTCATCAATATATGTTAAATCTAAAATATGTAAAACAAAGTGACCTAGTAAATTCGGTTGGACATTATTAAAATCATGTATGTATTTTTCTACAGTCACATAAACAAACTACATGATTTTTGGTTGACTACGTGGACTTTAGAGACTGAAATTTTAAAGCCAGAAGAAAGAATATTAAATGGTTCCAAAAAGCAATTAATTTAAATATGTATTATTTTCATATAATAATTTTAACATATTCATTTTTAATTTAATGAACTGAAAATTATGAATCACATATCATGCTTAAGATATACCATATTGTCAAAATTTCTTTAAATCAACATTTTATGAATAAAATTCTATACAAGTACTACATACTGTTATAAGTATATTTAATACAGTAGCATATTTACTAGCCTGTTTTCCTTTAATGTTTCTTTTGTGTATGTGTGTGTGCAGAGGCACCTTAGTTGATGTGGTGGTTGAAAAGCAACCATTGGGAACTGGTTCTCGGCATCTACCATTTGGATTCTAGGGATTGAACTCAAGTCATCAGTTGCAGTAAAACAAGCTGCTTTACTCACCAAGCTTAAGGATTATAAATTATTATAATCAATAAATTAGACATTTTTGAAGTCAAAAGTAAAAGAAAATGAAATTAGTTTTGTTGATATTTCTATAAATTGACTTCATATTGTACTTAATCACATGGATTTGGAATAAAAGAAGACATGTTTTAAACCACAGGCATGGTAATTACTAATTGAATAATCTTGAGCAAATCACTTAACTTTTCTGTTCCTTAGTTTCCTCATGTAAACAACCCAAACAGCCTTAAAGGGATTTCTGGAGATTAAGCGATTTGAGTATTGTCCGCATAACAAGTATTATGCAAGTGCTGGTTAAATATGCCTCATTTGTCATGAGATCTATTAAAACAATGCTTAATAAGCCTTTGTAAGAGGGTTAGATGTATAAACAAACATACTAACAAAAGAATGCTTAACACATAGATTCAATTCATAACCAAATACATTATTCTTACAGTTATGGAGACAGCATTGTATCCATGTTATTCATGTTACTTATCAAAGCATTCTCTATAGTTCATGTATATTGAAACAAATATATATTCAATATAAAAACTGCAATATAAAAATATAGAATATATTTGTGTATATTTTTCCCCAAAATTTAACAATGACTTTTTTTTTATTTTATTATACCTGGATGCACCAGAAAGGAAAAGCTAAGACAGGTTACTGCACAGAGTGGATAATTTTCTTTGGTTTGGATGTTAACTGCATTACAAAGAAGCAGCTTTCTTGATCTCCTCTCTGTGGACTTGTACATTGAACAATTAACAGATGTTTAGGGAAATACTTAAACAGTTCACATTGGCATAAGCATGAGGCTACAACAAAAATAATTGTTTCTACTCTAGAAATAATGTAGCTATACAATTTCTTAATTCTGTGGAGGGTTTTCTAAATTGCTTAGTTGAAGTCAGACTCTTGCCTGGATTCATCTCTGCTTCTAGGTATATTCACTTAGAAATGGGAAGCATAAGTAGTTATTGGGGTAAAAGGAAGCGAATAAATATATTTAGGTCCATGTGTTGTCCAGAAAAAATTGAATGCTCCAATCTTTTTTCTAATCAGAGACTACAAATATAAAGAAAAAATCCTTGAAATGTGACATCTATTAATTATTAGGAGTATGCTTTTAAAATTATATGCTAAAATATATAATGTACATTAATAATAAATGATTTGGAACATGTCCACAGGTGACCTACCATGTCAACAGCATAAATACTCATTTGATAAAGACAACAAGAATTATGAGTTTATCTTATTATATTATTTATATCTTAATGACAAGCTATTTCTGTGTACAGGTTTACCCATTATTACATCTTCATTTGATAAATTTCTGTTCAGATCCTTTATGTTTCAATAATGCTATTTGTTCTGTTACTTCATTAATTTTGTATTTCACACATGAATTTCTCGTGTGAAATATATGGTTTAGAAATTATTGCTTTTTCCCTGTAGGTGCTCTGTTCACTTTTAAAATGGTGTCTTTTTTTTCCTTTATGTTTTCTTATAGGTTCTCATATTTCAGGTCATGATCACTAGTATCAAAAAGGTTAAAGGTAAATAATAGACAAAAGGTGGTTAAAACAGATGTATACTGAAAATTAGTATAGTCATTTTGCAAACAGCATGTAATTTCATTACAAAATGTAAACACCACTAACACATGATTAAGCAATCCTACCACAGTGAATACATCAGATATATTTTGAAATAAATAACTCAAAGTTGGACTGAGGCATGTTGATGTAGATCCATAATGTCAGACTTGGAAGGCAGAAACTGAAAGATTGTTGCCTTGTCTAAAACAGAGGCAGCAAATAACACAGACATACTTACATACAGATGCATGAGTGAACATTTGCACACACATAAAATCATGCAGTCTTAAAAGAGGAGGAAATATTTTCTGTGGCATCATGGATAGTGCTGAAGAACATTTTATGAAATAAAATTTCATAGTCACAAAATAAAAGTGATATTGTTTATCTATGAAATCAGTAACACCAGAACTGGGATGCAGTTCATTGATAGAACACGTACCTAGCATCCTCTGTGTGAATTTTCATTGGCACTCTCTTTCTTCTAGCAGGAAGAAAATAAAGTTAAAAACATAACAGGTAGAGATTAAGGGTTATAAAGTGTCACTTAAACAGTGTAAGTAACTTTTGAGATTTACAGCACAGCAGATGATGAATTCTCCTAAGATTTGTGATATGTTTTAAAATAGCTAAGAATAAATTTTAAATGCATCACTAGGAAAAAGGTAAATAACTTAAGAGAAGGACATATGAATTAATTTCATTTGACCATTGCACTTTAAAGCACATTATACTCCATAAATATATAGAATTGTGATGTCAGGCAAAATGAAAACAGAGGCATGAATGAAATCTTACAATGTGGCAATATTTGTCCATATATACAATTTGTAATTTTTAAATATTATAATATATTTATATATAATAGTATTTAATCTCCACCATAAAACATATCCATTTTGAAAGGTTAAGTAAGCTTCCCACTTCTAACATTGGATGATTTAAAAAATATAAAATTAATTTCTTTTTCATGTCAGTCTTAGTTGTTCTTCACATGATTATTTGTGGACACAGGTTCCACCATCTCCCATTGTTAGTTTCTAATGATCTTGCTTCTGTTCCATTTAGTTCAAGGAGAAGGCAAAAGGAAGACACTCTGAGAATTAAGTAATACTGTTGAAATGATGCACATCACATTTTTGGTGTGAAAATCAGATACATTCAAAGTCAGCTAAAAAGTAAGCAATGGAAGAACCAAGAACTAACCTGTGTTTATGCACAGTTGGTTAGCTAAAGAAGAGGCTGAAGATATACCAGACACTAGAATCGAACACCACTGTGTCATCCATAGAAAAAAGACAGGAGAAATCATACTAGTGACTTTCTAATCATAGTACATAACATTGTTTTTGATAAAGAGCATATATTAAGAGTTGTAAATTTCAAACAATGTAAGTAAGGTAATGTGGAAGGGTTTGGAGCAAAGAAAGGGAAAGGGAAATGGCCTAATTATTATAATCTCAAAAAGTAAAAGATATAGTTTTAAAAAGGGATATTTCAAGATGTTGATGGTTTTAATTTAAAACCATTCAAATGTACAGAAAATATGAAAATAGAAAATAAAGGATTCATGTAGACAGAGTTGTTGTGTGTCCTGGCAGCTGGTCCCATATAACCACAAAGAGGCTTAATATTAATTATAAATGATCAGCCAATAGCTCAGGCTTGTTACTAGCTAAATCTTACATTCTTAATTTACCCATTTATGTTAATCTACATTCTGCCACATGGCATTATCTCTCTTTTATATTGTACCTCATGATTCCTCTCTGAGTCTGGCTGGCAACTCCTCTGACCCCGCCCTTCTTCTTCCCCATGTCTTTAGTCTGGTTCTCTCTCCTAACCTTATCCTGCCCAGTTATTGACCAGTTAGCTTCTTTATTAAAACAATCACAGGAACATATATTTACACCTATAAAGGAATGTTCCACAGATTTATGCAGTATATGCCTAATTTTCTCTTTTTTAGTTTGTTATAATAAGCATATATTAATGAAGGATAATTAATCAAAATTAATGAAGCCTGATTCATATTTTTTTCATATTTGTAGAAGCAATGATTAATGAAGTTATGTTTATATGTTTTCTTCTATGTTATCAGGAGATTTTAAGGATTGTATTAGAGATATGATGATGAGTTAGGGAGTTTTGTGATAATGAAGGAAAAAATATAGCTATATTTGACATATATTAATGTGGGGCAAAGTATTCCTATATATCTGTTTACTGTCCTACATAATTAAGTCTTAATTGAAGCAAGCAGACATTCAACTACTTGTGATCTTGGAAAACCAATAACTGTGATGAATATATAAAATCTGCCAATATTTCCAAACAAATGCTAATTTTGCCTGTCTTTGGATAAGATGCAGGTTTTGAGGAGGGTAAGAGTAAAACTCCCAGTTACTGGAGTGGCCAGTTCATATTCCTGTATCTGTGAGAGATTTAGCTGATCTCCCTTAATTACCTATACAATGTTTCCCTTGCCTGATGAATGACTAGCACTATGGTTATTTTTTATTTTGTCATTTTGTCATGTTCTTAAAATGAATCCCTATGACTACCTTTATGAATAACAAGCAGGTTCTGTTTCTGGCTTTCCTATTATAAAGATGATGAAAGGGAAAAATAAAAGCAAACAGAAGAGTAATTATAAAAATACTGCTTGTGTGAAATTAAATATTACTGGACATAGATCACATGCATTAAATATTGTACATTACAATAAAAACATAACACATACAAAAATGTTTCTTTTAAATGTACAATATGCACATAATTATCATCAGTTTAATAAGTATTCATCAGATATATTGTGGCAGCCCAGCTGAGAGACTGGCTCCCACATTTTACCACAGGGTAGTCTTGAGGAGAGAGGGTTAAGAGATATTAGATAGAAGGATAAAGGGGAGAGAAACAGATAGAAACATAGGATAGTTTCAGGAGAGTCTGGGTCATTATCCACCGGCCCTTTCTGTCTCTTCTAAAGGGCTATTTATAGAAATGCCAAGGGATGGAGCAAAAGACCTCCTCCTAGCTCAGCCAACTGTAGACCCTTCTAATCACCTTGTAACCACATACGCGGTCACGCAATCTTCTAATGCAGCCCTGCAGGGTGAAGCAAGCTCAGATCTCACTAGAGAACCTTGTTGGGCCTCCACAATATATAACGCCCATTATTTGAACAAATTTATACTAGATGACCTGAGGCACTCAATCATAAACAATGAGGTGAAAATAATTGTGAGTCTAATGATATCAGAATTACTCAGGAGGAAAATGAATGTGGCAAAGTGCTTAAGAATGTTAAGTTATAGATAGGTACCTGGAGAAGCATTAGCTTGAGTGCAGAGAAGCATCCTTCGGTTTTCTAAAGCAGGAGATGATCTCGAAGGGATCCTAGAGAAAAGATTCCTTCCATTAGCATTTGAGTTGCTTTCTTTCAGTAAGTTTCTTCATTTGGAAACATATTCTTACATATGCTCTTTCACTGATTTCTAGAGCTGTGGACATAGAAGTAAAAATTGGTTAGGACACAACATGTAGTGCTTAATATTTATTTAAAATTATCTTCCCTCAGAATATTTATATTTTGCTATTATTTTCATTGCTTGTACCTCCCTAAAATATCCCAAAATTCTGCTATTTTAACACTTTACTCTTAAAAATTTAATTATAGATATTTTAATCTGTATTGATTAAAAGTTACCAATTTTTTATTTACCTTTTCATTGTATTCATATGTTGATATTTTCTGCTCAGTTTTGGACACCTCCCACCATCACCTTTCCCACCTATGATTGTCGCTGTAAACACTGAAATTTTATTTTACATCATTTTAAGACTTAATTATTATGATTTCTAGTTAATTTTCCTAACACTAACATATAAAACATCTCTTTGTCACTTACTTATATAGCTACCATTTTATCTTTTCAGTTTTGGGAGACTCTTCCATACCCGGCCATCTATCCCTTGGGGTTAGGACTATTACCAAGCATGTTTATGCACTTATCCTGGCTGGCATCTGCAGCAATGTTATTGCCTTTCTGTGTGTCTTTTTCTTGGCTTTGTCTCTTGCTGCTTTTCGTTCAGACATTCCCTCATTTGGGAAAATGCATTCTGATTGCCCCCTGATTTAGGCAAATCAGAACACAGATGGCTTCAGTGACTAGGACTCTACCCAGTACACAGAGGAGGAATGATTACAAACACCAATGGACTCATCAGCAAGGGGAAGGTCTATTCAAACTTCTTACTCATTTTATATCTCATTTTTTAAAAAATTTCTACTTCACTACCTTTGTAGGTACAAAGATATTCATGTTTATAAGACACACAAGAGAATAATTGTATGTTTTTGTTTTGTTTTGTATTCTATTTTTTGTTCCATTTTATTGAAAATAAGACCTTTTACCTCTTTCTGGTTTGCCTCATCTTGCCTTGATACAAAGGTTTATATCTAATCTTTTGCATCTTCATATGTCTTCTTCAGTTGGTGTTACTGGGAGGCCTTCTCTTTTCTGAAGGGCAATGGAGAAACAGTGGATCTAGGGGAGAGGGGAAGTGTGGGGGAAGGTCAGGAAGAAGGGGGAAGGAGAACAGGAGGAAGGGAGGGGAGCCTGCAGTATGGATGTACTGAATGAGACAAGAATAAAGAAAGTAGAATCTGCTCTTATACAATGCATCCAAAAAACATTTCTTCCACTCTTCCCAGCTCCCTCCCCACACACACACACACATCTCCCCTTATCTTCCTGATCCACTCTCCCTTTATTTCCTCTTCAAAACATAGCAGGCCTCCAAGAGATGATAGCCAATCACCTGATCCCTCCCCTTGGAGATCAATGAACACCAAAGAAGAGTGGGAGGGAAAATTGTATGTTTTAAACTCAACTATTTATATACCACCCAGCTCTGTTTCAAAGCGCATCATTACTATCTTTGTCAAAATAATACATTTTTTTAAATCAATGGATATTGCATTTTTACAGAATCCCAGCTGAAAACCTACTAAGTCGTTGTTAACTTTGAAAATCATAATTTTTCTTTAGTAGTATGAGTCAATTTAACTTTCTATTAATTCTTACCTGGACTACTAAATAATATTTTAATAAAAACTTTGAAGATTGATTCTTCATGCTTATACCATTCTCTTTGTGGAACCAACTAACATTCTTGAAAGGAAGTATGGAAGTCATCATTCTTAGTAAATACTAAAACACCCACAAATACCAACTAGGTTTTTAAGATGCATGAAGTTCATAAAGCAGAACTTGGAATATGTCTTTGCTTCTTATTACCTATATATCACAGTGGTTCCCCAATATGATCAATACAACTGGGAAATCCCCAGATGCTGGAAGGATCTCTGAAGTCAAAAATACCTTTATTATAACATTGAAAATTACCATCCCATTTCATTCGGTTGTCATCTGTGCTCTTGGTACAAATGTAGGAAGGGTTAATAATAGTTGCTATGTCAGCAGCAGGAAGCTCTTCTGAAAATCATTCTCTTTTTCTCTGCTACAAGCTTGGAGCTAGTTTTTTAAAGCTAGAGTTTCATAAATTCTTTTAACAATGCCTTTGATAAGGTGATAAAAACTAATTTTACAGAATCTTGAAAGTGAGTCTATATATTTTCAATTCTTTGTGTAAATAGTACACGTTAACATAAAGAGTTGCCGAATGATAACTATAGGGGAAGTGTAAAAGTTTTAACAGCTGAACTACTCAAGTATTCAGTCGTTATGAATTTGAAAAGTAACAAATAGTTAAGTCACTCACACTTGGGTAATTATCAGAATTTTTCTCAAAAATGAACGGTCACTTAAAGGAAAAGAAATATCTGATAGCAATGGAAAAAAATCTTCATTTACAATTTAAAAGAGAAAGTTGGGGAAATTTTTGTGCTTCAACCTTTGATATTTAAATACCGGGCTGAACTGATCACATTGATGATGGCAACTTTTATTTCATTTTGAAGTATATAGTTATACTGGTAGAATGTGATTTATTACTTTCTTTTTTAGAAAACCTTACTATTATCTTACTCTCCTTTTACTGTATTTTTCTTTCCCTCCTCCTTAATTAGAGCCCCCACCTATGCCCAATTTTCCCTTTCAGATCACTTTTACTGTATCTCTCCTCTCTGCTGTTCCTTCCTTCATCTCTGAAATCATCTCTTGCTACTTTCCTAGATTGCTCCAGGTTATATACTGACATCTGAAGATATGCAACTAGGAAATTCAAATGGCAGAAAACATGGGACATTGTTTTGAGATGTCTGAATTACCTCAATAAACATGATCTATTGTCGTTTCATTCATTATGTTTCAAAATTCATGATTTCATATTGCTTTGCAGCTGAAATATATAGTGTGCATGTTATATAAATTCAACAGTTTCCATGTCCTCATTATTGTGAACAGAGCAGCAATGAGGATGACTAGAAAATACTGGGGAGTAGGATATCAAGTCATTTGAGCACATGCCAAAGAGTAATATGGCTGGGCCACATGTTAGATTTATTTTTAAGCTTCTTGATGATTCTCTATATTGATATCCAGAGTGGCAAACTCACCAACGGTTAATGGGAGTTCCTTTTCCCCACATCAGATCCAAGAACTTTTAATCAGAAGTTTTGTTAAGTTATGCCATTTTGACACCTAAGAAGAAAAATCTCAAATGTCTTTTGATTTGCATTTTCCTTATCACTAGGGATACCTATATATTACATATTATATACATGTATGAGATAGATAGATAGATAGATAGATAGATAGATAGATAGATACAATTACAGTTCATTATATATTCTGTATATCAAACCTCTGTCAGATATATAGATGGCAGAAATACTCTTCTGTGGACTTCCTCTTTATTTGATTGATGGGCTCTACAGAAGTTTTTTAGTTTTATGAGGTCCTACTTATAAATTGCTGCCTTTAATTTTTGGAAAAATTGAGTCTTTTCAAAAGTCATTTCCTGTACATGTATCATATAGAGTACTAACCATATTTTCTCATAGAAGTTTCAGAGTTTCGGGTTTCACATTTCAGTCTTTGACATACTTTGACTTAGATTTTGCGCAATATGGTTGTTATGGGTCAAATGTCATTTTTCTGCATGTGGACATCCAATTTTCCCAGCACTAATTGTTAAAGATGCTTTCTTTTTTCCAAGATACATTTTTTGGCATCTTTGACAAATATTAAATATCTGAAGTTATGTGTACCAATATTTGTGTCTTCAGTTTTATTCCACTGGACTATGTGTTAGTTATTGTACTGGCATTCCACTGTCATAGTTCCTATTGGTGTATAATATATCTTGAAATCTAGAAAGGTGATTCCTTCAGCACTGATTTTTTGTTAGGTTTTTTGGTTTTTGTTTTGTTTTGTTTCTCAAGATTGTTTTGGTCAGTATTTTATGGTTAATAAAAATTTTAGAATAATTTTCTCTTTATGTAAAATAATTAAATGGGAATTTTAATAGAGATAATATTTGACTGATAACTGACTAATTCTAGTAATCCATGTGTATTGAATGCCTTTATTTGTCTCTATCTTCAGAGGTCTAAAATTTTCATAATAAAAGTCCTTCACTTCCTTGATTATGCTAATTCCCAGATATTTTACTTTCTTTAAACCTAATGAGAATGAGAGTGTGTCCATGATTTCATTTTCTGTATATCTGTGGTTTATATATAGACACACTATCAATTTGTTCAAATTGATCTTGTAGCCTGCTAAGTTTCCTAATTTATCTTTTCTAGAAGTTTTCTGGAAAAAATTTGGGGATTTCATATGTAAAATATCATGTTCTCTGCAAACAGGGATTATTAGACTTTTTTCCATTTATAGCAATTTAATTTTCTTCAAGGCAATTTTCAAAATAAATGGTAATCATTGGTTATCCTTTTTCATTAATGATTTCAGTGAAATTTCTTGGAATTTCTTTTTCTGTTTAGGATGATGTTGGGTGTGACACACACCCATACATATGTGTGGATGTGATACAGGTATACTATACACACACACACACACACACACACACACACACACACACACACACACACACATTTTGTTGAGGTGTGGTTCCTCTAGTCCTACTCTTTACAGGATGTCTATCAATACTGTATGTTTGATTTTGTCAAAATCTTTATCTGTATCTATTGAAATGATTATGTGATTCTCATCTTAAGTAATTTATGAGGTTTATTACATTTATTGATTTAGGGCATGTTAAACCATCCCTGCCTCTCAGGAAAAAAGTCAACTCGGATGTAGTGGTTGATTTTTGCAGTATATTTTTTATTTCTTTAACAAGTATTTATTTTATTGAGCAATTTTGGATCTCTGTTTATCAGGCATAGCGGCCTGTAGTTTCCTTTTTTGTTGTGTCTTTACCTAATTTGTGTATTAGTGATACTGATTTCATAAAAGTAGTTTGGGAGTGCCTCTTGTCGTAATACAAATATTAAAAGATCTTATAATAAAAAAAGAAGAAAACCTGGAGCTATATATTGGGGTGAAAGCTGATCAGAGAAACAGTCACCCTCACCTCACCAACTCCTCAGTCGATCTTGTTTCCAGAAATCCTCAGACTGAAAGCCTGAGTCCTCACCCCTGAGGGTCTCAGTTGAACTGCTGCTCAGTTCCTGTCTCCTCACGCCTTATACACTGTTCTCCACCCAGCCATGTCACTTCCTGGGATTAAAGACATGTGTGCTTTCCAAACAAAGGCATGAGATCTCAAGTGCTGGAATTAAAAGCTTGTGCCACCACTGTCTGACTCTGTTCCCAGTGTGGCCTTGAACTCACAGAGATCCAGACAGATCTCTGCCTCCCAAGTGATAGGATTAAGTGATAGTTGTGCCAGCACTGTCTGGCCTCTATGTCTAATCTAGTGGCTGGCTCTGTCCTCTGATCCCCAGATAAGTTCATTAGGGTACACAATATATTGGGGTTACACAATATATCACTACAACTACTCCTTTATAGAAGCTTGCTGTGGGATATTGCTCTTGTACACTGTAAAGATTTGTCACTCCTATTGGTTTAATAAAACTCCGATTGGCTAGTAGCTAGACAGGAAGTATAGGCGGGGTGACCAGTCTAGGAGAATTCTTGGAAGAGGAATGGTGGAGTCAGCAGTTGCCAGCCAGACGCAGAGGAAGCAACATGAGAACGTCGCACTGAGTAAAGGTACCAAACCACATGGCTAAACATAGATAGGAATTGTGGGTTAATTTAAGTGTAAGAGTTAGTTAGTAATAACTAACCGGCCAAGCATTTATAAGTAATATTAAGCCTCTTAGTTAGTTATTTGGGTAGCAGTTGCTGGATTTTTAGGAAAAGGCAAGGAGGAGAGAAACTTCCCCTACAGAGGTTTCCGTGTTTAAAATTGCTGAATAAAATGTATATTCTTTAGTGTTAGAGTAGAATGTTCTATAGATATCTGTTAAGCTCATTTGATGTGTAGTTTCATTTAATTCTGATGTTTCTCTGAATAGTTTTTTTTTAACCAGATTAGCAGTCTTTTAGAGAAAGTGGTTACTGAAAGTGCCTACTGTTAATGAGTTGAAGGGTACACCAGTGTATGTTGCATATATGTTTAGGATAGTAATGTTTTCTTGGTTAGCTTTTCCCTTTATTAGAATGAAGTGCCCTTCTTAACTCCTCTGATTAGTTTTAGTTTTAATTCTATTTCGTCAGATATTAGGAAAGGGATGCCTGTCTGTTTCCAAGTCCAACATGATTGAAAGATTTTTGTCCATCCTTTGAATCTATTACGGTTCCTATCTCTAAAACTAATATGTATTTCTTGGAAAAAAAACATATAGATGGACTTATTTGTTGACCCAATAAACCAGTCTATGTCTTTTGAATGCAGAATTGAGACCATTAATATTAAAGCTTATTATTAAAAGGTCTGTGTTAATTACACTTATTCTGTTGTTGATTTTTGGTACTGTTTCTGTTTTCAGTGGTACTTTGTGTTTCAGTAACTGTGGTTTCATGTTTATTTGTATGGTCTCTATGCTACGGTCATCCCTGCCTTCAACCTGAAATGTTGGAGAAAGTTCTGAATGTGAATAAATCATATCCATCCCTAGATCAAACTGTAATAGAATCTAAAATAATCTACTGACTGTATGATTGCATTAGATAACAAAATATTTTTTCCTACGAGTGGTTTTAAGTATTGTTAGAAAGATGGCTCAGCACAGAACACAGAGTAACTTAGGTGATCTGAGTTCTCTTCCCAACATCCATGTCAGGTGATGAATAACTATTCCAGCTGCAGAAGACACTGCTGCATCTGGCTTCTGGGCACACCTGCAATCATATACACATACACACATGCACACACACACACACACACACACACACACACACACACACACACACATACAAACACACACACACTACTTAAAGATAATAAATATAAACCTAAAAGTTGTTTTGTATGTATTTCTATGATCTACCTTATATAATTGTACTGATACAATAAAATTAACTGTTTTCAGGTAAATCCTGCAGGAAATGTAAAAGAGAAAGACAAGTTTGCAATGCTATTATGATAGTTTTAAGGACAGCACCAATTTTATAGTAGACAAACAGCATAATTGAAGCAGTTGGACTCAATTTCTGTATCAGACATGCCTAATTTATTAGGCTATTTTCTTCCCCAGTAACTTCATGGACAAATCTGATACAAAAATAAACATCAGTTAATTGATATAGAAATTACAATGAAATAATAATGTAATACCTAATTATCTTTAGTGTGGACATTTATGATGAATGAAAAAGGATAATTTTGGTATAGTGTATCATTAGTTGTTAAATTTTCTACATAATGAATAAAAAGTACCTTGTAAAAATAGTAAAGTAGCAATATATTGTATGACAATTTTAAAGTCTGGATTGCTGCATTCTAAAATATAAGCACGGCAATAACATTTTCTAGAAGGTTGATATCATTTATTCAAATACAATACTGCAAATATTTTTCTTTTATTCACTCATTTCACTGTTTCAAATCTCCTGCTGTGTTTTAATCATTTATTTCTCCAAGTTATGGTAAGATGAGTATGATATACTGCACTTTGTGAAAATTGGTAAGAAAAAGTAAAGTTTTTCCTTTATCTGCTTACTATTTTAAGATTTGTACCTATTTTACAAGAAATCCTGATGTTTTATTTTATGTTCATGAAAAACTTATGAGTTCCACAATGGACATAATATAGCTACATATACATATATAATTAATCAGAATAAAATTGGGAATAATAAAACATAAACATTATATTAGATGTTTATGTTAGAGCAAATACATTAATTTTTCCAAATATAAGGCATTGTGTTTATATTTTCTTTCTATAAAAATTGTCAATGGCAATTAAACACAATCTTTTAAGCTTTAAGGGTATCTTCACATAACATAAAGTGGATCATTGTTGGTATGATATTTATTGACACTCAATACATTCACGAAGTACTATCAGCAGAAGCTCTGTTTAATTTCAGATGCTCTTTCTTAAACACAAGATAACCCTTAAGTAATTATCCTAGCCTTTGCCTAACTCCCTGACATATGAGCCAGTACCCTCTGATATGATTCCCATTTCTCCAAAGATTTCTGAAGTTAAATTTGTTATGTAAAATTAATCTCCCAGATAGTATTTTATCTAACTTTTCCACATACCCATTATATCTGGGTTTATTGAGGTCCTACCGTGATTCAGGACATTGATTTTTTAATATCTGAGTAACATTCTATTCTAGCTATGCATTGTGTTTGTTATCCATTCATCTGTATATTGGCATTTAAGTAGTTTTACCTTTGTTAATAGTAAATATGCAACCAGAATAATTTTTTTTATAAATTGCTATTTGTACATAGTACCTTCTTATTTGTATTAACTCATAAGAATGTAATTTGTAGATATTTAATAATTCCATGTTTAGCTCTTTGAGAAACACTATATTTTTTCCTGTAGTAAAGAAATATTTCATTTTTCCACTATGGGTGACCAAGTATTGCTGTATTTCCATTTCTTTTATAGCACTTAATTTTCATTTTTATTAAAGTCATAGTCACGTCAGAAGTGATAATATATTGCTGTTTTCACTTTAATATTATTAATACCAATGACACTATCTTTTCTTGAGCTTTACTCATTTGAATACTCTTCTTGAAGAGGTATTTATCCTTGTGCCAGTGCAGAAGGTTGACATGCTATTGAGTTTTGCATTCTTTACATATTCTGGTTTATTAAGCACTTGGACATATAGCTACAGATACTTGTCATTATGTATGGTGTATCATCATATTCTTGATAACCTCACTTGAGGAACAAGATGCTTAGTTTTATATAATACGATTTCATAATCCATGCTTTTAAGAACTTATTGCCAAATATGAGATCATAAATTGTTACCACATTTTCTTCTGAGAACATTCTTAAAAATGTCATGTACAAATAATTTCATTATTTTTCAGGTTAAAAGCAATTGGTTTCTTTTGTTAACCTCATGTCTATTAAGACTTCTTATGCAATGATTAAAATGCTTTCACTGGTGAAAGCAGGTATTCTTTTCTTGCACCTGATCTTAATGTGAAAACATTCATCCTTTATTGAAAATAATGTCAGCTGTGGGAAACACACCTCAACATAATGTATAACAAGCCTATAGCCAATATTGAACTAAATTTAGAAACATCCACAAACATTTGAAAAAAAAGTAAGAGGGTCAGCTCTCTCCACGCCTATTGAATATAGTTTTTGAAGTATTAAGTAAAACAATGTAACAGAAAAGAAAGAAGTGAAAGTAATGGAAATGGGAAAAGAAGTTAAGATATTTCTATTTTAAATTATATTACACATTATATAATATAACCTAAATTATCTACACAATAAACCCAAAACTCTTATAACTGGTAATTTTAAGAAAGTTGCAGGATACAAATTTAGAATACAAAATTAACAACCTTATTTAGCATTCACTAGTATACTGAAAAACAAACCAAAGAAATAATTCCTTTCAACATATCCACTATATAACTGACACAGGAATAGTGTCTAGAACATATAAAGAAGTAAAAAGAAAAGAAAAAGAAAAAAATCAGGAAAACAACAACTAAAAAAACTAATCATCCACTTTGGACAGAATTGCTAAGAAACACACAAAAACTTCCACCCTACAAGGTGCTAGTGAAATATAAATGACAACGTCTTTAAGATCATTATCACTACAGTTGCAATAATCAACTCAGAGAGACAAATGACCTGCATACACAATTTCTTGGAGTGCATACTAGTGCAAACTATTTGGAAATCAGACAGGGGACTTCTCAAAAGTTGTTAAGAAGGTTTTGACTGGTGATTTAATGTGTTTATGGAACATAGATTTTGTGAGACCTTGTGATTTTGGTTAGTTTGCTTATTTATACTGGCTGGTAGTAATTGTACTTGTTAATGAATTCAGTGTGACATTTCAAAACATATACTGATTCAATTAGAGTTAGTAATATCTTCTCATTAAAATCTTTCTATATTCAGTTCCTTCAAACTCTTCTCCTCAAAGTTGTATGGTCACCTGCTTTGTTTTTTTTTTTTGTTTGTTTGTTTGTTTTTTTTTTTTTTACAAACAGGCCAACAATACATATTGTGGAAAAGAAAATGTTCAATATATGTTTCCAAACACACAAAATACCTATATATAGAATAACGAAACTAGATTATTTTCTCTCACCCTGCAGAAAACTCAATTCCAAGTGGATCAAGGACCTAAACATAAGACTCATAAAAGTCAGGAATTAAGACCAGTGATAGACAAAAAGAGCTCATGAAACTGAAGAAATTTTTCAGAGCAAAGACACAGTCAACCAAGCAAAGAAGCAGTCTATAGAAAGGGGGGAATATCTACATCTATTTGAGGGCTAGTGTCTGGAATGTAAAACAGACTCAAAAACAAAGACAGTTTTTGGAAGAAAAAATACAAATGGCTTAGAAATAATCTTTAAAGTGGTCAATATCCTTATCTGTTGGACAAATGAACGTTAAATAACTTTGAGATATTATCATGCCCCAGTCAGAATGACTAAGAAAAAGATCAATGGTAACAAGTGCTTGTATGGAAGTGGGGAATGAGAAATACTTATTTACCATTTATGGAAGTGCAAACCAGTTCACCCACCAAGGAAATTAACGTGGAGTTTCCTCCAAAATCAGAAGTAGTCTACCATATTACCCCATTAAACCACTACAGGCAATTGTTCACATTATCCGACTGAACCACTACCAGATTATGAAAGTAATGAACAGGCTTACTCAGTTTTGAAATGGTGAATTACAATAATGACTGGCCTGGCACATATGGCCATTATGCTTTCAGTAGTACTTTTATTGTTCAGTGTTGGGTTAACCTGACTCTTTTGTGTTGCCATATGTATTGTAAGAATATTTTTCCAATTTCTGTGAAGAATTTCATTAAATTTTTTATAAAGAGTGCATCAAAGCTATAGATTGCTGTAAAAGGTTGAGAGAGCATAAATTATTAACAGCAATGCATTTAAGGATCTTAGAAAAAAATCAATGACAAGCTACACAACATGATAAAATAGAAAATGTGTAGATATAATAAAGAAAGGGGATGAATTTACTGAGGTAGAATTTTAAAAATCAATGAGAAAAATCAATGAAATAAAAAGTTATTTTTCTATGAACATGAACATGATTGACAAACATTTAGAATAATGAAGAAAAAGAAGGGAGAAAGATCCAAGTTACTAAGATTAGAATTCAAAAAGTTGTCATCACTACAGACAACTCAGAGTATCCTAGGAAGATTTTTGAAATTATAATATTTAAATTTTATGCTATTTTAAGATGAGAACTATATAAAAGAAATATATGAATATTTAGGTGATTTGACTTATCAAAGTTATATCAAGATGAAGTAAATAATTTTAAAGATCTATCACAACCAACCAGATATAAAAGTAATAATTAAAATTTCCCAATGTTAAAAAAAAAGCCCAAGTCCTGTTTATTCAGTGTAGAGTTTTACCAGACTATCAAGGAAGAATTGATGCCAATACACCTCAAACTATACTGTAAAATAGAAAATGAAGAAAATTATTTATTTATTTTCTACAAATCTAGTTATTACTCTAATAACAAAACCATGAAATACCTAATAAGAAAACAGAAAGAAAGTTACAGGCCAATTTTCTTAGTATAGGTAGACACCCAAAATTCTCAATAAATTGTTATGAAAAAATTCAACTTCACATAAACAAGAAAAAGTACACTATCTAGTACAAACCATCCCAGAGATGCAGGTTGGTTCAACACTGGTAATAAATAAAATTAATCCACCCCATAAGTAGATTCAAGGAGAGAGAGAAATCAAATGATCATCTAATTATATACAGAAAAGGACTTTGGCAAAATCCATCCTCTCTCATAATAAAAATCCTGGAGATCTTAAAATACGGGGGGTGTATCTCAACATCATAAAACCAACAAATTAAAAATCCACAGCCTATATCATAATAAGCAGAAAATTTCCAAGCATTCCAATAAAATCAGGAACAACACAAAGATATCTTCTGTATTCACTGCTTTTCAATGTAGTGTTTGAACTGTGAATTAGAGCCATTACATGAGGAGTTAACAGAAACATATAAGAAAAAAGAAAGTCAAGTATTATTATTTGACATTTGACTAAGATATAATATAACAAATTAAAAGACCTAAAATACTTCACCAGAAAATTCCTGCATCAAAAAACTCAGTCAGCAGAGTAGTAAGATACAAAATTGAGAATAAAGTATCAGTCGCTTTCCTATACACCAGCTACAAACTTATGGATAAAGAAATCAGAGAAAAAAAACTATTCATAATAGCTTCATAAAACAACTTGGAGCAAATTTAAACCAGGAAACATTGAGACAGTGAAAAGGAATTTGAAGAAGTTACCTGACAATGGAAAGAACTGCACTAGTCAAGAAATGGATGAATATTGCAAAAATGGCCATCTTTTTTTATCAACTTTTAAAAATTATTATTGAATTAGCTTTTGAAATTCAAATTTTGAGAGACTTTCAGACTAATTAACTCCAAGTTTATTCTAAAGAAAGTTATCTTTTCAGTAACTCTCTTTTGGTTTAATGTCTTTATGTGTTTCACCTACATGTATTCTGAGTGATAGTTTCTTCTTATTGTTTGCTTTGCATTGAGTTTTCTGTGTTGTTTCATCTTTTAAGGAGACCAGTTTAAGATCAATGTTTCTATTATAATGTTGAGAGGAGTAATTTCTCTGAGTTGTCATGCTACACTATTATTTTTTTATCTCCATTCATTTTGCAATATTTTTCTCTTTTTTTTCTTGGAATGTCTGGCTATTCACTAGTGTCTTACTTAACTTTCATGAATTTATGGAATTAATATATTATTTTCTTTTTTATTTCTAATTCAATTAAGTTACTGAAAAATGTAATCAGTGTGATTTAACATCTCAAGACATATAAATGTCTGTTCTGTGATCTATATAGTATAATATTCACTTATTCCATAGAAGGATGCCCTTTGCTTCTTATCATGAAGTAACTTGAGTAATATGTTGACATATGTGGCTTATAATTCCACCCAAATATTCCACTTTTCTTATTGACATGTGGCCTTTGCATAAGGAAAAAGATCTTTATCAGAAGACAAGTATACTGCTTGGAAGAGATGAGATCTTGTTAACATGATGAATCAAAAGAAAACATAAACTTCACCTCTCCAGATATTATATGCTGTCAACTTGGTTAGTCTTTGGTACCCAGTTGTTTAAATAAATACAGTCCTACATGCTATACTGAAGATATTCATCACATGTGACTGACAATTAAATTGTAGGCTATAGTTGAGTGAATGATATTTACTCTCTATGTTACGGGTCCATCTCAGCAAGTTATTGTAAGTCTTTAAGAATATAAACCTGTGATCCTAGAAACAGAAGTTGACCTCAAAACAGGATTTTGATGAAAATGTCTGATAACTAGTCTATCAGCTTTCCCTGGGATTTCAGTTTCATAATTGCAAGAGCCAGATTTCTTTTACCTATCTATCTATCATCTATCTATCTATCTATCTATCTATCTATCTATCTATCTATCTATCTATCTATCTATCTATCTGTTTTTTAGTAGCACACATCTTCTTAAGTTCCTTTTTCATTTTTCATACCAACCACAGTTCAACCTCCTTTCTTCCTCCTGCTCATCCCCTATCTTCTCCCCACCATCCCTCCACTCCACAGAGAGGGAAAGGCCTCCCATGAAGAGTTAACAAAGTCTGACAAATCAAGTTGGGAAAGGGATGATTGAGTTGGGGGAAGGACAGAGAGGGAGAACAAGGAAATAATCATATTTCTAATCTCTCTCTTCTCTCTGTCTTTCTATTTCTTTGTGTCTCTCTCTGTCTCTATCCACTCTGATGCTTTCTGAGTCTGTTTCTTTCTCCATGTTTCTCTCTACCTTTATATAGACATAAACACACACACACACACACACACACACACACACACACACACACACACACATATACACACACACACACACATACTATAAGAGATGTGTGTACTTTGTTGTTCTCTGGAATATAATGATTAACTATTAAAAGCTATTTTTATTAAATAAGGAAGAAAACAAAAATGTTTCTGACTTCAAAATTTCTCTTAAACTCCCTACAAACTTCTAGACATGAAATAATAAATGTTTAAAAAACAAAGTGTTAAAAATGTATTGTTTTCACAGTTTTATAATGACTTATTACAACAAACTTATCCAATAAAAACCTGAGAAACATGACAACTCTCTTGAAATAACATGAACAAATGAGGATGAGACAAATGATATTCAGTGAAAGATATACTTTGCATGTTATAAATGTATAAAATCTATCTCTAAGATTGACAGCAGACTTATTTATAAGTAGATTTTTTTGTGGGGATTTTTCAAGACAAGGCTTCTCTGTGTAGTTTTGGTGCCTGTCCTGGATCTCTCTCTGTAGACCAGGCTGGCCTCGAACTCAGAGATCCATCTGGCTCTGCCTCCCCAGTGCTGGGATTAAAGGCGTGTGCCACCACTGCTCTGCAAAAAAAGTAGATTTTTGTCTTTGTTCTTCAAAATTTTCTCTATGTCTTATTTCCAAGTACATCTATTTTCAGTTGTCTTTTGATTGCTCATTATTTCCATGTTGCTACATGATTATAATATTAAACCACTCAATATTGTAAAAGTCTAATAAAGTGTAAAACACCTATTTCAATTAATAAATGTATTTAATTCATTGTATACAAACTGAATTATGTTTTTGAATTTATAATTCATTTCATTAGGCAGATCTTTTCTTGATTTCTCAGGATTACAAAAAAGCAAATATCACCAATTTTAGTTCAATAATTTTTCAAGTGCTTTTGTTTACTTCCATAAAACCCCTTACATTTTTGCTAATAGGATGAGAGATTTACTTTCCTCTTCTGAGTGTATATCACATCCTGTTGACTAGCAGATGAACACAGAAACACTGAGTGGGATAATAGCGCTCCTAATGTGAAGCAGACTTGTCTCAGCTTCCTCCACTAATTATACACCCGGTTCCATATGCCATCTAGAAACTTCTAAAGTCTCCAACAAAACGGTGTTCAAAATATAATATGGATAATATATCTAAACAAATAACATTGTCTGGTTTTAAATGATGAGTAGATAGATAGATAGAAAGATAGATAGATAGATAGATAGATAGATAGATAGATAGATAGATAGATTGTAGCTTCTGAGTGTGAAGAGTTTCAATATTAAACCATTTTAGATAAAAACGTAAATATAAGGCATTAAATTGCTAAGTTAAAGGTCAGAGTGTGACTAATGCATACTTTTGAACATTAGTATATAATAGTTTATTCTTATTAAAAAAAAAGCTTATTCACAAAGTACCTTATACAATTCATTTTATTTAAATAAAACAGATACATTTGTTTTATATTAGAAAAAAAAGCAATTCAGAAATAGTGCATTTGAGTTTTCATAAGTGAAATCAGATAAAATAAAGTCAAAAGTTGTTTCTACGTCAATTTCCTAAGAAATACTGAATCTATAATTAGCTGTTATTACTGAAAAGTGCTTCCAAAATCAAACTGTGTATGCCAGACACAAAACATGTATCTTTATTGGTATAAATCTGAACATTTAAAACATTAGTTTAACAACTTTTTTAAAGGACATGGGATTACATCATTTTAATCCTTCCCTTTCCTTCCTTCTTACCCTCCCAGCTTTCCTCCCTCAATCCCCTCCCACATCTCCCCTATACTCTCAAGTTGACAGCTTCTTGATTATTCTTGCTACATACATACATACATAATACATAAATACATATATGTGTGTATCTAATCTATCTGTCTGTGTGTCTGTCTGTCTACCTACCAACCTACCAACCTACCTATCTATCTATCCATCTATCTATCTATCTATCTATCTATCTATCTATCTATCTATCTACCTATCTATCTATCTATATGTAAGTACAAATTTACATAATACAACCTGCTTTATCCAATTTTGTTGTTTGTGTGTATATTGTTTCAGGGCTACCCATTCTGTATTGTATAACCAATGAGAAGGCTTTTCCTTGGGAAAGGCTGAATCTCCTCCCAGCACTCCTTAGTTACCCATGGTTCAAAATGACCATTCAAAAGGATGGAGCTTGTTTGTATGTTTGTTTGTTTTTTACCTGGTACTAGATTTATTTTTATTAATCTCTGGTTGTTGTGGGGAAATTTTTCACATTGTCAGCCCAAGTGGCTTTAATGTCCTATGTGTGTGAGTGTGTGTTTTTGTCTGTATGGGTACCCATGTATGAGTATTATATACATGAATATACACATACATGTGGACATTGTATATAAGTGACATATATATGTATTTATATGTGTGTATATGTATGTATACAAGTATAATTTCATGTATTGTGTATAATTTTAGGTAAATCTAAACTGATGTGATTCCTTGAGGATTCATCACACAACTTGAGTGTTATTTGTCCCTCATCTTCCTTTCTCCTTTTTGAACTTCCCCCTTCTTTTCAGTGAGAGCCCTCTTCCCATTCCCCCATTTCCCACTTTATATCATCTATACTCTGCCATTCCACTCTCAAGCCTTGTGCTCACCTGAGGTCCGTTTTCACATTACTGGTTTTCATGTTGTATATTCACATCTGAGGATATGTTGCTAGGCACAGGAGAAGGGAGAGAATATGTGTCACTGGTGTTTCTGGGTCTGGGTGACCTCACTCATTATAATCTTTATAGGTCCACCCATGCACCTACAAATTCCATGACATCATTTCTCTTTATGGTTGAAGAGTAGTCCATTGTATTTATAGACCAAATTTTTATTATCCATTTATCTGTTTAGAGCATTTTGAAAATGGTATCAACTTCTTATTTTGTTATATTAACTTTTAGACAAATTGCACCAAACAAAATATTGGCAGTTTATGTGCATTGCTTTAAAAATGAACTAAAATATACAAAAATATTGAGCTTAAAATGTGCTAATCATATTTTTAATGTTTCCACATTTACATAATTTTATAAACAGATCTTCTAACACATATTTTCCTAGTATGTCTATCTAGTGTACTCTGTTTCTGTTTCTGTTTTATTTAGATTTTTTTTCCAATCTGGGCAGTTCAAAGGCCATTTTTATCAAGCTTATAATGAATAATCATTGAAGTAACTAAGCTGAGTATTTTCATTTTACTGAACCAAATATATAGTGTTAGTTCAATGTACAAATATGCTTGGACATAAAAACTCTCAGGTATCTTCAGGACTGTCATCAGTTTTAATAATGAAAAAAATTAGAAGTACTTTTTGACATACTTGATTTTTTTCCTTCAGAGAACTAACCAAAATAGTGTATGCAATTATAGTGATCTTTTAAGAGCAGAAAAAAAATCCTCAGAACTCAGAGAATGGTTTCTAACACATGGAGTTCCATCTGCTGCCTGCTCCACTTTTAAAGTACAGAGCCCACATCATGGAAAGTCAGTAAGCTGCATTCAGAACCAGAGAAGAGCTGAACTTTGTTTTTCTGCAACAAGTAGGTGCATTAATCTAGGAAAAGGGAATTACTTACACTGGCCATCCTCTCCTATTAACCAATAAATCTGCATTAGGAGCTTGCTGCAAATGAGTATGCATACCTAATATTTTGGGAAAAAGTATAAATATTGAAGAGGGCATTCATAAAAGTAATTATCACCTGAATTGTACATGTCACTATTCAGTACTCAGACTAGCCCAGTGATCCTTATAGTTAAAAATCTTTGAAGCCCTTTAGATACTTCTGTTTAATAAACCTCTAATCCAAAATAATAAATTTATAGAGAATTTAATGAATTTTAAAATAGCAGTAATAGATGCATGTTAATATATCAGCATATTTTAATGAAGACCAAAACATAAATTTGGTAAATCAAATTAATTCAAAGTAGCGACAAAACATTACACGTTAATATAAATAGCATGTATTAATAAAAAAATCTGCAATGGGTGTCATAGTTTGCTTAAAGCAGTCTGCTGACTTAGGAGATCTACATGTTCTGTCTTATATTAATACACAATACAACATGCTGCCTTGGGAAAATTTGACCTGGCAAATGTAGTATGATGATAGCATGTTTTTTTTTTTTAATTTTAATTTATTTTGCAATACAATTCAGTTCTACATATCAGCCACGGATTCCCTTGTTCTCCCCCCTCCCGTCCCCCTCACCTTCCCCCCAACCCCCCCCATTCCCATCTACTCCAGGGCAAAGCCTTCCCCACAGACTGAGGTCAACCTGGTAGACTCAGTCCAGGTAGGTCTAGTCCCCTCCTCCCAGGCCGAGCCAAACAATCCTGCATAGGCCCCAGGTTTCAAACAGCCAACTCATGCAATGAGCACAAGATCTGGTCCCACTGCCTGGATGCCTCCCAAACAGATCAAGCCAATCAACTGTCTTACCCATTCGGAGGGCCTGATCCAGTGGGGACCCCTCAGCCATTGGTTCATAGTTCATGTGTTTCCATTCATTTGGCTATTTGTCCCTGTGCTTTATCCAACCTTGGTCTCAACAATTCTCGATCATATAAACCCTCCTCATTCTCGTTGATTGGACTCCCAGAGATCTACCCAGGGCCTAGTCATGGATCTCTGCATCCAGATCCCTCAGTAGTTGGATGAGGTTTCTAGCACAACAATTAGGGTGTTTGGCCATCCCATCACCAGAGTAGGTCAGAGTTCGGGCTGTCTCTTGACCATTGCCAGCAGTCTGTTGTGTGGGTATCTTTGTGGATTTCTGTGGGCCTCTCTAGCACTTTGCTTCTTCCTATTCTCATGTGGTCTTCATTTACCATGGTCTCCTATTCCTTGTTCTCCCTCTCTGTTGTTGATCCAGCTGGGATCTCCCGCTCCCCCAAGCTCTCTTTCCCTCGACCCTCGCCTTTCATTACCCCCACTCATGTCCAGGCTGTTCATATAGATCTCAATCCATTTCTCTGTCATTGGGCGATCCCTGTGTCTTTCTTGGGTCCTGTTTTCCAGGTAGCCTCCCTGGTGATGTGAGTAGCAGACAAGTCATCCTTGTTTCATGTCTAGTATCCTGCTATGAGTGAGTACATACCATGTTTGTCTTTCTGATTCTGGGTTACCTCACTCAGGATGATTTTTTCTAGATCCATCCATTTGTCTGCAAACCTCATGATGTCATTGTTTTTCTCTGCTGAGTACTATTCCATTGTGTATATGTACCACATTTTGTTTATCCATTCTTCAGTTGAAGGGCATCTAGGTTGTTTCCATGTTCTGGCTATTACAAACAATGCTGATATGAACATAGGTGAACAAGTGCTCTTATGGTGTGGTTGAGCATTCCTTGGGTATATGCCCAAGAGTGGTATAGCTGGATCTTGGGGGAGATGGATTCCCAATTTTCTAAGAAAGCGCCATATTGATTTCCAAAGTGGTTGTACAAGCTTGCATTCCCACCAGCAGTGGAGGAGAGTTCCCCTAGCTCCACATCCTCTCCAGCATAAGGTGTCTTCAGTGTTTTTGATCTTAGCCATTCTGACAGGCGTAAGGTGGTATCTCAGAGTTGTTTTGATTTGCATTTCCCTGATGATTAGGGATGTTGAGCAATTCCTTAAATGTCTTTCGGCCATTTGAGTTTCCTCTGTTGAGAATTCTCTGTTTAGTTCTAGTTAAACAACTAAACGTACAGAATAAAGAAAGAATATTAAGAGCAGCAAAGGAAAAAGGCCAAGTGACATATAAAGGCAAACCCATCAGAATAACACCCGATTTCTCAATGGAGACTTTGAAAGCCAGAAGAACCTGGACAGATGTAATGCAGACACTAAGAGACCATGGATGTCAGCCTAGACTAATATACTCAGCAAAACTTTCAATCACCATAGATGGAGTGAACAAGACATTCCATGACAAAGCCAGATTTAAACAATACTTATCCACAAACCCAGCCCTACAGAAAGCACTAGAAGGAAAATTCCAACCTAAGGAAGTCAGATACACCCTCGCAAACACAGGCAACAGATAAAGCCACAGCAGTAAACCCCAACGTATAGAAGTACACACACATCACCACCAAAAAATAACAGGAATGAACAATCACTGGTCATTAATTTCCCTCAATATCAATGGACTTAATTCACCTATAAAAAGACATAGGCTTACAGAATGGATACGAAAGCAGGACCCATCTTTCTGCTGCATACAAGAAACACATCTCAAATTCAAAGATAGACACTACCTAAAAATAAAAGGCTGGGATAAGACTTTCCAATCAAACGGTCTTAAGAAACAAGCGGGTGTAGCCATCCTGATATCCAGCAAAATAGACTTCAAACTAAAATCAATCAAAAGAGATCAAGAAGGGCATTACATACTCATCACAGGAAAGATCCACCAAGAAGATAGCATGTTTTAAAGGATATGTATCATGATCAAAGGTTCCTGAAGATGTGAGTAGACAGTGTGCAACAGCTACTGAGAAAAACGGAGGTGATAGGGAGTCCTAAAGCCAACCGACAACAATGTCACCAACTTCCTGTGAATTAGCTCTATCAAATGAATTGCTGATAGCTGAATCAGGAAGCCATCTCCTTGCTTTTTTTTTTATTAAGTTTATTTGTTATACTTCAATTGAAACACCAGACTAAAATTATGATTGTGCATCTCATCAAACTTGTCCTACACCAGTATCATCACAGGAAAATGACAACACTGGATGCAGAAAACCATGTCACACAGCATAAACTTGTTTCCCATCCAGTGAACTAATCCTCTTTTACAACATGGCAAAGCGGTAGTCCATAAAGGCAAAGAATAATTGTGAATAACTTCTTTCTTTTAGGTAAATACTATCCCCTTTGAATTCAGATGTTGTATAGGAAAATGTAGAAGAAATAATTCAGCCACTGAGAACCAATAACTGTACATCTTAACATTTTATCACCTCACTTTATACTTGCTTTATTTACTAAACATTTCCAGGAACAGAGATATAAATTAAATTTGCAGTTGTATAGTTTGCCAGTACATTTAAGATACATAGTTGACAAAAATCAGAATTATTTGTTTAAATATTTTACTTTTGTATGTATAACTGTAATTGGATGTATTAAGAGTTATTATTCATAATATACCTCATAATTATAATAAATATATTGACCATAATTGAGCATAAACTCTTATGGAAAATATATGTAGGGCTTGGGAAGGTAACTCAATAAAGAACTTGCTAATCAAGTAAACAAACTGGAGTTCAGATCCACAGCATTTACTTAAAATGTTGAGTATAACAGTCTATAATCCCAAGCCTCAGAATGCAGAGATAGGAGGATTCCTGCACCTCACTGGGTAGGTGTTCTTGCTGACTTATTGAGCTCCAGGCTTAGCAGGAGAACATATCTATACAAAAGAAATGAAAAAGAAAAGAGTGGATAATGATAAAGGAGAAGATGACCAATTCCAACTTTTGGCCACCAGATACATGTGCAAAAACACACAACTCCCAAACATGTGCACATTTATAAATCTGTACATTTATACAATCCACATATTGTACACACACACACACACACACACACACACACACACACATATATATATATATATACACACACACACGCGTACAAATTGTGTCTCAAATATATCATTCTACAAGTGTAGTCAAATTCTGTATCTTATAGCTTTAAAAGATTTGTATATAAGATCACAGAATGAATTTAAATCTTACACATACAGCAATGATTTCAAAATTTAAAAAATACTCATTGTGCTATAAGAGATACATAACAAAGGAAAATTCAAAATTATTTAGGAGTCCAGAGAGATGAGATGGTTTGGGAGTCAAGCATGCCCATTGCCCATACAAAGGGCTTGAGTTCAGTTGAAAATACACATTTCAGGCAGCTCACAACTACCTGCAAGTCCGACTTAAGCAAGAATTGGTCTCTGTGGTACATGCTTATGTATACATACAAACATATACACATACAGTCACAAATGTGCACGCACGAACATGACCATGCACACACACACACACACACACACACACACACACACACACACACACACACACACACATACTTATATACAGTGAAAGATAATAAATTTTAAAAGTATTGTTTGAGATATCATTTTAAGTTAGAAATTAGTATGCAGTTCAGATGGCTTTATTCACAACTAAAATGAACAAGACATGTGATCGCTTTCATGGAAAAGTTCAAGGAAGATACAATATATTAAAATTATAAGATGAAAAAAGGAAATGGATAGAAATAATTGGCTATTAAAACTAGAATTTGTTCATTCAAGGTAAACACAACAACTGTCACATGATTTACTTTGTCAGACATGTCTTTAGACACAGCAACAGATTGCACAATGGCAATAGTAATTCTGAAATAGCTTAGATTATTCCTATACTTCTGTGAAGGTTTTTCGTACTGTCCTTTTGAAACAAAGCAGCTGTTGTGTTACCAGGAGGCTAAGGTTTGTGGTGGCCACCCAAATAATCTCAGTTTATACAGTCTCTGAGGTCACTAAGGACAACACAAGAGGGACAGGGATTTGTCCATCTGTTGAACCTCTATTGTACATCTGTAAAAAGAAAAGACACCATAGAAAACTCAATGCCCTTGTAAGACAAAATGGATTTTTTTTTTGAGGTCTCACCATCAGTAGTGAAGGTATTTAGAACATGTGAGCCATTGCAAGCAAATTCTTCAGATACCAAGGACAGCCAATGGCAGACGTCAAACTACTCTTCTGTAGACTTCTGAAACCTGAAAAGCAGACCATGTGCAGCTTAGATGTGGAACATGAGGTGAGACATTTGATGAGACTGTTAGCATTTGTATTTTGATAAAGAATATTATGGGATCCTTCTGGGTTGATAGTTGGTACTTGATGTTAAAGAAGTAATTCATCAAAAAGAATGTAAAGCAATAATTTAAAGAACTTTTGCTAGAAATTATGGCTGATTTAAGTAGTGGAGTCAGTGATGTTTTAAATATCAATCTTTTTCTCACATGAACTTAACTCAGCTTTACAAGTATTTCCATTATCACTACTTTTGTTAAGGCTATAATTTGAGAATGCACGATCTTTGGTTTATAGAATCCAAACTGAATATCATTGTTTTTTTTCTAGGGTTGGAAAGAAAAGAAACTTCAGGACTAATACCATCATCCCCATTTTTCACCAGTTTTTTACTCTTTTCCATATATTTCACATATGGTGCTCCAAATTTTAGTAACCACGGTGAAGGTAGTGAATAGTTACAACAGGTGTTCATGAATAAAACCGAATAAAAACTTAACAGCTCTTCAATTTTGTAACAGCGTAGTTGCACTACTGAGCTTTCTAGGCAGTGCATGAAGTTTGTTCCCCACAGTAATTAAGTAGTACAAACATGTGAACCCAAATGACAGTCTTACATGTTGCAGTCTACCAGCTCTTGGAGACAGTATTTACACCATGTTTTCTCTGCACCATGTTCATTTACATATATTTAGTAACAGTACATAGTTTACTAGTCTCAGATTTAACCTAGTTGTAGATTTCTAGACAACATTAAACTACCAAAATTAAAATAATGTTAATAAATATAGAAATTATGTATAAGCCTAAGTCATTTTTCTGGCTTTATTAAATAATGTTTACTCACCTATTTTGCTCATTAAGTTTGTATCGAGAGATAATAAATGTAATTAGAACTTGTAAAAGACATTCCACATGAACAAAGTGGACTGCTTTTAACAGCTGTAAATATTAGTAACAACAACTATTCCCAAGTTTGGGAATGTGAATTTTTACTTCTTTGAAATTGACTTTCTATCTGCACCACACAGCCATATTTCGTATTCTGTGAGTGGGAATTGCTTTTGTTTTAGTTTGTTTTCTTTTTCTGTTGTTTTTTTTTAACAGATTCACTATAAGAAAAATGCATCTCCCACAAAGTCTTAACTAATGAAAAGTGGGCCTTCTATTAATTTTAAAAAGTGTTTACATTGTTACATATGTAATAATACTTTAAAGAGACATTTTTTAACAAAATGTAGTAAATATTTAAAATGTGATTTTAAAAGTTGACATGTCCATCCAAAGTTATATAAAAAACACTAAACTATTTCATTTTTAAAACAAAATTAATAAAGGCATTTTAGACAGACCACATGGATTTGTGGGAAATTAATCATTTATTTTTGCTACATCCTTTAAAAAAATCAACAACTAGTTTTATTCTAAACTGGCAAGGGATTTATGTGGAGTTACTTTCAATAATGAAAATACAAATTCAAACATCTTGGAGATACCATCTTACCCTAATCAAGATAACTAAGATCAAAACTACAACTAACAACCCATTCTAGTGAGGATGTGGTAAAAGGGAAACCTTTGTCTAGCCAGTCTGGAAACTGATGTTAAGAATTTCCCACAAAACTAACAATAAATCTACAACATAACTCAATTATACCAGTCTTTGGAATATGTCCAAAGGACTAGATAGTCTACTCCACAGACACTTGCTCAGCCATGTTCATTGACACTCTATTCACAGCAGCTAGGAAATGGAATCAAACTAAATAATTTTCAATTAGTGAATGGATAATAAAACTTTGGTGCATATACACAACAGAATTGTATTCAAATAAAGAAAACAAGGTATTTAGAAACAGAAGGATACGTGGACCTAGGATTGTTTTACTGAGGTAACCCGGACTCAGAAATTCAACTGACACATGTTCTCTCTCATCTGTGACTTCTAGATCCAGTTTTTAAATGTGAATACATAAACTGGAAAAACCACAGAAAACAGAAAAGTAAAAAATGTCCAAGGGGGTAGGTAAAAGAGCTCTAGAGCTCCAGAGAGGAGACTAGCAGGATGCAGGTGATATGAAGAGTGATGGGAAAGCAGGAATCTATATCTATATCTATATCTATATCTATATCTATATCTATATCTATATCTATATCTATATCTATATCTATATCTAAATCTATATCTATATCTATATCTATATCTATATACCCTTTCTATCTAACTTTAGCATCTATCTATATCTATCTATCTATCTATCTATCTATCTATCTATCTATCTCTTTTCTCTATCTAACTTTAGCAACTGAATATGAAAAACAAAAAGAAGAGGCACAGAAGACGATAAGAGATTAAATTCTTTTGATTTGGCCAAGCCTGAAAGAATCAAAAGGAATTCACTAATTCAGTTTAATATAGTTCATTTTCATTCAACAGTGACTCCCTCTTACACAGAATATTTCTGTCTTCCAACCCTTACAACACCAATGACTACATTTTTCAGCCCTACTAGAATTTTATATATGAAAAGGTAAAATTTTAAATTATATTAATTTCTGTGAAGTATATAAAGTACTTACTCAAGTTTCTTTATTTTTCTCACATATGAAACTGGCCCTACAGCTGGGTATGTTGGTGCACATATTTGACCTCAGCACTTTGGAGACATGGACTGGTTGGTTTTCTGGCGATAGAGATTCCAAGGCCAAAGAGGGTTACATAGTGATCTTCACCAACCCCACATCTGACAGAGGGTTGATCTCCAAAATGTATAAAGTACTCAAGAAACTAGACTTCAAAAAACCAAATAATTCAATTAAAAATGGAATATAGACCTCAACAGAATTCTCTATAGAAGACTCTCAAAAGGCAGAGATCATTTAAAGATATGTTCAGTGCTGGAGCTCACTAAGTTTCCTAGTGGCTGTACCCAGCAGGACTGCATAAGAAGTTGATTGAACCATGGGCCTGGATACCAGGTGACTGTAACTAGCAAGGGGGGGATCTTTTGCTCCAACCCTTGTCGTTGTTATAAATAGACCTCTGGAATAAAGTTCTGGGCCAGTGAATAAAGATCCAGGCTCACCCGAGTCTATCCTATGTTTTCTGTCTGTTTCTTTACTCTCTATTTCTAACTAAGTCTCTTATCCCTCATTCCTCAAGATTTCTTGAGATAAGCAAGTGTGGAGGCTGGTCCCCTACAGTTCAACATCCTTAGCCATCAGGGAAATGCAAATTAAAACAACTCTGAGATTCCATCTTACACCTGTCAGAATGGCTAAGATCAAAATCACAAATGACAGCTTATGCTGAAGAGCATGGGAAACAAGGGGAACACTCCTCTGTTGCTGGTGGGAGTGAAAACTTGTCCAGCCACTTTGCAAATCAATATGATGGTTTCTCAGAAATTGGGAATCAATCTACCTCAAGATCTAGCTATACCACTCTTGGGCATATAACCAAAGTATGCTTAATCATGCCACAAGGACACCTTGCTCAACTGTACTCATAACTTGGAAATAAGATACATGCCCCTCAACCCAAGAATGCATAAAGAAAATGTAGTACATTTACTCAATGAGGTATTGCTTAGGTGTTAAAAAATAATGATAGGAAATTGGAAGGCAAATGGATGGAACTAGAAAAAATCATCCTGAGTGAGGTAACCTAGACCCAGAAAGACAAACATAACTACTCATAAGTGGCTATTAGCTGTAAAATAAAGGATAACCATGCTATAATTTACAGACTCAGAGAGGCTAGGTAACAAGAAGGGCTTAAGGGGGTTTGCATGGATCTCCCTGGGAAGTGGAAAAGGAAGAGATCTCTTGGGTGGACTCGGGGTAGGCGGGGATGGGAACTTGAGGGATCAAGTTAGGGGTGGATGGAGGGGGAGAGTACTGAAAGAGATGACAGGAAGAAGGGGTCATTTTGGGATCAGGTAGAAACATGATGCAAGGAAAATTCCCATGAATCTACAAGGATGACCCCAAGTAAGACTCGCAGCAATATCAGACATGTAGCCTGAGCTGGCCATCTTGTGTGATCACATTGGTGACTATCCCAATTATCATCAGAGACCCTTCATCCAGTAACTGATGGAAACCAATTCAAAGACCCACAGCCAAACATTAGGCCAAAGTTGAGGAATCATGCTGAGGAGAAGGAGGAAGGATTGCTAGAGGCAGAGGGGTCAAGTACACACAAAAAAACCCACACAAACCACTAACCTGACTCATAGGAACTCACAGAGTCTGAACAAACAACCAGGGAGCCTGCATGGGATGGACCTAGGCCCTCTACATACGTGTGACAGTTGTGTAGCTTGATTAACTTTTGGGACTCCTAACAATGGAAGCAGATGCTATCCCTAACGCTTTGGCTGGCTCTAGGGAACCTATTCCTTATACTGGATTGCCTTGCCCAAACTTGATACAAGGGGTGGTGCTAAGTCTAACTACAATTTTATATGCTATGCTTTGTTAATACTCTGGGAGGCCTGCTCCTTTCTGAACAGAACCAGAGGAGGAGGTAGGGGGAAGAAATCGGAGGGAAGAAGGAAGGGGAAAGTGAGGTTGGGATATAAAATAAATAAATTAAACAAATATAAAAATGAACTAAATTCCTTTAGCTCTGGTTAACATGGCTGCTCAATATCGCCTGACATCATGATTGCTATTTGAAGAAATGAATCACTTGTTGTTGCTTTTGTAGTATTCTACATCCTTCTTTTCCTTCCTTTAATCTCAATAGCTTATCTCATTGTTCTTTTCTGCTTCTCACAGGGTCTTTTGTTTCTAAAGATTAAGAGGTATCAGGACTCTGATCTCCTCTTCTTTTCTATTTATTGCCCTACCAGGTGTTTTTTGTTTTTGTTTTTGTTTCATTTTTTATACTAGATAAATTCACATATTTATAGCAGCCCTATGTCTCAGATGTCTCATTTGTACAACCAACTCTATGTTTGACAGATCACTAAGTATCAGTTGCTAAAATTCCTTACCAATAACAGGTGTAATCAACTTCCACCTAGCCCTTTTCCCAAAGGACAAATAAAAAACTGTGGTATGGTTGACCAAAATTCACTGTCAAAGACTAATGAGTTTATGGGGCCTTCTTCAAGAGAGTAGGTAAAGGGTTATTTTATTTTAGAGGTGCTGGGGGTCTTTCTCAGCCTCTAGAACAGATCATACCTAGAAAGTCTTTAATCAGCATAGATGAGTGTTTCCAAAAAAAATCACATAGAGGATCCCCTACCCCCAGTGACCCCATGCCTATATACTCTAGCTTCTCCCCAAGGCCATGTACATATACCATGTGGTATAGACTGGTCGGCTACTCAGGTGAGGGTTTCATGACCCTTTTTTAATAATCCGTGAGAGGGCATAAATAGTCAATGTCCTAGGCTTGGGTAAGTCTTTTGCAAGTGTGTGCAACTGAGCTCCCCAAAGAAGGTGGTCATTTGGCTTGGAGGACAGTCACTGACAAGATCCAGTAGTACACATTATTTAAAGAACTCATTTGTTATTTCTTCCTTTTTTCCCCTAGTTTTAGTTCATGGAAAACTCATTTTTGTAGACACTAGGGCAAAAACTTCTGAGGCTTGTTCTCTGCCATTAACATACTATGTATCAAATCTCTTCACTAGTAGTATTGGTTCCACCTAAAATGTCTAATCCAAGGAACAGTTGTTACCTCTGTAGAAGGATCATAACCTATTACCTTGAATCACTGAAGCTTTCTAACATGTAGCTTCCATGTCATCACATTCAGTTTATTATTTCCAGAGTAGAAATTTGACATTTATATTAAGTTTCCACAAGTAAATCACATAGATCTCAGTGTACTGTTCTCTGATGACCTTTGACCAGTCACCCTTCATTCATATACCCATGAATTTAATGTATTCTGTTTTCGTAGAGTTTTGCTTCATTTTGAACTTTATGCCTAGACTAATATAATATGCACAACTTTGTTTGACTTATTTTTCTTTTCCATAATTTTTCTGATGTTCATCCATGATATTTTTATAAATTAAAAGATCATTTTCTCCCTTACTGATGATTCATACTACCTAATATAAGAGTCAGTCTCCTGCCTTGAATGACAGAATATATGACAGAAACAACTTAAGAGTAGAAAGGGGTTTATTTGGGTTTATGATTTCAGAGGAATTCACTGTGTCCTGCTGGGAAGCCATGACAGCAAGAATGGAGTGATCCACAGCAACAGGAGCATGCAGCCTAACTCCTCACACAGTAACCTAATTAGGGAGCAGGGTAAGTTAGTTAGGAATTACAGATGAATATAACCCTGGAGGTCCACCTTCAGTAACCTATCTCTTCCAGTGAGGCCCATATTGAAGATCTCCCAAGGCTTCCCAAAGCAGTGCAAATAGTTGCAGACCAAACATTCAAATACATAGGAGTCTGTAGAGGAAATTTCACATTCAAATATTTATGTATGAATATGGGAGAATTTATGTAACTATATTATCATAGATGGGTATTATTTGGACTATTTATGTTTTGAGTCTATAATGAATAAAGTTTTTAATGGAGATCCGTGTACATAGTTGTTATATAAATTAGCTTTCATTTCCTTTGGATAAATCTCTAGAAAGAGAATTACTCAGTCTTCGGGTTTTTTATATTTGATTTCCTAAAAGCTATGAAGCTGTTTCAAAAGGATGCACCATCTAATTACTTTCCCAACAGCAATTTTAGAGATTTTGAATAGTCTTGTATCACCAGTATTGGTTTAATTTAGTCATACTAAAGGATGGTAAATGGCATCTAATTGAGATTGTAATATTTATTTCCCTTATGGCTAATGAAACCAACCATCTGTGTTTGCTTTTGGCCATATATGAACTTTTCTTTGCTAAGTATCTCATCAAGCTCCTGCTTTAATGAGCTATTTTTCTTTTGTTATTTATATGTTAGAGTTTTGTCAGGGAGTTCTTTCATTCTACTGTACTTAACCATTAGAAAATAACCATCTGTCTTTCGGTCTTAATTTTATAAATCCACTTTCAGTACAGTAACATATTTCAAAGTGCATGTTGAGTCTTTCCGTATTTTAAGGTATTAATATTTTTATAATACAAAAAGATATTTGTTTAGCCATTCTGCCTAGAAACAATGTTTTTCCTGTGTTCATATCCAATTCATATTCTTGCTGTCATCACAAATGTTGACATTATTATTATTATTTGATATACCCATTTATGTAAGTATTAAATATATAGAATTACATCAGTTTCCCCATTGCTTCTCTCCATTTTGCATCTCCAACATTCTCCACTTTCAAGTGATAATATCTTTCCCTTTAATGATTATTGTTACACACACACATATACACACACATACATATATGTACAAAAATAAATAAATACAATCTGCTGAGTCTTCTTTTGTTGTTTCTGTGTCTATGGATTCAGTGCTGACACCTATACATAAAACCCATGAGGAAGGGCTCATCCCTAGGGAAGATTAGATCTTTTTCTCTCAGCAGTCATTCCTAGGAGAGATTGTCTCATGGCAGATTCCTGGTATTCTGGTTCTTAGAATCAATCTGCCTCTTCTTCTGCAATGTTCTCCGAGCCATATATGCAGGAGTTATACTATAGATGTGTCTATTGAGGCTGGAATACCCATAATAAGTTAGTCTCTGGATTTTGTCCAATTGTGTTTTTCTGTCATGTTATGCAGTTGCCTTAAAGATTTCTTCATTGAAGAGGGGTAGTTATCTGAGAGTAAAAGACAAAGATTTAAAATGTAGTAAGTGATTGCACTGGTTATGATGAGTTCTTTACTAATCCAGTATCCACAGGAACCTGGCTAGGTTTCCATAATCAAGCATGATTTCCCTTCTGTTGAATGGGCCTTAAATCTGATTAGACAGCCACTGGTTGCCACCAATATGTGAGTGCCACTTTTTGCACTTTTACAAATAATTTTCCATGCTAGTGATTGGCATGATTCATAGATATTGTCGCTTCTCTGCTCAGATTGCATGGTCCTTTCTGGCACCTTGAAAGCCGGACAACAGGAAGTCACATCCAGCTCAAATCATCTGAATCCTTTGTCCGAGGTGTGCAGAGTCTTCAGTAATAGAGATAGACCTTAAAACCTCAACCCCTGAGATGCAACGAATGGCCACAGAATTAATCTACGTTGTTTGGAAAGTCATATGGACTACGACCTTCACCAAACATTCAAAATGCAGTTATTAGTGTCTGCTTTGGGGAGGTTTTTTGTTAGTCTATAGTTATGGCAGAGATCACTGTGACCCCAAGTGGCATAACTTCCTTTAAGATACATGCATACACTTTCCTTCAATTTTCTGCATCCATTTGAGCATCCATATGTATATGCATAGGATAATTTTATGTTTCTATAAATTCTTTTAGGTTTTATCAAACTTCAAACAACCTTTGGTGTTGTGTTGCTCTCTTTCTCCTTCTGTATTTACCTTCCCCTCTTCTCTGTGGAGGTCCAAATTAGTCAGGGTCCGAGAATCTGAGCTTGCTTTACCCAGCAGGGCTGCATAAGTAGATGACTTGGCCATGGGCGTGGTTACCAGGTGTTTGGAAGGGTCTACACTTAGCTGTAGCATGTGTGTTGATCTAGCAAGGGGGAGGTCTTTTGCCCCGCCCCTTGGCACTGTTCTAAAAAGCCCTTTTGAAGAGACTGAAGGGGCCATTGGGTATTGACCAAGGTCCTCCCAAAGCTATCCTGTGTTTCTGTCTTCCTCTCAATGTCTAGGTCTTTTTCTACCTAATACTTTTTATCCCTCTCTCCTCCTCATAGGAACACTTGAAAAGGTGGGAACTGGCCTCCCACACTTCTCCCAAGCTGAAACACCTTTCCTTAATTTCATTTTCCTATTTTCTATCACCTGTATTCTGCTAGTTCCCTCTCAAGCTCCACTCCACGTGGTCTCTTAATATTTTCCTCTTTTCAGTGTTTACTTCATGTTATATGCTCACATCTGAAGATTTGGAGCTAGGAACTGCAGATGAGAGACATCATGCAGTATTTGTCTTCCTGTGTCTGGGTTAACTCACTCCATATAATCTTTTATAAGTCTGTGGTAGTTTGAATGTAATTGGCCCAATAATATCATAGGGAATGGCACTATTAGGCAGTGTGGCTTTGTTGAAATAGGTATGGCCTTGTTGAAAGAAGTGTAACAGTGTGGTAGCAGGCTTTGAGTTTGCCTATGCATAAGATACTACCTCTTTTCTGAAAAACTACTGCTACTGCCTTTTGCCTGAAGATGTAGGACTCTCAGCTATGATAATAATGGACTGAAACTCTGAACTATAAAGCAAACCACCCCAATTAAGTATTTTCCTCTGCAAGAGTTGCTGTGGTCATGCTATCTTAATAGGAACACAAACTAAGACAAAATCCATCCATTTTTTCTGCAGTTTTCATTATTTCATTTTTTATTACAGCTGAATAGTATTTCATTGTGTATATCTATTACATTTTCATTACCAATTCATTTGTTGAAGAACATTTAGATTGTTTCCATTTCCTGGCTATAGTGACTAAGGCAACATCAAACAAAGCTGAGTAAGTTTCTGTGGTACGGGACAACAAGTCCTCTGAGAACATGCAGAGGAGTGGCATATCTGGGTCATATTGAACATTTTTTTTGAATATTTCAGGAGTTTGGGGTATTCTTCACATTGATTTACAGACTGGCCGCACCAATTTTCATTCCCCCCAACAGTGAATCAAGGTTCCCTTTCACCGCAACCTCGTCAGCGTTTGTCAGCTGTTTTATCGCTCTTAGTCATTTGAACTGGGGCAAGCTGAAATATAAAAATTGTTTTAATTTGAATTTCTTTAATTACGGACTATGACTTTGAGATGTTTATGTTCCACTTTCATGTCATCCATTTATAACTCTCTGTTTAGATCTCTCGCCTGTGTTTAGGTTGGGTCATTTGTCTCGTTGAAAAGTTTTTTGTTTGTTTGTTTGTTTGTATATTCTGAATAGTAATACTCTGTCAGATAACTGGCAATGTTTCCCAATCTCTTGGTTTTACTTTATTCTGTATCATTTCCTGAACTGAACAGTAGCTTTTTAGTTTTATGAGGTCACAGTTGTCAACTTTTGGCTTTAATTCCTGGGCAAATGGAGTCATGCTCAGATTTCAAATTGACGTATTTGATGCACTTGGATCCAATTTTTGTGCAGGGTAATAGATACAGGTCTAACTTCATTCTTCTGAATGTGGGCATCCAGTTTTCACGGGAGCATTTATTGAAGGTGCTGTCCTGTCTCCAGTGTATATACTTTTCCACTCAAATGTCAGACAACCGTAATCGTGAGTGCTCACAAAGGTTTGCCATTTGGTTTCATTTTTCTACATGTCTGTTTTGTGCTATTACAATATTCCTTTTATTTTGCTATAGTTCTATGATATATTTAGAAGTGTGTAATAGCAATTTTTCTAGTATTCTCTTTGCTCAGGAATGTTTTGGCAATTTAGGATCTATTGCCATTGCCTAAAAATTTTAGGATGCATTTTTCCATTTCTGTGAGCAGTGCTGTGGGTATTTTCTAATGTGATTGCTTGTGTGGAGTGTGAGTTGTCATTGTAGAGATTATTCAACTCCTTGGTTATGCTCATTCCAATATACTTCCTTTGAGGCTATTGTAAAGGAGAATGTGTCTGTGACCCTTTCCTCAGTTTATTAGTTAGTTTTTGTTGTACAGAAAAGCTCCTGATTTTCATACATTGATTTCATAGCCTGTCACTTAACTAAAACTATTTACTGTATTGAATAGTTTTCTGGGGAATTTGGGGGGAATCTTATGAATAATATCAAATCACTTGTAAATAAGGATAACTTGACCTCTTCTTTTTCTATCTGTACCCCTTTTACTTTCCTCCTTGTGCCTCATTGTTTTGCCATCAGCTTCCAGCCCTACACTGGAAAGGGGTGAGGATGGGGGGCAGCCCTGTCTCATTCAGGACTTTAATGTGATTGTTTTGAGTTTTTGTCTGCTCAGGACAATGTTGTGGGTGATTATGTTAATATGTTCCATCCAGTCCTATTCTAAGACTTTTATCATCAAAATGTGTTAGAAGTTTTTGTAACTTTAAAGTGTTTTGTTGTATTTGTTTATTTATATATGTTTGTGTGTAGTTGACATACCTGAGCACAATATATTTTTTTATTTTTTAAAAATAATGTATTTTTAATTAATTTGTCCATTCTATATTTTATCTAAGGCTTTTTCTGCATCTATTGAGATGATCATGTGAGTTTTGTGTTTAAGTCTATTTACATGATTTATTATATTTATTGACTGACATATGTTGAACTGATCATGCATTTGTGGAGTAAAGTCAACTTGTTCAAGATGCATGATAATTTTGATACATGCTTGCATTTTGGTTTACTTGTACTTTGAGGGTGATGTTTGCATCTATATTCATCAGAAATAGCAGTCTGTAATTGTGTTTTTCTTTTTCTGATATTTTTTTCTGTATGTGTGTCTTTACCTGGTTTGTGAAGTAGAGTGATATTAGTTTCATAGAACTAGCTTGGGAGTGAGACTTCATTTCTATTTTTCTTAAAGACTTTGAATAGGATTGGTTGTAGTTCTGTGAACACCTGGTAGGCTTTATCTGGGCCCAGATCTTGTGAGTCAGGAGGCTTGTTATTAATGTTTCAACCTCTTTCTTTGTGATTGATTTGATTATGTTGTTGTTCTCTTCTTATTTTATCTTTGGAATTTTGGATGAATAAAGAAATGTATGCATTTCTCTTAATTTTTTTTCAGCTTAATTGAGTTCAGGTTTTTAAAATATTTGCTTATAATATTCTGTATTTCTTTGTTGTGTATTAAAATGTTTCCCTCTTCATTTTTGATTCTCTTTGTTTGGGACATTTATTTCTTTCTTCTAGTTAGTTTGGCCAACAGGCTGTCAGTCTTGTTTATCCTCTTAAAGAGCCATATCTTACATTCATTGATTCCTTAAAACATGTTTAGTCAGTGACTTTCTGTTTCCTCTTCAAAGAAAGATTGACATTACTTCTTGCATTAGCTGTTTTGCTCATTATTTCGACAAAACACCTGACAGAAGCAATTTACAGGCAAATATATTGAGTGTTGCCCACAATTTCTGAGTATATAGCTCATTAGAGTGTGGAAGACTTGCAAAGTGTGAGTGGCTTCATCAACTGTGGGGGGAACATAAAGTGACACCATTTCACATATTGTTTGATCATGGAGCAGAATGCGAATCAAAAACTGGTGGGCAGAGGAGTGTCATCAAATGGCCTTCATTTATGGACTTATATCTTACAGCTGTACCCTATGCTACAAAGGGGCTGTAAACTCCCAAATCAGAAGCACTAGCAGGAGACCAAGTATTCAAATACGTAATCTGTGTAGAACATTTCTGATGTGTAATAAAACATCTCACAAGGAGTCCTCTTTGAACAAAGTAGTTCATTCTTTCTCCTGTCTTCCTGCACAAATGCAAAGAATATATTTGCATATGCCAGCTTGAAAATATTACTGTGCACTTGTTGTGGTCATGTGTTTATTTTCTTTTACTTTGTGACACCACTACTTGTTAAAAACCTTGGCTTATAATGGACACATATTACTGTCTTCTTTCATTTTATTTGTTGTTGTTGTTGTTATTGTTATGTTATCTGTGAGAAAACAAGTAAATAGTTTATTTTAGGGCCTCTTACCTTAGCTTCTTCAAGGTTGTAAAAATTAAGTGGAACAATTAATTAAACTATTAACACTACTTAGTAGTTTTAAATTTGGGTAAAGCACTTATGATTACATTTCTTTCAAAGTCATTTTAAACATATATTTATATCTCAACATATTTCACTAGGAATTTGTTAGTGTGATTAGAATAGAAATTTCCAAGAAATAAGCATTAAACATGTCACTAAGTTTCAGACAAGTGACATATGAGATGTATTTCTAAAGATAATAATATTGACTATGTTCTATTTTATAAATAATGGATGAATGATGCCTGAAATTTACAACATTTTGATTGATGAAATTATCTTACTGTGGAACCTAAAGGATACTTTGGTTAAATACTTCTAGATTTAGTAAGAAGTAGTTAGACACACATAGATGTTAATGTGAGACCAGGATTGAGGATATGCTTTGAAAATACAGAGTAATTATTGCACATGATACATGCAAGTCACCCTACACTACAAAAAAAAAATCAAAATTAATAGTTGCTACCTATTCTATAACTTATTAATTATAAAACAGAGTCAGATAAATCAAAGGAATAAAATCATTTAAAATAAATTTCCAATGAAGGGATATTGTATATCTTAACATTAAGAAATGCAATACAATTTTATCTTTTAGTTACAATTCCCAATTAGCTTTAAACCAGAAGAGAAATCTTTAAAATTGCATAAGATTGTTGCTGAAAATTCAAAATTCTCAAATCCAGAAGTTCTATACAAATGTTAAATCTTCTTTTCAATACCTGAATTGTGTATAAGGATTCCAATGCTGCCATATTTATGATACTTAGTGGAAACTGGAATCAACACTGTTTTAGCAGTGTTATCCAAAAAGAAAAATGTATTTTCTCACCTAATATCAGTACATATTGTAAAACTGTTTTTAACTGAAAAATTCTACACCTTCAAAAAGCATAATTTGGGATAAATTGAGAACATTATACAACATATAATGTGATGGTTTTTCAGCTACCAATATTTTGTGACTTTCTTGCCATAATGATGCTTTGAAACATCAATCACTTCCTATACATTTGTGTTACTTTTATTTATTTCTCATCAAATAGATCACCACTCTTCTTAATAGTCAATTCATGAAGTGACCATTTTCAATGCAAAGTATCTACTACATTTGGGCCTTCTTGCTTACTATTGTGGGTTCACTATATTAGTGACATGGGCCAAAATTTCTGTATTTGTTTTTGTCAAAATTGCTAAGATTTTACTTCTGTGTAGTTGTAGAAGAGACATTTATAGTAATCACTATCTTATATATTGTTGCACTAACAGAAAAACAGATGATAGAATATGTATGGATTTAAAGCATATTGAAACTATGTCTGAAATTTCCTTCCTACCATTAAGATTCTTGTTAGATTTTTTGCAGGCAAATATGGGACATTCCAGAGGATATCACATAATATTGCCTCCATTACCATTGGCAGTGCACACATGTAGCAAAGGTCCTCATACCCTGGGGGTGTTTAGAATCTCAGCTCTTTTGGGGTACACAAAATAATCACAGATAGAAGAAATGAAATGGAAGAAACTAAGACATGTTCTCTGTGGTCAAATGTATCCTTATGATATGATTTTTTGCAGTATTTAAGGAAATCAAAATATTCAGATCATTCTTGCAATGTTGTAGCCTCAAATGTGCAGTCACATCTGATATGTTAGAATATATAAAGGTACTTTATCATTTCAACATAGTAAGTACTCTGTAATATATTTGTTGAACTAAATTTTCTAGTAAAACAGGGGATAAAGTAAAGACAAACGGGGCCAATGTTGGTTTTGAAAATTCAACCCAAAGTTTTTATTTTAAATTTTCAAAAATCATGATTACATTGTATTGAGGATGGCCACAGTTTTGTGCCATCCTGAACTTAGTCCAAAGATCTAAATGCATTGTTTTTGAGAGAGAAAAAAAGATATGTACAGGTGTGTGTATTTGTATGTTATTGACGCACTTGCAATAATCCCCAACACTATACATGATTGCTCATATAGACAACAGCTGCAACTGGTGTCTATGTGCATGTCCATTGCCTGTGTTACCACAGGGGCCCATACAAATCATGTGCTGAGCCATGTGTTGAAGTAAAAGAGCCCGCTGAGATGGCCCGACCACACACTGACACAGAGTGACCTGCCCCCTCCCTCACAGGAGAGCTGACCCTGAACCTCCCCTCCCCTAGGATAATTAATGTACCCTGATGACCCTGGCCCTTGAAAGCTGACCCCTTCCCTAATAGGAGAGCTCACCCCCACACTTGGAAAAGCTCACCCTGTCACCTACTGTGGGCCAGGGAGCGTTGGCTCTGCCACTCACCTGAGAGGAGGGGTCCCAGCAGCCTGGACTGACCAACTAAATCGCCATCCAGGCTTTGATTTGGCACAACCCAACATCTACCACATCTGTGACCTGCTGGTGCTGTATCCTCAGGGCAACAGCAGGATATTATGAGAGGAATTTTGGTAGGAGTCCAGTATTGATGGTGAACCAAAACCAGAGGCCTTGAACCAGACCAAAAATTTATTACACCATGAACATTGGCAAAGAATGGTGTTTGGACAAAACAGTATATTGCATGATACACACACAGCAGCTCCCAATGTCATTAACATGAGTAAAGAGGTGATGGAGAAGTGGGAAAGATGGAGGAGCAAAGTAGTTTTCTTTTTATTGGTTATTATTACTCTTATTTTTATTCTTTTATAGCTTTACATTGGGGAGGACACTACAAGAGGGAGCAGGAGATAGACTGAAAGATGAGTGGGATTGGGGTGCATGATATGAAATTCTCAAAGAACCCTTAAAATATGGAAAAAGAGAAAAGAAAAAAGAAGACAACAAAGCTTTCGTGATAGTGCCTGTGTATCTACATTTGTAAGGCTGGTGGTAACCATTTACAACTAACTGAACCTTCATGTAATCCTAACTCAATGAGTTCAAATTAATTTAACTTGTAACCATGAATACAGCTTTCCTAATAACATGTTTGACAAAATATGTTCAGTGTTGACTTGCAAAAACAAAATTGGCTACCATTAGTCAGAAACTTTGAGTGCAATTAATGAACTATTAAGGTACCATTGTATATATCACTATTATGATAAGAGGCAATATGTTATGTTACTCACTCTGGCATATATGCCATCTGTACTTATAACAGAATCCTTAACGTGTTAAATAAGCTGAATGATACCAGTTTCTCATTTTTAAAGCATTTACTACTACTTGGCATCGGTCTAAAGGTCAAATTGGCAAACTATTTCTTAAATTTATCATTTCTCATCATATGTTTTTTAACAATTTAGAATAATTTTATTTAAATTAATAGATTATTAGAATAATTATATTTAAATTAATATATTAATAATAGTTATCTATCTAAAAAGCTTGCTCACTAACTTGACTGACTTGTTTTTGCAATAATAGCAGTTTACTACTAGATTTTACAATCTGCCATATTAAGGGCCATAAATTAGGTCATCAAAAAGTAATTAATACACATCTGCAGAATTATTTCCATAAAACAGTTGCCACATTTTTAAGAAGTACCAAAATGGTCTGAGGTCTGTCTTTATGCTCAAAAAAATGCTTATCAATTAGTATATCTTTAAATGATTTCTATTATTATTATTTCATTTACATTGTGACCACAGTTTCCCTTCTTTCTTACCCTCCCAGTCCCCTCCTGCCCCAACTTCTCTTGTGTCCCCCTAATTCACTCCTCCATTTCTGTTTGGAAAAGGACAGACCTCCCATGGATATCAACCAAACATGGCATATTAAATTGCAGTAAAGCTAGGCACTTCCCCTTGTATTAAGGCTGAACAAGGCAATCCAGTACGAGGAACAGGGTCTCCAAAGTCAACCAAAGAGTAAGGCCTCCCTTGGGCATGCAACAAGCCCCGGCAAGTTCAGTTGAGGCAGGACCAAGCTCCGCCCCCCAAATAAGGCTGAGCAAGGCATTCCACCATATAGAATGGGCTTCAAAAGGCCAGCGAACGCAAAAGAAATAGATGCTGGTCCCACTACCAGGGTCCCACAAACAAATCATGCTATAAAACTGTCGCCCACAAGCAGAGGTCTGAGTTTGGTCCCATGCAAGTTCCCCAGCTGTTGGTCTAATGTCCCTGTGCTCCCACAAGTTTGAGTCATCTGTCTCTGTGGATTTCCCTGTTGTGAGCTTGACCTCCCTTGTTCCTATAATCCCTCTTCCCTCTTTTTCACTTGATTCCCTTGTATGTAAAATGAATTTAAAAAAATAAAAATAATAAAGTTACCTAGGCAGAGGGCATGGAGCAAGCCAGTAAGCAGCTTTCTTCCATAGTTTCTGCCTCTGATCTGATTTGAATACCTGACCTGACTTCTCTTATTAATGGCCTTACCTAGAAGTATAATCCAATAGACCTTTGCTTCTTAGGAGGCTAGGGGGGAGAAGTCAGGCAAAGAGTCAGAGATAGCCCCTGTTCTCACTGTTAGGAGTTCTACAAGAAGACCAAGCTACATAACGGTAGCATATAGGCAGAAGGCCTAGGTCAGTCCCATGCAGGCTCCTGATTGTCAGTTCAGTATCTATGAGTCCCTATGAGCCCAGATTAGTTGATTCTGTGTATTTTCTTGTGATGTCCTTGACCTATCTGGCTCATTCAATCACTGAACAAGTATTTTTGAAGTCACGTGGAAATATTTAGCACACAGACAATTGATATATCATATATATATATATATAAAGATATACATATATATATATCAAGATATATTTTATGTCCTACTATTTAATTACGAAGTGTCACATACATACAGCTATCTTCCATGTGCTTTTATTCTAATGAGATGGAAATAACCATTAAACAATGAGTACTTCTCTTGGTGTTGATACTTCTACACACCAGAAGTTTAGGTCTTGGCTTTTGATTACAGAGAATGTGAGAACTAGGATTTCCAATGCCAGAGACTTCTGTAATCACAATATCAGTGTTCAAGACTCTGAAGCATAGGTCTTCCATGTAAATGGTCTAGCACCTAGAAGCTAGTGTAATAACTCCAAGTCTAGGTCCTGCAAATGCTAAGCCCTTATATGCAGCCTAATTCTGAAACATTTACAGTGACTAAGGTATGCATTCCATCATTCACTTCTTCATATTTCTTGTGTTGTCATGCCCTGTGCCTTTTTCAAATTTCTACTGTTTCTATAGGTCCTCATTGTCTCTGCAGTCCTCGCTTTTATCCTCTCTCCTCAATGAAGGTTCACTCATTTGCTAGAAGTTATGGCCATCATGGGTATACCTGCACAAATTAAAACTGACAATGCTCCAGCATATGTCTCTGTTAAAATGAAACAGTTTTTTTTTGCTTATTACAATATAAAGCATATTACAGGTATACCACATAATCCTACAGGTCAAGCAGTTATAGAAAGATCAAACAGAACTCTAGAGGATATGCTAAATAAACAGAAAGGAGTAACAAAAACCCCCAGAAATAGACTACATAATGCTCTATTAACTTTGAATTTTCTCAATGCCAATGAGAAAGGAACAACAGCTGCAGAGAGACATTGGATAATAGAAAAAACTACAGAATTAAATCAGCCTATATGCTTTAAGGATGTGCTGACCTCAGAATAGAAAACAGGATATGTGTTAACGTTGGGGACGAGGTTTTGCTTTTGTTTCTACAGGAAAAGATATAGGGATGAGGTTTTGCTTTTGTTTCTACAGGAGAAGATAAGCTGTGGGTACCATCAAAATTGATAAAGGTTCGATTTGAACAAGAGAGACCTCTTAATTAGAGGAGGTGATAGTTCATCAACTAGCATGAACATCCAATTTAAACTAACTTATACCAGTAACACATGCCTTTTCTTTAATCAGATAATAACTTGCCAAAATGGAACATCCCAAAAAAACCTTGGGGAAAGGTTTTTGTTTTTGTCTTTTAGGAGAATGAAGGTTAAGGAATCTGAAGAACACTGGACAAATGAGACAACTGAAGAAAAGGGACAAATCATCCATCCCAGGAAACAGAGTGAAATGGCATATGGGTATATTATCTAAAAAATTTTATGTCTTCCTAAATGTTTGTTTCTGCTTTTCTATAAAGATTTAACACTATTGGTCTTCTAATAGTCCCAGTTCAATTAAAATTTAAAGCTGACTTTGGAGTTGGAGAATGGCTCTCTCCTTTTTTAAACTCCAGCATGTTGTTAAAAGGAAAATGCAAACTCCCTCTATCATGCCAGAATAAAAGAGCCATCTTCTGCTATGGGACAGGAGAAAAGCCAAATTAATTAAGGGACTATTCTATTACTAATCTCAACTCTTTGATTCTATTCTGATTCTTTAAACTTTTCTTTTTTTTTTTTTTTTTTTTAATTTATTTTGCAATACAATTCAGTTCTACATATCGGTCACGGATTCCCTTGTTCTCCCCCCTCCCGTCCCCCTCACCTTCCCCCCAACGCCCCCCCCCCATTCCCATCTCCTCCAGGGCAAAGCCTTCCCCACAGACTGAGGTCAACCTGGTAGACTCAGTCCAGGTAGGTCTAGTCCCCTCCTCCCAGGCCGAGCCAAACAATCCTGCATAGGCCCCAGGTTTCAAACAGCCAACTCATGCAATGAGCACAAGATCTGGTCCCACTGCCTGGATGCCTCCCAAACAGATCAAGCCAATCAACTGTCTCTCCCATTCGGAGGGCCTGATCCAGTGTGGACCCCTCAGCCATTGGTTCATAGTTCATGTGTTTCCATTCATTTGGCTATTTGTCCCTGTGCTTTATCCAACCTTGGTCTCAACAATTCTCGCTCATATAAACCCTCCTCATTCTCGTTAATTGGACTCCCAGAGATCCACCCATCAATGGGACCTTTTGAAACTGAGAAGCTTTTGTAGAGCAAAGGATACGGTCAACAAGGCAAAGCGACAGCCTACAGAATGGGAAAAGATCTTCACCAACCCCACATCTGACAGAGGACTGATATCCAGAATATATAAGGAACTCAAGAAATTAGACATCAAAATGCCCAACAGTCCAATTAAGAAATGGGCTATAGAACTAAACAGAGAATTCTCAACAGAGGAAACTCAAATGGCCGAAAGACATTTAAGGAATTGCTCAACATCCCTAATCATCAGGGAAATGCAAATCAAAACAACTCTGAGATACCACCTTACGCCTGTCAGAATGGCTAAGATCAAAAACACTGAAGACACCTTATGCTGGAGAGGATGTGGAGCTAGGGGAACTCTCCTCCACTGCTGGTGGGAATGCAAGCTTGTACAACCACTTTGGAAATCAATATGGCGCTTTCTTAGAAAATTGGGAATCAATCTCCCCCAAGATCCAGCTATACCACTCTTGGGCATATACCCAAGAAATGCTCAACCACACCATAAGAGCACTTGTTCAGCTATGTTCATATCAGCATTGTTTGTAATAGCCAGAACATGGAAACAACCCAGATGCCCTTCAACTGAAGAATGGATAAACAAAATGTGGTACATATACACAATGGAATACTACTCAGCAGAAAAAAACAATGGCATCATGAGGTTTGCAGACAAATGGATGGATCTAGAAAAAATCATCCTGAGTGAGGTAACCCAGACTCAGAAAGACAAACATGGTATGTACTCACTCATAGCAGGATACTAGACATGAAACAAGGATGAATTGTCTGCTACTCACATCACCAGGGAGGCTACCCGGAAAACAGGACCCCAAGAAAGACACAGGGATCGCCCAATGACAGAGAAATGGAATGAGATCTACATGAACAGCCTGGACATGAGTGGGGGTAATGAAAGGCGAGGGTCGAGAGAAAGAGAGCTTGGGGGAGCGGGAGATCCCAGCTGGATCAACAACAGAGAGGGAGAACAAGGAATAGGAGACCATGGTAAATGAAGACCACATGAGAACAGGAAGAAGCAAAGTGCTAGAGAGGCCCACAGAAATCCACAAAGATACCCACACAACAGACTGCTGGCAATGGTCGAGAGACAGCCCGAACTGACCTATTCTGGTGATGGGATGGCCAAACACCCTAATTGTTGTGCTGGAAACCTCATCCAACTACTGAGGGATCTGGATGCAGAGATCTTTAAACTTTTCTTAAAGTATGAATTTTATATCAAAATTTACAAGATTAATATATATAGATATATATACATTTTAAACTTTGTTAAGATATGAATGGTCATATAGAGTAATAACTAATTCTAGAAAGAAAAAGGGCTTCAATTAGCTGCATATATATATGTCTTTGTGTTCGAGTCTCTTATCAGTTTTCTGCAGGAATTCACGGCCAGGCCTAACATCAACTGAAGTCTCCAGGAAGAAGATGGGGCCCCACAACAACAATTCTACGTGGACAATAATAACATCACTAAGCTGACAAACATCATCTACAGATCAGCTTTGAACTACAAAGTGCTCAGAGCAATTTTGAGAGAGCTAGCTGAGATGATCCAGTCTCAAAGACTACTTGAATAAGGATTTGAGATAATCCCTGAACTTTGGCATTATACACAGACTGGATAACGAAGGATATAGTTACCTTTCCTAGAATTTGACAATTAACCTGAAATTTTTCTTTTCAGGATAAAGACACCTTCGCCCACACCCAGCAGGAGCAATTTTAAGAATACGACGCCCACATTCCCAAAGAGGTGGTGTGGGGCGGGTGTTTTTTTTTTTTTTTTTTTTGGTCTTTTAATGGGTTTTGGGTCTGGGATAATTTTCATTGGTTAGGGGTGTTGGTTACAAGTTGTTGTCAAGGGTTAGGAAAAGGGCTAATCAAAGGAGATTAGATTTAAGGTTCTTGTTTAAAAGAAAGAAAGAAAGAAAAGAAAAGAAAAATGTAAGTACTTTACATTGGATTGGATTGTTTTAGATTGTATACAAATTATATATATTGAAATTGGTATTGTTAGAAAATGCTATATGTATAGTTCTAATTGTACTTATACCGTTCATTTAACAATGTAATGCAATTTTCTGATCCTTGAATGTTATTATTACCAACTATTAGGATATAAAGAAATGAAAGTTAGTAGTTAGACATTATAATAGAACTTGTAGTCATATTAGGTATGTTTTCAAGATTGAGCAGATATATTTTAGATAGACAGGTCATCTTCAAACCCTTCAGAGATCTACAGAATATGGCATTTAAAATGTTTTACTAACTTAGAAATTTTTTTCTTTTTTGTTATGACTATGAGACATGTTGGCTCCTAGCAGTACCAATCAACTTCAGAGAAAATATGGACATTGAAAAAACTGCAATTGGAGTTAACTTTCATTGTGGCAAAAGTTAGCCACTGGACAACAAAGTATCCTCGAATCAACTGCTGACAAACATGACAGACAGGATACGAAACAAAGGACTACTGACTCTTGCCAAAACATGTGTGGTTGTGGCTTTATCAAAAGGCATCTTCTGAAGCAAGGACAATATGGCACCATCCCTGAAGTGGCCTTCGCAATCTGGAAAAGGTACAGTGCCCTTTTCTTCGAAAGCAGCTGAACAGGCAGTGGGCCGATGGCTTTTGATGAGCAACAGCTGAAACAGTTATTCTTGAAGAGTAATTAAGCTCACGCCTCTCAATAGTAGAATGACATTTAATAGAGTGATGTGGAGAAGAATGGGATGCTGAGATGAAGCCACATACACACATAGCCAAGAAGAATGGACAGCTGAATTCAAAAAACATCAACAATTTCCAGAATTTACAATCCTGAATCATGACATGACACTAGTGGAATTCAGGTGTTTCTGGTACATGGAATGCTCTCACCCAATATGAGGTTGAACTGTTGACCTTGTGTACATCCTACTTCACAAATGAGTCTGTCAGATATGCTAAGCCTATAGGCTGAAGATGATGCCTCAACACTGCGGAGAAACCTCAAATGACTGTCCGGGCAGCTGGCTGTTTCTGTCAACTCACAATTTTTTGGAAGTTGCTTGCATGTACTTCCTGTTTTTATTTTTGTTAGCTAATATTATCTCCTTCTTGGGTCTCTGAGGGAGTTGAAGATTAGTTAGTTATAGTTGAAGATTAATTAGGATAGAAAGTGAATTAGATACATGTTGGACTTACCAAAATAGGATAGATAATGGAATTATTTTCTCTGAATTTGTCAAATACAAATGGACTAGACATTGTTTAGGTATTTATTACATATATATATATATATATATATATATATATATATATATATTGTATATAGTTATTGTACTTTTGTATATAGTTTTTCTTATGTTAGTTATAAGCTTTTTCCTTTTTTCTTTTTATTAAAATAGAAAAGGGGAAATACGGTGATATTTTATTTTGTACTAAAATGTTATTTGTATGTTAATAAATAAAGTTGCCCAGGGATCAGAGCTATTAGCAAGCCATTGGAAAGCCGGGCGGTGGTGGCATATGCTTGTAATTCCAGCATTTGGTAGGCAGAGCTAGGTAAGTCTCTATATGTTCAGGGATACAGCCAGCATTGGATACACACACCTTTAATCTCAATACCAACCATAGAAGAACTGGATTTCTACACAGAAAGGCAGTGACGAGGCAGTCATGTGGTTGGGTTTACAACCAATGAGAGGGCAGAACAGAAAGTCTATATATAAAGACTTTAACACAGGAAGTAGCTTTTTTTCAGAGAGGTAGGACCACTGCAGGAGGAAGGGTAAGGTTTTAGCTCTTAGCTCTGACCTCTTGGCTTTCTTCTTTGCATTGGTTCTGTGTTTCTTATTTAATAAGACGGTTGGTTTCATCTACAGTTGCCTTCAAGCTGCTGAGTGACTCAACACTGTCCAGCATAAGAGGACCAAGTGTTTATACCCAATGAACACTCCAGCCACCTGAAACTGCTGGCCCCCTGTGCCTGTGGGTGGAACACCAGATTATCAACTGCTCTTAATGTTCCCTGTTCTGTCCATGAAAATAATTAAGCATATACAACAAAATGGAGTTCAACAGATTCTTTTATGTGAGCCTAATAACAGTACAGCACTACAGGCAATGGGCAGTACACAGGAGAGAAGCTCTTCGCACTAACTTGTACAACGTGGAGAAAAAAAAATGCATGTACAGTTTATGAGATTAGAATGCTTAAACCCAATTTCTGTATACAACCACAACAGTCTCCATAAGTCAAGGCTTCTAATTCCACCAATCACAATTTTCACATCTTGACCAAAGTTTTTGTTGAGTCAGGAAGAATTCTGCCTCTAGTCCTGTGTGAAAGGAACCGTAAGTTGCATGGGTCATTTACAGTTTACAGAGCCTTATCAGGGATTGAGGTAGTCGTTCCTTTCCTATATATGTTGCTTATAGTAGTAAGGCTAGAAGAAAGGCCCCCAGTAGCAGAAGTCATGACTTGGTGTTTACAATTTTTTTTTTTGCAAATGAAGTGGTAGTGTCCTTGAATAACAAGGGAGTATCCAAAGCAACTGTGCTGTCATGGTGACAGTCTGGCTTGACTGACAACTCCTAGCTAAAGGCAGACAGCAATAGGATATCCTGGGATCTGCCAATCATAGCTTCAAAAAAAATTCCAGTCCCTAAAAGTATAGTTTATATGAAGGAGTGATTATAGTTTGTTCTGGTGGTACATACTTGTAATCATCACACTTGGATTCAAAAAAATTAGGAGTTCAAGTCCATCTGTACCTATACAATAATTTTGAAAGGAGTCTTGGCTACATAGGACTCAATTTATATTCCCCTTCTCCCAATGAAATGATATGCTCTTACAATAAAAACCTGTCAATCATGACATTAACAGTTTTAACAGTACTTTATAATGCTTAACTACCTCCAAATACACTTAGGGAAGTTATTTACCTCTGATTTTTCTAAAAAAAAAAATCTCCATATTAACTAATCAAACTATATTTTCTAAGTGCTGTTTTATAAAATTATATTCTTGAATTTGTAATTGCTCTAGGCTATTTCAGTCAAGCTAAGAAATTTCTAGTCTTTGCTAAAAGTTTATTGTTTTCATTGTAATGTTTCATATTTTCATAACATTAATTTTATTTTATTATAGAAATAACAATGTTAAATAATATATCTTTTAGTGATATAACTATGTTAAATAAGGTATCTTTTAGATTATTGTGGTCTCTTTTCATCATTTATCATTGAAAGCAAATGCCAAGTAAAACCATATATAAAGTTGAAATAGATCACCTGCCTGAGGTTCCACTCTGAAAGGAAGACAGAGAATCAAAATTTACACCAGAAATTTAATGGGAATTTCAGCCAAGTTTATTGCAAATTTGCCTGAACAGAGGAGTAAGGAACAAAGTCTAAAATAAAGAAAAGGAAAAGAAAAGTCTCCATCAATTGTTTTGTGATATCAAAATCAGAGCTTTGAGGTCCTTGGGGATAATCCAGCCCACTCTGTCAATCAGGATGATAGAAGCTGATCCTCTCAGAGTGGTTTTTCTGTCCAGTGCCTCTTGGGAGATTCTATTCCTTATCGGATTAGTGAGATCTACAGATGCCAAGAAAACATAATGTCTCGAAGCATATCCTAACCCAGAGGGGCAACTTGGCCTTTCCCACTTTAGCTCAAGGCCTACTTTGAAGCTTCATTTCTGTGGGGTTTTGCCCTAGGGCATCAGAGTTGAAGAAAACCAATAACAAGGAAAAAATCAGTTCCTAAGTTATCTCACACCACCTGGCAGAATGAAAAGCTAAGATTAAGAAAACCTAGGAAGTCAGCACACACACAAACACACACACACACACACACACACACACACACACACACACACACACACCCAAAAAAATGAAAAAGAAAATAATCCAAAGACAGCCAGAAAACAGTATCTTTAATTTTCTACATAGAAGAAGTATGTTTTCAATAATGCATTCATGAAGCAAAAACATAAATAATGCTAGCTATGACATATCTACATTAGTACCAACTTGTATGTTTCAGATTTTCATTGAAAAATAACTAATTATTATTAAAGTATAAATTTTACAGTTGAAAAGATAAGACTAAGAAAGGACTATAGAGAAATGGTATGTTGAAGTGTTTAACTTTGTATATATATATATATATATATTTCAAAATATTAACACATTGCAATAGTCATAAAAGTATTATTCAATCAGCAGGAATACATGGAGAACAAAGGCATGTTCTTTGAAAAATAGGATGTGCTAATTATTATAGAAATATCAAAGAGCATTCTGAAACATACTCATGTGAGTAAGAATAATCTATGCTCATGGAAGTCTAATTAGAGTTGAAAGAAGGTGAACAACTTGTAGGTGTATGTGAAGAAATCCACAAGTGACATGTGTATCACACACACACACACACACACACACACACACACACACACACACACACACACACGGAATAATGGAATGACTGAAATGATGGAAATTGTTTAAGACATGAAAGTTGAAATAGAATCTGTAAGAACACCCAAACTGGAAAAACTAAATGTAAAAAATTAAGGAACTCAAACAGAAACCTAAGAGGAATGCCTCATCAACAGAGTATAAGAGATGGAATAGAGAATTTAAGCATTGAATAAAAGAGTATTTATAAGACTTTTCCCTATCAATTATTTATAGAAAGTTGATGATTATTAATGAACAAATGCTATGTTTGATAATTACTTTTTGGAAACTATACTTATTGTACCAGAAAGATTATCTTGTATGTGTATTGGGGATTCTTATAGATGGGCAGGCGTTTGCTCGAACTTTTATATGTACTTGCAAAGACCAGAGTATGGCATGGCATAAAGTGTCTTCCTCTATTGCTCTCCAAGTTTTTCCTTGAGACAATGTCTCTCACTAAAATGGAAATTCACCGTTGTGTTATCCCTAGCTGGCTAGTGAGCTCTCTGAATCTGCCTGACTCTGCCCCTCAATACTAGGGTTACATGTATTCACAGTCAACCATAGTTTTTTTTTTTTTTTATTATTGAAAACTCATACAGTGTGTTATGTTTACTGTTTCCTCTCACCCATTTTCTCCCAGATACTCTGCAACTCCTCACCCATCAAATTACAGGCAATCTTTCTGTCTCTCTTTAGAGAATAAACACCCAAAAGAAAGCAGAAGAAAAAAGAAAAAGAAAAACAGTACTACACATACACACACACATACACACACATACACACACACATACACACAAAAAAAACTATTGAAAACACAAAATCAGAATCCATAATATACAAACAAAAAAGAGTAAGATTTAAATAAAAAGGACCCAACAGCAAAAAAAAAAAAAAAAAAAAATATGAGCCAAAATCAAGTCTACAAGGCATCACTGAGTTCATTTTGTGTTAGTCATCTACTTCTGGCTATGTAGACTGCCCTGAAGCCTGGTTTATATCCTTACAGAGACTCCACTAAAGAAAACTAATGTTTCCTTTGTAAGCATTTGTCAGTTTGGGATAGTTTCTTTTTTATAATTTTTAGATATATTTATATTTATTTTTTAAATGGTTTCTTTTCTATACACTCTATTCTGATTTTAGTTGCTTCTTCCCCAACTCTTTCAAGACCCTCCCTTCCTCCCAGCCACCCATATCTACACCATTTCTTGGTCTCTCCCACTAGAAAACAAACCTCTTCAATTTCTTTCTTGAGTGTCTTAAAGGTTTTAATCATAAAAATCTTTCAATTGCTTAGTTAGGTTATTTTTTTGAAGCTAATGTTAAAGGTATTTTTTCTATGATTTCTTTCTCAGTTCATTTGCCTTTTATATATATAGGAAGGCTATTGGTTTATTTTTTTAATTTTGTATCCTGCTATTTTTCTGAAAGTGTTTATTAGCTGTAGGAGGGTCCTGGTGGAATACTTAGGGTCACTTATTTGCAATCATATCTGCAAATAAAGATAATTTGACTTTTTCTCTTCCTATTTCTCTTTTCTTTTTCTCCTTTGGTTGTCTTACTGCTGTAGCTAAGACTTCAAGGACTATATTGAATAAGTAAGGAGAGAATAAACAACATTGTCTTGTTCCTAACTTTAGTAGGATTGCTTTGGTTTTTCTTTCCATGTAGGTTGATGATAGCTGTGAACTTGCTGTAAATTGCCTTTATTACATTGAAGTTTGTCCATTGTAACCCTACTCTCTCCAGGACTTTTATCATGAAGGCATCATGGATTTCATCAAAAGCCTTTTCTGTATTAAATGAGATGATCATGTGTGGTATTTTCTTTCAGTCTGTTTATACGGTGGATTACATTTATCTATTTGCATATGTTAAACCATCCTTGAATCTCTGAGATGAAATCTATTGATCATGGTGTATGATATTTTTGATGTGTTCTTGAATCAAGTTAACAAGTATTTTATTGATTATTTTTGCATTGCGTTCATAAAAGAAATTGGTATGTAATTCTCTTTCTTCATTTGGGTCTTGTGAGGTTTAAGAATCATATTAACTGTGGCCTCATAAAAAGAATTGGGCACTATTTCTTCTGTTTTTATTTTGTGGAATATTCTCCAAATAAAGAATAATTTGAAAAGTATCACCATTAATTCATTTTTGAAACTGTATAATTTTGTGTTAAAACTGTCTGTTTTTTTGATTCTTTATATTGTTTGTTTATACTGTATTAATTTCCGCCATTAGTTTGATTATTTTTTGCCACCTAATCCTTTTGAGAATAAATTCTTTTTATTCTAGAAATTTCAGATGAGCCAGTAAATTACTCACATAATGCCCTTACCAATTGTTTTTATGTAGGCTCTTAGTGCTATGAACTCACCTCTTAGAACTACCTTTATTGTGTACTATAGCTACTTTGTATTTCATTTTTATTCAGTTCAAAATAGATTTTCATTTCTTTCTTGATCCATTTTTCATTCAATTTGTGAGATATTTATTTTCCATGAGTTTGTAAGATTTCTGTTCTGTTATTATTGATACCCAGACTTAATCTGTGGTGTTCAGATAGAATATGGGGAGTTATTTCATTTTTTTAATCTACTGAGACTTGTTTTGTGTCCAAATATGTGATCAGTTTTGGAGAAAGTTCTAATTAGTGCTGAGATGAAGGTATATTCTTTTGTGTTGGCCGAAATGTTTTGTAGATATCTATTAAGTTCATTTGGTTTATGATGTCAGTTAGCTCCAGCATTTTTCTGTTTAGTTTTTGTCTGGATGATCTTTCTGTTAGCAAGAATGGGGAGTCAAAGATACCCACTATAACTGAGTGAGAGTCAGTATGGGATTTCAGCTGTAGTCTTGTTATTTTTATAAACTTGGGTTCCCTTGTATTTGTTGCATAGATATTTAGAATTCTAATATCCTCTTGGAGGATTTTACCTTTCATGGATAAATAGTGTCCTTCCCTATCTTTCCAATTTCTTTGGATTAATTTTGACTGAAGTCTGTTTTGTCAGATAAGAAAATAACTACGTCAGGTTGCTTCTTAGGTCCATTTGCTTAGAACTTCTTTATCCATCCTTTTATCCTGGGATGATATCTTTCCTTGATGTTAGGGCGTATTTCTTGGATGCAACAGAAGATAGATCCTGTTTTCATATCCATTCTGTTAATCTGTATATTTTTATTGGGGATTTGAAACCATTGGTATGTAGAGGTATCAATGAGCAGTGTTCACTAATTCCTATTATTTTGTTATTATGTTGTAGGCTTTTATCCTGTCACTTTTGATTTGCTAGTCTGAGATTACTTATTCCTTGTATTTGCTTGGGTATTGTTAACCTCTTCAGGTTGAAAATTTCCTTCTAGTGACTTCTGTATGGCTGGATTTGTAGAAAGACTATGCTTAAATTTGGTTTTATTATGGAAATTCTTTGTTTTTCTCAGTGTTATGATTCAAAATTATACTGGGTATAATAGTCAGGGCTGTAATCTGTGGTCTCTGAGAGTATATAGAACATCGGTCCAAGCCCTTCTGGCTTTTAGAGCCTCCATTACAAGCCAGGTGTCATTCAAATAGGTCTGTCTTTATATGATACTTGGTATTTTCCCTTGCAGTGTGTATTATTATGTTTTGTTCTGTACATTTAGTGTTTTGATTATTACTTGACATGGGAAATTTCTTTTCTAGCACAGTCTATTTGGTGTTGTGTATCACTCTAGTACCTTGATAGGCATCTCCTCCTTAAGATTAAGGAAACTTTTTTCTAAGATTATGTTGAAGATATCTTCTGGATCTTTGACCTGTTTCTTCTCCTTAATCTATTCCTATTATTCTTTGATTGATTCTTTCCATAGTGACCCAGATTTTCTGAATGTTTATTCCTGTACTTCTTAGCCTTAACATTTTTTTTTATCAATGTATCCATTTCTTTTGTCTTTTATTCAATGCTTAAATTCTCTATTCCATCTCTTATACTCTGTTGATGAGGCATTCCTCTTAGGTTTCTGTTTGAGTTCCTTAATTTTTTACTTTTAGTTTTTCCAGTTTGGGTGTTCTTATTGATTGTGTTTCAACTTTCATGTCTTAAACAATTTCCATCATTTCAGTCATTCCATTATTCCGTGTGTGTGTGTGTGTGTGTGTGTGTGTGTGTGTGTGTGTGTGTGTGTGTGTGTCATACACATGTCACTTGTGGATTTCTTCACATACACTTTAAGATCTTTGATAATGTTCATCATAGCTATTTTTGATGTTCTTGTCTTATGTTTCATCTCTATTGCATTTCACAGGGTCTACTGTGTTTCTGAACTCTAGTAGAAACATATTGCCCTTCCTGTTGTTATTGTTTGCAATTTTATGCAGTCATTTAAGTATCTGGGTTTGGAATTATTGTGATTCTGAGTGTTTATATCTGATTTTTGTTTGTTGGGTGGATTTTCAGTTCTGTTTTCCTCTCTGTATTTTAAAAGTTTGCTTTCTATGTGTTGCATAGTAGGGTTTGGTCCTAAATTCCTGACCGATGTGAGATCTTGGAGTGCCGAGTAGAACTTGTTTCTAGATACTAAGAGCTGAAATAGAGAATGCAAATGGGCTAGAAGGGCAGAGGATGAGAAGGTTCACAGGAAGAAAGGAATTTGGGTCTGCCATGAAGATCTGATTCCCTGCACAGATTGACTAGCAGGTGTCCACAAAGAGTGTGTCTGTGATGTTGGTGGGTGAGACAGAGGGATGAGGTTAGGAAAGAAAGCTGTAGGAGAGGATCATCTTAGTTCCCTGAGAATAGGATCAGAGAGGAAGGAGAAGCCACAGTTGGTGCTCTGCTGCCAAGCTGGGGATAAGACTTGGCATTTTGAATTGGAGAGTTGGACGTAGAATGAAAGTTACTTTCCTGATTCCCTGGAATATATGGCCAGAGGCTTTCCAGTGAGATGCTGCATTTGGTGGTGCAGGATGCATCAAAGGGATGCTTGAGGAAGGAAGGTTATAGAGGAATATATGTTCTAGGGCAGCTTCTATGTGGATAATGGTAATTCAAACTCATATCAGCGGAAAGAACACTACCATAGACACAAGTAAATTATTTGCTGTGTTACTCATCTCTGTGTGTAAATACCTGCAGTATCAATACCATCTTTGCCATCTGCTTGGAAAAAGGAACTGTCACACCTTATGCATGAATATTGTCAATCCATTAATGCTAAAACAGCATCAAAACTAGATTAAAATATCAGCTTAATAAAATTAAAGATGAACTAAAACTTGACCATTTTCTTATATAAACATACATTAGAAATGTTGAATTCCTACTGATAACCCATTACCAATTACTAATAGAATCTTATCTCAGAGTTTTATATAGCTTGTCATAATTGTATAAATTCATATTTCCCTGTATTTATTTTCAAAAAACCATTCTATTGCCTTATTAAAATCTCAAATAGTTACTAAGTGAAAGATAAAGATATACAGTACATTAGTGTCACTCTAGGGTTATGCAATCTGAATGAATCTGACCCTGGAGTAGCACCTTACGATTTCTGCTTTCCTTTAGTAAGTGGAAAGTATTTCACATGAAAACACATTTGTAAATAAATGAGACCATTAAGAGATTATCTGAGTCCATCGCCTCCTTCCATCCACTTAATCTCTTACAACGTCCAAGTTTCAACTTCATTTCTGTAGTCTGAAATTGACTGCATTCTTCTTAGTTTATTTGTAAACCATCTGAGTACATTAAGCTATTTTCCTTCATTAAATTTTACCTTCCCATTGTGATGTTTTGCATTTATTAAAACGCTTTCTGCTCTTCTCTATTCCAAGACATTATTTCATCAACCAATTTCTCACAGAATTAAATAAAACTTGTTAAAAATCATTTAAGATCTCCTTGCCTTATCTCCAAACTTATTTTCCAAGTTGTCCGTTTACTTAAACTAAATACTCACATTTGGTAATCACCATATGTTACAAAGGGCTGTTTCCTCTCTGAGTAACTTAACCAGGTTTTAAGTTTTAACTTTAAAGATCATTCTAATTGCAATCTGGAAAATAGCTTAGACAAAAGTAGTGCTCACAGTAAGAGAACTAGTGACAAGATAGCTGTAATCCAAGGGAAGGAAAATAAATTAAGAAAATGCTAGTGAGAGTAATAGCTAAGACAGTGAGATAGCTGAGCCCTATGTGTCAACTTAACGTCATTCACTTTTCCTCCTGAATTTAGTGTTTATTTTTTTATTTTTGACTTTTAAAATATTTACTTACTTTGATCCCATGTTTGTATGCCTTCTGCCCATGTTATGTTTATAAGTTAATCAGTAAGAATCACTTATCTTTTCATTTTATTTCAATTTCCATTCCACCATCAACTTTTGATGATCAATATTTTCCCTTATTTGTTTTATGAATTTTATATAAATATAAAGTATTTTCCTCTTTGACCCCTATCCCCAAGCGATCACAAAGGTCTTCACCAACATCCCTTTCTCAAACTCATCCCTTTTATCCCATGCTCCAACACCAGCAAGGCGGTGAACTTCACTGAGAACACACCAGCTAAGCACATGGAAAGAGCCCCCAACTCCAGAAGGAGCCTCCTGCTCACCCACAGGCCACGCCTGCCAGAAAACCAGATAGGCTACCAATAGACTTTCTTTTCTCTCTCTGTTCCCCCAAATTTAATCCCCCAGTCTCATCCACAGTTCTGCAACAAACACTAGTAGAAGCCTTCTGTACACCTCTACTACCATATCCTGTGAATTTCACAGGTCTTCCCCTTCTAAGATTCATCCCACCGCTTGTTGCTGTATCCTAGACCCAGCTGGCAGCCCCTGCTAATACAAGGGTTGCTCCTCCAAGATCAACATTAGCCTGAAGTCAAACACCCATGTTTCCTACTGTTCCTTAGATATACCCTGCCCCCAGTTTTATCACCAGCTCTGTAGCAGGAAACACCCTGACTTTCTCTTTTCTCTCTGTTCCCCCAAATCCAACCCCCAATTATTTGGCTCTTAGGCAAAACACTCATTACATTCTTCTCTGCCTTTCATCTTCTATGGATCCCACAGATTTTCCCCTTCTACACTTCCTCCCCCAATTTTTTTCTCTGTCCCAGACTCCAGCCTAAGCAGGAAACCCCTGCTAACTCAAGGACTGCTCCTCCCATGGCAACTAGTGAGTTGAAGGTGAACTCACACCTTTCCTACTGCTCCTGAATTCCATGCTTCCCCCAGTCTTATCCCCCTTTCTGTAGCAGAGAGACCGGTTTTGTTTTCCCTTTCCTCAATGTAGCATAAAGTTAATCTCCCCCAGTCTTCCTTCCCAGAACTCATTCCCTTTACCCAGCCTCCAAAACCAGCAGGCACTCACTGTGAACACACCAGCTAAGCAGAACAGAGAAACAGGTAAGCTAACTGAAGACCCTCACCACTCCTTCCTCCCCTCAAAATCCAATTACCCAAACTCATCTCTAGCTTTGCAACAGAATACTAACTACAACCTTCATCCCCCTCTACCCACATCTCTTGTGGATCCCACAGATCATTTCCTCTCACCTCACTCCCCAACTCTTCACTATATCCCAGTCCCCATCTGCAGCAGGCCACCACTGCTAAACCATAGGAAATATGCTGTTGTAGCCATTTTAACATCTAACTCAATAGATTTCAAAAAAAAAAAAAAACCTAATCAAAAGATAGAAAGAACAAATATTTCACCAAGATGACATTTCAATTCTGAACATTTATGTCACAAACACAGGAGCACTCAAGTTTGTTAAAGAAACTTTACTACAGCTTAAATCACGTATTGACCCTCACATACTTGCTGTGGGATGTTCTGTATGTCAAATGTGTTGCTGATTAGTCAATAATTAAAACACTGATTGGCCATTGGCTAGGCAGGAAGTGTAGGCGGGACAAGGAGGAGAATAAAGCTGGGAAGTAGAAGGCTGAGTCAGAGAGACACTGCCAGCCGCCACGATGAGAAACAGCATGTGAAGATGCCGGTAAGCCACGAGCCATGTGGCAAGGTATAGATTAATGGAGATGGATTAATTTAAGCTGTAAGAACAGTTAGCAAGAAGCCTGCCACGGCCATACAGTTTGTAACCAATATAAGTCTCTGTGTTTACTTGGTCGGGTCTGAGCGACTGTGGGACTGGCAGGTGATAGAGATTTGTCCTGACTGTGGGCCAGGCAGGAAAACTCTAGCTACACATACTGATAGTGGGGGACTTCAATACCCCACTACCATCATTGGACAGATCATCCAGACAAAAATAAAACAAAGACATTATAAACTAACAGACATTATAATACAAATGGACTTAGCATATATTTACAGAACATTTTATACAAGTACAAAACAATATACCTTCTTCTTTGCACTTCATGGAACTTTCTCCAAAACTGATCACATACTTGGACACAAATCAAGTCTTAACAAATACTAGAAAATCAATATAGATTCTTGCATCTTATCAGGCCACCACAGATTAAAGCTAGATATCAGCAACAGAAACAACTGAAAGCTTGTGAACTCTAGGAAACGGAACAGCTCTCTACTGAATGAAAAATGGGTCAACATAGAAGTAAACAGAGAAATTGAAAACTTTCTAGAGTTCAGTGAAAATGAATACACAGCACACCCAGACTTATGGGACACAATGAAAGCAGTGTTAAGAGGAAAGTTCATAGCACTAAGTGTTTACATTAAAAAAATGGAGAGATCCCATACTAGCAACTTAACAGCACCCCCAAAAACTCTAGAACAAAAAGAGTAGTCGGCAAACAGTTGTTAAGGGCAAGAAATAAGTCAAACTGAGTGCTGAAATCAATAAAATAGGAAAAAAAAGACAGAACAATACAAAGAATCACTGAAATGAAGAGTTGGTTCTTTGAGAAAAATCAATAAGATAGACAAACCCTTATCCAAACTAACTAAAAGGCACAGAGAGAATATCTAAATAAACAAATCTGAAATGAAAACAGGGACATAACAACAGACACTTAGGAAATCCAGAGAATCATAAGGATACCTTTTAAAACCTATACTCCATCAAATTGGAAAGTCTCACATAAATGGATAATTTTTTCAATAAGCACTATTTAAGAAAGTTAAATCAAGATCAGATAAATAATTTAAGTAGATCTATAACTCTTAGATAAGTTGCAGCAGTCATTAAAAGTCTCAAAAAAAACCCCATGAACAGATTGTTTTAGTAAAGAATTTCAGTATACTATCAAAGAAGAGTTATTGTCAATACTCTTCAAATTATTTCATCAAGTTGAAACAGGGAACAATGCCAAGTTCATTAATGAAGCCACAGTTACCCTAATACCCAAAGTGCATAAACACTCAAGAAAGAGAAGTACTGACCATTTTTCCATATAAACATAGATGCAATAATACTCAGTATAGGAAGATAAGGCCTATGAGGCCAAGAGATGAGACAACCTGGAGTCTGCCTGAGGGCCTAGCAACAGGCACTGTCAGAGGTCCTGATTGTGCCTAGACAATGAGGAGACACCACACAATGTCACCAGAATGGGACACATTCTGGCTGCTGGGAGCAGGGTATATAAGGATCTCCCCATTTCTGAATAAAGAGTCTGCTGTTTGCCTTTTACCTGACTCCTGGTGTTTGTGCCATTGATGCTGTGCCTTCTCATGCCCTCCCCTGAGGGAGTCATTAGGACCCAGCAACAACACAATTAAATACTTATGAACCTTATCCAAACACATCAAAATGATCATCCATCCAATCAAGTGGGCTTCATCCCAGAGATACAGGGATAGTTCAGTATATGAAAATGAGAAAAAAAAATGTAATTCACCAAATTAACAAACTAAAGGAGAAAAACCAAACGATCATCTCATCAGATGCAGAAAAGTCCTTTCACAAAATCTAACAACTTCATGACAAAAGTCCTGGAGACATTAAGGATACAAAGGACACACCTAAGCATAGCAAAGGCAATTCACAGCAAGCCTATAGCTAACATCAAATTCAATGGAGAGAAACTCCAAACATTTCAACTAAAAATAGGAAAAAGAAAAGGTTTTCCACTCTTTCCATATCTATTCAATATACTACTTGAAGTTTTAGCTACTGATAAGACAACTGTAGGTGATGAAGTGTATACAAATTGTAAAGGAAGAAGTCAATGTATCCTTATCTGCAGGTGGTGATAGAATATGTGTGCATGTGTGTGCATGTGCGTGTGACCCTAAAATTCTACCAGGGAACTCCTATAATAGATAAACACTTTCAGAAAAGTAGCTGAATAGAATATTAACTTAAAAAAAATCAGTAGCCCTCTTATATACAAATAATAAACATACTAAGAACAAAATTAGGGAAGCAACACCTTTTACAATAGTCTCAAATAATATAAAATATCTTGAGGTAACTCTAAACAATCAAGTAAAAGGCCTATATGTTAAAAAACTTCAAGTCTCTGAAAAAAGAAATTAAGAAAGCTATCAGACTATGAAATGATCTCCCATATTCATGAATCAGTAGGATTAACATAGTGAAAAATGGCTATCCTGCCAAAAGCAATCAACAGAATCAATGAGATCTCTATAAGAAACCCAGTACAATTCTCTACAATCCTTGAAAGGAGAATTCTGAAATTCATATGGAAAAGTAATAAATCTAGGATAGGTAAACAATCCCAAACAATAAAAATTGCTGGTGGCCTCACCATTCCCAATTTCAAATTCTCTTACAGATCTATAGCAATAAAAACTGCATGGTATCATCATAAAAACAGACAAATTGATCCATGGAATCAAATTGAAGACCCAGACATAAATTCACACACGTATAGACACTTGATTTTTTTATGAAGCCAAAATTGTATAATGGGAAAACAGTATCTTCAACAAATGGTACTAGTCTAACTGGATGTCCATATGATAAACAAGCTACAATCTGTAGACTCAGGAGAGGTTAGGTAAAGAGGAGGGTTCTAGAGAGGATGCATGGATCTCCATTGGAGGGAAGTAGAGTAGGTTTTTAATGGGAAGGCTTGGGGCAGGTGGAGACAGGAGTATGGGATCATGTGTATAGGGTAGGGGGTGGATTAGAGAGGGGGAGTATGGGGAGAGATGCCTGGGATTGGGGATCATTGAGAAATGCTATATTAACCTAGTAAAGAGGAAACTTCCTGGAATATGTAAAGTTGATCATAATGTTGAATGCTAGTAATAGAGAATATGGAGTTGCAGCTAACATTCTTTTGTAGCCAAGCAAGGCTTCCAGTAGTAGAACTGGATGGCATCCAGTTGAGTTGTTGACCAAGGGAGTTGCATTGAAATCCCAAACACCCCAGGCTCTTGCTAACACCAAGGGACTCTCAGCAAACTGACAGCAGTACCCCATTACTGAGGACAACATCCACACAATCCACTGAACATGGCAAAGTAAAGGTGGTGTCTATATGGAGACTTCACCCTTATGTTCTAGACTTTTTGTTGTGGGATGAAAATCTGCCAGATACTGGAAGAGAAACATGGACAACAACTCTGTCACAAAACCTTTAACTTACAATCTGTCCTGCATACAAAGCATGCTAGGGCAATGGTGGCATAGAACTTGTGAGAGTAGGCAACCTACTCATGATTTTATTTGAGGCCCACTCCATGAGAAGGATCCCATACCCAAAACTGCTTGGGTAACCAAGAACCAGAGACGGGCTAGCCCAAAGACTTAAGGTAAAATCAAACACAACTGCTCTAAAAAGAAATTAATAAAATGACTCTTAATGATATTCTGCTATACTCATAGATCAATGCCTTATCTAGTCATCTTTAGAGAGGTTTCCTCTGACAGCAGAAGGGAACTGATGCAAAGACCCACAGCCAAACATCATGGGAGGAAAGGGTCTATCTAAATGGAAGGTCTTCATCAAATTCCTCCCCTCAGACTCAAGGAATCTCACAGAAGAGGAGGCAGAAACATTACAAAAGTGTGGGTGGGTGGAAGACACCAGGAGTATAAGTACCTCTGAATCAACTAAGCAGTGTGCATTTGTGTTCACACAGACTGAAGCAGTCGGCACAGTCTGGATCAGGTCCTTGGTCTATATAGTATAGCCATTGGAATCATATATTTATGGGAGTCCTGACTGTGATAACAATTGGGTCTCTGACTCTTATTCCTGCTCTTGGGGCCCTTTTCCTCTATTGGGTTGATATGTCTAACTTTGATAAGATAGTTTTTGCTTCATCTTATTATGTTTTGCTTTGTCAATTTTAGTTGTTATTGCATAGAAGGCTGTTCTTTTCTGATGAAAGACAGTAAGGGAGTGGATAGGGAGGGGAGAGGAGGTAGGCAGGAACTTTGTGGAGTAAAGGAAAGGAACATTGTAATAAGGATATAGTGTATGAGAAAAGAATCTGTTTCCAATAAAAGATAAAAACAGACTAACAAAAGAATTGGTGGCTCCCAATAAAACAATATGTAAATACTACTCTACTGATATTTGTATATGCATATTATGGTTTTTTCAATTAACCTAAAATGAACACATGTCTATGGGTATAGTACAATGTTTCCATACCTGTATATTACAAATAATCAGATATAGGAAATTAGAATATCTCCTCAAGCATGTAGTATTTAGAGAAACATTCAAAGACATCTTCTATTTTGAAATGTGCCATAAATTATCGCCCATAATGAACCTACTGTGCTAAAGAGTGTTCAAAGTCATTTTGTCTACCCAACTGTAGTCCTGCACCCTTTAAGCTTTTTCTCTCACTCTCTCTTATATGCACTTACCAGACTATGCTTAGAACCCTAATACTCATTCAGCTTCTATGATAATTATTTTAGCTCATACATGTAAGTAAGAAATTCAGTATTTGTCATTTTAATGCATCTTATGAAAATTCCCCAGATACATTGAAGTTATAACAATTTTTATGCTTTGAAATATGGAGATGAAAAATTCAGAAATGGTTTTAGTAATGTACTTATGGCTTTAAGATCTCATTATTAAACTGTAATATTTTAAACTCTTCAAAAGTAGCCCAATGTACTAATATTTTTATAATAATTGATTCCAGAGTCTTTAACCTGGATTAATGCAATAGCCTCTGACTCAGTTTGAAAATTATCATTTTTATTTTATGCTATTTTTTCACACTGTAGCAAGGAAACCTCCATAAAGATTAGTATTAAAATATTCAGTAAAATCATGTGAGTAGCAGCACAAACCAATGTGTTTTGATGAAAAATTAAATGAATGGCATCGTCCATGGCTTTGTGTTCACATGACATGAGCAGTTTAATGATGCCTCATATTTACAAGGGTCCTGCATTTGTTTGAATGTCTAGGTTTTGTCATTGTGACATTAATAAGTTTTTGTTTTTGTTTTTGTTTTTTGTTTTTTCAAGACAGGGTTTCTCTGTGTAGCTTTGCGCCTTTTCCTGGAACTCACTTGGTAGCCCAGGCTGGCCTCCAACTCACAGAGATCCGCCTGGTTCTGCCTCCCGAGTGCTGGGATTAAAGGCGTGCGCCACCACCGCCCGGCTGACATTAATAAGTTTTAAATGAAGAATCCCACATTTTCATTTTGCATTGGGCCTTATAGATATAACCTTTCTTCTTTACAGGGTTACAGTAAAAGTTGAGGGGAACTAAGAAAGTAATGTATTCAGAACCCTATCTTATAAATGGCAATCCCTGAATTAATACCATTTGTCAGCTCTCTACTACAGTTACTCTTATTACTAATGCTATGAGTATTATTAATCAAACTCTTTTTTTTTTAATTTATTTTAATTTATTTTGCAATACAATTCAGTTCTACATATCGGTCACGGATTCCCTTGTTCTCCCCACTCCCGTCCCCCTCACCTTCCCCCCAACGCCCCCCCCCCCCCATTCCCATCTCCTCCAGGGCAAAGCCTTCCCCACAGACTGAGGTCAACCTGGTAGACTCAGTCCAGGTAGGTCTAGTCCCCTCCTCCCAGGCCAAGCCAAACAATCCTGCATAGGCCCCAGGTTTCAAACAGCCAACTCATGCAATGAGCACAAGATCTGGTCCCACTGCCTGGATGCCTCCCAAACAGATCAAGCCAATCAACTGTCTCACCCATTCGGAGGGCCTGATCCAGTGGGGACCCCTCAGCCATTGGTTCATAGTTCATGTGTTTCCATTCATTTGGCTATTTGTCCCTGTGCTTTATCCAACCTTGGTCTCAACAATTCTCGCTCATATAAACCCTCCTCATTCTCGTTGATTGGACTCCCAGAGATCCACCCAGGGCCTAGTCATGGATCTCTGCATCCAGATCCCTCAGTAGTTGGATGAGGTTTCTAGCACAACAATTAGGGTGTTTGGCCATCCCATCACCAGAGTAGGTCAGTTCGGGCTGTTTCTCGACCATTGCCGGCAGTCTGTTGTGTGGGTATCTTTGTGGATTTCTGTGGGCCTCTCTAGCACTCCGCTTCCTCCTGTTCTCATGTGGTCTTCATTTACCATGGTCTCCTATTCCTTGTTCTCCCTCTCTGTTGTTGATCCAGCTGGGATCTCCCGCTCCCCCAAGCTCTCTTTCCCTCGACCCTCGCCTTTCATTACCCCCACTCATGTCCAGGCTGTTCATGTAGATCTCATTCCATTTCTCTGTCATTGGGCGATCCCTGTGTCTTTCTTGGGGTCCTGTTTTCCGGGTAGCCTCCCTGGTGATGTGAGTAGCAGACAATTCATCCTTGTTTCATGTCTAGTATCCTGCTATGAGTGAGTACATACCATGTTTGTCTTTCTGAGTCTGGGTTACCTCACTCAGGATGATTTTTTCTAGATCCATCCATTTGTCTGCAAACCTCATGATGCCATTGTTTTTTTCTGCTGAGTAGTATTCCATTGTGTATATGTACCACATTTTGTTTATCCATTCTTCAGTTGAAGGGCATCTGGGTTGTTTCCATGTTCTGGCTATTACAAACAATGCTGATATGAACATAGCTGAACAAGTGCTCTTATGGTGTGGTTGAGCATTTCTTGGGTATATGCCCAAGAGTGGTATAGCTGGATCTTGGGGGAGATTGATTCCCAATTTTCTAAGAAAGCGCCATATTGATTTCCAAAGTGGTTGTACAAGCTTGCATTCCCACCAGCAGTGGAGGAGAGTTCCCCTAGCTCCACATCCTCTCCAGCATAAGGTGTCTTCAGTGTTTTTGATCTTAGCCATTCTGACAGGCGTAAGGTGGTATCTCAGAGTTGTTTTGATTTGCATTTCCCTGATGATTAGGGATGATGAGCAATTCCTTAAATGTCTTTTGGCCATTTGAGTTTCCTCTGTTGAGAATTCTCTGTTTAGTTCTATAGCCCATTTCTTAATTGGACTGTTGGGCATTTTGATGTCTAATTTCTTGAGTTCCTTATATATTCTGGATATCAGTCCTCTGTCAGATGTGGGGTTGGTGAAGATCTTTTCCCATTCTGTAGGCTGTCGCTTTGCCTTGTTGACCGTATCCTTTGCTCTACAAAAGCTTCTCAGTTTCAAAAGGTCCCATTGATTGATTGTTTCTCTCAGAGTCTGTGCTACTGGTGTTCTATTTAGGAAGTAGTCTCCAATGCCAATGCGTTCAAGACTACTTCCTACTTTCTCTTCTAGCAGGTTCAGAGTAGCTGGATTTATGTTGAGGTCCTTGATCCACTTGGACTTAAGTTTTGTGCACGGTGATAGATATGGATCTATTTGCAGCCTTCTACATGTTGATATCCAGTTTTGCCAGCACCATTTGTTGAAGATGCTTTCTTTTTTCCATTGTGTACTTTTGGCTTCTTTGTCAAAAATTATATGTTCATAGGTGTGCGGATTAATGTCAGGGTCTTCAATTCGATTCCATTGGTCCACATGTCGGTTTCTATGCCAGTACCAAGCTGTTTTTATTACTGTAGCTCTATAGTAGAGCTTGAAGTCAGGGATCGTGATGCCTCCAGAAGTTGTGTTATTGTACAGGATTCCTTTGGCTATCCTGGGTTTTTTGTTTTTCCATATGAATTTGAGTATTATTCTTTCCAGGTCTGTGAAGAATTGTGTTGGTATTTTGATGGGGATTGCATTGAATCTGTAGATTGCTTTTGGTAAGATTGCCATTTTTACTATGTTAGTCCTGCCTCCCCATGAGCATGGGAGATCTTTCCATTTTCTGACATCTTCTTCAATTTCTTTTTTCAGGGACTTAAAGTTCTTGTCATATAGGTCCTTCACTTGCTTGGTTAGTGTTACCCCAAGGTATTTTATGACATTTGTGGCTATAGTAAAGGGTGATGTATCTCTGATTTCCTTCTCCACTTCTTTGTCCATTGTATATAGGAGGGCTACTGATTTTTTTGAGTTGATCTTGTATCCTGCTATGTTGCTGAAGGTGTTTATAAGCTGTATCAGTTCCTTGGTGGAATCTTTGGGGTCACTCAAGTATACTATCATGTCATCTGCAAATAGGGAAAGCTTGACTTCTTCCTTTCCAATTTGTATCCCCTTAATCTCCTTATGTTGTCTTATTGCTCTGGCTAGAACTTCAAGTACTATATTGAATAAGTATGGGGAGAGTGGACAGCCTTGCCTCGTTCCTGATTTTAGTGGAATTGCTTTGAGTTTCTCTCCATTTAATTTGATGTTGGCTGTTGGCTTGCTGTAAATTGCCTTTATTATGTTTAGGTATGTTCCCTGTATTCCTGATCGCTCTAATACCTTTATCATGAAGGGGTGTTGGATTTTGTCAAATGCCTTTTCTGCATCCAGTGAGATGATCATATGGTTTTTTTCTTTGAGTTTGTTTATATGGTGTATTATATTGACGGACTTTCGTATGTTGAACCACCCTTGCATCCCTGTAATGAATCCTACTTGATCATGGTGGATAATTGTTTTGATGTGTTCTTGGAGTCTGTTTGCCAGTATTTTATTGAGTATTTTTGCATCAATGTTCATGAGGGAGATCGGTCTGTAGTTCTCTTTCTTTGTTGTATCCTTGTTTGGTTTAGGAATTAGGGTAATTGTAGCCTCGTAGAAGGAGTTTGGTAATGTTCCTTCTGTTTCTATTGTGTGGAACAATTTAGAGAGTATTGGTATTAACTCTTCTTTGAAGATCTGGTAGAATTCTGCGCTGAAACCATCTGGTCCTGGGCTTTTTTTGGTTGGGAGACTTTTAATGACTGTTTCTATTTCGTTAGGGGTTATTGGACTATTTAAATAGTTTATCTGGTCTTGATTTAACTTAGGTATGTGGTACCTATCCAGAAAGTTATCCATTTCTTTTAGGTTTTCCAGTTTTGTCGAATAGAGGTTTTTGAAGTATGACCTGATGATTCTCTGGATTTCCTCAATGTCTGTTGTTATGTCCCCCTTTTCATTTCTGATTTTGTTGATTTGGATGCTCTCTCTCTGTCTTTTGGTTAGTATGGATAAGGGCTTGTCTATCTTGTTGATTTTCTCAAAGAACCAACTCTTTGTTTCATTAATTTTTTGTATTGTTCTCTTTGTTTCTATTTTATTGATTTCAGCTCTCACTTTGATAATTTCCTGGCGTCTATTTTTCCTGGGAGACTGTGCTTCTTCTTGTTCTAGAGCTTTCAGGTATGCTGTTAAGTCTCTAGTGTGAGATTTCTCCAACTTATTTATGTGGGCATTTAGTGCTATGAATTTCCCTCTTAGTACTGCTTTCATAGTGTCCCATAAATTTGGATATGTGGTGTCTTCATTTTCATTGATCTCTAGGAAGTCTTTAATTTCTTTCTTTATTTCTTCCTTAACCCATTGGTGATTCAGTTGGGTATTATTCAGTTTCCATGAGATTGCAGGTTTTCTGTAGTTTTTGTTGTTGTTGAAATCCAACTTTAGACCATGGTGGTCTGATAGAACACAGGAGGTTATTCCAATTCTTTTGTATCTGTTTAGATTTGTTTTGTGGCCAAGTATGTGGTCAATTTTAGAGAAGTTCCATGGGGTGCTGAGAAGAAGGTATATTCTTTTTTGTTAGGATGGAATGTTCTGTAGATATCGATTAAGTCCATTTGAGTCATGACATCAGTTAAGTCCTTTATTTCTCTGTTAAGTTTCAATTTGGGAGATCTGTCCAGTGGTGAAAGTGGGGTGTTGAGGTCTCCCACTATTAATGTGTGGGGTTTTATATGTGATTTAAGCTTTAGTAATGTTTCTTTTACATATGTGGGTGCCCTTGTGTTTGGGGTATAAATATTCAGAATTGAGACTTCATCTTGGTGGATCTTTCCTGTGATGAGTATGTAATGCCCTTCTTGATCTCTTTTGATTGATTTTAGTTTGAAGTCTATTTTGCTGGATATCAGGATGGCTACACCCGCTTGTTTCTTAAGACCGTTTGATTGGAAAGTCTTTTCCCAGCCTTTTATTTTTAGGTAGTGTCTATCTTCGAATTTGAGATGTGTTTCTTGTATGCAGCAGAAAGATGGGTCCTGCTTTCGTATCCATTCTGTAAGCCTATGTCTTTTTATAGGTGAATTAAGTCCATTGATATTGAGGGAAATTAATGACCAGTGATTATTCATTCCTGTTATTTTTTGGTGGTGATGTGTGGGTACTTCTATACGTTGGGGTTTACTGCTGTGGCTTTATCTGTTGCCTGTGTTTTCGAGGGTGTATCTGACTTCCTTAGGTTGGAATTTTCCTTCTAGTGCTTTCTGTAGGGCTGGGTTTGTGGATAAGTATTGTTTAAATCTGGCTTTGTCATGGAATGTCTTGTTCACTCCATCTATGGTGATTGAAAGTTTTGCTGGGTATATTAGTCTAGGCTGACATCCATGGTCTCTTAGTGTCTGCATTACATCTGTCCAGGTTCTTCTGGCTTTCAAAGTCTCCATTGAGAAATCAGGTGTTATTCTGATGGGTTTGCCTTTATATGTCACTTGGCCTTTTTCCTTTGCTGCTCTTAATATTCTTTCTTTATTCTGTACGTTTAGTTGTTTAACTATTATGTGGCGAGGGGACTTTTTTTGGGGGTCTAGTCTGTTTGGTGTTCTATAAGCTTCTTGTATCTTCATAGGCATTTCCTTCTTTAAGTTGGGAAAGTTTTCTTCTATGATCTTGTTGAATATATTTTCTGTGCCCTTGAGTTGGTATTCTTCTCCTTCTTCGACCCCTATTATTCTTAGGTTTGGTCTTTTCATGGTGTCCCAAATTTCTTGGACATTTTGGTTCATGACTTTGTTGGCTTTAGTGTTTTCTTTGACTGATGAATGTATTTCTTCTACTGTATCTTCAACGCTAGAGATCCTCTCTTCCATCTCTTGCATTCTGTTGATTATACTTGCATCTGAAGTTCCCAATCGTTTTCTCAGATTTTCTATTTCCAGCATTCCCTCTGTTTGTGTCTTCTTCATTTTTTCTATTTCCCTTTTCAGGTCTTGGACTGTTTCCTTCATTTGTTTCATTGATTTTTCTTGATTTTCTCTCAGTATTTTATTGTTTTCTTCCAGGACTTTATTGATTTCTTCTAATTTGTTTGCCCTTTCCTCTAGTTGTTTACAGCGTTCTTCACATTTTTTTGTCTTTTCCTCTACACAAGCCTCTAGCTTCTTCATGATGTCATTCATAAGGCTGTTTTCTTCTGCTTCTTCCAATTTCTGATGTTCAGGTCTAGGTGTTGGAGGAGGGCTAGGGCCTGGTGATGCTGTATTACTATTCATTTTGTTGTATGTGTTTCTGCCTTGACGTCTGCCCATCTCCTTGTGCTTCCTTACTGGCCTTATCCGCACACTTGGTTCAGCCAGACCAGTGTTCCAATAGGGAAGTCCGGAGCAAGATGGGAGGTGGGGGCCGGCCTCTAAGTCTCAGGAAGAGGCTTGGGGCTCAGGCGGATGGGCGTGGGGGCAGGGCGTGGAGACTGCAGGGCCTGCCAGGGGTCTTGGAGAAGGGGATCCTTCCCGGTGGGGCTAGCAGGGAACCTGCCCGGTGGCCAGAACCTGGGGCCAAGTTGGGTAGGTCTTCCCTGGAGTGGCTGGTGCCCAGGGATGGGGTCTGGGGCAAGGAAGGGTACTCACCAGTTTTCCAAAAGGGAAGTCTGGAGCAAGATGGGAGCTGGGGGCCAGCCTCTAAGTCTCAGGAAGAGGCTTGGGGCTCAGGGGGATGGGAGTGGGGGCAGGGCGTGGAGACTGCAGGATCTGCCAGGGGTCTTGGAGAAGGGGATCCTTCCCGGTGGGGCTAGCAGGGAACCTGCCCGGTGGCCAGAACCTGGGGCCAAGTTGGGCAGGTCTTCCCTGGAGTGGCTGGTGCCCAGGGATGGGGTCTGGGGCAAGGAAGGGTACTCACCAGTTTTCCAAAAGGGAAGTCCGGAGCAAGATGGGAGCTGGGGGCCGGCCTCTAAGTCTCAGGAAGAGGCTTGGGGCTCAGGCTGATGGGCGTGTGGGCAGGGCGTGGAGACTGCAGGGCCTTCCAGGGGTCTTGGAGAAGGGGATCCTTCCCGGTGGGGCTAGCAGGGAACCAGTTTTCCAAAAGGGAAGTCCGGAGCAAGATGGGAGCTGTGGGCCGGCCTCTAAGTCTCAGGAAGAGGCTTGGGGCTCAGGGGGATGGGAGTGGGGGCAGGGCGTGGAGACTGCAGGGCCTGCCAGGGGTCTTGGAGAAGGGGATCCTTCCCGGTGGGGCTAGCAGGGAACCTGCCCGGTGGCCAGAACCTGGGGCCAAGTTGGGCAGGTCTTCCCTGGAGTGGCTGGTGCCCAGGGATGGGGTCCGGGGCAAGGAAGCTAATCAAACTCTTTTAATTTAATAGCACCTAATTATGCCATGTTCATTATTCACCCTTTCAACAATATAGAAGTATTGATTTCTTATTGTGTATTAGATAATTTTCTAGGAAAGATTTTGAAATTGCTCATTTATCTATATTCTTTAATTGACAAATATTATTTTTGTGGCCAAAGAAATCTTATTATGCCCATTTTAATAGTCTCATGTCTCTCAAATAGAGTTAATCCAAAATTATTTATTGGAAAATAAATTATGTAATATTTTAAGACAATATTTTATTTTATATCATATGAATTTGAAATTATTTTCAGTATATTAATTTCAACAATATATATGAAGTACATTACTATTTAAATATTGTTATTCTAACCACATACCCAGTCTCTTGGCAAATATTTCTTATGAAAGTAAGGTATTTTTAAATGTTCTGGAGTGTCATATGTAGTACATTAGGAAATAGACAAAATTTCTGAAATGTCACTATTTTAATATTGACAGATTGTACTGCAATTGGTGACTGAAGCTGTTGCAATATCTTGCAGTTTTTACCAGTAATGCAATGACTTAATTATCTCCTAGAAACCCATTACTCTGGCTAATAGCATGATGTCATGGTTTCCAATGATACATGAAATTTAAGCAATTATAAATTTGAGACATCTTTTGCCACAATGTACAAATTGAACATTATAATTATGCTAACTGCTTTCAGAACATGGCTCCAGTACAGCAAGGGAAGAGTAGAAGGTCATTTTAACTTAAAGACCTTTTCTGGTTAGAAACTCAACATGTAATTACAAATATCCCTCCTTGGGAAATGAGACCAATTATATTGAAGGTTCTTTGGAAATCATATGTGCAGTAGATACCTGGAGACTACTATCAAAATCTCAGAATTTTTCCTTCTAGCTTTTCAGAATCCACAAAGTTGCAAGACTATGAAAATTTACATTATACTTCAATTCTCTATTCTTTGAAAATGCTGTAGCTTAGCATTGTGGACTTCTTCATTTGAAGAATCTTTATTAATCTAACAGATTTTTTTTCTGCAAAGCAATACCACAGAGTATCTGCAGATTTACCTTGAAACTAAAGCATAGTTGAACTTTTTGTTCTGGATCAACAGCTCTTTAGATTTTGTAGCTTCAGCAAATTGATTGACCACTTAGAGCTGATGCTCTCACTGAAAAAAAAAAAAAAAAAAAAACTACAAATAGTGGTGTATACTACATAGAGTTGTTGCAAAGTCTAAGTGGAGTGAAATATTTTAAAGGTTCTAAATAACATGCTTAACATGGGTGATGGTTGGTCATCACCTGTGGTAGCAATAATATTATTTGCATTCCATTCTTTATGTAAAATATATTAAAGGATTTAAGTAAAGAAAACATACAGAGATTATAAAGAAGGAAACCACTTTTCTGAATTCATCTAGCATAACTTGATATAATAGTAAGAGATATACTAAGGATCTGCCGGCCTTATATGGTGCAGCCAGATTGGGGTAAAAATAGTTATAACTAACATTTCCAAAGACATACACTGCACTACACTAGCTCTTTTATCTTTATTGTTAGCTAATTGTCTCACAGCTTTGCGAGATAGCATGAAAGTATATATAAAGAAAGGGAAATTTTAAAATTATTCAAATTTCAAAATGCCAGTTTGAAAAATTCTAGTTACTGAAAATTTAGTCAACTTGACAATCAAGTGAACTGACTTGAAACTTAAATGTAATTTTACACATTTGCATTCAAAATTTATTTAGCAAATGGTGAAGAGGACATATGAAACAGAAAATATTTCTTTTTATCCTCCTGAGGTTGGATGTAAATAAATATCATAGACATAAATCATGGTCAAAATCTTGTGAAACTGGAAAGTAAATAAAGTAGAGCTGGAAGATACAACTTTTATTAGTTTTACTCATTTAAGGGAAATAAGAGAATTGAAGATTGTAAGCTGATTGTGATAAATAATATAATTAGAACATTGTGGCTGCACTCGTTATTGTGATGACATTAATTCTTCTCTTGGTTGAATCTGGAATCATCTAGGAGGTGAAGATCAAGCCTCCTACTTTTAAGGATTATGTTGACCAAGTTTAGCCCCTGAAAATGAGCTTGTGATGTTATACTAGTTGCATTCATCATGTTAGGAAGACCTGCTCATTGTGGGTGGTGCCATTCTCTGGCTAGAATCCTTGACCATAGAAGTAAAGAGACCAAGGTGAGCAATAGCTGGATTCCCTGCTTTCACTTCTTCCTCACTAAAGATGGATATAAAAAGACTAGCTAAGCCGGGCGGTGGTGGCGCACGCCTTTAATCACAGCACTCGGGAGGCAGAGCCAGGCGGATCTCTGTGAGTTCGAGGCCAGCCTGGGCTACCAAGTGAGTTCCAGGAGAGGCGCAAAGCTACACAGAGAAACCCTGTCTCGAAAAAACCAAAAAAAAAAAAAAAAAAAAAAAAAAAGACTAGCTATATCAAGTTTCCACTGCCTGGACTCTCCTATCGTGATGGATTACACCTTACACCTTGAAGTCTAAAACAAGAATAAGCCTTACAGTTTTCCTTTCTTCGATTTCTTTTGTCCGGGTGTTTTATCATAGCAACAGAAAAATTAAGTTAAGAAATATATATCCTCAAAATCCACATTATAAATATTTAGACAGCTGGAACCAACATGTGGAAGCTCCACATTAGCCCAATATAACAGCAGCAGCAGCAGCAGCAGCAGCATCTTCTCTCATCTGAGTACTCTGTCTAGTATATGTTTTCTTGCAAACTTTCATGCTCGAAAAAGGTCATTTAATTTGTAATGCATTTTTAATTCTGACTGTTTTGATCATTGAAGCTTCCCTATTTCTTCACCATATTCACAGGTCAGCAGCCCTATTTTAACTTCATGCAAAGAACATGAGCTGCTGACTTTCCATGGGAAAAGAAGAATTCAAAACCATTCAAAATCTCCCATTTCATGTAAAATGCTTATTCAACCATTCAATAATAATGTTCATTTCCCTTAAAAAAAAAAAAGTGGATGCATCTGAGGTTTTTAAAAGATCACCGTGGTTATCTCTGGGGGAAGACTCTGTAGTGTATTTGCAGGAACCTCAATGAATGCCCAGACTTCTTAACAGATCTGTTTGAAAATTTTTAAATGTGATGTTTGTAAAGTTTCTTTTGCTTTAAATTACTATTTAAAAGATAATTCCAAAACACGTTTGGTTCCACAAAATATGAATGATAATAAATATGTGTAATCACAAACATTGTGCTGTATTTCATTTAATCATGTGAGTAATGAAGATTAGCACGTTTTGCTTAAAGATTAGAAATGACTTTCATTGTCTTTAGAAGCAAATATCTCATCAGCAGAAAGTAAGGGTGTTAGCTTCCTGTGTATTAAGAAGAAAGGTGCCAGGCGTGTGGCGGTGGTGTCGCACGCCTTTATTCCCAGCACTTGGGAGGCAGAGGCAGGCGGATCTTTGTGAGTTCGAGGCCAGCCTGGTCCACAGAACAAGATCCAGGACAGGCACCAAAGCTACATGGAGAAACCCTGTCTCGAAAAACAGAAGAAGAAGAAGAAGAAGAAGAAGAAGAAGAAGAAGAAGAAGAAGAAGAAGAAGAAGAAGAAGAAGAAAGGTAGCTTTCTATATTGACACATTTTTAAATTTTCCAAATTTCTGAAGCAGAATCAAACACTAAAATGTGTACCTGAATAACAACTGTAAATTCTTTTCTAGAAAAATTATTATATATGTTCTTTAACTATTTTCTGAAACAAAGATTATTTTCCAAAACTAGCCCAGCTGAAAAGTTCCCTATTCTTGTATCATTTGCAGTGCAAATGTCATGAGTCATTATTATTTATTTTACATTTGTCAAGTAAATATAGATAATCCTTGCTTAATAGTAACTTGATTTACAGTTTTTAATGTGAAATTATGTAAAACTATCTTCACTCAGTACAAACTGCACTTTCAGTTTTAATGATCGATAGATAACCTCCCTGGGTAGTGTTTGGTTTATGAGGAACTATACACTGAGGACAATTATCAGCTAGGAGATAAGAAGGATAAATTGCCAGTTCTCTGTTATTTCCTGTATTGCAATGCTGCGCGACACAGGTTAGAAGTATTAAATATACACTCCCTCTCCTGGGCTCCATACTTTGAACCAAAGCCCTGGCAGCATTACAGAAGGCCAGGCTGGTCCTGGGAACCCTGGGGAACACAACACCCACTGCCCACTAAACCCCTTTGGTACTTTGGGTTTGGAAAGTGTTGGAATGCTTTAAGCACTGCTTACTGGGCAATACTAGCAGGACCATGGAAGATATTGGTGCTAATTGTTACTTGAACTATGGAAGGTTCACTCAAGAGATTTCAGAGGAGAAGAATTTTAGTATGTTGCCAAGAGATCTTTCTTGTGATATTTTAGTGAAGGAGGTAGCTGCTTTTTGCCCTTGTGCAAAGAGTCTGCCTAAAGCTAGACTGAAGAGTTTTGGATTAATTCCATTGGCAGAAAAAAAAATCTCAAAACAGCCTAGTATAGATTTTCTCATGTGGATATTAGTGGATATTATGACTAATATCCATATGTATAATATATATATATATATATATATATATATATATATATAATACGTGTGTGTGTGTGTGTGTGTGTGTGTGTAATAAAGACATATATTGAATAGGAGTAAGCCAAGCAAGGAAAAATATTTGAGGAGAAAATGGGCACCAGAAAGTGGAATGGAGCTAAATCCTTTGTTCAAAGAGATAAATGTTCAAGAACTGGAGTAAAGGGAATGGTGACCTTGGGGCAAGATCCCACCCAGCTATGTTTCTAACTTGTGAAAAAGAACTGAAATAAAGCTTAGAGCCAGGTGTGGTGGGGCACACCATTTTTTTCCAGTACAGCATTATTTTTATTAAGAAATTTTTTATTCATTTCACATACAATCACAGATCCCCTGCCTTCCCCCAAACCTACCCCCCAGAAGGTAAGGCCTCCTATAGGGAGTCAGCAGAGCCTGGTACATTCAGTAGAGGTAGGTTCAAGCCCCTCTCCCTGCATCAAGGCTGTGCAAGGTGTCCCACAACAGGTAGTGGGTTCCAAAAAGGCAGCTCATGCACCAGCGATGGATCCTGATCCTGCTGCCAGGGGGCCCCTTAAACAGATCAAGCTACACAACTGTCTTGCTTATGCAGAGGGCCTAGTCCAATCCTGTGAAGACTCCACAGATGTAGGTCTAAATTTCATGAGTTCCCACTAGTTTGGTTTGGCTGTCTCTGTAGGTTTCTCCATCATTATCTTGATGCCCCTCTTTAATCACAGCACTAGGAAGGTAGAGACTGGCAGATCTCTAAGTTTAAAGCCAGCCTGCTCTGCAGAGCAAGTTTCAGGACAGCCAAGTTTAGGCAGTGAAGGATGGAAAGCTGGTGAAGATATAATTGAATGAGGGGACAATCTTACAACTCCAGTAAGCACCAGAATTTGGCAGCTTCAGCCACGTGGTTCTCACTTCAGAGTTAAGGATAGAAGAACAAGGTTATGGAATTTGCCTCCATACCTAAGGAAAGTCTCTGAGGCAATGCATCTCTAAGTGGTTTTCCTGAATGGTGGCCTACTAGAGAGGCCATTGCATAAAGTTGTGAAGTTGAAGCCTGGATTGCCTTGGAGAACCAAAGATGTTAGAGATGCAGAATAAAGCTATTAACAGTGAGTGGACCCAGCTGAAGAAAAAGAAGTGTGTTGCAGTCAAAATGCTGAATAGAGTGGGAGATTTGAAGAGTATTTTGACATCAGACATGGAGATGCAGAGTTTGGCATTTGCCCAACTTGTTTTTTTTTCTTGCTTTGGTCCAGTGTGTCTTTACAATGCTTCCTTCCCTATATTTTGAACAGAAATGTATATCCTGTGCCAATATACATTGGAAGTATGTAATCAGTTTTCTTTTTATTTTGATTTTATAGGGGGTTACAGTTAAGAGACTTTCAAGAATTTCAGAAGAGGCTTTGAACTATGAACTTTAAAACATTGTTGAGAATGTGACAGAATATGGGGAATTTTGAAGTTGGAGTTAATGTAATTTTTTTTTTGCTTTATGATATGACTATAAACTTTTGGGGGCCAGGGGGTAGAATGTGGTGGTTTGAAAGAAAATGGCCCCAAAGAGAGTGGTCCTATTAGGAGGTGAGGCCTTGTTAAATTGGGGGTGACCTTGTTAGAGGAAGTATGTCACTGTGGAGGTAGACTTTGAGGTCTGTTTTGCTCAAGCTTCCCTCAGTGTGACACTGAGTCTTCTTTCTGTTGTCTTCTGATCAAGATGTAGCCAGCACCATGCCTGCCTGCACACCACCATGCTCCCTGTCATGATGATGATGGACTGAACCACTAACCTGTTAGCCACCACCACAATTAAATGTTTTCCTTTATAGGAGTTGCAGTGGTCATAGTATTTTTACAGCAATAAAAACCCTAACTAAGACAATCCTTAAATTGGAAATGAAAAAAAAAAAAGCCTTAAAGAAATTGATGAAAGGATGAACAAAAAATTGGAGGAAAGTAATAAATCCCTTTAAAATTCTAAGAAAGCCAAAAAGCAAAAAACAAGAAGATGAAGAAAGCAGTTCAAGACATGAATATTAAAATAGGAGTAATAAAGAAAACACAAATGGAGGAAATTCTGGAAATGGATAATCTGGGTAAGTGAACAGGAACTACAGATGAAAGCATCACCAATAGAATAGGAGAGATGAAAGAGAGAATATCAAAATTAAACACAGAAAGGAAAAGGAGGTCATAACAAGAGACACTGAGGAAATCCAAAGAATCATTAGGTCATATTACAAAAACTTTTACTCAACAAAATTAGAAAATCTAAAAGAAGTAGACAAATTTCTTGATAAACACTATATACCAAATTTAAATCAAGACCAGATAAACAACTTAAATAGACCTATAACCCCTAAGGAAATAGAAGAAATCATTAAAGGTCTTTGAAACAAAAGCAGACCAGGGTCAGATGGTTTCAATGTAGAATTCTACCAGATCTTTAAATAGAACTAATATGAATACTTCTCAATTATTCCACAGAATAGAATCAGAAGGAACATTATTAAATTCTTTTTATGAGGCCACAGTCACCCTGATACACAAACCACATAAAGATTCAACAAAAATGTGAATTACAGACCAATCTCCCTTAAGAACATAGATGATAAAATATTCAACAAATTAGTTGCAAACTAAATGCAAGAACATATCAAAAAGATCATCCACCACAATGAAGTAGACTTTGTCCCAGAGATGCAGAGATAGTTCAACTTATGAAAATCTGTAAATGTAATCCACCATATAAACAAACTGAAAGAAAAAAAATCCACATGATCATCTCATTAAATACTGAAAAAGCCTTTGACAAAAATCTACCACCCCTTCCAGATAAAAGTCTTGGACAGATTAGGGATACAAGGCACATAACTAAACATAACAAAAGCAATATACAGCATGCCAGTAACCAACATTAAGTTAAGTGTAGAGAAACACAAAACAATTCCACTAAAATCAGGAGCAAGAAAAGGCTGTGTACTCTCTCCATACTAATTCAATATAGCACTGGAATTTCTAGCTAGAGCAATAAGACAACTAAAGGAAATCAAGGGCATACATATTGGAAAGGAAGAAGTCAATGTGTCTCTATTTGCAGATGATATGATAGTATACATAAGTGACCCCAAAAACTTCTATGAGGTAACTCCTACAACTGAAAAATACCTTTAATGAAGATATAAGATTGATTAAATAATCAGTATCCCTCCTAAATTCAAATGATAAACAGGCTAAGAAAGCAATCAGGGAATCAACCCCCTTCACAATAGCCTCAAATAAGGTAAAATATCTTGGTGTAACTCTAACCAAGCAAGTGAAAAACCTGTGTTACAAGAACTTGAAATCTTTGAAGCAAGAAATTGGAAAAGATATCAGAAGATGGAAAGATCTCCCATGCTAATGGATCAGTAGTATTAGCAGTAAATATGGCCATCTTATCAAATCAATCCGCAGATTCAACACAATCCTCATTAAAATCCCAACATAGTTCTTTATAGACCATGAAAAAACTATATTCAACTTCATATGGAAAAACAATAAACCCAGAATAGCTAAAAACAATACTGTATAATAAAAGTCCTTCCAGAGGTATCACCATCCCTGACTTTAAGCTCTACTATTTAGCTATAGCAGTAAAAACTGCATCATGCTGACATAAAATCAGATAGGTAGATCAATGGAGTTGAATCAAAGACCCAAATAGAAATTACAAACCTATGGACAATTGATTTTTGAAAATAACCCAAAATTATACAATGGAAAAAAGAAAGGATCGTCAACAAATGATGCTGCTATAACTGGATGTGGGCATGTAGAAGAATGCAAATAGATCCATATCTATCGTCCTTCACAAACTTAAGTGCAAGTGGATAAAAGATATCAACGTAAACCAAGATACAATGAAACTGATAAAAGAGAAAGTGGGAAATAGTCTTGAAAGCATTGGCACAGGAGATAAATTTGTGAACAGAAAACCAATAACAAAGTTACTAAGATCAACAACAAATAAATGGGACCTCATGAAACTGAAAAGCAAAGGACACTGTTAACAGGTCAAAATGGCAGGCTACAGAATGGGAAAAGTTCTTCACCAACCCCACATCTGATAGAGGGCTGATTTCTAAAATTATATAAAGAACTCAAGAAACTAGACATCAAAAAAAACCACACAATCAGTTAAAAATGAGGCACACATATAAACAAAGAATTCTCAATTAATGAAATTATAGTAGCTGAGAAACATTTTAAAAAGTATTCAGCATCCTCAGACAGCAGGGAAATGCAAATCAAATGACTCTGAGATTCCATCTTACACCTCCCAGAAAAACTAATATTAAAAAAAAACAACCCACAAGTGACAGCTCATGGTAGAGAGGATGTGGAGCAAGGGGAACACTCCTCCATTGCTGTTGAGAGTGCAAACTTGTACAGCCACTTTGGAAATCAATATGATTGTTGCCGGATGGTGGTGGCACATGCCTTTAATCCCAGCACTAGGGAGGCAGAGGCAGTTGGATCCCTGTGAGTTCAAGGCCAGCCTGGTCTACAAATTAAGTTCCAGGAAAAGCTCCAAAGCTACACAGAGAAACCCTATCTCAAAAAATCAAAAAGAAATCAATATGATTGTTACTCAGAAGATTGGGAATTATCAGTCTACCTCAAGAGTAAGCTATACCTCTCTTGGCTATATACCCAAAGAATGCTCAATCATATCTCCAGGACATTTGCTCAACTAGGTTCATTACATCTTTATTTGTAATATGCAGAACCTAGAAATAACCTAGATGTCCCTCAACTGAGTAATGGATAAAGAAAATGTAGTACATTTACAAAATGGAGTATTACTCATCTGTTTCAAAAATGACATCATGAAAATTTCAGGCAAACAAATGAAATTAGACAAAAATATCATTCCCTCGGAGGCAACCCATACCCAGAAAGACAAGGATGGCATGTATTCACTCATAAATGGATATGAGCTGTAAAATAAAAGATAACTAAGCTAAAATTCAGAGACCCAGAGATACTAGGTAAAAACGAGGATTTGAGGGGGACGCTTGGATCTTCCTGCGAAAAGGAAATAGAAGAGATTTCATAAGTGGACTGAGGGCAGGTGGGGATGGGATCATGACCAATCAGGTTGTGGAGAGGTGAAAAGAGGAGACCAGAAAGGGGGTGGCATTTCTGGGTGAGATAGAAGGTGCAATGGAATCTCGAGGATGACTCTAAGTATAACTCCAATCAGTAGTGGACATTTCAACCTAAACTGGCTATCTCCCGTGGCTAGGCAATACTTCCATGGAGGGACAGAGATACCAACCCAGCCATATAACCTTCACACTGCAGTCTGTCCTGCCTGTGGGATGTGCTAGAATAAGGGTGGTTTTCCCTTAGAGATTGAGGAAACAGCCACCCAATGAGTGTTCTAACCTAAGACCCATGCCCTAAGGGTAAGCCCAGCCATGACACTGCCTAGAGAGCCAGGACCCACAGGCTAGATAACCCAGAGACCTAGGTAGAACCAAACACTATGAGAGGAAAAAAAGTGAATGTATGATACCTAATGATATTCTGCTATACTAGTAGATAGGTGCCTAGCCTAATTGTCCATCAGAGAGGCTTTATCCAGCAACTAAATGAAAACAGAGCAGAGACTATCATATAGACATTAACCTGAGCTTGGAGAATCCTGCTGAAAAGAGGGAGAAATGATTGAAACCAGAAGGGTCAAGGACATTACAAGAAAACCCACAGTATCATCTAACATAGGCTCATAGGAGCTCACAGAGTCTGAACAGTCAACCAGGGAGCCTGCATGGGACTAACCTAGGCCCTCTTCACACATGGGACAGTGTGTAGTTTGGTCTTCTTGTGGAACTCCCAATAGTGAAAGCAAGACATGCCTTTGACTTGTTTGGTAGCTTTTGAGACCCTATTCCTCACACTGGTTCCCTGTCTTAATACAAAGGTAGGTGCTTAGACTATACTGAAACATGATATGCCATGTTTTCTTGATATAATCAGGAGGCCTACCATTTTCTGAGCAAAAATGGAGAAAGAGTAGATTGGGGTCCACGTGGAGGGGTTGTTGATAGAAGAGAGATTGGGAGGAGAGGAGGGAGGGGAAACTGAGTTAGGGATGTAAAATTTAAAAATTAATTAATTAACTAACTAATTAATTAAAATAGAAGTATCAAATGCATTTGAATTATGTTTCCTGGGACATAAACTAGTCATAAGCCAGGGAGTACCATTACTAGATGACAGATTTCATCATGAACATTAAATACATGAAAATACATTAGATATTTTTGCTTTTTCAATAGACTTTTCCTTAAGAAAAGGAAAACGAAGGCATGAAGTTTAGCTCAAGAACAATATGACAAAACTTAACAAAGATAAAAATTAAAACAAGTAGAGATGCATTTTTAGAAATCTGATTTTTGCTTAAGCCTGTAACAGAAGAATCAACTAAATAACAAGTAAAGGAATAATTTTGATTAAATAGGCTGCCAAACATCACAAGAAATTGCACTGTGAGGGAAAGTTTGAAAAAACAATTGCAAAAAGCAAATAAACCAATTAATAGCTCAAAGGGGAAAAAGTCAGATGTCTTTTTAATGGCTAATCACTGTCAGTGTAGGCACTGGGGAGATTACTCAGCCAAAGAAAGTGCTAGCTGCCAAGGCCAGAGCAAGTCAGTTCCCCAAGAACATATACACAAAACCAGATGAAAGTGACAGGCATACACAAACCTAGCACTCCATGCAGAGATGGGAAGCACACACAAGAGACTCTTGTATAAGCTCTCAGGCTAAAGTACAGAGCCCAGCACTAACAAGATGGAAGGCAGTCACAAGTCACAAAAGTTATTCTTTGTGCAAAATGAGATGAGGATTTTGACTGGAATTCACAGATAATTGTACTTCTCTGCTCTCATCAAGAAAACATCTTTTTGCAACAAACCGAGAATGTTACAGAGAACCATAACTAAAATAAATAATTCAGAGTTGTGGAGTCAAGTCCTAGATAAATCTAAAACACCACTCATGGACTTAAGGCTCAAGAAGCATTGCAGAACAGGGGAAGGGATAATATAGTAGCCAGAAAAGTAAGTGTGCTGTAAGATTGTGTCTCCTAGCAATACTAGAAGTTCTACCCATGAAGTTTCACCAACACAGCTGCCTAATCACGACTTGAAAAGTGATGATGCCAATAGACATACTAGCAGGGACATGGGAGATATCACAGGTCTCTAGTAGAAACAAAGAACTACAGGCAATTAAAAATACTGATTTCCAGATAAATCATTCCTCAGGGAAGAACAAACTGATTCATTATCTAAAACCAAAGAGTGAGCCATAAAAGCAAATATAGATAATTAACAAAATACAAACTGATCAACTTGTGCTATGAATTGAGGTACACACACACACACACACACACACACACACACACACACATATTCAAACACACACACACACACACACACACACACACACACACACACACACACATTCCAACACACACAAATACACACATATACACTTAACAATGATTAAAGAAAAAGAGATGTTAAAAAATATTAAAGGTAAAAAGGGAAGGGTAAACCTTATAATTATATTAGAACCCTCCACATAAAATAACTATATTTTAAAAATGTGTCCTCTAATATCCACACATGTGCTATGGCATGTATAGACCCCACCAAACAAATAAATAAATATTATTAATAGGAAATTGTGCAATTTTAGTAAAATTCATATTTTTCTCTACTTCTTTATAACAGCATTCCTAATTTCCTTCAGCTCTTCAAAGACTAAATTGTTATATTGTTATAAAACTATGTATACTTCTTAACTCTCTGGATGATGGCTCAGTATACAAATTTTCCCATTGTTATAATAAACTTTTTACTTTGCAAAAATATTTCCCAGATATGATTCTTTTAATACAGATTAAGGCTGACCTATGTCTAATAAGTTATCATTGATACTCTTGAGAACAATACACATATACATTTCTTTCTTTTATTCAAAATAGATTTTTTTCTCATATATCCTAATTATGATTTCCCTTCCTCTACTACTCCCAGCTCCCCGCTACCTTCTCTTCCATCAGGAATCACTTCTTTCTGTTTCTCACTAGAAAACAAACATTCTTCCATGGGACAATAATAAATTACAATAGTATATAATATATTAAAATATCATAAGATGAAACAAAAACTAACACTATCGAATTAGTCAATACAAACAACCAAAAGTAAACAAGCCCAAAGGAAACACAAGAAACACAAACCTACTCATTCACAATCTCAGTAATTCCATAAAAACACAAACTGGCAGCCAAAATATATATGCAAAGAACCTGGGGCAGAGAAAGAGAGGAAAAAATATATACATAGATAAAAATAAATAAGATAAAAACTTTTTTAAAAAAGAGCCTTGACATCACACTATGAAAGGAGGTCACTATGTGACAAGGAACCTCCAAAGACCCTGGTGAGTTCATTTTTTGTTGGCCATCTATTGCCGGGTGCCTATCACTGAGAATAGTTTGTTTCTTCCATGAGACACCTTCAGAGGAAACTAAGTTTTCATTTGCAAGTGATTGTCAATTGGAGATTTCTTCTGAGTAAGAATGGAGTCATGTGTCCACTTCTTTCAGCTCTAAGATCTCAACTGGGGCAGACTTCATAGGCCTCCCACATGCTGTCTTAGTCTTTGTGAGTTCCTATGTGTGTCTCTCACAGTGATTTAAATGACCTTTTGTTCTTGGTGATCTCCATCCCCTTTGGCTCTTACACTCTTTCCCCCTACTCTTCTGTGGGGTCCCTGATCCCTGAATAGAAAGATTTGATGGAATCATCAGAGTTGAGGCTGGGTACTCCAAGGTTTCTCACCCACTGCATAATGTCTGGTTGTGGTTCTCTTTCATTTGTTCCTATCTGTTGCAGAAGAAACCTTGTATGATGATGTCTGAGCAGAATATCATTAGAAGTTACAGGGTCTCCCTTTTTCTTTTGGTCCACTGGCCATCAGGCTATGAGGCCAAAGGGAGCAAAGGCAGCATGCAGGGCTATGCATGGCCTGTGAGTATCACGGAAATAACCTTCTGGGATTCTGTTTCAGTGATACAGGTCACCTTCAGTCCAGAGTAAAGGGAACATATATGATGGGGATAGCTGCTGGGGTATCATCTAACTTGTGTTTGGCAGCACTGTCCTACTATACAGCTGAAGCATGATATCTAATTATTATATGGACAGAAAGGGGGAACATTTGCAGGGAACAATGTCAAAGGTCACATTTAAGATAAGTCAGGCATCCAGGTTCAGAGATAGCTTCCAAATAAGTTTAGACATCAAGAACTAGGGACGCTATCCAAATGCGGTAGGCAGATAACCCTGTTGCAAAGGGAGTCCTCCAGATTATGCCAAGTTTAGAGAGCTATTAGACATTGCAAACTGCAATTTTAAATGCAGGATACTCCAACATCTCTCACTGTTCCATTTTATGATGGAGAGGTGTCACTGTAAGCCTCGAGGAGTTTTTCATCTGTATCAGAGGGCTCTAGTGTCTGGTAGTGAACCATAACATGATGGTTGGTGATTCTAGCAACGGTGATAATCAGCCACCGGAGGAACTGAATTAAGTCAGGGGTCAAGAATCAAAATAAAACATGGTGTACTTTGGGGACTAAAAAGGGTAGGACCAAGAAAACAAAGGGTTTTAGAACCAGGACAAAGATTCCTGGGGCTGATACTGGGCCAGGAGATCCTACGGGTTTAAGGGTCTTTAAATTTTGTACCACTGAATTGAACTCCCTGACAAAGAAACATTTTTCACCCAAAATTATACAAGCCCCCCTCCCCACTGCCATCCAGTTATTAGGTCAAGGTGTTTTGATTCTAGAGAACTTGCAAGAGTTCCTTGGTCTTTGGAGTGAATTGAGGCTTTCAGTCATTGGGGGGAGGGCCTGATAAATTTGTCACTAACATCTCTTGCCAGATGACAGCAGGTGCAGCACCCTCTGCACCTAGAGAAAAGTAAACCCACCTAGAGAAAAGAAAATCCCACCAGCAGAGGCCTGAAGGGAAAAAAAAAATGCCAGTGGTGGGTGTTAGGTTGAGAATTAGGGGGATGAGCAGAGGCAGAACAGGCTTGTAATTTAACAAATACTGTCATTAAAATATTAGAGAGGGAGGCTTGGGCGGGGCACATGGCTTGGTCAGTGGCCACCAGGTCATAGATGTTCCTCCAGGAACATCTGGAAGGGGTGGTATTACTTTCTGTCCCTGAGCAGTCAACAAGAGATCGAGAGATGGGCCATCTCTCTGGTCTGAAGGTGATGCAAGACATTCCTGGCTGGGACCCAAATGAGCCTAGGTTAGTCCTATGTTAAAAACACAAGCAAAACAAAAAACAAAAAACAAACAAACAAAAAAAAAACTTTAATATTGTGAGGAGGATGCCAGGTCCCTTCCATGTTCCATCCAGGGGGTAACGCCATTATACCAAGATGAGAGGGTGTTTTGAGTTTTTGTAGATATTGAATATATCTAGGGTTGTCAGGGGAATTGCCAATTATATGTTAGAGAAGTAGATGCTCGATATTTGTCTGTTTTTTTTTTTGTTTTTTTTTTTTTGTTGTTGTTGTTTTAAAGGTGAGTCTTTAGAGTCTGGTGTATTTTTTCTATAATCCTTTGGCCCTGAAGATTATAATGAATCCCCCATGTGGTAGGAAATCTCCCACTGTGAACAGAAGGCCTTGAATTGGGAGCTAGTAAAGGTGGGACCACTGTCAGTCTTTAAAATTTAGGATGTGGTATGTAAGCCATACCCTGTAACAGGTAAGGCCTGTGGATGTTGGGTGAACCTGGGCAGGTCCATCTTTGATATATGAAATAGACACCTCAGCCTTTTGTCCTTGGTTGGAGACACATATATACTAGAGACAGAAAGTAAAGTTAAAAATTAGCTCTTATTAAAATTTAAATGTTGATCAAGGTGGAATTTGGTCAGGACCACCATCTGCTTTGTGATCTTGAGACATGTGTTGTTAGGGCTTATACAACCTATAGGCCACCTTATTTTTCCAAGAGGCTTTGGTCTTATATCACAAGAACTACAACTCCCAGAACTCTAGTTACCTGGTCATTGGGCAGGTGGTGCTCACAGGTTAACTTTGGGTCTAACATTTCCCGCCAGAAGTTATATCCTGGGTCAAATCTTTGACTCTATGATGGGTACCAGTTTACATAAGGATCTAATAAACATTAGCTTGGTGGTGCCTAAATAGGAATTACCATTTAGTTATCATATCAATGATGTGCAGGCCAATATTAATTGACAGAAAGCAGAAGGGTCAAAGGCCCTGTGATAGACAATACCTTTTTGTTTTCCATAAAGAGGGCCAGGTGTCCTATCATATTGTAAAACCATTTTAATTATTGAATCTATCCCTTTGATAAATCTGGTCCCATTTTTTTGTTTGTCAGTTGGCATTATAGGTAGCCATTTTGTCCCCTATGTCAAGAAGTTTTCCTTAAACTTAGCCTTTTACAGGAGCAGTAATGGGAGTAAGGATGATGTCCTCTCTTCTGTAGCTGCTCCTAGCTGAACTGACACATAGGTGTCAAGGCTCAGGAAGACTGAAAGGCTTGGAAGGGCTGGGCAATGGGGCATTTATTAGAAGCATCTGATTAGCTGCTCCAGGTGAAGGAACAGGGAGCTTTCACATCAGCTGGACTGGTTTACTAGAGCACAGTGTCTTGTAGTTTGCAGGAGCTCCCTGGATGGTGACCATCAGCCAAGTGGAAACCTTTTGAGATATAGACTAGGGATAGAAGGTAAAATTCCACAACAACAACAAACCCACTTACATTTGGAACTCTTTCATTAGACCTGTTGGCAGGTGAATCTAAGTCTTATGACTTTGAAGCTTAAATGAATTTTAGTTTTCCAAAGGAGATAAAAGTTTTAGATATATTAGCATTACCATTGCAATAAAACCTACATTGTAGAAAAGACAGTTAACTGGTGCCTGTAAAACAGCAGAAGTGGACTCATACCTTTGAAGTCCTGGCAAAAGTGATAACTTTGGGTTAAAAAGCATTAGCATTTTTTTCTCTGTCTAGAGAGCCAGATATAGATTTGATAGAGATGTCTTTAGTTCAGTGAGAAGCACCTGTAAGTCTATACTTAGAGGACAACCAAAAGCAATTTAAAATTTTGAGCTTGTGACTTAAAAATAAATAGTCAATATTTTACCAGAGCTAGACTAAAAGCTTATCAGAAATCAATTGGTTAATGTTAAAACTTTGAACTTTTGAAGTATTAATATAACAATAGCATAGTGAGAGGAAAGAAATCTGAGACATTTTTCATTACTGTAAGCCATCTTTTTGTATCTTTACAAATTGCATCCATCCATGAACTTTAAAACACTTTTTTAGATCCTCACAACTCAGCTCTTAATGTCCTCAGACATACCTTAAAACACCATCGTAAACCTTAAGATATTCTCTCAGGCTTATAACTTCAGCTTTCATATTCTTAGATCTTACATAAACTTTATACATTTTTTATTTGATCATTCATCACAAGAAACAGGTAGCTGATTACTGAAGAGCAGTCATTGTAAAGAGTGTTCCTTTAAATAAAGGAACAGTAAAAGGTTACATTGAAACCTGTTTTATAAGGATATCTCCTTCTTAGGAGTCTGGTAGTAAGGTAACTTGATCTAGACCTAGTAGTAGCTCTTAGGAAAGTGAGGCTTGTGGCCTGAATTCTACACATGAAGAGAACGAAGAAGGCATCTGAAGCTTTGGGAAAGGAACTAGATGCTTGTTGATGTTAAAGTTACTTATTTATCAAAATTGTATATTAATAAAGACAATATAATAAAACATTTTATGAAATTAAGATGTCTTATAGCTTCAAAAATACTAAATATTTTAAAAGCTGTTTCTTAAACTATGTCCAGTGTTTTTTATAATTTAAACATAAATTTTTAAAATTTCCTCTTAAAAAAGGTTTAAGATCTCTCAAAAATAAGGTACCATTTTTACTCCAAGAGTAAAAAAGCAGGGCACAACCATATTCCACATGAGACAAAAATAAGCTCTAACAATGTAGATTATTTAATATTTAATATATGGGATTTATTTATAAACCTTGCTTTTAGGACAAGACAGAAATTATCACACAAAAATCCATCCTTGCTGTGGAACAATCTTTGTACACTAAATATGTATTGCTCTCATTTTTAATAAAATGCTGATTGGCCAATGGATAGGCAGAATTTTCAGGGCAGAGAGAATGTTGGGTAGAAGAGGGTGGCATCAGAGGAGTCAACAGCCAGACACAGAGAGGAAACAGGAGGTACAATGTGGTGATACTGTGTTCCCCAAAATATTGATCACCCTAATAAACTTGTCTCAGGTCAGAGAACAGAACAGCCACTGGAAACAGAGGCCAGAAAATGGTGGCACACACACCTTTAATCCTAGCATTCCAAAGGCAGAGATCCATCCAGATCGCTGTGAGTTCAAAGCCACACTGGAAACAGCCAGGCATGGTGACTCACTCCTTTAATCCCAGGAAGTGATGGCAGAAAGCAGAAAGGTATATAAGACATGAAGACCAGAAACTAGAAGTTTTTGGCCTGTTTAAGCTTTTAGGCTTTTAAGCAGCAGTTCAGCTGAGATCCATTCGGACAAGGACTCAGAGGCTTCCAGTCTGAGGAAACAGGATCAGCTGAGGAACTGGTGAGGTGAGATGGCTGTGGCTTGTTCTGTTTTTCTGATCATTCAGCGTTCACCCCAATACCTGGCTCTGGGTTTGTTTTTATTAATAAGACCTTTTATGATTCGTGCTACACTACAAGATGAAAGAGACATAATGCCATGTGGCAGATTAATGTAGGTTAATTAATAGAAATGGGTTGATTTAAGTTGTATGAACTAGTTAGTAAGAAGCCTGAGCTATCAGTCAAGCACTTATAATTAATATTAAGTCTCCTTGTTGGCTATTCGGGAACTGGCAGGCAGGAAAAAAAAGTCTGCCTACATATCCTAACAAATTTTCTCAGAGACCTACTGTGGCCTCCTTGGGTAGGCCCACTCCACGTGGTCACTTTTAATTAAGATGGTGGTGAAAGCCACTTGGCATCTGTCTTCTCCAAGCCTAACAGAAATGGCAACCAGTCACAGGACTGTCTGGAGATGGCAGCAAGCCACATGTTGCTTATATCCCCAAATGGAATCCTGCTACATGCTTTCTTTAAGATTACCTATGTATAGATTTGTAGCTATCAACTTTGTGTTACTAGTTTTAAGTTAACTTTTTTCATAAATGTAACAGATTTTTTTACCCAAATACAATAAAATGAACTTATAAATCTTGACATGTGGAATGTTTACATAAACCAAGTCTAATTTTTTTGGCTGTTCTGCTTTGCTCTTTCTGCCAGGTGGATCACCTGACCCAGGTGGATCACCTGACCAAGATGGATCACCTGACCCAGGACAGAGAGGAACCTTTTAAATATTCTTGAATCTAGAGAACGCAGAGCTAGAACCCGAACCTACAGTCAGCTTTCGAATAAAATAGAACATCATAAAGTAACTTTAGTGTTATCCATACCAAAAGGATGGCTAAACTTCTGCTAACCTTAATCCAGTGATCAGAGAGCCCAGAACTCTATTCTGAGGTCGAGCCATAAAGGCAGCCATGTGGTGAGTTGTGGCTGAAGGGACAACAAAAATATTTGGCCTATTTTTATCTCCCTGCTGTACTTAAACAACATGTATGGACCCATCAGAATGCACAAACAGACAAACTTTAGCAACACAGGCGGATACAACTTCCTCCAGGAAACAGGTGAACAAAACTTTTCATGGTAAAGACACTTTGTTACAAATTACAAATTATACAGATTTTAAACCATGCCTGATAGGCAACTTACAAATCATGAGATAAGAGTTTACAGCATAATCTTAAAATATAGAAAAAAAGATTTTTAGTGGGGCTTCCAGGCTGCCAGCGACAGGGCTGCAGCTCCTGGGAGAGAGAAGAAAGCCACAAGAGGAGTCTTCTACATGGGTGTAGCAGGCTGCATGAGCCAGACAGGTACATAGGTGCCCGTGTGGAGGGGAAAACAGGGCAGAGAAAAGGAGCAGTTGCAGATACTGCAGAGAGGGTCAGGAACCTATCTGTCTCCCAAGGCAGAGGGAAGCAGCAGCTGCAGATATGGGGTGGGGGGTGGTAGGAGCCTCTCTGTCTCTTATTCCCATGTTGTAACAAACATATGGACAGGACATTTACTCAGTTTAAGGAGAGAGAGCAGACAGAAACGGGCAGGTTTTGGAGCAAAGAAAAAGAAGTAGAGAGCAGAGAATTCTTTCTCACTCCTCGATTGCTCATTCCGTGGTAAAGCATCTGGTGGCTTGAGATGGTCACAGCCAATTCGTGGGCAGGGAGGCCTGAGACCCAGGCTGCCTGTGCAGAGAGGCAGGTTGCCCATGAACCAGCACTCAGGCTCTGATGACCCTGTATGCAGTGGTTGAGACAGAGGCCCTACCCCAGGTGCTGTGGCTGAGACACAAGCTCTGCCACACGCACACAAACACATGCTGTCAGGAGAGGCTGTTCCCACTGCGCTAGGAACATCAAACCTTAGCTGGTAAGAAGCAGAATTTCCCACGACTAAGAAAGTACGGAAGCATCATGGCCAGAGGGAAACATTCCCAGAGATTTTTCAGTGCCACAGGGGATTCTCCACAGTCCTAGATGCAAGCCTGCCCCCGGATTTGAGAGACTGACAACCATGTTAGAGATTTTAAACTGGCTGCTGCATTACTAGGTTTTTATGTGAGTTGAAAAGGCTAATGCAGATGAAAACTGAAAAAATAGCCGAGGAGAGAAAGAGAGAAAAGAGACTGCCGATCCTCTGTCAGAATGGCCGGGCGAGAACATTGCTACCCTTTGATGCTGCCAGAGAAGGTACTCATGAACTCTGAACAGTCCAGAATTCCCTGTTCGGGCACCAGCTGTGGGGTCTCCCTTTTCCCTGTGGTCCTGTTTGCCACCAGGCTTTGAGGACAAAGGGTGCAGAGGCAACATGCGGGGCTTTGTATGACTTGTATGATGGAAATAGCCTTCCATATGATGGAAATAGTCTTTCAATGTTACAGCTCACCTTTATTCCAGAGTGAAGGGAACATATACTATGGGGACAGCAGCTGGGGTATCACCTAATTTGCATTTGGCACCAATGTCCTGCTATACAGCTGAAGCACAATACCTAATTATTATGTGGACAAAAGGCCGAGTATTCGCAGGGAACTATGTCAAAGGTCAAGAACAGCTTCCAAATAAGGTCAGGCATCCAAGACTAAAAATGTTATCCAAAGAGAGCAGGGAGAGAGTCCTGCTGCAAAGGGAGAACTCCATATTACACCGACCTCAGAGAGGTATCTGGATATGGTGAACTGCAATCTTAAATGCAGGGTGATTTTATTGCTACCCGCCCCCCCGCTTTCTTTTCACAGAAGTATTTAGTTTTACTCTAAGTTGCTGGAATATCTAGTCTCAGGTTCTTGGTCACCCAAGCAGTGTTGGGTATGGGTTTCAGCCCATGGAGTGAGCCTTCTGTCAAATATTGGTTAGTTACTCCCCCAAGCTTTGTGCAGCCATTGCCCTAGCATATCTTGCAGGCAAGAAATCACTGCAGAACAAAGGGTTTGTGGCTAGGTTGGTGTTTATGTTACTCCTTTGGTAGTCCTTGGAGTGCATTCCCATACCAAAGACATCCAGCACATATGGGTGAAGGCTCTAGGTAGGCATCAGATCAACCTCTCATTGCTCAATAAGTTGTTCAGATGTGATTGTAAGCAATAGGGCCTTTTGGTTCCTTTCTGGAGAACAACTTACAGTTTTTGCAACAGCCTGTATTTGGGAGTGACAAAGAGACTCCTTTGTCCAACGATGCAATTAGACGTAACCCATATCCTGTGCACAGTCATTGGTAACAAGAGATTTCTAGTTGTGACTGTGACTTCCCCATTATTTGATTTCCTTTAGATCTCCTTCATATTTGTATATATTTTAGGAAGGTTCTACAGTATTAGGTCTCCAGACTACCTCTCAAATTGTGCTTAATTTTAGCTGTCTCACCTGTGTTCCCTACATCATCCCCCTCTCCAGTTGATCCTCCCATTCCAGTGCCCCAAGCCCATTTGAAGCTATATATTTTACTTCCATTTCTATGTAGATATATCTCCCACAACACTGGTCCGTTACTTTGTACCTAACCTATGTGTCTTGCAAGACTGGAGCTTGATTATCATTGACTTAAAAACTAGTATCAACACCTAAGTGAAAAGGCACCATATTTTTCTGGTTCTCCATTATGTTGTTCTGGATGACTTTTATTAGTTCCATTCACTTACATGTGAATATCATGATTTATTTTTTTAATGCCTAAGTAAATGCCTATCATGTGAATGTTCCACATTCTCTTTATCGATTTATCTGTTGAGGGACATCAGGGTTGTTTCCAAATTCTGCCTAGTATAGAGCAGCCATGAACATGGTTGAACAAGTATCTCTGTGGTAGGATGAAGTGTCTTTTAGGTACATGACCAAGCGTAGCTGGATATGGAGATACATCAAATCTCATTTTCCTGAGGAAACACCACACTGATTCCCATAGTGGCTATAAAAGTTTGCACTTACCCCAGTAATGGATGAGTGTTCTTCTTACTCCACATCCTTGCCAGCATGAGGTGTCACTTGTTTTATCAAATTCTGAGGGATTAAGGAAGAAATCTCAAAGTAGTTTTAATTTGCATTTTCCTGGTGATGAAGGAAATTATACATTTAATTTTTTTCTCAGCTATTTGAGTTTCCTCATCTGTGTATTCTGTTTAGATTTGCACCTCATGTTTGATTACGTTACATGTTTTCTTATTATCTAGTTTTTGGATATACATACATATATACATATATATGATATTACCTTTTCTTCATCTGTAGTTAGTAAAATTCTTTTCCCATTCTGTAGGCTTCCCTTTGTCTAAGTGGTGATGTCTTTTGCCATGGAGAAGCTTTTCAGTTTCATGAGGTCCCATTTATTAATTGTTGACTTTAGTCCCTATCTTAATATTGTTCTTTTCAGAAAGTCTGTTGTGTTGTCAAGGAGTTCAAGAGTATTCTCCACTTTCTTTCATATGAGATTCAGTAGATCTGGTATTATGTTGATATCTTTGATCCATTTGGAGGTGAGTCTTACACAGGGTAATAAGTAAAGATCTATTTGGATTCTCCTTCTTGTAGCCATCAAATTTGACTAGAACCATTTGTTAAATAAGTTTTCATTTTTCTGTTATGTATTTTTTGCTTCCTCAGGTGTCCATAGGTGTGTAGATTTATGTCGGGATCTTCAGTTTGATTCAACTGATCAACATTTCTGTTTTTGTGACAATGTCAGGTTGTTTTTATCACTGCAGCTCTGTACTACACTGTAAAATCAGTGGTGGTAATACTTCCAGCAGTTCTTTTGTACTTCCTGATTGTTCCAGCTATCATGGGTGTTTTTTTGCTTCTATACAAAGTTGAAAATTGCCCTTTCATGATCTGTTAAGAACTATGTTTGAATTTTGATGGGGGTTGCATTGAACAGATATTGCTTATGTTTGGTTTTATTGTGGAATTTCTTATTTTCTCCCTCTATTATGATCAAAAGTTTTCTGGTTATAATAGTCTGAGCTGACACCTCTGATCTCTTAAATTCCATAAAACATCTGTAAAGGCCAAACGGCTTCTAGGGTCTCCATTGAGAAGTGAAGGGTTATTGTAATAGGTCTACATTTATATTTTACTTGGTCTTTTTCCCATGAAGCTTTTCACATTCTTTCATTGTTCTGTATGTAGTTTTATTATTTTGTGACAAGGGGACTTTCTTTTCTGGTTGTTTCTATTTGGTGTTCTCTTTGCTTCTTTTACCTTGATAGGCATCTCCTTTAGGTCTGGAAAATTTTCGTCTATGATTTTGTTGAAAATATTTTCTAGGTCTTTGACCTGGTTTTCTTCTCTTTACTTTGTTTCTATTATTCTCAGATTTTGTCTTTTCATATTGTCCCAGATGTTCTGGGTGTTTTGTGCCAGGATGATTTTTAGATTTGCCATTTTCTCTGATCAAAGTATCCATTTCTTTTATCTTGTCTTCCTTGCTTCCGACTCTCTTTTCCATCTCTTATATTTTCTTGGTGAGGCTTGCCTCTGAGGTTCCTATTCAAATTCCTAAATTTTTAATTTCCATTGTTCCCTCAGTTTGTTTTCATTATTGATTATATTTCTGTTTTCACGCCTTGAACTGTTTTATGCATTTCCTTTCACGGCTTGTGCTTTCAATTTTTTTCTATAAGTGATTTATTTATTTCTTCTTTAAGGATATCTATAATGCTCAAAAAGACTATTTTAAGGTCATATTCCTATGTTTCAGCTGTATTGCAATACTCAGGACCTGTTGCGGTAGGGTTTCCAGGCTCCTGTGGAGACATTGTCCAGGCTGTAACTGATTGTATTTTAATCCTGAACAGCTGCCACCCACTGGATTCTGTTCCCACAAGACCCACTACACTGCCCAACTCCAACTACCTAATCATTAACCCTGTGGTCAGCCCTGCCCAGAAACTGCAGCAGACTCTATAAGTTCAGATACATCCCACACCATTCAGAAGAACAAGTGAGTGACTGGCATCCCAGCTGAGCTGCCCCAGACCCTAAGACCCAGTACCCATCCTATGCCCCTTACCCTTACCATATTAGCACCAGCAAGACCAGAAGAAATCAGACTCCATAGGCCCAAGGTACATCCCAAACCAATGAGAAGAGCAGTACTCCCTCCACTGGACTCTGTATTCAGGTCTCCAACTCCAGAAAAAGACTTCAGCTTAATCTAGAAGTCAGGCTGGATCTAGATATCCAATGCCCCCAAAGTAACAGCAGAGGGACCCTACTGTTCCTGAAGACTTGCCAGTCACCAGAACCCTTGGCCACTTAGGTCAGAAGACAAGAGAGGAAACAGAAAATAAAAAGTATCCCAGTTTTACTCAGTGTTGGTTGTGGAGATGGTAGTTCAGCCAATAATTAAAATAGAGTTTATTATTCGGCTTAACTATGTGTAGGCAGATTGTTTCCTGTCCCATCAGCCTGCTCTGAAATAACAACACAGAGGCTTATTATTAATTATAAATGCTTGGCTGATAGCTGTTTTCACTAACTAGCTCCTCTAACTTACATTAACCCATAATTCTTATCTATGCTCTGCCATGTAACTTGGTACCTTTTCTTCAGTGTGGCAAGTTCATTTCCTGCTTCCTCTACATCTCCTTGTGACTCCTGGAACTCCTCTTCCTTTTTCTTTTCCTTTTCCTCTTCCTTTTTTCACTCTCTTTTTTTTCTGCCAGTCTGGCCTAACCTCTAGCTGTCCGGCGATTGGCTAGTCAGCTTCTTTATTAAATAAACTACAGTGACACATATTCACACAGTGTAAAGGAATACTCCACATTTCACTTTTTGTCTAAATGGAAAAGGAAGATTTCAAATTTTACACAATAAAATTTACATATATAAAGTTTCATATATATATGAAAAACAGTTGTCAAGTAAGAATTAAATTTACATTAACCAGTCCATTTGTATTTGGCAAATCTAGAGAAAATATTCCATCACCTGTCTTATCTTTGAATCTAAATTTTTATACCTAATTTAACTTTTTATCATAACCAAGGAAAATTTTAAGTCTAATTATCCAGTCTTCGACTCCATCAAAGACCCCAGAGTTCCTTTGATAACCATCATCCCCTTTGGAGGTGCTTTCAGGAGCAGATGTGTCTCACTGTCATGAAAAGCTTTAGGCTACTAAGCATATTAAATGCCATGTTCTATAGGTCTTTGAAGTATATAAAGACCATCTAGCTATCTAAATATATCTGTCTATGACCTTGAAAACATGCTTAACATGAAAATAAGTTTGACTAATATACATGACTATTAATCTGTATTTAATTACACATTACATTTTCAAATGAGCTGCATAAACATGATACTCAAAACAAGAGTAGAATATATATATATATATATATATATATATATATATATATATATATATATATATATCTTTAAATTTGCATCAATAAACCAAAATCCTTCCTTCCAATGTAAAAATATTTTGAGGTTAATGGTTGTTTTTCAGATTAAAGTAGGTTCAATCATCTACCCTTTTTCTCATCATTGCTTTATCATATCCCCCCTTTTCCCTTTAGAATGAGATCTTCGAATTTAACTCTGTTTAGCTTTTTTTCTGATTATGACTAATAGCAACTTGTAATCAGCCCCCTAAACAATGACAAATATCCGTAATACATTGTAAAACCCAAACTCATCCATACCCCATCTGTTAGGAATGTGGACATCATTCTCTAGACTACTTCCTATTGTATGTGAGTACTGGTATCTTTGGGACAACCTTTTAAAAGTCAGGATAACTGTTATCATGGCTGAAGCAGTTTATGAGGACAGACCATCTCAGTCAGCAGACTTGAAGCTATTTTGATGCAGAATTCTGAGACTGTAACAGAGGTATTTTGAGATGATGGATCACCTAGGCCATCTGTTTTTTTTTTGTTGGTATCTGGTCCCCTTGTTCTGAAAATATATAACCTTTTAAAGGTGACATACATGTCTGTATTAATACAAGTATATACTGTGTGTTGTATACAAGTTAGCCAAAGATGATTTTGTATCATGTTTGAGCAGATAAAATATACATTATGTGTTTTTTAGTTTTTCTAGGTTTATTTCATTATGTCTGTAGCCAGGAGTCTCAGGGAGTCTTCCCAGACAAAACTGATCCATATTAACCCAGAATGAATCCATAACCTCTCATTTCCTGTGGAAATAAAAGAATGAACTCTTCCCCAAAGCAGCACACCTTTTGATTTCCATTTTGAAGTTAAGATATTTTAAAATATATAGGTTTGTTTAATAGATATAGGTATGTAGCAGCTTTTATAATCAAATGTCTCTTAGCAGCTTTTTCATCAGTATTCAAAAAAAATTAAAGACAACACAATAACATACAGGGTCCAGACTCTGTGTATTTTTCATCTTTATGTGGCTTATTATTTTTATTACTTTTTTAAGGACCTTTTATTAAAACTATTTTTTAATGGAAATCAAAAGGTAGGTGTGCTGCTTTGGGGAAGAGTTTATTCTTTTATTTCCACAGGAAATGAGAGGTTATGGATTCATTCTGGATTAATATGGATCAGTTTTATCTGGGAAGACTCTCTGAGACTCCTGGCTACAGACATAATGAAATAAACCTAGAAAAACTATAAAACACATAATGTATATTTTATCTGCTCAAACATGATATGTATATATCCTGTTGTAGAATACTATTTTAAAGTGTATTACTTTTGTTTATGTTGCATTTGTTTAATTCTGTGAAACTGTGTTACTGTGCCTGTCTAAAACACTTGTCTAATAAAGACCTGGATGACCAATAGTGAGGCAGAAGAGAGAAATTGGTGGGAATGGCAGGAAGAGAGGATAAATAGGAAAATCGGGGGAAGAAAAAAAGATCAATGAACATGAGAGGAAGGAGGAGGATGCCCAAGGGCCAATCACCCAGCCACCCATCTACACAGCCAGACACAGAGTAAGAAGGAAAGAAAAGGTATACATGAATAGAGAAAGATAAAAGTCCCGAGGTCAAAGATCAAGGGGATAATTTAAGTTAAGAAAAACTGGTAAGAAACAAGCCAAGCTAAGGTCAGGTATTTATAATTAAGAATAAGCCTTTGTGTGTGCTTTATTTGGGAGCTGGGTGGTGGGCCCCCCCAAAAGAGCAATAATATCCTTTCTCTTTTCTCTCCCAAGCTCATGTACATTTTGAACACAATGTAACCTGTTTAGAGGTTTCTTTTGTCTGGATCTGTCTTTATTGTATATCTGTAATCTTTTATTCTGCAAACTTAAACCACTGTGTACTTAGATCATGGCATGCTCGAAGCTGGCTCTTCTCTACTCAGATGCCTGAGAGCTTAGCCTCATGGTGGGGATATCCAGGAGCCACATCTACCGCCCAGCTCTGGGGAGTTTTGGGGTCCATGTTGCTATTGAGTAGCATGCTGCCCATTGTTCATAAACCCCATTTAAGTGTTCAGTAGCAAGGCCTCTTATAAGAACTGTACTCATATTTTCTGCTAGCACCAAGCAAGGAAGCCGCCTCTTAAAGTAGTCGCACCTCTATTCGCCTCTAGCAGTGAGCCTGAGAAAGTATGGTTACCAAGAAACAGTTGTTGACTCTGGTTTTGTGTATTTGGAACATTTTTTTTAAAGCTTTCTTGGGTTTCATGTGGATCTGCATTGCCCGACAATGGGCACTAGATGTAGGCGGAAATTTTCTGTCCCACAGCCTTCTCTTAAATAACCACAAAAAATGACTTATTGTTAATTATAAATGCTCGGCTGATAGCTAAGTTTGTCACTTACTAGCTCTTATAACTTAAATTATCCTATAATTCTTATCTATGCTATGCCACATGGCTCAGTGCCTTTTTTCAGTATGGCAAGCTCATCTCCTGCTTCCTTTGCATCATCTCCTTGTGACTTTTGAGACTCCTCTTCCTTTTCCTGATCTCTTTTTTTCTGCCAGTCTGGCCTAACCTCTACCTGTCCAGCTATTAGCCAGTCAGTTTCTTTATTAAACCAATCACAATGACACATAATCTCCCAGTGTAAAGGAATAGTCCACAATTATGCATACAGTAAACCATCTCAGGAAGTGAGGAGTTACTCCATGACATAGTTTCATTCATACTTTTGCTATACCTCATAAATATTATTACTTCAGAGATACATTTTACCATAAATCCCAGGACACGGGGTGCTAATGCAGTGAAAGAATTTTAGGAGCAGTATTTTCCATATTAGTGGTATGTTTCTAGGTTTATAAATTCCAAATAGCCATGAGAAGTTTTTGAACACTGTTAAGTCTTAAAGAAATTTTAGGAAACATAAAATAGAGAATTTTAATGTAAGTGTAATTTAATTTTGTCTCTCTTGTAGGCAGAAAAGATAGCCCTGAGTGTGTAAAGTCCTGATTTAACATATTTTGTTGATATGAGCTTGTCATATCAAATACCATAGCCTCAGACCATGGGAAAATGGTAAATCCTTCCTCCCCACTGCCAGAGGGTGAAGTTTACAGGGGTGGCAATACTATCCTCTTGTCCATGAGCATATATTGATAGTGTGTGCAGATAATGTCCACAATAGCTTTCTCCCCGCCATGTATTTATACCCTGAAAATTGCTCTGCTATAGAGATTTCTACTTGTCTAAACTTGTCTCCTTTATCCAGCTGTATACTAGACAACCTTGCTCCCTGTTTATCTGTTTGTAATGACTTCACTTCCTTGTTCAACTGTATGAATTCAACTAAGCTTCCAGAGGTTCTATAGATTTTCCTTCAGAGAGTCGAAACCATCTGATCTCAGCTATTTTGTGTGTTCATGAGTCTGTGTATTTGTCTTTTCTTCTTTATTTTTGCCATAGCAATTTTCTCTGGTCCTTGAGCCATACTGGACAGAGCATCAACTTGACATTGATTGGTATATTTTCATTCTTAATTTAATTAAAATATAATTGCAACATTTCTCACCTTCTCTTTCATCCTTCCAACCCCTTACATATAGCCTCACTTATACTCTTTCCTAGATTCATTGACTCTTTTCCTTTGTTATTTTACACAGAAACACACATGTATGTGTACACACAGACACACACGCACACACACACACACAAATATATAAATATACCTTTTCAGTATGCACACATATAATAATGTTACTGTTATGTATCTGATTTCAGGGCTAACCCCTTGGTATTGGATAACCAACCAATTAAGGGTAGTCATCCTCAGGGAAGTTTATGCCTCCTGCTCTCAACATTTCTTAGTTGCTTACAGTTCATTGTTTAGGATAGGGATCCTGTGATATTTCCCCCTTATATGTTAGCATGTCTATTGGTATCTTCCGTGTTCAGGTCTTGTTTAGGCAGACATGTTGTTGAGATTGCAAGTGTAAATATTCCCTGTCATTTCCAGAAGGGACTATCCACAGTCTCATATCAGACCCTGACTTTTACAATGATTCTGACAGGTTTATAGTGTTAACATATTCATGGAGTTTGTAATGTTAACATATCCACTCTATTTAATTTTACCCTTTATTATAGTCTATTTTAATGAAATTGGTTTATTTCAAAAATATATTTTAAGTTTGGCTTTTGTCTAAAGTATACTTAAAGTGTTTGTGTTCATTTGTTTTATAGTTCTGTAAAATTAACAGCTGGTTTTAATTTTATTGGATTGGGGCTTGAGATTTGAGTTAAGAATGTTTCATGGATATTGTATTGTTTTAATCTTACCTGATAATATTCCCACTTCCTTAAATTTTATATACAATTAATTTAGATTTCAAAATAATTCAGGATCCTAGATGATTCTAGTAATTTCATTTACTAATGGTTACATACATATTCTACATTTTTATCCATTTACTAAAATGTGTGCCATTGACAACCCAAGGAATGAGTGTGATACTAACTATACAGAACATCGAATATAATTATTCCTCCCATAAAATACATATAGTTTTTATAGTTTGTAATATTTATTTTGTGGTTCATGATAATATTTAAAATGATAAACAGAGGCTAGGAAAGAAAATGAGTAGAAAAAGAACAAGTTCTGGTTAATTAACATATTAACAAGTCAAATAGATATCTTCATTCATTGCTACATTATTACAGCAGTTCCATTTTAACAAATATTCACCAAACCTTTATAATATAACAAAGGTATTTCTGGAAAGAATGTGAAGCTTATATACAATGTAATTCTTTTAGTAAAGAAATTGGTTTGAAAAGCCTGGCTTTGTGATTAAAGAATATTATTTATAACTACAGTTTAGATACCTGAATTAGGAGAAAAAAGGCAAGATATACAGAAAAGAATAAAATGGAGATTTTTCTATGGCCTTACTCTTAACTAGTTACCAAAGAGTAACACAGGATGATGACTTACTATATTTGTATTTACCCAGTAAACATATTCTTTAATGAATTTATTCTTTAATATCAATCAGAAACAAATTTAATATCATGTTAACTTAAGTCATGAACACCATGTCATTCATATGCATATTTTAAAAAGAAACAAACACTCAAAATAGTCATGTTAAAATAAATGACTTTCTGTGGTATAAAAATTAAGTCTAAATACTATACTAAGATCTAGAAGAATAAATTAGATGATATTAATGTAATATTAGGAATTATATCATCTTTTTCTTCATTTTTATTCTCAACTTTGAAGATAAGAAACAGTACTTTCCAACAATCTTATCATTTGTCTTATCATATTACATAGAAACAATACCAAACACATAGGGAATATATTTAAATAATTTAAACTTATATTTTATCTACTCGATATAAACAATAGGAATAGTATGTTTCTCTCTGTGTGTCCCTCTCTCAAAATATATTAAAATGATAAAATATATTTCTTGTTATCTTTGAAAAGTACATTTGTTAACTTAATTGCAGGAGATTATTCATCAAAGTAGTAATAAGGATATTTGTATTAAAGGAATACTCATTAATCTTAAAAATATATCACTATGTCATCAGAGTACTCTATAAAAATTGATCAGAGCAGATATTGCGTGTCCTTCAAGTAGCAAGAACTTCTGAATAATAACAGTGCTCAGTTGTCATACAGTAGAACAGCCAGACAGCTTTAGTGTAAGATTATAGCATAGTTAATAGATCAGCAATCCTTGATGAATCCAAACCTGAAAATATCCCTACTGATATCTAAAACAATTTCCCAAAGAATAAAATACCAAAAGATTAAATATTGTACCCCATAAAGCAAATAATTTTACTGAAATTCTATAAATGTAGGCTCACTAAATTAAAGCGATTACTTGTACATAGATGGGTTAATTAAGTCTTGGTTGTATAGAAGTATTTTTTATGAGTGTGAGTCTTATGATTTTCACATTTCAATTGCTATAACAGATTCTTTTTACCAATCAAATTTTTAGAGGAAGGAAAAAATAAAAAAAAGAAAAAAAGAGTTATATATTTTTAAAGTAAACATATAAACATGTCTAGTGTACATTGAATGTGCAAATGAAAATCAATTCATATTTAATGAGCTATATAATTTATCTAAATAATTTAGATAAGTAATGCAAGAGATCTTCATTTCCTTAGATAAACAGAATAAACAGATGCTTGAAATAAATAGCCTTCCCTTCTTACGTCGTGACTGCTACATACCTAGAATATGTTCCTACAATCAACATTTATATATTCCAAGTACATGAGGTAAAAAATGCATGTTCTATTTGAAATAAAGAATTCATAACTAATAAATCCCATCACATAGTCATTTTTTTCTATTTCCCGCAAAGATGAAACAGTGTGTGGAAATCAGTTCCTCTTCCAAGATACACTTACTGCACTTAATTTGCATAAAAACAGTATGTTCGATAAATCCATTTTATGAATAAAAGATAGAAAGCATCAACATGTATCGGTGAAAAATATGCAGTGTACAAACCATGTTCTAGTGTAGTAGACCACCTTTCTTATCCCAGAAATTGTAGGGCAGAGACAGGTGGACCTCTGTTAGTCTGAGACCAGCCTGGTTATTCAGCAAGTTCCAGGCCATTCAGTGCTACATAGTAAGACATTGTTTCAGTAAATAAATAAAAAGTATAAACCTCAATCTCATTATTGTAAATGCAATTTTCTTAAGAAAATTAGTTTCAGAAAACCCAGAAGTAAATAATCTGACAAGAAAGCAGTGGGGTCAATTTTATTTAGTTTTTGGGGAAAAGGACCGTTTTTTTTTTAATTACTAGTAATTAAGAGTGTGATTAAGATAGAAATAGAATTTCCTGTAACTTATTTCCTAAGTTCTACATTTGCAGACATCATTTTATACATTCTTGAATAGTAAAGATATAGAAACACAACAGGACTTTACTTTATTCCATATTTTCCATGTAATGTTGTCATTCAAAACCAGTAATAACACTTCAGGATCAATATATTCTAAAGCTTTTCCATTCAAATTCATGTTAAATTATACATAAGGCAACTCTTATGGGCAAGTGCCATGATTTTCATATAATAATTTTATCGATAAGTATGTGTTCCCATATTAAAGGAGACTTATCTGTAACATCTAATTAATATTCCAACATTACAATTATATGAAAGGATGACTTAATTAGCCTTAATTATCAAGGACAGCCTGATCTCCCTGCCATTTGGATACCTGCCCAGTGGGCTGCTGAACTCAGGTGCATAACCCCGATTGTGGGATCATTTCAGAAGACCATCTGTTTTGAGCTCTGCCCAGCTTTTCCTATCCCCTGTGGTCAATTTATGAGAATATTTCTGTTTCTTTTCTGCATTTAAGGTCATATTAGATAAAAACTATCCAGTAAGTGTCATCTGCCCTTTTATCAACCCATTTCCCCTCCTAACTTCTATGTGACTTTCTAAAAGTTTCCTGAATCATTCCATATGTGTTCAGACAGTTCTAAGTCTCCAACAACACTAACCTATCCTCAGGCTGGCATGCCTAACACCCCTCTAACCTCTAAATGCTGACTTAGCTGTAAATTGTTTCAGTCAGCATTCTTAGTTTTAAGTTATAAAAACAAAAGTTGGCTTATATGAGTGTAACATATTGGGAAAAATTCTCAGAGTTTGATATATTTGTGGAATACTCAGAGGAGTTATGTTCAAGTACTGAGAAAAGAAAAAAGGGATAGCCAGCTAGTTAAACATTCTACAATAAGCTTATTAATTATTGGAGGAAAGCCATGATTCCAAAATATAAATGTTCTCATTACATGATAAATTTGAATGTTGGGTAAAGTTGTAACAAAAAGAGATGGGAAAGTTCAACTAATAGTTTTAACAAAAAGAGATGGGAAAGTTCAACTAATAAATCCTACCCATGTGTCCTCTTTTGTTAAGAATTTCTCTGCTTATAAGTTTATGGTCAGGACAGCTAAAGGAAGAAACAGAAATTTTAAATTTTATGATTATTATATACAGAAATATGTAAAAAAAAAAAGAGTGTGTCTATGCTGGTTTGATATAGGATTAAGGACCCTCCCATTGCAAAGCCATTCAATATGAGTCCAATGGAATCTGAAATATGGCTAAGTCCAGCTGGATTCTCTTAAGCCACAGGAAAAGTTCCGTTGGACAATAAAGGGAGGGAGAGAAAAATGTGAAGTATTGGTCCAGCACTATCCTTTAAAGACAATATATATAAAGCAATAAAGAATTTACAGTAAAGGAACATGATTCTAGAAATATTTAAGTAAATATTAAATTTAAATTATAACCAAATAGCTGTAAATTAGAATACGACAAGCTTCCATGTTTAAGCAATAGAATTTACATATATTTAAAAAACAAAACTGCTCAGAGCCAAAAGAATATGCACAAGTAGGCATTTTCATGCAGGAATAGGTTGCTGTATGAGTTGGTACATCATTGCTAGGGGCTGTTAAATAATTGACAACAGAATTTCAGAATGTGAAAATAATAAAACCTAACAACTTATTGCTCTAGGAACCTATCAGAAAATAATCACAGGTGTATCAATGCAGTCACACTTTTATTATAGCATTCTTAATAAAAAAAAATCAGGTATTTGAAACTACCCAACAGTTGAAACACTATGTACTATTAAAAGTCACATTATAGAGGTGAGTTAGATTTCTCAATACATTGAAAGAGAAAAGTACCATACTTGTGAATTAGATGTGCTATGTCATGGCTGTTAGTTTGCTAAAATTGTCAAGATCTGAACACAATAGACCAAGGAGATTAAAATGATATTTGCTCATAGTTCTGGAGTCCAGAAATCCAAGATTCAGGTGCTGCTAGAGTTGGTTCCTCATGAAGGTCATGAGAGAAGGATCATTCATGCATCTTCTAGAGACTATCCTTAAATTCCTCATGGTGACTGCTCACTCCCATCTTCTGTTTCCAACATCATTTCTGCTGACATCATCTCAAATTATCAACCATCTCTCTCCTTGCCAGTACCTCTGTTGTGCTTCTTGGCTTCTAAAAATCACTACCCTTAGTCTATAACTCTTCATTCACTTCATAGTGTCACCACGCAGAGATTTGAGTAATTGGCCTTTAACTGTGTCTTGATGCTATACATCTGAGTTTTAATTATAAGGAATCTTGGATACTAAAAAGTAGCTTTTGCTCTCAGACTAGTACCCTGAGTCCAAAAGTGCTTTTCTAGGAACCAATTTAACTTGCTGTACCTGTGAAAAAAAACACGTATAAACCAAAACCACCACAGAGAAGATGGATGTTACCCTGTGGGAAGTCAGAATAAAGAGTATACCTTTTTAATAATGACTCATGAAGCCTGAAAATTATCTGTTTACATACCATAAAAAGGTCTATGCCACACTTGTACTCAGATTTTAATTCCAATGATGACTGCATGGCTTACAGTTACAAATCTTTTTCTATCTCAAGTTTAATACTGAGTCTTTGAAAATGGTGCTTTTTCCAATTTTGAGCCATCTGAAGACACTTATGAAATCAGGGGCTGCAAGAATCAGGACCCTCAGGGATATCTACAGAGACATCTTGAGGAGGTCACAGAGGCTTCTCAGGAATAAACTGCAGAGTTGGGGTATTGCTGCAATTTGGAGCAGATGTAACTGGAACAAGGCATCCTACCTTCACTGGGAAGGTTTTTCTCAAGTGTCCAAGAATTTTGGTTGCCAAAATGAGACTGTGACCAAAAGAACTACTAGATAAACAGCTGGACACAAAGGAAGTGTGTAGCAAGTGACAATAAATTCAATCAGCAGGACCTCATCAATTAGATAATTCAGAGGGAAAGTAAACACTAAAGGGCATTTACAGTAAAGATTTATTTTTGAAACCCATACTGTACTTAACAGAATTTAGCAGTGCTTAACTCCTAGCCAAACAATCTCAGGGAGGTCATGTCATTTGTAAAAACATTAAAGGAAGCTATGGTACTATCTATATTGCCTTGCAAATGCTATTCTTACTCTTCTCTTCTGGAAGAGAAGCTTGAAGATCCTTTAAATACTATGAGCAACCTCACTCATCATCCCTGTTCCTTATTATCTTTCTTTTGCCAACTTCATGCTATGAATATATATTCCTTGTACCAAAAGAATTGTCTAATTTTTGAAAACTGCATTTGCTAGCTACAATGTGATTTTCAAATAATATGCCAAAACATGAAGAAAAATACAAGTCTAAATTATGACTGTGGTTTTTAAGCTTTCGTGGCAATGAATAAAGTGTGAGTACCAGATTTAAAAGCATCTGAGGGGAGGGCAGGTGAGGGGCTGGGAGGATTCAGTGGTGGGGAAACTGTGATTGGGATGTATTTTATGAGAGAATAATAAATAAAGTAAAATAAAATAACTGGAAGAAAAGGCATTCAAGAAACCATAAATAAAAATGAACATTCTATTCAAAATATTTGACAGGATTTACCAGCTTACCAGTACCCATAAACTATATCACAGCCTAATTTGAACCTCACGGTTAAGATAAGTTTAAAATAGTATAAAAGTTAACTTTAATTTTAGGTAATATTCTTCTGTGTTTTTCTTCCAGTAGATTGCATTAATATTTCTGGGATCTTAACTTTAATATCATCCCTCAAACACACGATCTATAAAATATTTATGGTTTTTAAATGAAGATTATCTTTATATACTTAAAAGTATAAATTATGCTAATGCTCAAACATAATTTAAAATATTTTGCTGACTGGTTTGTAAATTATACAGGAGCAAAATCTGGATTACTCTCCTATTCACATATACTTTACTCTGTTACTCATTGTCTCATGATGTGGGAAAAAAATATTTTTATAATGTGGGTCAAATATGCACCACTGTTTTACCCAGTCACAAATGTCTCAGTTTGTCTCCATCCCTCTTCTTTTCTGAGACAAATAAACAAACAAGCAAAAAATTAAGAAAAATGTGGAGAAAATAATGCTTTGATCACTTACCACTGGATGTTAGTGATTTTTTTTAGCATCTACACACACACTATTTTTAGTTAATCATGTTACTCAGTGCCAAATGCTATAGAAAGTTAAGAACAAAAACATTTTACATTGACAATTGCTATTAATATCTTGACAGAGATAATCACATGCATTGAGAAATTTTGTTAAAATGTACGTTGAAAACTGATAAGAGATGAACATTTTGTAACAAACCTGTAGAAAGTTAGAATATGTTGTAATAAGTATATCAGTTAAGATAAAGATATGTTAGGAAAATCAATTTAATCATCTTTTACTTATGGTAATTTTAATCAAATGTTCCAATTCCCACATTTTTCTTTAGGAAACTAAGTCTTCAAAAATCTTTAGTTTTCCTGAAGAATAATTTATAAAATAAGATCTGTATAAGACAAATAAGGATATATAAACTATAATTATTTCTAATTGAAGATAGTTATGCTTATTGGTCTAAGTGAAGATCAATGTGGCATAGAGTTGATTACTTTTATCAAATTTCACCTTTAAATTTTTAACAAGTTGGGAAATAATTGTAAAGTTAATGAACACCAGGAAGTTCCTTACAATATGCCCCCCCCACACAGCTAATTCATTTCATAGTAAGACTCTGAAGTATGGGGGAATAACAAAAATGTAGCTTGTCATATAAGGCAATGTTTCACAAATTTCAAATGATGGGGGAAAGTCACTAATATGTACAAATATTTAATGTAAAATTATTGAGTCTGTAACATCCAAGTTTGATGCCTGAAAGTAAAAGAAGAATGATCATATAGACAGGCAAATTTATTTTTATTTAACTTTGACTGCAATTAGACTTCTTGCTTGTGTGTTAATTTCAAAGCAACTTCAGCCTAAAAGAGTACTATTAAGGCTTTCAGCATGTTTTAGAAAAAATACTTTCTTGTGAAAGTCTATTATTTGGAGTTTCGTAGAATATACATTGCTTTGGAAAACATGGGTTTACTCTCAAACATTTGCTTTAAAAAGGCAGTAGTTTATATTAGTTCAAATTTTGCTCTGTTTACTACATATGAGGACTTTGTATTTTCTCCTGAGGAAGATATGGAATTATAACAGATCTTTCACAGAGTCTGCAACTTAGAGGAGCACTTCAGATCCCTATCAAGATCTTGCTGATCTGATTAAGAAGTAAAGTTGCACAGGTGCATTATCCAGTTTACTTTGAAAGGAAAAGCATCAGACGTGATCAAATTCAGCCTCCCCATGACAGCATGGTCAGGCAGGGCCACTTTTAGCATTCTAACAGAAAATGTGAATGAGAATTACCATTTCCGAGAATTGTTAAATGGGTATCTAATAATGGGAGTCAGATGTTCCTTCCATTTCCTCCCTTTCAGAACGGGGGAATTCAATAAAGGTATCAGTAATTTTGAATGCAAACAGATCTGGCTTCCTGCTACCACCTGCCTAAGTTAATTCAGTGTGCTTTATATGTGAGCAGAGAAGCACTGTTTTCTTCCTATCTCTTCTTTTTGGAAAGATGTTTGAAAGTATGTTTTTAAATAACACACTTATTAGAACATAAAATCAATCCAATACTCTTTGGCTATTGAAAAGTACATTTTACAGTAAAGAGAAAGTCTTATAATATTAACAAAGTTGGCTAAAGAAATGTTATTCTGACATTTGTCCACATTATGTATCACATGTCTGGTATATTCCAGCCCAGCCCAAGCGCTGAGCAATTAGAATGTAACAATGGGCAAAGAACCACAAGCAAAGGCTTATTTTTTTATTATATTCTTCAACTACTAGTGAAAAAAAATAAGTAAATGAAGAATGAAATAATGTGTGTTTGCGCATATTTGTGTCCAAAACTCAGAACACACACACACAAAAGGATATAACATGAGGAGGATGCCATTGTTCAATATGGTGGTAAAAACAATTTCATCTATAGAATACATAATTTGAGATCTGAATGAAATGAAAAAGTTGTCTATACTGACTTTAGAGGCAAGCATGATCCAGGATCAGCAACAGGAAGTGTTAACGCTCATTGCCATGCATGTACTTAACAAAAACCTGTTAAGTAAAAATAAAAATAAAACAAATGAGTTGCAGTGAATGGTTGAGGGACTATGCGCCAATATTTCAGATGAATGACAAAGAATCAGAGGGTGCATGTGGCTTTGAAGATCGTTGTAAGGATCCTAGCTTCCCTTTCAGCAAGAGGAAGTTATTGCAGGATTTAAGAAACAATGCTATGGATATGTTCTTATGTGGGCTTCTTTGTTGAGACTAGCCTGTCAAAGAACCAATGCGTAATTAAGTAGACAAGCTGAAACTACAACAAGCTTTGATGTAGCAGATGAAGGGTATATAATGAATAAGGTGAAATTGTAAGTGCCCTGGTTTTAACATCTCCTGAAGACAAACACAAATGCAATTTCTACTGGATCAGAGGCTTGGTATGAGATACGTAAATGTGTGAGGACTAACGACAATGTTTATCTCTAGATCCCTGGGAAGTGGGAATTACATTTTCTAAACTAAAACTAAGTGGGGAAAGAAGAACATTTTTTTTTCTTGGAATCAAGGGTAGAGTAAGGAAACATGAAGAGAATCTGGCTAGCAAGCATTGCCCATGGCCACATGCAGACTGTGGGCCAGGATAGCTTTCAATGCAGCCCAGCATAGTTGGGATGACAACTACATATCCAGTGTCAAAAGCTGGATGCCTACGGTACAGTAATACATAGTAAAGCTGAGTTGACAATTACGAATGAAAACTTGGAATTCAAAGACATGAAAGACATGAAGCCATCCAAATGTGTGTGTGTGTGCACATAGTTTCTGCTTGTATGTACATTCACACACACACAGAGAGAGAGAGAGAGAGAGAGAGAGAGAGAGAGAGAGAGAGAGAGAGAGAGAGAGAAACTTTGAACCTACACAATGATGTAAAATAGGAATGAATGAGAATCATCGGGAGATGTGTAGAGGAAAATGTACATGGGTAACAATTGAGAATTGGAACTTCTGTATGGAGACATTGAGACAATTAGGAGAAATCACTCCCCCTCAAAAAAGAATAAATTTGAGTATCTGGTCAATGAGGTAGGAATAAAACCTATACATTTCAAATTTATAGAATTATGTGTATCATCTGTGCTATATTAAACATGATATATTACTTTGAAATCATTCTACATTTTAACAATTTATTTATTGGGCCATGTTTTATAACATATGACATATATTACAGAGGCATATTTAATATGTCTTAGAGCATATTTCATATTAGGCGAGATACCCAGAAGAAATGAAGGCTGAATATGCTGCTGTCTTGTGTCTGCTGCAAGCCCTCCCTCTAGTGGAACTGCCTCTTACGCACCATCTGGCTGGGAGAGCTTGCCACCTGCTTGAAGCCCTCTTCCACATCATCCTTTTATCACTCAGAAAAGTAAAGAAAAACAGAGACAAGATAGATAGACATACTCTACTGGATATGGTAGAGCTGCCTGGTTCACAGTTTCAAGGCAAAGTTATGTATCTCTAACCCTGACGATTCCCATCTAAACAAAGCATGACCTCAGCCTGTCCCACATTTATTCCTGGTATAGAAAACTTGTCTGACAAGCTCATGTTTAGCTAGGAAAGGATGATTACACTTTGATTTTCCTTCATTTCTTGGTAGAAAAAACTAATCAAGCTTCAGCTATTGTTTTTGGAAATGATTTTCTCTTTCTGCCTACTCTACTCTGCTTGGAAGCATATATGATTATCCATTGTCTCTCTTTGTACGGTACAATCTTGGGTATCTGGCAAAGCTAATGAAGGAAAAGACTCTCAGCAAGTTCTGTGGGTACAATATATAGAAGTTTCATACTCAAGGAAAAGGGGACTGAAATGCTGAGAGGACAGAGCAGTAGTGGTTACTACAGTTATGACGATAAGTAAATCCTAGATATAACACAAGAATCATTGCTCTTTTATGGATTCAGTGTTAGTTTTAGTAATGGGTACTTCTTTCATTTGCTTATTTTAATTCCTTTAAATTATAATGAGATTATTAGACCAGGTCATTTGTGTAAAGTTTACACTGCCTTCTCCTCAGAAATAGGTACATCACCACAAAACTAATCCGAGTATTTCATGACCCTAGTCAGTAAGAGCTCTAATTAGGTCAAAAGGTTGAAGAAGGCCACATTTGGCACAATTCAGCAGTCTCTGGCATTTGTAATGAAAAGATTCATCTTTCACATTTGTGATGATAGCTTGAACGTCTTGAGCTCTTGATATCCACATCAGCATTCACTGTCATATCCCCCTGCCTGTGATGCAGCTTGGCAGACACAGAGCCAAAACACAGACACAGCTGTGTCCTGATGGCCCCATTTGACCCTCTGCTTCCAGATGAGCAAGAGGAAGGAATTTCCCAGTGTACTATTCTCTTACATACATGCTAAAGAATCTATTACTACTAAAAGAAGCCCTTGACAGCAGCACCAACAAGGCAAACAACCTCAGTCAATGTAAAAATGTAGGTGGAAAAGGTATTTTACATTAACCGAAAAAAATGACAAGTAGGATAAAAGTGTCTTGCAAAATTAAATTGCAGTTTTGGTCACAGTTTTCTTTTTATTTTATAATTAATTTAATTTTAAATATCAGCCACGGATTCCCCTGTCTTCCCTCCTCCCACCCCCCAGCCCTCCTCCCCAATCCACCCCCCATTCCCACCTCCTCCAAGGCCAGGACTCCCCTGGCAATTCAGCTCAGCCTGGTAGATTCAGCTGAGGCAGGTCCAGGCCCCTCCTCCCTTCACCTAGACTGAGCAAAGTGTCCCAGCGTAGGCCCTAGGTTCCAAAAAGCCAACTCATGCACTAAGGACAGGTCCCAGTCCCACTGCCTGGGGGCCTCCTAAATAGTTCAAGCTTAATTGACTATCTCACTTATCCAGAGGGCCTGATCCAGTTCCATGGGGGCTCTTCAGCTATAGGTTCATAGTTCATGTGTTTCCATTAGTTTGACTATTTGTCCCTGTGCTTTTTCCCATCATGGTCTCAATATCTCTTGCTCATATAATCCCTCCTCTTTCTCGCCAATTGGACTCCTCGAGCTCCACCTGGGGCTTGGCCGTGGATCTCTGCATCTGCTTCCACCAGTCACTGGATGACAGTTTAAGATGAATTGTGAGGGGGAAAAAAAATCTGTGATCAAAAAAGTCCACTTCATGAATTCATTCTCCACCAAAGTCTTACTTAGTCTTTCAGTTTCTCCAACAGTGAATACTTTCACATGTGTGTTAGTGAGGCATCCATCTAAAAAATTAGATTATCAATAAAAACAAGTGATGTGTGGTTTTATAGGTAAATGTAAATTTTTACTATTTTGCATACTAGTATAATAAAATGTCTATCTTCTGTTTTTCTATTATCTTTCAAAACTTCTACCCTGTGAAGGCAAGTTAGATATGTTATCTGAAATGTGAACCTCAACTGAAAAAAACAGAAGATATTTACTTGGTATTCTAAAAAAAAAAAAAAAAAAAGTTAGTACAATCTGAAAAATAACATAAATGTTAAAATAATTTTAGATGAATCTAAAATTTTTCAAATCTGTAGTTCTATAAAGGGAGTAGCTTACTTATACAAATAGAAAGAATTGCTCTGACAAATATAAATTCATGCTTAAATTCCCCTAACTTTGGTACATTTTAAATATACTATCTTAAAATAATAGTTGTTGTTCCCATTTCTATTGATGAAATACTGACTCACAAAAAGAGGAGGTAACTGACTTAAGGTTATTGGATAATAAACCACTGAGTAGGACAATTCTGTCTTTCCAGTACTTAGTGCATTTATTCAATAACATTCAGGAGACATTTTCTTCTAGGAAGGACATGATGCCTCGATATAAGCAAATATCCAGACAGTTGCTTGGAAGTATATAGGCTTGAAAAACTAATGAGACAAAATTATGAAAGGGATAATGGGTATAAATATTTACAGTATTTACAAAATTAAAATACAGCAGTGTGTAGCAGGGTTTTTCCTTTTCGGCCACCAACCAGCTTCCAAATCATGACACAGAGATTTAATATTAGCTATAAATTCTTGGACTGATCTTATACTTGTCTCACTAGATATTTTAACTTACATTATCCTGTTTCTTTTCATCTACGTTTTGTCTCAGGACTTTTTAACCTTCCTTCCTTTCTTTCCTCCCTTCCCTCCCCTCCCCTCCCCTCCCCTCCCCTCCCCTCCGCTTCCCCTTCCTTCCTTCCTTCCTTCCTTCTTCCTTCCTTCCTTCCCTCCTTCCTTCCTTCCCTCCTTCCTTCCTTCCCTCCTTCCTTCCTTCCCTCCTTTCTTTCTTTCTTTCTTTCTTTCTTTCTTTCTTTCTTTCTTTCTTTCTTTCTTTCTTTCTTTCTTTCTCTCTTTTTGTATGTTCTATTCTGTGTCTAGTTTGTGGGGTTCCCCTGACCCCACTGAAGGATTAGGCCTACTGCCTGCAGCAGACCTTGACTGAGGAGAAGTAGTGGGCCATTGGCTTGTCACCCAGCCTCTCGGTACCAGAGACGATGATCAGACGCAGTGGTGAGCTGTGACAAGCAGGAACTCATTTATTAAGCATCAGCACACCCTTTATAAAGCACCAAACCACAAGCCAGCTTTCTTTCTACCAATCACAAAAAAGGTCACATATCCATGAGCCTCTCTGGGCATAGCTCAGCATGATGATCACCAGGAGGCCATGCACCTATGTCATCTCTCCTGATCCCAAGAGCCAATCATAATTTTTGGTAAACAAGTTAGGTCCCTGCCCAGCTCACTTTCTCTCAGCGCCATACCCACACTCGTTGCCTGGCTTCTGGCCCCAGGCACTTATAGCACAAATTCTAATTGGTCTTAATGAAAACCCAGAGCTAGATATCAGGGTAAATGCTGAAAAATCAGAGAGCTAAAGGAACAAGCCACAGCCACCTCTCACCTCACCAACTCCTCAGCCAAAAAGGCTGAGCTCCTGTCTCCTCCTACCTTATATTCCTCTCTCTGCCAGCTGTATCACTTCCTGTCTCAACCTCCCTAGTGCTACGATTAAAGGAGTGTGTGCCTCCCAAGTACTGGGAGCAATGGTATGAGATCTCAAGTGCTGGGATTAAAGTTGTGTGCCACCACTGCCTGGCCTCTATGGCTAACTATGGCTTTGCCCTCTGCTCTTCAGGCAAGCTTTATTTGTTAGAGCATACACAAAGTATCACCACAGCATGTCCCCCTCTTTCTCTCTCATTCTCTTGTCTTTTAATTCTAAATTTCTCCTCCTGCTTATTCTCTCTGCCTATGAGCCCCACCTATCCCTCTTCTACCTAGTATTGGCCATTCAGCTTTTTATCAAACCAATCAGGTGCCTCGGGCAGGCAAGGTGAGGCAAGTGCAACATGTATTTGCATAAACAAATTCAGCAAAAGCCAGTGTAACACGCCTTTACAGTTAAAGTAATATTCTGCAGCATAAACAAATGTAATACATCTTTACATAATTAAAATAATTTTCAACAACAGCAGTTCTTTTTATTAATTTTCTTAACCACTATACCTACAAAAATGTTAGACACACAGAGTTTACCTCAAAAATATGATGGAAACAGAACCATATAGCCACATATTGTCCTAAGTTGATGCACAAGACATGGAAACCTGTTCCCACAAAATTAAATTTTACTAGCAGTATAGTTAATATATTTACTAACATAACTTTTTTCATAATTACTCATCAGTATGTATATTAAAGATATTTATCATATCAGAAAGTCAAGGTTCATTATGAAAGAGTCCCATGATCTTTAGGGAAAAGTAATAAATCTTCTAACTATTTCCATGGTGGAAAATAAATTTTGGCCTAGATCAGTCACTTTAGTAATGTTGTTTTGAACATATATACTTGAGAACTTCAGGGCTCATAGCTGAAAATGATATATAGCAGTATCATGTCTTATTCATGTACTTCCTCCACAAAAGTGAACCTAAGAATATACTAGAATGCAAGAAGTCACATTGTAAGAGTCAGGGTTCCCTAGAGTCACAGAATTTATGAAATGAATCTCTCTCTCTTCCTCTTTTCTCTCTCTCTGTCTCCCTGGCTCTGGCTCTGGCTCTCTCTCTGTGTCTCATAATGACTTATAGGTTAGAGTCCAACAATGGCTAGTTATGAATGGAAAGTCCAAGAATCTAATAACTGCTCAGTCCCACAAGGCTAGTCGTTTCAGCTGGTCTTCTAGGATCTCAAAGAAGGAATGGATGGGCTGATGGAAGTGAGGGAAAGCACATGAAGAAGGTCCTTCCTTCTTCCTTACATTAGCTTTCAAGGAAGGTGTGGCTCAGATTAAAGGTGTGCCTTCCAACCTCAAGGTCTTGATTTAAGGCATGTGTCATTCAGCCGCAAGATCTGGATCAAAGGCATGTTGTCTACCTACCTCAAGATCTGGAACACAAGTGTGCCCTCTATTTCTGGATTATAGTTCATTCCAGACATAGTCAACTTGACAACCAGGAGTAGCCATCACACACATTGACCAAGAACTTGGAGTACGGGGAAGGATGTCTTAGGTGGAAAGACTTCTACTGGTCATTTGCTATGACACCAGTAAAATTATGTATCTGTATCTTTGTAGGTATTTTCCTATGAAAGGACTAAAACCAAGTTTTCAGAAAATTGGCTGACACGGCGAACTCTGGGTGAATATTAACCTTTACTACAATATTATATCTTTTCCTTAAATAAGTAATGTTGGCCTCTCCATCATTTTCACTCCATTTTTTTTACTTATTTTAATATAGAACATTCAGGAGTAATCTTTTATGTACAGGATAACCTTAAATGTTATCACCTTTCCCAGGTATCAAGAAACTTGAAAATAATGACTACATTTTATTTGAAAAAAAATAGTATCTTTAAAATACTCAGTAGAGCAATTACCTTTCAATTGATCTTTAAACATGTTATCTTAAAATTAATAGTGAATAGGAGATAACCAATATGGTTGCAAAAAAAAAATCCATACTACCTGAAGTTCACTAGGGATTTATATGTACAAACCAACTTTTTTTTTTTTTTTTTTTTGGTTTTTCGAGACAGGGTTTCTCTGTGTAGCTTTGCACCTTTCCTGGAACTCACTTGGTAGTCCAGAATGGCCTTGAACTCACAGAGATCTGCCTGGCTCTGCTTCCCGAGTGCTGGGAAACAAACCAACTATTATTCCTATGGATTCATAAAATAGAAAATATCTACACATATGTAAGAAAGATCAAAGAGGAAAAGATGGGTGGAAAATACTTCAATATATATGAAATATTTAGAATAAATATTAACACACATAAATGAAATAATTGAAATATATCTTCTAAGAGTAGTCACTTAAGCAATATTGCTTTTACATTTTAAACATGGACCTTTCATTTCATACTTAATGGTTGAAATTATATATGTACATATATGAATATTGATATACATATATTATCAATTTTGAAAATAAAATATTTGTGGCATGCAAGCAATTATAATTAATTATAAGTCATTTGTATATGGTTTGCACATCACTTTCCCAAACATAATTAATGTTTGTTTAGTACTCAGATACCATGGCTCTACTGTTTATCCTGTGCTACTAGAAAATATCTCATTATTAGATTAATGCATGTGAGTTAATACTTATCAAGACTTCTGTGAGACAATTTTAATAGTCACATAGTCATTTATAATGAAAACCAGATAAGTTGCTAAACAATATAAGTTCAGGAAAGCAGGAACAAAGGGAACAAAATAGTTTCTCATTGTATTTAACAACTTTTGTATCTATTTTCAACTTTCCTAGTAAGAATAATATATATTCACACACAGATATATATATATATATATACATACACATATATATGTATGGAAATATCTATATTACTGTGGTTTAGTGACTAGTTCCTTATTCCTAATGGTCCATATTTGGTGAACTTTAAACTGTTTTTTTTTACTAAGATTTACAAAGTAAACACTATTATACTCTAATCATACGAAGATAATTTACTCAAAAAAAGGTTAATTTTAATGACATAGAGTCTCACTGTTTGATTGAGGTATCATTGTCAAGATGAATTCCCACGAAGTGGTCAGACCTAACAAGGAAATAGCACCAGTCAGGGCATTTGGAGCAGAATCAACTCCTAATAGGACAGCAGATGCTGTAGCCAGATGACCTGCCCAGGTGATCCACCCTTCTTAATTTTATGAACAGCAGTTTATTTTAAACATCACTATATGTTTACTATTTCATGAATCTGTGCTTTTCTTCCCCATTACTCCTGCTTCTTTCATGATCTCTTAATATTGTGTCAATACCACATCATCACAGTTTATATTACCAATCATTATAGATTATTAGAATATTGTGAATATGTTTTATGAATATTCACAGAATAAATGAACATATTTTCTAGTATATAACATCCATTCAATATGCAACATGTTGAGTTAAATTAATACTTGAAACCCCAATACTATCACATGTCTAGTTCATGCTTTGTGTATTTGTATGCAAGACATTTAACAAAGTTTCTTCACAATTTTGTATACATTTTTTTCATCCAATTTTATTCAGGCCTAGGTCTTTAACTGTACACTGTTGTATTTAGAGTTTCACTACTCATAATCATGCTGATTTTCTAAAGTTTAATATAAATAAGTCTATATTAATATATATTTATCCTTTCATTACTCTTATAGTGTGCAAATTCATGAGAAAGTTAGTTTTCTCATGTAAGCAAAGTACCCATTATCATATTTACAAAACTCTCACTTTCATGACTAATTGTGTCTGAAAATATCTTTAAGAACAATTCATTTTGCAATAGTTATGCTTTAAACTAGTAACGGAGCTCTAAAGCTGCTTGAAGCATGCCTTATTCCTTCCTTATTCCACTCCTATAAAAAGTCTCAAATTTACATTAATGTGTTTTAACCAAGTGATCAAGTGAGAAAACAAATTTCTTTCCCATCAATTTCATATTTTCACTTCAACCTCTATCATTGAGCCTTCATATGATTCCAAGAAGCATTCTGTAACAGGATTTGGGTGCAGAAATTGTGAAGACCTGAAATCTTTACAATTCAAAGAGCAAGAACTCTATTTCCTAGGAGGTGCAGTCATATTGATGAAGCACAGGAAGTCTGATTATTCACTCACGAGCAAGCTCTACTAATTTCTAACAATATAACTTATTATGTGGAGATATGTACAGATACTCATAAAATTAGCAGAATTATATCCATAAAGTACCTTCAAAAAATATGGAAGGATATATTTCAGGGTTATCTTCTCTGAACTAATAGTCTCCCTCACCTTCTCCTGAAGTAGAAACCGCCAATGTTAATATGTTCAAATACAAACCTACAAGACATTTCTATATTGTTATCAAATGTCCCTACTGTATTTCAGAAAAAAAATTAAATAAAATTACTAGTGTGTCTTTTTGTTTAGTGTGTTAGTATTTTCAAACAGATAAAGTTTTCTGGGACTTTAAAGATATCATTGTGAAATTCAAATTCCACTTTTCAGGTTTATTTGTTACATTTAACTATTATTTCAGTTAGGACAACAAGTCATATTGTCTCATTGCTACATATTAATTTCAAATATTCAATGTAAAATGCAAATCACTTCAGATTTTAGGAATTATGACAGGGAGAAGATAGGAAAAGGAAATAAATAATTGCTAGCTAATTGTTACACAAGCTAGAATATCACACAATCTTTACAAATTCCTTTCAGATATACTTGCTGTCTCACCCATGCAAATGAAAAGAGTCTCAGATATGTCCTACTGCCTGACTATATTGCATGCAGGATAAGTATATAAACCTAAATCTAATTCTAAGGTGACATCCTTCTTAAATACAGATTATCATCTGCAAACATTCTTATGTGCAAGTCAATCTCTATAGTCAAAGAAATCCCACAGAAGTACTGTACTAGGGTTCTCTAGAGGAACAGAAGCAATAGAATGAATATATATTTAGATGGTATTCATTAGACAGGCTTACATGATAAGATTCAGTTAGTTCAGCAATGGTTGCCACATGAGAAATGCCGAGTACAGAAATGTTCTGTGCAGAAGGCTGGATGTCGCTATACTACCAATCTGGTCTTGAAGGCCTAAAGGGTCACTGGAGGGAGAGCTGCTGATCTTCAGTAGATGTTGAATGTTTGAACAGGCCAACTCTAACATCAGGGAATGAATACAGCAGGAGCAGAGGGATCTTATCTTTAGGGGCAGCCTGGCTAACATATAAATGTCCAGGCCAGCCTGGGCTTTACAGGACAATGCTGTTTAAAGGCATACTAAGTTTTCAGTTTAGTTTATTTTAGTCTTCATTTGACAATCCTACTCACATTATACAGGAACAATTTTGTGCTCATTTTAATTTTAAGAATGACCTTCACACTTTTAGGCCTTGCATTAAAAAGAGGCACATAACCATAATTCTTTTCTTGTTCTTACAAGGCACTCATCAAGCTGCCTATCTCCTGTCTGTCATTGCAGGGTATCATGCCGAAAGTCTTTTTCCTAGTCCCGAAAAAACTTAGAATATCTGGCCATTTCAACCTGTGCTTATTTAGTTTTGTCAACTTAACACAAACTTAAGACATAGGGAGGGAATCTCAATCAAGGAATTCCCTCCATGAGATTGTCCTATGCGCAAGTCTGGGGATATTTCTCAGTTAATGATTGACTTGGGAGTGCTCAGCCCATTGAACAGTACAGCCCCTGGAGAGCTGGTCCTGGGTTATATAGGAAAGCAGGCTAAGTAAGACATGGAAACAAAACCAGGAAGCAGCTTTCTTCCATGGTTCCTACCTCTAAATTCCTGCCCTGACTTCCCTCAGTGGTGGACTATGTTCAGGACACATAAACCAAATGAATTATTTTCTCCCAAAGTTGCTCTTAGTCGCAATGTTTATCAAAAAAATAAAAAGCAGACTTGGAATGTATTATGAATAGAGACTGGGTGGAATTCCAATAAAAAGCTTTTTATAGTTCAGTCTGTTCCATCTTCCTTAAAGCACTGCTATTATTTATGGAATATTAATTATACTTGGATTATACTTTACATTTACTTGTAACAAAAATAGTGGTTTGTGTAATTCATATTAATATATCTGATATCTAAGCTTCTACTACAAGGAAAATGAAACAAATTACAAGATCCTCTCAACCCTATGAAATTTAACCTAAAGAAATAAATTCTCCTTTGAGGTAATTTTTGCTTGCCAACCTCAGGCACATTTTCAGTATTTCAGATTTCTACCCAGGCTTCAATATTATAAAAATAATTGCAAAGGTGGATTTACCATGAAGAGAATAAATCCTATAGATTCGGGACTCTGCCTGAACCTTCTCTAAGTGTTTATAATTTTAAATTCTATTCCTTAGCATTTATCTATTAGGCTCCACAAAACCTAAGACCTCCACAGAGGATATGAGTTATATGATGTTATGACTTCAGAACTAAGATAGGGTTGCTGACTCATGCAGTTTCCTCTCGAAGCACCCTGGTCTCCTTATAGGTATGGTTCAACTGGTCTAAAACCTATACCAGCTTGTGTTCTAGGTCATTATTTTAGCTTGCTCTGGGGACAGAGGAGGGAATGGCATGAATCTATACTGATCATTTACTTTCAATCTCAAAGGAATTCAGCACAGTGGGATGTTTGCTTTTAACCCACTCCTTTCATTATTTTCACAATTATTCTTTCTCTCCTCAGTGGAGGTAATTTGTATGTCAAAGCAGGCCTTGAGAAAACAGGATGAAAGTTATTGTAGACTCAGTCCCAACTCCGGCTCACTGAAGTTCAATCAGCCCTGCCTTATTGGAAATGAATGCACTCAGAACATGGGTAGTAGCGATCATTGTTTCCCAGTATGCACTTTGAAGTTTGCTGGCAAGGTTTTCAAAGGGATTTCCTTCCGACATCCTAAATCAGAAGGGGCACTGAAGTCCTTCTACATGACTGTCTTCTCTTCTTTCTTCTTGCAACCTGTCACTCAAAAGAATGAACTTAGACCACTAGTTATCACCTGTAATTCCATCACTCTTAATGCTCTGCAGTCCTTTTACCTATAGGCTTCATACCTCATTAAATAATAATTATCAAGCTTTTTCACTGTCATATCCATAAAAATGTATGCATATGTGTGCATTAAATTGAGTATTGGTGGGATAAGCAATCTTGTCTTTACTTCATGTTTAAGGTCATTTTATTTCTCTTCACAATTTAGTCTTTTTCAAATGCTAGTTACAATCTGAAGACTGGTAGGAGGGTTTGCTGAAGATTTATACACAGGGTTGGAATTTCTCCTACTAAAGTGGCAAAGTTATAATTTGGCTACAATTAGAAGAAAGTTTGTGACATAACAAAAGGCATGTTTATTATGTAAGAATTAAGGGCGTTTGTGAAAAAGTGATATTTTTAAAAATCCTCAATATTTAACTTTCATAGAAACTGATTTAGGGTAAAAACAAATTGAGAATCAGCGTTGAGACTCATAATATTTATCTTCAGACAGGGGCTGCAAGATTTTACTTCAAAACGCAGATAGCAAATATTTTGATTTGACAGGCCATGTCACTTTATTGTAACACTCAGCCCTGTCTTTGTTGCCCATAACCACATGGACATAGTGCACCCATACTCTAATATTAATAATTTAGTATACCTGGAAATAGTTTATCACTCTTGTCACATTTTAAAATATCATGTCTGTTTTTTCATAAAGTGTATTACATTTTTTGAATAATTACTTACTCATATATTTACCTATATTTACTTTTTTCACCACTTGATTCCAATCAAGTGACAACATGGTCCCCACGATGTTTTTATTTGTATGTTTTCATTGCATCCACAGTGCCTTCAACTCAACCAAGTCAATAAATTTTTACTATATCTCTTATTAACTCTCTAAAGAACTAAAAGAGTAACCTGCTGGGTAAACAAGCCAAGTTTATTGATTTATATAAAAGAGCAAACCCTCTACATAAAACCTTGCCAGTCAAGAGACAGAGAAATATTTACAAGATTCTGTGAACTTAACTTTTATTTCATTCATTTTTATTTTTAATTAATCACAACATAACAGAAATTTGTAGAAAATAATAAAGACATGCCTACCGATCATTCACTCCACTCTTGTAATAGTGTCATCTTGTATGGCAAGAACAATATTAAATTTAAAACCAGATTAAATATTAATATTAAAACTAGAAATTGATATTGGTAACATCTACAAATTTCACTCATTTCCATAGTGTATTGTAGCATGAATCTTAAATGGTCTTATTAATAAAATCAAACCTGAGCCAGGTATTGGGGTAAATGCTGAAAGATCAGAGAAACAGAACAAGCCATAGCCACCTCACCTCACCAGTTCCTCAGCTGATCCTGTTTCCTCAGACTGGAAGCTTCTGAGTCCTCATCCAAATGGATCTCAGCTGAACTCTTGCTCAGATTCTAAAAGCTTAACCAGGCCAAAAACTTCTAGTTTCTGGTCTTCATGCCTTATATACCTTTCTGCTTTCTGCCATCACTCCCTGGGATTAAAGGTTCACTTTCTGGGATTAAAGGCATGAGTCACCATGCTTGGCTGTATCCTTGAACACAAAGAGATCCAGGTAGATCTCTGCCTCTGGAATGCTAGGATTAAAGGCGTGTGTGTCACTATTTTTTGGTCTCTATATCTAGTGACTGTTCTGTTCTCTGACCCCAGATAAATTTATTATGGTGCACAATATTTTGGGGAACACAGTATCAACACAGTGTATGTTCACCTCTGTACTTTTCTTCATATATAGACCTGATGGGGACCTAATGATAGTCAAGACACTAATGGTTTCATTACCACATAGATCTCTCCTATTACACCTAAAATCACTCCTTCTAACCACATATCATACAGATTTGTTCTCCATCTCTATGTTGAAGTTATTATCTAAGCAGGATAATATTGTACATACTCTTTTCAGATTGGCTTTCTTGATGTGTGAAATACCCTTAAGATCCATTTGGACTTCTTTGTGATGTCCTTGACTCATCTGGCTCCTACAATCCTTCCTCCCTCTCTTCAGCAGGATTCCCTGAATTCAGCCTCATACTTGACTGTGGGCCTCTGCATCTGTTTCCACCAGTTGCTCCATGAAGTCTTTTTGATGACTACTGAGGTGGACAACAATCCATGAGTATAGATGAATATTGATAGGTAACATTGACATTTTTTTTCTCCAATCATGTTTGGTTCTGTCCTCAGTATAAATTGGCCTTAATAGGAGCTCACAGAGACAGAGACAATAACCAGGGAGTGTGCATGGGACTTACTTAGGCCCTCTGCATATATGTAGCAGTTGTGTAGCTTGGTCTACTTATGGAACTCCTAACAGGGGAAGCGGAGGCTGTCTCTGACTCTTTTACTGGTTTGGGAGACTTTATTCCTTACACTGGGTTGCTTTGTCCAGCATTAATAAAAGGCAAAGTGTTAGTCTTACTACAACTTGATATGCTGTGCTTGGTTGATATCCATGAGAGGTCTGCCCTTTTTGAAATAGAAATTAGAGGAAGAGTGGATGGGGGTGGGGAAGGCATAAGGGGAGTGAGAGGGAGGGACTGGAAGGAGAGAAGGGAGGGGAAACTGCAGTCTGGATGTAAAGTAAATAAATATTTAAAAAAAAGATCCATCTGGGCTTTTTTGCAAACCAATACCTCATACTTACATTTGCGTAATAGCTCATTATATGTCATATTTGTTCAATCATTGTCCTGTGAAACATATTCTTATTAATAATATAAAGGAGAGGAACATCAACTCATCCATTTTTGATTAATAGAAGTGTATCATACTCCAAGTTAGATGCATATGTGTTTCATTTCTGAGTGATATCATGTTTTATGGTAATTTCTAAATTGTTTTAATTAATGACTTAATCAGTCCTTTGGTAATTTGTAAGTGGTCCAGTTTTTCCACATTCTAACTGGCATTTGCTATTATAATTATTTCATATTTTAGTTGTTGGAATAGGTAAGTTATAGCACCTTAGTATGCCTTAATTTGCATGTACAAAGTGGTTAATAATGCTGAATATCTTCACAGTAGTGTTATGAGATGCATAATTTAATATAATTGTCCTTATTAAGGCATTTTTCTAAAACTGTATTGGAAATCTTGGCTCCCAGAGTATAATATTGTTGTACTAGTCCATAGTCCTGAATTTCAGGAAAAGATATTTATTGGAACAAATAGCCATTATGTCTGTTCCAGTTATTATTTTGATAATATAAAGAAGAAAGTATACTTCTTTCTTGTAATCTAGTTAAATCTTGGATCAAAAAATATGTTTATTATAAGACCAACAAACATGTTCATACTGGCTAACAACTGATTAAATGTATACTTAATTGCCAATTATTTTCTAATTTTATTTATTATCTCTACACAATAATAATGATTTTAGTAATGTAAAATTACATATTTTTTTTCAAGAACTGGCAAGTACAGCAATTTCTGCAAGTGACAGTGTAAGGCAAGCAGAGTTCCCCTATCTCCCCACAAACCTAGAAAAGAAACTTTCAATCCATTATACCTGGAAAGTAATATTAGTACTAGGTAATTTTCTTTTATGAAGTTAAGATGAATTTCATTCCTTTTTCCGCTTAGCTTGTTTTTTTCTGCATATGTCTGTGATAATGAGTGTTATATCAATATTATCTTAAGCAGTGATACTGGTTTACTTTACTTGAGTTTTGATTATTTAATCTAGAAATAATCTAAAACAAAATTGAGATGATCAGTTGAACTAAAATATTTTTCTGTGACTAGTTTTTGAAATTTCAAAGGGATCTCACAAAATAATGAAGAGCAATGGACACATTTAAGGACTTATTTGCCTTTTATTCACCTTCATTGATAATTTTCTCTCAGATTACCTGGTATCAGGAAGAAACATAACCACTTAGATATCTGCTTTCATGATTTTCCTTCAGTAAAGAATACATCTCTACCAAAAAGATTGCTAAAATAAACTAATTTTCTTTTGTATTAGATTATTTATTTTTGATATAAGTAAACAAGACATAAACATAAGATCATACTGATCTTGGCCAATTTTATTATTACTTATTAATACATTCTGCAATTGTAAACACATACTATAAAATTTATACTCTTTAGCAATAGAACATGTATACTGCTTGCTAACAGAAATCGTGGTTTAGAAAAGGATTGAATAAAATTTGCATATCTTATTAAATTACATTTGTTTATTTATTGTGTGTGTATGTACACATGTGCATAATAAGGCATATATGTGGATGTCAGGGAACAACTTCAACCACAATACAGATCCCCAAGTAAAATTCAGAGCATCTGGCTTGGCAGCAAGCATCTTGACCTGCTTAGCCAACTCACAGTCCTTGTGTATTATTATTCATTACATAGAATCAGAAAAAAAAATCACAAAAACCTAGCAGAGAATTCATACAACTACGTTTCTCAATCTTTGTATAATCTCTGTCTCCTTAACAGAGATTTGTTGTAACAAAATTTCACCTGACTAAAAGATGCAGCAATAGAGATACTCCAATATCTCTCTCTCTCTCTCTCTCTCTCTCTCTCTCTCTCTCTCTCTCTCTCTCAGAAATTCATGTCCATTCTTGCATAAAAACATGTCTGCCACATCATTTGCTATGAAGTTTTATAAAGCTGGAAAATAATCTTATTGTTTCCTGTTTGAAGATGTATTTGTATTTTATAGAATTTAAGGGATGAAACAATTTAGCACTTGTAAAATTTCCTAATTTTTAATCCCATTGTTCTTCAGTGATTTCATGTAAATTATTTTTCTGCCACTAAATAAAGGCAAAGATAATATATTGTCATTAAAATTTATAAAAATAATTTATAAATTCATTTAATTTATAAAAAAATTTCAGCTGGAGATACAGAAGCATGCCTTATATTGATTGATCCTTCAGAGGCATCTGGATGGCATCTAACACATTGATAAAACTTAGCCCCAAGTAGAAAAAATTTTCATATAATGAAAGCCTGTCTCACATATAATTATGTTCTGCTAATAACTAAAATCAGCAGCAAAACTCTGGACCCCAAGGCAAGTGTGAAATGCTCTTTATGAAAATTTTGAATAATATGAAAATTCCAATAATTCCCCTTATTTAATTCTATTTTAATATTGACTATTTTATTAAAAGTCTAGAAAATCCTTACTTGTTCATCATTTCATGTATAATAGCTTAAAATCTTTCAGAAAATAACACAAAAATAGTTATGTGGTATCAAGTATAAAATATATCTATGAATATCATGTCAAAAATATTCCAATATGTGACATGTAAATGGATTCAGGAGATTTAACTAGACGAAGGTAGATTATATTTCTAGACTTTGTAGCATTAGATTTTTTTATCTTTTTTTTTTTATTTTGCAATACAGTTCAGTTCTACATATCAGCCATGAATTCCCTTGTTCTCCCCCCTCCCGCCCCCCTCCCCTTCCCCCCAGCCCACCCCCTATTCCCACCTCCTCCAGGGCAAAGCCTCCCCCAAGGACTGAGATCAACCTGGTAGACTCAGTCCAGGCAGGTCCAGTCCCCTCCTCCCAGGCCGAGCCAAACAATCCTGCATAGGCCCCAGGTTTCAAACAGCCAACTCATGTAATGAGCATAGGACCTGGTCCCACTGCCTGGATGCCTCCCAAACAGATCAAGCCAATCAACTGTCTCACCCATTCAGAGGGCCTGATCCAGTTGGGGACCCCTCAGCCATTGGTTCATAGTTCATGTGTTTCCATTTGTTTGGCTATTTGTCCCTGTGCTTTATCCAAACTTGGTCTCAACAATTCTTGCTCATATAAACCCTCCTCTTTCTCACTAATTGGACTCCCAGAGCTCCACCCGGGGCCTAGCCATGGATCTCTGCTAGAAACCCCATCCAGCATTAGATTTTTAATATTTCAAAATAATTAATGATGCTGTTGGGTGGATAAGACACCAGTTCATTCTGTACTTTATTGTAAAGGCTTCTTGTTAATGGAAAATTATCAGAATCAATGCAAAATAGAGAGAAGAAAAAGTAAGAAAGCCCTGAGAGAAAAACTATGGACATCCTTAATCTAGAAAAATCCAGAATTATTGGGACCAAATAGCTAAACATTTATGCTATGCCTTGATTGGTTACTGGCTAAGAATTATTGTGGAGAATATACTGACTTAGAAGAGCCATTCTGTACAGCAAAAGCAATCCTTTAAAAAGCTATGGTTAGCATTCCCTTCAATGCTAACCTTCCTTCTCTTGAAAAAAATAATGACACATTAAATATTTCACCACCATATACCTACTCTAGTCTGATTTCTATTGTTAGGACAAAATACCACTAGATAAATATAAATATAAATAATATACAATAGAAGATTTTTTGGCTTAAGTTTTTAAGAGGTTTGATAGTTCACAACAGAGAAGCCATATCTGATATATACCTACTTACTGTGACATAAAATAATGGCCAAAGGTCCACCGAAATTTCTAGGCCAAATTTAAATTGGCCCTCTTCTCAGAGTCTCAGAGGTTACAATCAAGGTGATGGTAGGGTACACTGTCATTTGGGAGCACAACCAAAGTGGTGACTATTTCCTAGATGCTTTAGGATGTCACCCATTGTCTATCATGGTCTGTATTATGTGGATTTTACTGAGAAACTATGAAAAAAGTATCTAGTTTGCATTAATAGCGCACAGACAGCAGCCTAAAGAAGATTATTCTCAATTCCAGCTTGGCAAATAAATGATTTATTGGTGCTACTTGAAGAAGCAGTCCAGTCTCATAACCAAATAATCTCCCCCATCATGGTTGATAATGCACAAATTTTCATTACTGGAGATCCCCAAACAATTCCAGGACTCTACTGCAGACAAAAATCTTCCTTCTATAATAATTGTTTACTAATTACTCCTCATGGTGCTTGCCATTTTTCTGTTAGTAGCCTTAGCTTCTCTCCTTCCTTCCAAGACAGACTACTGAAGTCTAGTATCTAAACAATACTCTACTCTTTCCTCTAGTTTTCACATATTTATGTCCTCCCCCTGCCCATTCCATCATGTTCTCTAAACATCTGGAGCAGGTGATGGAGATGTCTTATTATTTGCACACACTTCACAGACTTACTGATCATTAGGACACTATGCCATAGTAGTTTCTTATTCTACACATTTCGAGTGACTATGAGTCTGAAGGAATGCCCCTCCACTACACAACACACTTCTCTCCAGGGCCAGGGTTAACAGCAACAATAATCCATGAGGTAGCTACAAATATATAGAAAGCCCTTTGATAGGCCCAGAATCCATTTACCAAAACAGTGTCTCACCAACTAGGGCATGTGACCTCTCCTGTCCTAAATCTTTGCTATGCTTAGAGTACCAAACAAAAATTCTCCTCACGTAGTATACAGCTTGAGTCTACTCAGAAAAAAATTAGTTATACCTAAACCAGTTCTGATACTATTTTACCAGTATGCCTGTTTAGTTTGGGATGCTAAATATAAAACCTAACTTTCATAAGAAAATGGGGTTGCTAGTATAACAATTCTCCTCTATAAGGCTGTGTTAGGCTTCCCAGCACAAAAAATCCAAACAGCTTGGAGGAGCTCCCATATCAGATCAGCTTGAGTGCCTCATGTCCTGTAATCAAAGTGTAGTGTTTTAGAGATGGGATCTTACAATCTTCTTTTGACATGGAACCAACAGCAATGACAACAGACATTATGACTTATGTGTGTCTCAGTAGTCCTTCTAGTCATAAATTTTTTTTTTTTTTTGTTTTTTTTTTTTTTTTTTTTTTTTTTTTTAATTTATTTTAATTTATTTTGCAATACAATTCAGTTCTACATATTGGTCACGGATTCCCTTGTTCTCCCCCCTCCCGTCCCCCTCACCTTCCCCCCAACGCCCCCCCCCAATTTGTGTTGTTTCTTTTTTTTTTTTTTTTTTTTTTCCCCTTTTCTATTTTAATAAAAAGGAAAAAAAAGAAAAAGGATATAACTAACAAAAGAAAAACTATATACAAAAGTACAATGACTATATACAATATATACAAGTAATAAATGTCTAAACAATGTCTAGTCCATTTGTATTTGACAAATTCAGAGAAAATAATTTCATTATCTATCCTATTTTGTTAAGTCCAAAATGTATCTAATTCACTTTCTATCCTAATTAATCTTCAACTATAACTAACTAACCTTCAACTATAACTAACTAATCTTCAACTCCCTCAGAGACCCAAGAAGGAAATAATATTAGCTAACAAAAATAAAAACAGAAAGTGCATGCAAGCAACTTCCAAAAAATTTGTGAGTTGACAGAAACAGCCAGCTGCCTGGACAGTCACCTGAGGTTTCTCCACAGTGTTGGGGCATCATCTGCCTAGTCATAAATTTTTAAAAAGACTGTATACGTTTGGCATTGCAATTTTCCATCAACTATGTTAGGGATTCTGAAGTGACTTTTTCTATCCACAGATGGGTGTTTGGGGTAATTGAACTCTTTACTTGCTGTTCTTACAGCTCACTCACTCTTTACATCATGTCACATTTTCCCTGATTCTACCTCAGAGTTTCTGAGATCAGTGCAACTACCACTGTCAATTTTCCAGAATGAGACCTTGGAGCTTTCACCCATTGCTGACTTGCATGGAAAGTCTTGCAGGATTTGTGGGAATGTCCCCAGGTTGTTTAGACAGGATGCATATCATAAGAATGTAGCATAGGAATATTGGCTGCTTTAGCTATGTTATCAAGCCCATGTTGGCTGCCCTATGCTGAGACTTTATTCAAATCCATTAAACAAGCTCTAATGGTGCCTGAGAACAGATAGCCTGCATTCGTATAAGGGTATGTACATTCTCATGTTGGACTCATTGAGCTATCAAATGCCACATAAAAAAATATAAAACTATGAGGGAATCTCAAGTCTGTTCAATTCTATTATATGTTGACTTCCATGTCTTTTGACACCACAGTAAGCAACTAGTATTTGCCAGTTTTTCTTTTTACCATTGAGCTTTCTACAAATACAGGCCTCTTCATATAGCCCAACTATCAATATAGATTGTGGCATGCAAATCCACATGAGGTACCACTTCATATACTGCTCTTAACTCTGCCCATTGGTTTCTTGTTCCTTTTCTCTCAAGCCTCATGGTGTCGATGTTCATTTATATTGCTGCAGAAATCTACACCTAACTGTTGTCTCTCCTTGGACTGTCTGCATACCAAGCATTGACAGGGATAGATGGTGTCCTTTTCAATATTTTTTCTGGATTGATGGTTGAGTCAATTATTGCTGGCATCTCAATGGCTTGGAGGACCCAATTCCCAGAAGATTTTACATCACAGTGATAGTTTGGCTTGTAGTCACCACACAATATTTTTGTTAATATGAAAACCACCTTTAGATGGTTGGATTCTATACTGCCCAGAGGCGAACTTGGCCAGGAGATTTTCAATACAACCCTTTATGGGATAAAATGTCTTCACCATTGGTGAAGTGGATCCAGTGATGGATTACACTGTTGTAATGCTTTGTACACAACTAGAAAATGTTTTTCAAATGTTGCAAACTGAGATTCTGCCCATTTCTACTGATTTGTGCCAGTACTGTGCTATAACTATTTGCTTGGAGGCAGGGATTTCCATAGTTCTAGCTATAGCCATCTGATTTGCTGGTGCCATGGAGGAACACAGAGCTGCTGGGACACACAGCTGATTAGTCTATCCTTCAAATATTTAAGGCTGCTCAAAACTCTTTTGAACTCCTCTATCAAAATTCTTTATAGCACCTCTTTTTTTTTTATCAATTTAGGCAAAGGAATTGAAACTCTGGCAAAGTGGAGTGTGAAAATATGCTGATAGCAGAGCCTCAAGAATAGGCAGCTGATTTACATTTACAAGAATAGGCCTTTTTAGGATTTTCATTAATCATGTAAAGTATCATACATGGATTTAATTGACCATATTGCTCCTGAGAATTTGACAGCTATGCTTGGACAGTGCACCTTGTATGTTTTTTTAGACATTTCTCTAAATAGATAAGACATTTAGAAGTTGACATTATATATATGGACAGAAGGTGGGCAGGTTAACAAAGAAAAGGCCTGGGTGAGCATCCTCAAATGTATCATCCTTCCAGAAAATTCATCTTGGTATGCATCAGCTTAGGATATGCTAAGAAAGGGCATTAACAATGGTCAATAGATGCTTAAATTACTCCATCAAAGGTATTAGCTATTCTGTCAGAAAATGATATTGAGCACAGTAGCATATGGGAGTACGGTTTTGGTCACTAGCTTATTTAATACTCCACATGCCACAGTTATTTTTCAGGATCCCTCCAGATGATTTACAGGCTTCTGAGATCCAGCTCATGGAAAACTTCAGATGGGACAAATACTTTCCACCTTTTATAATTTCTTGATGGCTCTGAAATTTGTCCCAGCTCCCAGGGAGTCCATACTCTTTGAAATACATCACTCTACATTGGGTAATCAAATTTTCAGGCTGGCATCTCCCCAAGTCAGAAATGACTGCCTTTATAGTTTGTGCTCTCAGATGAAGTTATCCAATAGTGATATGCAAAACTTCTATTACTAGCATGTTATCTTGAAGAGGAGAAATTAACATGTATACTCTGGGATATAGGGTAATTGAGCACTTTAATAACCTGATTTACAATCTGGCTTAAATAATTCAGATCTTCTCAAGCCTTTCCTACTTTATAAAGATCATATATATCCCTCCAGGAGACCCAGAAAAGCCAATGAATCCCCATGCCAGTCCCAAGATCCATGATGAATTACTTTCTTAATTCTCCTGAGAATACAGTCCTATTGGACCCAGGGTGTTGGACTTCAAGTACTACCTCTTATATGTCCAGTTCTATCAATAATTCCTGTCTTTCTTCTATTGTCTTATAGTAACTGAGATCAATGAGGGTGCTGTGGGTATCGCTCTGTATGCTATGAATGTGTTGCTCTGATTGGTTAATAAATAAAGTGCTGCTTGGCCAGTAGCCAGGCAAGAAGTGTAGGTGGGATAAAGAGAGAGGAGAATTCTGGGAACAGGAAGGCTGAGTCACGAGTCACCAGCCAGACACAGAGGAAGCAAGATGTGAATGCAGAACTGAGAAAAGGTACCAAGCCACATGGCTAAATGTAAGTAAGAATTATGGGTTAATTTAAGTGCAAGATCTAGCTAGCAAGAAGCCTGAGCCATTAGGCCAAATAGTTTTAATTAATGTAAGTGTTTGTATGTTTATTTGGGTCTAAGCAGCTACGGGCCGGGGCAGGACTGGAGAAAACTCCAGCTACATGGGGGCCTTCATCTGTGATAATCATGGGTTTCTAAGTCTTGTAAAAGCTAGTCCACCAGAGAGCAATTTCCCCCATCTTGTTTCAGACTATATATGCCATTTTCTTAAAGATGGATGAGCAGTTACTCTACACAATTCTTCAACTTACATGACACTCAGATTGATCCCACCCCCAACATGTTCAGCAGTCACAAAAGCCAGATGGAAGAGGCTTTATAATTTCTTGTTTAAAAGTTTTTCCCAATCTAAAAAATTCAGACACAAGATTTTTTTTTATTCTTACATTTCTTTCAATGCGTCATTACTAAGGTATATGGCTATATATCCATAGATTTTCCCTTCCTCTGCATTATAGACCAGACATGAAAGAATACCTTCTATCATTTCTGCATCAATTCCTTCTCACTGTTTGATTTCTCATATGAATTCCAAAGTGTTAGATGATAAGAAAGGCTCTTTAGTACTAATCTAATTTATACTCTCTTTGCCTATGGCTTGGCAGCTTTAAGGAATGGCAAACCAGCATCTCTGCTTCCCTTGTGTCCACTTATCAAATCTGAGGTTAGTGAAGCAGATAGAATCCACATATTTTTCAACATAATTTTCCTTATGAAGATATAGCTGTCCTTCAGTCTGTAGGAAATAGATACTGACTGAAGTCTCCAAATTTGCATGCTGTTCACTGGAATTTCCTTGTTGATGACAGTTTCAAAGGTGCTCTGACAAGTCATTGATAAGTGAATTCTGCAATGTAGCTGTTCCTTCATCTAACCCACAAGAATCTAGAGAGAGCTTCAATCTGCTAGGGCAGTGTCTTACTGCAATATAATCTAAGTGGCATTCTGTCACTTTGTCATATTATATGACATAATCAAAAAGGTTATCCCATTCCCTTTGCCATATTCTATTTGTATGAAGAACAAAGGAAACCATTACATTCAAGGGGATGGTACTATAAAATTCATAAAACATAGGATCTATTAATCACTGTGAGGGCAAAAGGTCTGACAAGTGCGTATGTGAAATTGACACAAAACCCAATCCTTTCCTATGTTAGTATAATTTGTTCTATGGCTTCATTGTTTAAAACAATCCATCTGGACTATACTTACATTGCCAGTTTGCTTAAACTGAAACCTTACAGAACCCCAGAGTACAACCAAAATGAATGTGAGAAAGATAATATACCAGAACTCAGCCATGAAATTTATGGTTGGTGACCTCAAAGGAACATAATGGTTTCTTTCTAAACTTGACAGATTCTCATATCATTTTTTAGAATTTAACAATGTATAATATCCTACTAAAACCAATAAAAACACTATCAGGTTGGTTTTTGAGATGCAGATTGCTTTAAAAATTGCTATAAAATGTCTTGCTTTTGCACAGACCACTTAGCAATATGAGTTCAAAGATCACTCGTCGAACAGCCCATAAAAGGTCCATTATGTCATTTTACATGCATCTCACTGCCAAGCACTCAAGATCATAATAAGAAATTAAATAGTTCAAAAGAAGACAAAGTTATGAAAGTTAAGTGGCGAGACAATGCAATGCTCTGGTGATAAAGAAGTTATTCCTACAGTTTATAAAAAGTTGACAGCTCTTTCCCACTTGACATTAGCATAGCTCTGTCTTATTGCCACAGCAATACACTGTATAGCTCACCAGAATAGATTTTCTACCAATGGCTTAGAAGTCTCCCATTCTTTCCTTTTTAAATTACCATTCCAATTGCACTGTTACCTTTGGTAAGAATAGCACTTCATTGCCAGTATGCTATGATTAGAACAAACAGGAAAAGTTGGAGATATTGTTCAATAATTCAGATCACTTGGTACATTTCCGGGGGCTGGGGCTCAGATCCAGCAGTGAATTAACAAACCTGGATGTCCCAAGTTTGTAATTGTAATTCAGCAAGATCTGACACCCTATCCTACATGCATGGAAACATAAGCAGCCTCACTTACTCACCCACAGACATGGAAAAAATAAATATTAAACAATGATTTTCATCCATTTTGAGACCTTTATGAGGGCTGGGGAAGATAAAAGTTATTATCTTCCATATTCCTTTCTTTGTTTATAAACTTCCTTTTGAACTCTCCATGAGAAAACATGGATAATGTACCAGATTTAAAGGCATTTCTATCCTTTGAAAAACTACGAAATTAATTTTAGAGGTATGAGAGAAAGAAAAATGTCTATTTCTGTTTCTTAATCATGAAAATTAACTGATTTGCTGATTGCCAGTTTCGTCCTACTCTAGACTAGTCGTAATTTGTCGTTCAACTGTGACATTTCCCATAGCTACCCTTTCTTTTATCCAAGTAGTTAGAGAATAAAAAAAAAAACTCACTCACTTGAGGAAAATACAGATTTTGAAGCTCATGAACACACTGATAAGTTACAGTTTTTCACCCATATTCATGCATCTCCGTGTATGAATGTTTTTAGGACAGTCCCTTCTATTAGTCCAGAGGTCTTGAACTAGCAACTTCTTACCCCTAGCTCTCAAGACCTGTCATTTCAGGCACAAAATAAGATGCTTTTATGAAAATCATTTCATTGATATGGTGCTAAGTGTTTAACAATATTCCAACAACGTAGAAGACAGAGAGGGAAGAGAAAAGAAGGGATCAAAATTAAGAATTCACTGATTTGAGACATGAAATTTCTATTTGGCCCAATACCTAACTTAAAGAATACAGTAGAGTTTCATCACTGCAACAAAATAAACTGAAACAAAAAATAAACAGTCTATTTTTGTTTACAATTCAGAGGCTTAAGTCTACGATCACTTGACTCTTGTTTTTGATCAGGGAGCAAACCTTAACTGAAGAATTATACCCATCATATTGGCCTGCAGAGAATTTTCCTAATTGCTAATTGATGTAAGAGGGTTCAGCCACTGTGGACAATAGCTGAATGTAAGCCTGAAAGCAAGCTAGATATCCAGTGAATTCCATTCCTCTGTAGTTTCTGCTTTGGTTCCTGCCTCAAGATTCCTGTCTTGAGCTCCTGACCTGGAGTCTTTCCTGAGTGACAGACTGTAGCATGTAAGTTGAAATAAAATCTTTACTCCCCAAATTATTTTGGTCATGGTGTTTATTGCAGCAAAATAAATAAATAAATAGAGTGAGTGAATAAATGAACAAATAAGAAAACTAGAATAGATATTGGTACCCAAAGAGTCAAATGTTGCTTTTACAGACCAGATCATGTGGTTTATATGAAGATTATGGAAGCACTTTGAACTTTGGACCTGAAAAGCCATTGAATACTTAGATTTTAATGGGTATTTCAATGGCAGCTTGGAGCTTAAGCATGCTTTAAGAAAAACAGGCAATGGAGGCCTGATTTGTGAAGTTTCAAAGAAAAGATTCTGTCGGGCTCTTGTGATATTTTGGTAATTTCATCCACTCAGAATCATATAAATGGCAGCAATGAGACACATTGTTTTTCTATCTCCTGTGGAATGTACATGCTGAAATGTGGACAATCGGTATTTTTTCCATCTCCTGTGGAATGTACACACTAAAATGTAGACAATCAGTATGTTTTTTCTGAAAATTGGGTGATTAAAGAGCAAACTGTGATAATGTCAACAACTGTTGGTCTAATTTACTTTATTTTCCTTGAGGAATGCAACTAGCATTTAAATTTTGGTATTCTTAGAAATTATGCATGAATATATATCAAAGCATGTCAAAAACAGGATATGTTATACTTTTTCCCTATCAAACCTTCACAATGGACAATACCACTGTCTGTAATCAGAAACTTTGTAGATCTTCACATGATCAATAAATAATTCTTTTAGGGGGCACTGATATTTCTGAGGCTTTTTTCTTAGAAGTGACCAGTGAGGACAATATTTGCCATTTCAGGTTTCTTAAAATTCCAGTGATGTCATGTTATAATAATTATATATCTATTATAAACATATAAAACCTATATTAAAATATTACCAAAGGGAAAGAATCAGTAATTTTGTTAAATTCTAGATTAATATTGAACAAAATAGTGTTAATTTGTCATTGTAAACTGAAATTGCTAAGTTGTCAAAAACCTACTCATTTTAATTTATTACAATCTCTTTCCTGAAGAAAAATTGTGCATTTCTCTTTGCCTCAAATTTGTCATTCATATCCTGAGAGGTGAAACAATTCCTGAAGGTAGTCTTATAGGAGCTATTTTTTAATTTCAAGAAGAATAAAATATGAGCATTCTTAAAGAAACAAAGAAAATTGTGCTTTTTCTCCCCAAACCAGTATCTTCTAGAAAAGAGTAACATATATAGGGTTGATAAGCATCCTACTTTTCTCTCAGTTTTCTGTTATTAATAAAGTGGACACATTACAAGGTACAATATAAACATTTAACAGATTATATAAGTACAATAAGTATATTCTATTTTCTACTTGTTTTTATAATTTCGACAGGAAAAATAAAAACAATGTAAAGATACATTATTATATAGAAGGCAAAGTTTTTAAAGGCATTTAATTAATAAATATGTATAAAATTTAAGTGAACACTGGATTAAAGAATGAGCTCAGAGAATCTGCAATGCTCCCTTATTAATTTGCCAGTGGGTACCTAGAAGAGTAAAAGAAGTGGAGAAGAACAGCAACTAAAAATATTTAAATAGTGGATTAAGTAGACATCAGCAAGTTTATCTTGGAAAATGAAAAAAGAAAATCTAAAGTGATAGATAGTTTAGACCTATTGGATTTTTCTATTAATTTTCTATTTCATAAGCAAAGTAAAAATATTTGGACTTTGAGAATCTCAGTGTTAGAGGGTGATAGAGGCCTTAACTAAAAGAAAAAAAAATTACTGGTGAGTGTTGTAATAAAATAAAGCAATTGAAATTCTTCATGACATATAGGAAATGGGAAAAACATCAATTTAAGACATCTATTAAATTTCAATAAGAACAGTGTGACTCCACAACACTTGAGTCACAGCCATTCCAATCCTTTTCTTCAGAACAGCATGGTAGAAACTCTATTTTGAGGAGATGCTGTGAAGAAAATAGGGCTCTTCTTCACCAAATTCAAGGTTTAGTTCTAATTTTCCTCCAAGGTATGGCAGATGGGGATATATCTCATATCCTTATCTGTTTCATATAGTGAAAGTTAGGGTCTAGGAAAGTACAATGGAGCAGAGTAGATAACCCTCTTATACACAGTCCCCAGCAGGATAGACAAAGTCCTGAAGATATAAACAAGCAAAAGTATGAGTAATAGCCCTATTGGCAAAATCTGAAGCCTGAAATTAAACTAAATACATAGAGTTGCTTCAGGGTATGCTCTATCAGCAACAAAATGACAAATAGGAGGCTGGCAAGACAGATCAGATAACACACTGGCAGCTGGCATGATGACCTGAATTTGAACCCCAGTACCCATGTGAAAGGCATTCATGATGATACACATGTGCAATCCCAGTGCTAGGGGTCAGAGATAGAGGATTCCTAAAGTTAGTCTTGCTCAGTTGTGAGCAGCAAGTTCAGTGATGGCCTCTGATTGAAAAAAGAAGGTGGAGAGCAATAGAGGATGAAACTGAATTTGGCCCCTAGCCTCCACATACAAATGGATACTCATGCACACATGTGCACCTACACATCACTGAACAGGAATGAACAAGTTCACAATTATACAACACACACAAGATAAACAGGGTGACAGTGACTAACACGAGTTGTCAAAGATGTGTCAACATTTACACAAAAAATACAAGATAGTCTAAATTACTTAGAGACAGACAGCAAGGAGAACAAATGTTCTAAACATCTGAACACATATAGACCTAAGGCTCAAGACCACGTCTCAGAGCAGATGGGGTCTTGATTGTCCATGTCTAACTAGCATGATTGCTGAAAACCTCAAAATTAATTGAGGAACAGAACTCAGAAATCCTGTGATTCACTGAGAAAATCTTTAAAGTAAATCCTGTTTCAAAAGTAAAAAAGGCCTAGGTTGCTCCATCAAATTCCTCTCTACTTTGACACTAACATTTCCTACAGATGGAAGAGCTGGCTGTCTCAGGTTTCTTAGCAGTTTGTTCCTAGCTCAGGATATTACATTCTCAGGACATTGTACATTGTGTGGTAACAGTAAAGGTAATGTGTGAAAATAAAGTTGGACAAAGTCTACATCAAGAAGTTTTCTGCAAATTTGTAAACCTAAAATTAGTTAAGAATTATCATGATTCAAATGACAAATTTTAAACTAGAAATAAAATAGTTACTAAGAAATGCTGGAAACTATTTAATTCATTGGCATACCTGTGAGATGGGGGCCAGAAAGAGAATGATAAAAATAAAATCTCCTGAACAAATGGTTGAATTGTTCTTGGAATTAATGAAAAAGACTAAATGATGAATCTCATGTGCTCAATTAATATTAAGTAGAATAGATGCAGAGATCTATACTGTGTTAGTAAGTTGTCTGCCACTGTAATAAAATACCCGAGGGAAACAACTTAAGAAGAAAAAGATTAGTTTCACAGATGCAGAAATTTTAGTCCATGGTAGGCTCTATCCACTGTAGTTAAACCTGTGGTGAAAGAAACACATCATGGCATTAGCACATGGCAGGGCATGAGGGATTGTCTTATTAGAGTTGTCAGGAGATAGAGGAAATGGGGACATGCCAAAATGCAACATTTCAACGTATTGTTGTACTTCCTTCAATTAGTCCTTACCTTGTCATCACCCAATCAGCTAGAAACACTCAGTGGAATAACATATTGATAAAAAGTCAGCACCCTCATGATCCAATTATTCCTCAAAGACTCTACATTGCTTCACGGGAAATCAATCCAACGGGGAAACAATATCTAAACAATAATATACATCAAGGCATGCCATAATTTAAAAAAATTGATGAGAAAAAAAATTGAAGACTAGAAAGATGGCACAGTAGTTAAGACCACTGACTGTTCTTGCAGGGTATCTGTGTTTAACCCTGAACATCTATTTCAGGGGCTCACAACCACCTGTCACTCCAGGTAGAAGTCATCTATTTTCCTCTTCTGGTCTGTGCTGACACCTTCAAGTATATGCTACATATAAACACACACACATAAGATGCCCACATGCACAGAAATGAAAATAATAGTTTTTTAATAAGGAATTGAAATCTAGAGATACCAAGAGAATATATCACTTACAATTAACAGTCACAAATTTAAGAGCTGCCTGTTCCTAGTCTCAAATGAAAAAGTGCAAACAGGAATGAAAGGATGTTGTACCAACCCAAAGGTCTAGAGGATAATCTACAATCTCAAATTTCCTAAATCTGCATAATTTCTTATAGCAATCTATAAACATTTATCTTTATTCCTACAGATAATTGTCATCTTAACCCCCATCAAGGAAACTTGACGATAAAGACTACTACAGAAACATACAACCAATCAAAATGCAGTTTTGGCTCCCAGTCCTATTGGATGCATCTACAAACATCCTCCAGACCTAAGGCTTATGGGAACATTATAAAAGGGCAGGAAGGAAGACTGTAAGAGCCAAAGAATCAGGAAGTTTGCTGTGAGATTCTGTACCCAACATCAGAACATCAGAAGCTACACCCATAAGATCACACCAGTATCACTGCACGAACATGAGCTGAACAAGGAGAAAGGATAACATCAACTAACACGCCTAATTGCACAGGGAAAAGCCCATGAAACCTTAATGCTATGAAAGAAAGAAAGAAAGAAAGAAAGAAAGAAAGAAAGAAAGAAAGAAAGAAAGAAAGAAAGAAAGAAAGAAAAAAAGATTATAGGCAACTTAGGAATAGCAGGAGTAATAGCAGGAGAGGTGGTCTTGCTCAGGGAAGAGCATGCCAATTGACCAAATTTTTGTTCAGTGCCAAGTGGTCTGTCCTAAAATTATACATAAAAGTGACATTACATGATTATATTAAGATACACACACACACACACACACACACACACACACACACACACACACACACATATATATATATATATATACTTACATACATGCAATAACAATTGGTAAAAAAATAAAGAGACTGTGAATTGGAAGGAAAGTAGGGGAGTTATGTATTGGGCCAGTTGGAAAGAGGAGAGAGAAATAAATAATGTCATAATTATTTATAATCTTAGTAATGAAAAATGAGTGAAGGTAAAATAAAGGTGCTCTCCACAGTAAAGTTGGAGAGAAATCATTACAAGACTCTCCTTGTAAGAAACATGGAAGAGAAGGGGGGAAGTGATGCAATTTACTTTAATTACAATGAAGTAAAAACATAAGCAGGAATACAGACATTCCAAGAAATTAAAGAAAAACAAAAAATCAGCTTCATTAAACCTGTAAACAAAAATTGCCAATTTTTTGTTAATTTAACAGACAGCTGAGACTGATGGTAGTGGCCTGTCATCTTAGCAATTTAAGGTGCTGAGGCAGGCGAACATCAGATTCAAGGCCTAACTGAAGTACAATGAGAAACAAGACCAGCCTGAGTAAATTTATGGAACCCTGTCTAAAATTAAAAATCAAAAGTATACTGGGGATATAGATCAGTGTCAGGCCACCTACTTAACATTGATGAAGCCATTGGCTCAATCCCTATAACCACAATAAATAAATAAACTTTAAATACTGAAATTAAAGTTAAGGAAATATAATATGGACTATGGGCCAATCCCATATAAAAGCAACTTAACATAATAATATGAAAAATTATAGGCTAATAAACTGCATAGTTAAATAGAAAAATTCCCATAAAACGTATTGGAATTGAGTTACTTAAAGCAGATACTCTAAATATATTTATTGGATATCATGAGAATGAAAGACAAGTGATGATTTAAATGAATTTAGAAAATCATCCAGTATCTATATTTCCTACCATTATAAAAAAATGTTTAAAAATAAGTATAAGGGAACTTTCTTTAGCCCAACAATGATGGTTACATTATAATAGTGAAAGACTAAAAGCTGCTTTCAAACGTCTCCATTAGCAGAAACCTTTATATCTATACCAAAATCCTTAGGAATTTTATAAAAGTCATACAAAATCAATGAAAGAACTTACAATATATGAGGGATGCAACAGGAATATAAAAACATGGCATTTACAAATTGTTTCTGGTAGCTTTTAATATAAGATATTCTGGGAACACAGCAAATACTAATGTATATTTCAAAATTATTCAGGCTAGTCAAAATGTTCTCAATGCAAAAATAGTAAGTACTTGAAGTGTAGACATATCAGCTTAACAAATATTGAAACTGCGTGACATAAAACTATAATTCATCAATTTATAATTCAAAAACAAATCATCAAACATCAGCAGTACTTCTATATATTAAGAATGAAGCTAAGCCGGGCAGTGGTGGCACACGCCTTTAATCCCAGCACTCAGGAGGCAGAGCCAGGCAGATCTTTGTGAGTTCGAGGCCAGCCTGGTCTACAGACCAAGATCCAGGACAGGCACCAAAACTACACAGAGAAACCCTGTCTCGAAAAACAAAAACAAAAAAAAAAAATGAAGTTAAAGTGAAATTAAGGAAATTATCTACAAAGCCAGTGAAAGATTAAAGTTAGGATATTATCAATTAGTTTATCAGAGAAGTATTAAACGTGTACCAAAAGGTACAATATACAACTAAGAACAGTTAACAAAATCCCAAATAAATTGAACTGAAATTCCATTTTCTTGCATAAAAGAATTCCTAATTTTATTGAGACAAAAAGTCTCCTATTAATGAACATGCTTACTAAAGTAATAGGAATTTATGAAGAGAAGCAAAAATTCACATCACATTTGAAAGGAACTTGATTATTAAAGCTGATGTTGAAACAGAAAGGCAGAGTTAGAAGTCTCACACTTCTTATTTTGAAAATGGTACACTAAGTTGCACAAAGTGAAAAAAGTATTGTCCTCTTATATGGAGAAACATCTGCACCAGTGAGACAGATAGAGAATCTAAAAATCATTATATATGTGGTTAATGCACTCTTTATAAGGATGCCTAGAGTAGTATTTACAACTAACTGTACTAATGCAAAAATATATATGTACGTGCAAAGAGTGTAATCAGAATGATTCTTGACACTGCTCACTAAGATTAGCATAAAAATGGATTGTAGACATAATTATAAAAGGAAATCCATAACACCCAGAAAAAAGCAGCAATAGATGTTTCCAGCTTCAAAGTAGGCAATGGTTTCTTAGTACAATACCTAAACAAAGCTACAGAAGAAAATAACAGATAAATTGCCTTTCAACACATGACTATACATCTGTGCTTCAAACTATGTTCCCAGGAAACTAAAAGTAAAGCCTGCAGAATCAAAGAAAACATTTCCAAGTTACATTTTGATAAAGGACTTGTATTTACAATACATCATCAATGTTACAGCTTAATAATCAAAGGAAAATAAACCAACCTACAACGAGCTAAAGATATGAACATTTGCTAAGGAAGATTGCACTAAAAAGTTAAAAAAATTCATGAAAAGATGTTAAACATCATTAGCTGATGGGGAAACACAAATCTGAACAAGACAACACTCAGCTTCCTAACAAGTAGAATGGAATAAATACAAACAAACAGAACAACAACAACAACAAATCAAAACTCCCCTTGTGGATGAAGGAGTAATGTGAAATTGGAGGCAGAAAGATACTAAAACAAAGAGGGGATGGAGGACACAAAGGATACCCTGTCTTCCAGACAAAACAGAACTGATCACATGTGAACTCACAGAAACTGTGACAGTATTACAGAGCTTGCCCAGGTTCAAACCAGACAGTGACTAAGTAATGAGAGGGTAAAGCAGAAGCGAGACCCCCATCTTTTTTTATTATTAAGAAATTCTTTATTTTACATACCAACCACAATGCCCATCTCTTCCCTCCTCCAGCCCCTCAGCATTTCTCCTACCACTCACCCCCCTATTCCCTCCTCCAACAAGGTAAGGCCTCCTATGGGGAGTCAGTAGAGCCCAGTACATTCAGTTGAGGTAGATCCAAGCCCCTCCCCCTGCATCAAGGCTGTGCAAAGTGTCCCACCGTAGGTAATGGGCTTCAAAAAGTCAGCTCATGCACTAGAGATGGATCCTGATCCTACTGCAAGGGGGCCCCTTAAGCAGATCAAGCCACAAAACTGTCTCAATTATGCAGGGTCTAGTTCAGTCCCATGGAGGCTCCAAAGCTGTTGGTCTAAAGTTCATGAGTTCCCACAAGTTTGATTTGGATGTCTCTGTTGGTTTCCCCATCATGATCTTGATGCCCCTTGCTCAAAGAACTCTTCTTCTCTCTCTTTGACTGGGCTCCTGGAGCTCAGCCTGGTGCTTGGCTGTGGATCTCAGAATCTGCTTCCACCAGTTACTGGAGAAAGGCTCTAGGATGAGAGTTAGAGTATTCACCGATCTGATTACTGGGGTAAGCCAATTCAGGCACCCTCTCCACTATTGCTAGTAATGTAAGATGGGGTCATCCTTGTAGATTCCTGTGAACTTCCCTAGCAACAGGTTTCTTGTAATCCCCATGATGTCTCCTAATATCAAGATACTGGGGGTGGGCTCTGGGGTTTCAAAAGTCCAAGCCAGGCACAGCACCTCTGGGTCTTTCTACTGCCTACAGATCTGGTTATAGAACTCTCAGCTACAATGTCTGCCTGTGTGCCATCATGCTTCTCATTATGATGATAATGAACTAAACCTCTGCACTGGTAATCAAGCCCTGATTAAATGCTTTCTTTTTTAACAGTGGTCATGTGCTACGAGCTGCAGAATATAGTAAGAATTCAGCTGAATATAATAAAGCTATACCTGGAAGAATTAGGGAATTCTTCAGGAGGAACCCAAATGTCAAGGAGTATTTGTTATTATTTGGCTTTTAATATATCAGCTGTGCTGTGGGATGGTCTGTATGTCAAATGTGTTGCTGATTGGTCAATAAATAAATCACTGATTGGCCATTGGCTAGGCAGGAAGTGTAGGCGGGACAAGGAGGAGAATAGAGCTGGGAAGTGGAAGGCTGAGTCAGAGAGACACTGCCAGCCGCCATCAGGACAAGGAAGATGTAAAGTACTGGTAAGCCACAAGCCACGTGGCAAGGTATAGATTAATAGAAATGGATTAATTTAAGCTGTAAGAACAGTTAGCAAGAAGCCTGCCACGGCCATACAGTTTGTAACCAATATAAGTCTCTGTGTTTACTTGGTCGGGTCTGAATGGCTGTGGGACTGGCGGGTGTCAGAGATTTGTCCTGACTGTGGGCCAGGCAGGAAAACTCTAGCTACATAGCTGTTTCCTGCTATGAATTTCTTGTGCACTCTCATATCTTCCCCAAGAACTTCTAACAATATATTTATCTGAAATACCTCTCAAGCTTCCTAGGCCAAAACGGCAGACAGAATAAGCTTTTCGGACCAAGCTCTGATCTGAATTAAGGTAAACACACTTATGAACACTTATAGGTCCCTAGGCCTAGGAGACAGGCAGAAATTAGGTGCATAACTTTGTTTCTTGTGTAAATGAAACTCAGACCCTCCTTTCTCTCACAGCCCAAGTGACACTCCAGAACTGACTCAGAACAAAAGGTCTTTTTTGCATACCAGGTGCAGTGTAGGTATGAGGCAGGTTTCCTAGCTCCAAGCAGAGTTACTCCACCCTGCCATTATACAAGGGACATAGAAATAGAGGCAGTTACATTTTAGTGACCTATAGACTCTTTTACCTAACCACCTGTAAGATTGTAGTTTGTGCATATTTATGACAGACTCATAACATTTCACCTAACCACTTATAAGAATATATTTTGAGGACATAAATTGCCTTTCTGATTTACTCCAGCCCTTATCTGACCCCAAATCCTTTATTCTCTTCCCTTTTGGGTTGTAAACGAAGCTGACTATCAAGGCTCTGGTGACGACCTTGAAGGCCTGCCTTTTGTATGGTAACAGTTACTGCTGTTAGGATATAGGCCAGTTCCCCAGAAGGTGGAGGAGAATGAAGATGGACAGAAGAATGGACAGAAATGAAGATGAGGTCGAGATGGAAAGAGCTTAGCTAGAACTAGAACTGTGAGAGGACAGGAGGTGAAGGGACAGAGGGGAGCTGAGAATGAGAACGGAATTGAAGCTGTGTAAATAAAATTTTATTTCAGAGGAATAAAGTCCACCAATAAAAGAGCAGGGTGTACTTAGATTCATTCCCTCAGATTACCCCCGCCTAGCATCTTCCCCAGGACTCTGGGAGAAATCTCCTCAGGGCAGGCCCTGAGGAAATTTCAATAGTCATGGTCATAGTGTCTCTTCACAGTAACAGAACACTGATCAAGACATTATTTACATAATCAATAGTAGATCACTAGGCAGAAAAAAAAGGCTATGAGCATTTTTTATATTTGCTAAGATGTATAATAATTAAATTGTCATATATTTAACTGTGAGGAATAAAAGGGAATTGTTTTGAGATTCTATAGTAGACATCTCAGTAATAATTTTACAAATGTATATATATATATATATATATATATGGATTATGGATATAGACATATAAAGATATGTACATATATGTGTGTACATATGTCTGTGTGTACAAATATATATGTGTCTATATATGTGTATACAAAATCTTACTTAGTTAATTATAAAATTCATAATAATCTTAGAAATCTCAATAGCTATCCCAATACTTTTTTATCAGATTCTTTCCCTTAGAAAGAATGTTAATTGGACCATGTAGTCTCTAAAACTACTAGTATGAGTAAAAAGAATGATTTCGGAAGGTTCATCTTTATATTTACTGTCTCAGAATATAGCATAAATATCTCTTCAAATGTTCTATGACTCTGTAAAAGACATGTTTTTCAGTCTTACTGGAAGAGAAGCTGAGGGTCCTGGGATCTACATGACATAGCAGCAAGAATCTCCTCTATTATGAAGCTTCCAGAACTGACTGTTCTCTTTGTATACGGTTGTTTGTGAGATCATTTTTCCACTTTGTAGTATCCTTACCCAACTGTTACTTGACTTCACACCTCTTTGAAGCAAACAAGGAAATGTTTCCATTCTTGATGTCTAGACTGCTTCTGTGATGTGCTTTGCTGAGAAAAAAATGCATGTTAAAGTAATCTTAGTGTTGATTCTGATTTAAGGCTCAAGGAGTTATCCACTGGTTCACTTGGTATTGGTATCCCACTTCAACTATGGAAGCACACTTGAGGGAAACTGCGGGATAGTGAAGGACACATGCCCTTCTGAATGTGAGCACAAAGCCATTCATAAAGGAAGTGTCCCTCAGAAGTCCACTCTCAACCTAGCTAGGTTACTTCATGCTAACTAAGACCAAGGAGATAGACCTCAATAAGGTGGGTATCTGTACAAATTAAAGGGCAGTTTTTCATTAATTCTGATTGTTAAGAAAAGAAAGAACTTTGGCCCTTGCTTTTCTTAAGGGTGTTTCTAAGTTTCATTTGTGTAAATTCTATCTTTGTACTTGCAGATGTTTGGAAAGCTTTTAAGTGGAAAGCACACAGCTTGTGTTCAGTCTCAGAAATGATTTTCTTAAGGATGTAAGAGCCAGGTATTTGAAATACAATAAAAAGGAGACAGTACATTTATACATTGGTCCCTGTGTGAGACTTAGGGTCTCTAACTTCTAAAACTCCCACTTGAATTCAACTTGTAAAATATGTCCCATGACACCTAAACAAGAAAAGTCTGTTTTTCTTTGGAGATAAGCAGTTAGCCAACATTCCTCTTGCCGGATGAGTGAAGACCTAAGTGTGATGAGAGTAGCTACTCCTCTGATTGGTTCCTTGAGGAGCTGTGGTTTTAGAACGTGCCCAAAGTGTGCTGTTATTTGTCTACCTGCTTTTACAAAATGAAAGACTTTATTTTGTCTCTTCAAATTTTCAGTGGCTTGAATATAATATACAATTCAGTCTAGTTTAATGTCCTTTTTTTAACTTTGTGAAGTGGAATTTTTGTATTAGCAGAATATGTAGATATCTCCCCAATAATCAATAGTTATTTATATGAGTCTAAACTCAGTATCAGTAATAAATAGTGGTTTTTCTAATTATGAATATTGTGTTATTTTGCACAGACAAAACTTTAAGTGGTAAATTATGTTAAAATTCAATATTATGAAGCAGAACCCCCTACATACACAGATACACAGACTTACATTCAAACAAACAAATCATTCTTTCTTACCCTTCCTAGAAATATAGATAGATAGAGGATGAATATGATAAGTCAGAAAATATAACAAAAGCTAATGTAACAAGCATATAGCTTAAAAGTAAACACTTTGGTATATCTTTTGTTTTATCAATACCTAAAAATATTTCTTCATGTAGTTTTCAAACAAATCCAAGATATCTTATTCCACTCTCTTGTTTACATTACTTAGATACATACATTTTTAATATACATAGTCAAATATTCACTAAATTTTGAATTGAAAACAATAGATATCCAAAGTGAAAGTAAATGCCTAAGTATTTGTGCACAAAAAACCCTTAATATTATATTCATTTCTCTTTCTGTTTTTTATATCTGTTCTTCAGTGTTAACAGACACTGGAATGTGATTCAAAATTGGATGAATTATTAAATGTAAAAAAATAGGAAACATTTTCAGATTGCCTTTACAACATTTATCATCGTGAGATCTAAATTTAAATATGACATGCTGATTTCAATTTCCTTTCCTGTGTCATTTTTCATTTCTTAATTATTTTTAAACCAAGGGAAGTAATTGAATAAAATTAATGCAATATTAAGTTCATTATGCAAAAATGTACTTTCTCAGATTTGGAAAATACATCATATTGCTTTAATAGATTTTCATACTATGTATTTATGTAACTATACCCTTATGAGCATAGTACTAATTCTTCCATAGTAGAAATAGTAGAAAAAGAAAATTAAAGAAATAAAATAATCAAATAAATGAACAATATATTGGCATTTTTAAATAATTCAAGCTTATCTTATATGCTTCCATCATATGCAACTGGATGTTTTTAAAATTTTAATAATTCATAAATTATATACTTATAAAATTATAAAAGTATTTACTGCTGGTTTATGCAGAATAAGAGGGTTTCTACTACTTGTGGGATAGTATGTAGTATAACAAAAGAAAACATTATTTGGAAAGACATGAAGAGAGTATTTTGAGAGCATAAACATTGATTTTCACAGTTCACATAAGTAAAATTAAAATGGTAGAAAAAGTCTTTTATGAAACTTTTCTAAAGTTTTTGGTGGAATCTTATATATTAAAGATTAGTTTGGGACTGCAAATATAGCTTAGCCATGGCTGATGTTGAATGTGTGATCTTCCTGCCTCTCTCTCCTGAGTCTTGGAATCTGATATTTTGAATAACACCAAGCCTGTTTTATATAATGCTGTGGATCAAACCCATATCTTCATCTATGCTCCCAATCACTGTTTCAACACATGTATACACCATTATCCTCTAGTGCTTAATATGAAAAATAAGGTATGAGGTATACAGGGAGGATGAGTGGTCTTCAGAATAAACACTAAGCTTGACAGAGCTAAGCGATGTTTTCATTACAGAGCTCTCTTCTCTTTAAGCAAACAGAAGACTGTATTCTGCTTTCTTTTTTTTTTTTTTTTTTTTTTTTTGGTTTTTCGAGACAGGGTATCTTTGTGTAGCTTTGCGCCTTTTCCTGGAACTCACTTGGTAGCCCAGGCTGGCCTTGAACTCACAGAGATCCACCTGGCTCTGCCTCCTGAGTGCTGGGATTAAAGGCGTGCGCCACCACCGCCGGGCCAGTATTCTGCTCTCTTAAAAGTCCAAGTGAGCCACAATTTCTTAAGCAATTCTCTGTTGCTTATGTTTGCCCCTCTATGTGACAATTGTAAGTTTCAAGCTAGGCATGCTAAGGCATGTCAATAACCCCAACACTGCAAAAAAAGAAGCAGGAGAATTGCAGATTGATTGTCACTGGCCTACTCAGTGAGACACCATTTCAGAAAATTAAAGAGGGTTGGGGAGATGGCCCAGTTGGTAATAGTTTTAAGACTGCACAATTATAAGAACCCGAGATTGAGTTCTGGAGCCTACATAAAATCTGGGTACAGCAGATTGTACTTATATTTTCAGCACAAGCACTGATTAGAAAGAGGTAAATCCCTGAAACTCACTAGACATGCAGCATAGCCAAACCAGTGAGGTTCAGATTAAGCGGAAGTAAAGTAGACAGCAATCCTTTACATTGACCTCTGGCCTCTACACATATGTATATAGGAACACACACACAGACACACAGAGACATGCATACAAACACACACACACACACACGTGTGTGTGTGTGTGTACTCACAAATTTAAAAGTTGTCATTTTAAAGATGAATAAAATAATAAATTTCAAATTCTTTCTATCTTACTCCTATACTAGTCTTTCAAGGAAGATTTTTGTTCATTTTTGAAGGGCAAGCAAGTGAGGTTTTATGGAAAAGTGTAGTAACAGCTTCTTGAAGCAAGGAGAGGTCCCAATATGGGCTTCTCTATTTAATTTTAGTGCAGATAAAGACAAAGAAAATCTGTGCAGTGAACAAATTATGTATCTGAAAACATATAACGATTCTAAGATTCAATATCCAATAGTATGACACCCTATTGCATATTTGTAGATATTACTAGTATAGGTATTTAAAGTAACTGGGAAAGGTGCATGAAAAGACTTGAATATACTCTATTTACTTTTCTATTGTTGTTTTAAAAACTCTACTACAAAATGTCTTATTTTAAAAAGGGATTTATTTGGGGCTCACTGTTCCAGAGGGTTTGAGTCCATGAATATCATGGCAGGGAGCATTGTGGCATGCAGGCAGGCATGGTGATGGAGCAGTCGCTAAGCCATTGCGCATTGATCCATAAGCTATAGCTCAAACTTGGCAGTGTTATTTACATGGTTCTGGCTTTTGAATCATAAAGGGTAAATGAGTAAATGGGGTTGTGGAGGCTTCCTTCCTCGATAAGGAAAGCCACTGAGGTGAAATGGGTGCCCAGCAATCCCTGCTTGAAGGCCCCCCCGAGAGACCATTGTGTGAAACTGTGAAAGTGGAATATGGATTTCACTGGAGACCCTGAGATGGTGGAGATGCCAGAGTCATGAAAGAGCTGTACATGGGGAGGAGAATCGGCCCAGAAGAGAGAATTGTGTTGGAGACAGCAAAACAGGAAGGGGAGAGTCATCTACAACCTTGACATCAGATAGGGAGCTATAGGATTTTTCTCTGCTGGGTTTTTGTCTTGCTTTGGTCATGTATTTCTTCACTGTAACCTCTTTCCTTCTTTTGGGAATAGTAATGTATCTCCTATTCCACTGTATGTTGGAAGTATGTTGTTAGCTTTTTTATTTAGATTTTACTGGGGATTAAAATTAAGAGATTTCCACAAGCCTCTGAAGAGATTTAGGGATTTAAACTGCATTGAAACTGAAAGAATTTAGCGGTTGAACTAAATCCATCTTTGTAATATGTAATGGCCGAAAGTCTGTGCTGGTCAGTGAGGGTCACGTGACAGTTTAAATGAGAATTGTCTCTAAAAATCCATATATTTGAATACTTGGTTCCAAATTTCAGAAGGATTAGGAGGTATTTCCTTGTTAAAGGAGGTATTTCACTGGGGGCAAAGTCTGAAATTTCAAAAGACTTTGGACATTCTCCGTGTCTTTCTTCCTGCTTCCGACTTGTAAATCAAAATGTATGTCTCAGCTGTTCCTGCATCCGTGTCTCTTGCTCCACTATCAGGGACTCTAACACTGAAACTATAAGCCTCAAGTTTCTTTATAAGGTGCCTTGGTCATGGTGTTTTATCACAGCAATAGAAAAGTAACTAGCATAACCACAATGCTTAAGGAATAATGCTGAGCAAACATTTGGATATATTCAGTGTAAACACAGGTTGTTTTGACCCTTTTCAGACATGTGATTGATTATATAGATATAAAATGTATAAATGTAGAAAACTCATTGTAACAGAAACACACACCATGAAATGGAAAAGAACAACTAGTTTTAAATATGTTAAGGATGAGTATACACTTGTCAAAAGAATATATAGTAATGTTCAACAAATGTAAGAAGAATTACTGAACATTACTGATAATCATGCATGCAAATTCAATCACAATGAGATATTACTTCTTGTTAGAATGGCTATTATCAAAAGTTAAAAAAATATGCTGATGAAGATGTGGAAAAAAAGGAACCATTTAAATGCTGATAGTAAGCTTGGAAACTAGCATTGCCAATATGGAAAATTTAGGGGATACTAAAGGGATTTTAATAAAGCTACCATTATGATCTATTAATGACTCTGTGGGATATATAGCCAAAGGAAATAAAATCAGTATACATAACAAATATCTGCACAATATTTATTGTATTCACAGATACCAAGATATATAATCAACCTAAGTATCTATTTGCAGATTAGACAATAAAGAAACTATAATATTTTATATGCATATATAAAAGAGTTCTATGCAGTATTTAACAAGAATATCCTCTTACCCATATTATGGCAGCATGACCAGTTTAAAGGTATTGCGTTAGGTGAAACCAGGTGCAAAAAGATAAGCATCACATAATCCGCTCACCTGTAGAATCCTCTATCCACCCCCAAAATAATATATGTTAGTAGAGAACACAGTAAGAGTTATCAAAGATTATGGAAAGAGTAGGGTTTTGTTGGTCAAAATACACAAAATTTCAGTTAGATAAGTAGGATCAAAGCTCTACTGCACAATATATAGATGTGTATTAATAATAGTATATTCAATTCTATGAAATGTTTAAACAATTGCTTCTGAGATCTCATTGCAGAACAGAGAATTAAGGAACAAATATTCATTCAAAGAAGTGTTCTTAAGCATTTTGTGAATAATGTTCATAAATTCTTCAATTAAAAATAAATGAAACTTGACTTGATCCCAGCACACACATTAAGTGGAAGCTTACCAAAGCCCCCAAAGCAGGGCAGCATCCTGAACCCTACGTAAGACTGCCCTCCCCCAGTGCCTACTCAACATAGCCCCAACCACCCCTCCTCTCGTCACCATGTTCAGGCTCACACATCTGGCAGGAGCCTTCTCTAAGCCCAGAGTCCAGGCCAGCATCCCGAACCCCAGGTAATACTGCCCCCACCCATCTGCACTCACTAAGCATCAATCAATCCAACTGCCCCTTCTCTCTTCATCACCATATCCTGGCACACACCTCTGGTGGAAGCACTATACCCCATCAGAGGCAAGGCCAAAATCCTGATCCTCAGAGTTCAGAAAGTATTCTGAACTGCAGAGACCAGACAAACACCCTGAGAACCAGGAAGCAGGCCCCCTACACCATCAGAATCCAGGCTAGCATCTGAACCCTGGAGGATCCCCAGCCAAATCAGAAGGCACACACACACATAGCAAGAACTTCAGCCTCAAACTTGGGCAGCAACCACCTGCTAGACCAAAGGTCTTTCAGGTCATCAGAAGTTACACCCACATTGTAGGTGGGAGACTCTCTACTCAACCACAAGCCTTGGGATCCAGAAGAGCAGAGAGAAAGCAGAAATTAAGGAAGAAAACACCCATCCAACACTATTGGTGAAATTATTAAGGCCACTCCACGTAGTTAAAAGGGAGGTTTATTTTGTGGGGTAACTTACAAGTGAAGGGATAGGTAACAGGGTCTGGGAAAGGTGTGGCACAGTCCAGCAGTATTCTCTGGAGAACTCTGCTTGGTCTACCTCCAGCGTCCAGGGTCCAGGAACCAAGAGAGCCGGCACATCTGGATCTCAGGTCTGCAGGGTCCTCCCTTGGCCCCTGTAGGTGTGACAGTTACCAAAGCCTCAATGGGAATTGGAACTTCCAGATCAAAGCTGAAATGGCTACCCACTACATCTCCCCCTTTTGTCTAAATAAGAAGGTTCTAACCTAATACAAGACTATAGACAAAGGAATGGTTATCAAATATTGTCCAGGAGTAATGGGGGATAATGACCTAGATAAGATGGAACTACAACCAATGCGAACAATATCAAGCAAGAAACACATACTAAAATCCAGAGAAGTCAAGAGTGTAGGTAAATGGCATGTTACAAAGATCATTCCAAAAGGTGTCCTATCCTAAAGAACCTGAATCTAATAATAATATGTTCTATCTAAGATACACACACACACACACACACACACACACACACACACACACACACAAAGTTGTAACTATAACTGCTAGTCTTCAGTCCCATCAAAGACCTGAGAAGGAATATAATGGCACCTGAGAAATGGAAGATGGATGCAAGTGACTTTTGGGAATCTTGCAAGAGTAAACAGAGACAGCTGGCAGCCTGGATAGTCACCTAATGTTTCTCAGCATTGTCAAATTGGCTACAGGCCTAGAGTATTTGACAGACCATTTCAGAAGCAGGAATTCTGAAAGACCATCTTACCCTGTCTTGGCAGAGTTCAGAAGTCAGTTTTCTTGGCGTCCCGCTTGTCCAGAAGGACAGCACTCATATTGTCAGCAGTTGAGGCAAGGGCAGTTCTTTGCCCAATAGGCCATTTTGTGCCAAGAAGACAAACTTCCAAATGGAAATGTCTTAGAAGCCCAATGTTCTCTTGGAATCAAATTGGTGCTGCCAGGAGCAATTGTGTCTCATGTCAACAGAATTCGAACTTATTTAAATGCCATATTTTTTAGGTTTACGAAGTGTTCTAAGATTACCTGTCCATCTGACCTATGTATCTGTAAATCTGGATAACCTAACTAACATAACTATAGAGATGACAAGCATAGGTGACTATAAATCTGTAAGTCTTATCTACATAAATAACATAAAAACTAATGCTTCATGTAAACAAGGTAAACAGTCTATAAGCAAGTGTACAGTAAAGGACAATGACTTCAAAATTAAGACAATACACAAGATATTTATAACAGAGGTAGGAATGTATAGTGCAATATGCAATATAACAATAATCTTATATATCAGTATACAGAATATCTTAAACAGAAGTAGAACATATATACAGTATGACAGATATAAATTTATATTTGTATCAATATACAAATATTTCAAATAAGAGTAAAAATATGTGTACATTATAGCAAATATAGTTCTGTATTTGTATCAATATACAAATTATCTTAAACAGGAATATAAAAATAGTTTACATTTGTATCAACATATAAGAATCCATAACAGTGCAAATTACAGTAATAATCTAAGGCTGCTATTTTACTAAATTTGTTTACTAGTATATACAATAATCTACCATAATATCTTATACCTATCCATTCCATTTCTTCTTTTCCCTTTTTTTAAGACACTTTTTTCTTTTCTTAATGAGAATACTGAGTTTAATATTTTCTTCCACCCCAACCCTATAACCATCATCCATAACACTGAAAAATATGAAACCTTAGGGAGGAGGGGCCCCACGTAAGCGCCAGATATTGGTGAAATTATTAAGGCTACTCCACATAGTTAAAAGGGAGGTTTATTTTGTGGGGTAACTTACAAGTGAAGGGATAGGTAACAGGGTCTGGGAAAGGTGTGGCACAGTCCAGCAGTGTTTCTGGAGAACTCTGCTCAGTCTACTTCCAGCGTCCAGGGTCCAGGAACCAAGAGAGCTGGTGCATCCAGATCTCGGGTCTTCAGGATCCTCCCTTGGCCCCCCTTGTAGGCATGACAGTTACCTAAACCTCAGTGGGGGTTGGAACTTCCAGATCAAAGCTGGAATGGCTACCCACTACACAACACAGACAAATCCAGAAATAGGCAAAAAGACTAAAACCACTGCAAATCCAGTAGCCTAAATGTAAGTGTAGGAACACAAACAGCAACAGCCAGGGCAATATGTCACCACCAGAGTGCAGCTAAACTACTGCCGCAAGCCCTGAATATTCCAACACAGCTGAAGCACAAGAAAAAAACAAAAGAAAAACCTTAATACCAACTTTATGATGGTGATAGAGGTCCTTAAAAAAGGAGATGAGAAACTATCTTTAAAAAAATGAAGGAAAAGAAAACCAGAAAAATATTGGAGGAAATCAACAAATCCTTTAAAGTGAAGAGAGCAGGCAAAAAGCACCTTGGCCTAATTATAGCCATTTTGACTTCAGACTCTATAAAGTTCAGGTTGCCAAGCCCTTGGGGAGCTGAGCTTTCCAATGACTGACCAATCTCCTCCTTAAACCATGGAAAGAGTCATTACACACCTTTAGTTCTCTAGGAACACTATGGCTATTCCTAACAACAGAAGGAACAAATAAATCTGATTGGTTAGACTGAACAGCTTGCACTGTACATCAGTGGACAATGATAGAACACACAAAGAAGTCCTTAATCTTTGATTTCTGATTGGTGAAAATTGTAAATGTCACTTGGCAACAAATGTTTCTAATTTTTATGCTCATAAACCCCATTTCTGCCCTTGCTTGGGACTTGCAGGAAAATAAGGCAAGCAGTCCTTATCCTGCAGATTTGATCCATCAGTGACCCACTTATGTGGTTATTTATTAAAATCTTGAGAACCCTTAGGCATTGTGCCTCTCCTTCCTTGTGGTGCATAATGGACTACATGTAACAAAAGCATGTCAAGAAAGCCAAGAAAAAAAGAAAGAAAGAAAGAAAGAAACAGGTGAAGGAACCCATTCAAGACATGAAAACTGAAACAGAAGCAATAAAGGGAGCACAAACTGAGAGAATTCAGGAAATAGGATAGATGGGTAAGCAAACATGAACCACATATGCAAGTGTCAACAAGAGAATTCAAGAGATGGAAGAGATAGTGTAAGGCATTGAAGATACAATAGAAGAAATAAATTAATTGATGAAAGAAAATGTTAGAGCTAAAAACTTCCTAACACAAAACATCCAGAAAATCTGGGACACCATGAAACGACTAAATGTATGAATACTATGGCAGAAAAAAGAGAAGAATCACAGCACAACACCCCAGAAAATATATTTAACAAAATCATAAATAAAATTTCCCCAAACTAAAGGCCATGCCTATAAAGATACAAGAAGTTTACAGAACACCAAACAGATTAGATCAGAAAAGAAAGTCTCCACATCACATAATAATCAAAACACTGAACATACAGAACAAAGAAATAATATTAAAAGGTACCAAGTGATATCTAAAAATATACCTATCCGAATTACACCTGACTTTTCAACTGAGACTCTAAAAGCCAGAAGGGCTTGGTCAGATGTCTTGCAGATTCTGAGACCATGGATGATGCCCATATTAATATACCCAGCAAAATGTCAATTACCATATATAGATAAAACATATTTCATAACAATGTCAAGTTTAAACAATTTCTAACAACAAATTCAGTCCTATAGGAGATACTAGAAGGAAAACTCAAATTCAATGATGGTAACTATACCCAAATCAACAAAGAAAATAGATAATCTCACAAAAACAAAAATAAGAAAAGGGGCACACACGTAGTTGAAGTTTTCTCCAGTTCTGCCCAGCCTCATGGATCCTGCAGCTGTTTATAAAATAACCACTCAGAAGCTTATATTAATTAAAACTGCTCAGCCATTACCTCAGGCCTGCTACTGACTAGTTCTTACATTTAAACTCAGCCCATTTCTTTTAATCTATATGTTGCCATGTGTTCCATGGCTTTACCTGTGTGCCATTACATGCTGCTCCCTGGACAGCAGGCTGGTGTCTCCAGACTCAGCCTTCCTCTTCTCAGAATTCTCATTGTCTATTTATCTTGCCTATACTTCCTGCCTGGCTACTGGCCAATAAGCATTTTATTTATCAACCAAATTAGAGGAACACACATTCACAGCATAAAAAATGGCATTCTCATCACACACACACACACACACACACACACACACACACACACACACTAGCACTAATACCACCACCAACATAATAACATGAACAAGCAATCCCTGGTCATTAATATCTCTCTATATGAATGAACTCAATTGACCAATAAAAAGACACAGGCTAACAGAACGGATCTAAAACCAGGATTCATCCTTCTGCTATATAAAAGAAACATACGTCAACATCAAAGACAGACATTACCTCAGAATAAATGTTGGATAAAGATTTTCCAATCAGATGGACTTAGCAAGTAAGTGGGTATAGCTAACCTATTATCTAACAAAGTAGACTTCAAACAAAAACTGATCAAAAGAGATGGAGAAGGACAATTCACACTCATCAAAGGAAAAATCCACCATGACGATGTCTCAGTTCTGAACATATATGCCACAAATGCAGGGGTATTCACATCTGTAAAAGAAACATTACTAAAGCTTAAATCACACATTGAATCCAACATATTAATAGTGGGAAACTTCAACATCCTACTCTCACCAACAGACAGGCCGTCCAGACAGAAAGTAAATATAGAAATAATGGAACTAAAAGATGTTTAAATAATGGAACTAAAAGATGTTATGACTCAAATGGACCTAAAAGATATCTACAGAACATTTCACTCAAACACAAAAGACTATTCCTTCTTCTCAGCACCTCACAGAAACTTCTCTAAAATTGGACCACATACTCGGTCACACAGAAATTCTCAACAGATTAAAGAAAACTGAAATAATGCCTTTTATCCTACCAGACAAACATGAATTACAATTGTTTTTCAACAACAACAAAAACAACAGAAAGTCTACAAACTTGTGGAAACTGAACAACTCTCTACTGAACTACAGCTTGGTCAAGGACGAAATAAAAAAAAATTAAAACTTCCTAGAATTCAATGAAAACAAATCCACAACATACAAAAACTTACAGAACACAAGGAAAGCAGTGTTAATTGGACAGTTCATAGCATTAACTGCATGCAAAAATAAATTAGGTAATTCTCATACCAGTGACATAACAGCACACCTGAAAGATCTAGAACAAAAAGAGGCAGAAAGAGGCAGAGACACCAAAGAGGAGTAGATGTCAGGAAAAAAAAAATCAAACTGAGGGTTGAAATCAATAAAATAGAAACAAAGAGGACAATGCAAAAAAAAAAAAAAAAAAGGGCTGGTTCTTTGAAAAAATCAATGAGATAAACCTTTATCCAAACTAACCAAAAGGCAGAGAGAGAATATCCAAATTAACAAAATCAGAAACAAAAGGGGGACATAACAACAGAAAATGAGGAACTCCAGAGAATCATCAGGTCATACTTCAAAAAACCGTACTCAACAAAACTGGAAAATCTAATAGAAACTCACAATTTTTTTGATAGGTACAACTTACCAAAGTCAATTCAAGACCAGATAAACAATTTCAATAAACTTATAAACTGAAGGAAATAGAAGCAGTCATTAAAAGTCTCCTAACCAAAAAAAAAAAAAAAGACAACCCAGGGCCAGATGTCTCAGCATGGAATTCTACCAGACCTACAAAAAAGAATTAATTCCAATATAATACCAATACTCTTCAAATTAATCCACAAAATAGAAACAGAAGGACCATTACCAAAAACATTTTATGAGGCCACAGTCACTCTGATACACAAACCACACAAAGACTCAAAAAAAAAGAGAGAGAGAGGGAGAGAATTACAGACCAAACTCCCTCAAGAACATAGATGATAAAATATTCAATAAATTACTCACAAATGAAATCCAAGAACACATTAAAATGATCATCCAATACAATCAAGTGGGCTTCATCCCAGAGATGTAGAGATGGTTCAACATATGGAAATCTGTCAATGTAATCCACCATATAAGCAAACTGAAAGAAAAGGTCCACATGATCATCTCATTAAATGCTGAAAAAGCCTCTGACAAAATCCAATATGCCTTCATGATAAATATCTTGGAGAGATCAGGGATAAAAGGAACACACCTAAATAGAATAAAAGCAATATATATCAAGCTGATAGCTAACATCATATTAAATATAGAGAAACTCAAAGCAATTCCACTAAAAACAGGAACAAGACAAGGCTATCCACTTTCCTCATTCCTTTTCAATATAGATGTTAATGTACTAGCTAGAGCAATAAGACAACTAAAGGAAATCAGGGGGATACAAATTGGAAAGGAAGAAGTCTAAGTATCATTATTCACAGGTGATATGAAGTATCATAATCGACCCCCAAAATTCTATCAAGAACTACTACAGCTGAAAAACACCTTTAGTCAAGGGGCTGAATATAAGATTAACTAAAAAAAATCACTAGCCCTCCTACATACAAATTTTAAACAGGCTGAGAAAGACATTGGGGAAACAATACTTCTCACAATAGCCACAAATAATATAAAATATCTTATTGTAACTCTAACCATGCAAATGAAATACCTGTATGACAAGAACTTTAAATATTTGAAGAAAGAAGTTGGAGAAGATATCAGAAGATGGAAAGATCTCCCATGCTCATGGTTAGGTGAGATTAACACAGTAAAAATGGCCATTTTACCACAAATAGTCTACAGATTAGACACAATACCCATTAAAACCCAACACAATTATTTCTAGACTTTGAAAGAGCAATACTCAACTTCATATGGAAAAACAAAACCGCTGGATAGCTAAAACAGTCCTGAACAATGAAAAAACTTCCAGAAGTATTGTCATCCTTGATTTCAAGCTCTACTACAGAGCTTGTATAGTAATAAATCTACATAGTATTGGCATAAAAACAGACAGGTGGATCAATGGAATCCAATCAAGGACTCAAAAGTAAATCCACACACCTATGGCCACTTGATTTTTCACTTAAATCAAAATTATACAATGAAAAAAAGAAAGTATATTCAACAAATGGTGCTAGCATAACTGGATCTCAGCACGTAGAAGAATGCAAATAGATTCATATCTATCACCTTGCACAAAACATAAGTCCACATAAATCAAGATACACTGAACTTGATAGAAGAGAAGGTAGGGAACAACCTTGAACACATCGGCAGAAGAAACAACTTCCTGAACAGAACACCAATAGTGCAGGCACTAAAATGGACAATTAATAAATGAGACCTCATAAAACTGAACTGCTTCTGTAAAGCAAAGGACACCATCAATAGGACAAATAGGCAGCCTACAAAATGGGGAAAGGTCTTCACTAACGCCATCTGACAGAAGGCTGATTTCCAAAATATATAAATAACTCAATGAAACTAGACATCCAAAAAATTCAATTAAAAATGTGGTACAGATCTAAAAAGAGAATTCTCAACAGAAGAATCTCAAATATCTGAGAAACACTTAAAGAAATGCTCAACATCCTTAGCCATCAGGGAAATGCAAATCAAAATGACTCTGCTATTCCACCTTACACCTGACAGAATGCCTAAGATCAAAAACACAAGTGATAACTCATGTTGGAGAGGATGTGGAGCAAAGGAAACCCTCCTCCACTGCTGGTGGAAGTGCAAACTTGTACAGCCACTTTGAAAGTTAATATGGTTGTTTCTCTGAAAACTGGTAATCGATCTACCTCAAGACCCAGCTATACCACTCTTGGTCATATACTAAAAGATGTTCAGTCACACGACAAGGAAATTTGCTCAAATATGTCCAAAGCAGCTTTATTCATAACAGCCAGAAACTGGAAACAACCTATATATCCTCAACTGAAGAATGATAAAGGAAATGTGGTACATTTATACATGGAGTACTACACAGCTGTTAAAAATGACATCATGAAATTTACAGGGAAATGGATAGAACTAGAGGAAATCATCCTGAATGAGGTAACACAGACCACAAGGGGCAGGCATCATATGTACATAAATTGTAAGTAGATATTAACTGTAAAGTAAAGGATGGATATGCTGCAGTCCATAGACCCAGAGAGGCTGGGTAACAAGGAGGGCCCAAGGGGGACATTGGGATCTCCCAGAGAAGGGGAAATAGAATAGATTTTGTGAATGGACTGGGGATGATGGGGGTGGGAACATGAGGAAACAGGTGGGGGAATTACTTAAAGAGATGTTTGGAAAAAGAGGGGCATTTTGAGTCAGTTAAAAACCTGTTGCCAGGGAAACTCCAGTAATCTACAAGGATTACCTCAGCTAAGACCCCTAGCAATTGCATATATGTAGCCTGAACTGGTAATCTCCTGTGACCAGGCAGGTCTTCCAGTAGAGGGACTGAGACAACAACATAGCCACACAACCTTTGACCTATCATCTGTCTTGCCTATGGGATGTGCTGGAAAGGCTGGTAAGGACCAAGGGTGGCACAGAGATTGTGGGAGTGCCCATCCAATGACTATACCAACCTGAGACCCATGGCATGAGAGTGAGCCCACTCCTGACACTGCCTGGAGTGCGAGGACCCAGAGGCTGGATGGCCCAGAGAAGTAGGACAGAACCAAACAGTAGTAGAGGAAAAAAATGTCCATGTAATGATGCCTAAGGATATTCCACACTAATAGCTGTGTGCCTAGCCCAATAGTCCTCAGAGAGACTTCATCCGGCAACTGGTAGAAACAAACGGAAAGACCCACAGTCTAACATTAGGCTGAACTGAGGAAATTCTGCTGAAGAGAGGGAACAAGGATTGTAGGAGCCAGAGGGGTCAAGGACATCACAAGAAAATGCATAGAGTCAACTGACCTAGGCTCATAGCAGCTTATAGATACTGGACCAGAGAGCTTGCATGGGACCAACCTAGGTCCTCTGTATGTATGTATATATATATATATATATATATATATATATATATATATATATATATATATATATACACACACACACACACACACACACACACACACACACACATATATATATATATATATATATATATATATATGACAGTTGTGTATCTTGCTTTTCTTCTGGGACTCCTAACAGTGGAAGCAGGGGCTACCTCTGACTCTTGCTGCCTTTTGGGACCCCACTCCTCATACTGAGCTGTCTTGCCCAGCCTTAACACAAGGTGAGGTTCTTAGTCTTACTGCAGTTTGATGTGTCATGTTTGGTTGATCTCCATGAGAAGCCTGCCCTTTTCTGAGCAGAAGTGGGGGACAAGTGATTGGGGGAGAGAGGAGGAAAAGGAGGGGTAGGGGAAGGAACTGGGAGGAGAAGAGGTTGGAGAATCTGTGGTCAGAATTTTAATCAATAACTGAATAAATAATATAAAGAATAAAACTTTAAAATGAAAATCCAAAAGGCACAGATTAAACAGACTAGGAAAGAACAAAATGTTGCTGAAGAGAACTGAACAGCTCAGTCCACTCTCACATCATTACCTCCCTCTGTAAAAGACAAAGAACAAAGGAAACCCTAACAAAGATTTCAGCTACTTCTCCTTATCTTATAATTATCGCTGATCATTTCATTTTGAGAAATTATGTATCTGTTCTACCACAGACTGATATAAAGTGTAGACTCTTAATGAAGAAATGTTAAATGATTACTAACAGGTTTTCATTTATTCTTACTTTTAAATTTAAAAGGTCTTAATATAATCTGTCAGAGCAATTGTGAATCCTATGTCTGGACATCTAACCAGAAGTGAATGGCAGTTAAGGCAACAACACAGCACTGATTATTTTCTGATATTGTAAAGCAACATAACAAACATATGAAGCTGTTTTCAATTAGCTTTTAATTTCTATCAACCTCTTAAGTAATTGATGGTTATAGTAAAAATCATACACTAGAGACAGCATTTCAAAACCATGAGTTGTCAAAACACTTCACAGTCCAGATCTACATGCAACACCAAAGTATGATGAGCTGTGATATTTTCAGAAAGTTACCAACAAAAAAATTAGCTTACTGATCTTTAATCCACCTTTTCATACCAACCATGAACAATTTTACGGACATCAAAACAAATGGGAGTAAATGTTCAATATCATTTTCCATGCTAATAATAAAAATAATTGAAATAATTAAGTTTTACTGTGGCACCATTTCAGAGATTCTCAGCATGAAGTCACTAAATACCTATCATTTAAAAAGAGTCAGTACTATCCACATGTATACACATAGCAATCACTAGAAAACTGGGATGGAGGAACAAAACAAAACAAAAATCCCACAGTATTTTCCCCCAATCGTCCTGTAAATCACTCCTGCTTTACTTTCTGGATGATAATGGGAATGAAAAATAAATAAATAATGAATGATAGCATATTCATGAAAGCTTCCATGGAAAAATACAACTAAACCTTCAGTCTCAATGTAGCAGTAAAAATATGAGGCAGTTAATATAATGCCAACTTGCAGCAAATTGTAGATATTAGAAGGACAGGGTGCTAAAAGTTAAAGATGGGTAACGGGATAGTCATAAAAAAGAAGCCCAGGTCAAGTTTAAGCATTTTAAAACTTACTAAAATTTCACCCCCCTTCGTGTGTGTATGTGTGGTGGAGGGAGGTGTTTGGAGAAGGCATGTTCAAATAAATGTGCACAAGTGTCAAACTAACAGAGATGTGATTTATTTTCCAAAAAGGCATGATTACTTTACTTGTTCACTAGAGAAATAGAGCATACTGTTTTGTCTGGTGAGAAAATTATCTTACCTAAATGTCCAACTTACAAGTTATTACAAAACTCATTAGCTTGATATGTGTGTGCTAACAATTATACATAATATATTCAGGAAGCATGAAACTATAGAAACTAGGAAGTAATTAGAAAACAATGAACTCTGAAGAAATCTGAAAGATTTAAACCAGAGGCTTTACAAAGATGGGTGAATCATGAGTGGTTTCTAAACCATGTTCTTAAACCAAAGAATTTACATCAAAAGGACATAAGATTTTAAAATGATGATAATTGATGTAGAAGTTTTTAATATTACATGTGCCTCTTAGCTCTAAAACTTTATGTGGTATAAATTCTAGATGGTATATCGTATTGGAATACACAGTATCTATCTCATTGAAATAGTAATGAACATTAACTTAATTTTTACTGATTTTGTTTTATTTTTCATTTCAATGAATCTGCTATGTTCGTATAAATGTATGCATGAAATAATAATTAGTGGAAAAGAGGACATGAATTTGAAGAAAAGCAGGGAAGGGTATGTGGAAGGCCTTGAAGAAGAGGGAAGGGAGAGGTGTTGTAATTAAATTATAATCTCAAAAAGAAAAGAAAAGCATGACAAACCCTTCAAATTATAGTTCAGTATCATTATTTAACAAAATTATTATTATTTTCAAACAAATGTTTGTGCAATTCTCAATTTTTCTCACCATGTAGATTATTCTACTTTCATTAAAGGAGTAGCTCAAGAGGAAGCTTTTTTAAAACAAATGATGACATCTATCAGTATCTAACTACAAAAGTGATGCTTCCTATGTAGGTGGGTACTGTAAATGTCAAACATGGCTCCCTTGTGGAGTGTCTTAGTCACTGTTCTATTGTGAAGAGACACCATGACCAAGTCAACTCTTATAAAACATTTCACTGGAGTCTTGGTTACAGTTTCAGAGGTTTAGTCCATTAGCATCAGGTTGGGGAGTGTGACCCTGGAACAGTTGCTGAGATCTTTACATCCTGATCTGCAGACCAGCAGGCCAGAATAAAAGGGAGGAATGCCAGCCTACCTTGGCCTTTTGAAACTTCCAAGCCTACTCCCAGGGATGCAGCTCCTTCAAAGAGGCCAGATTTCATAATCTTTCCAAGCCCGATTCATGAACTGGGGAATAAACATGCAAATATATAAGCCTATGGGGGCTATTCTCATTCAAACTACCACATGGAGGTAACATTTATATAGAAGCTTGAGGAAATTACCAAAAGATATTCTGGTAGACTCACAGATTTAGTGCCTAGCTCAATTGTTATCAGAGACTTCATTCAGCAACTGATGGAAAAAGATGCAGACCCACACAAAAAAAAAAATGCCAACCCACATCCAAACATTAGTTGGAGCTCTGGGAATCCTGAATTAGGGGGAGAAAGGGAGAAAGGATGAGACTGAACCAACAAACACAGAGCCTACATGGGACTGACCTAGATATTCTACATATATGTTACAGTTGTGTAGCTTAGTCCTCTTGTGGGACTCCTAACAGTGGAAGCAGGGGCTGTTTCTGACTCTTTTGCTGGCTTTTGGGAACCTACTCCTTATACTGGGTCACCTTTCCCAGCCTAAATACATGGAGAGGTGCTTAGTCTTAATGCAACTTGATATGCCTTGTTTTGTTGATATCCGTGGGAGACCTGCCATTTCCTAAACAGAAATGGAGAAGGAGTGGTTTCGATTGAGAGCTGGAAACAGAAGAGTGGGGAGGGACTGGGAGGAGAAGAGGGAGAGGAAACTGCAGCCAGGATGTAAAATAAATAGATAGATAGATAGATAGATAGATAGATAGATAGATAGATAGATAGATAGATAAATCTTAAGTAAATACAAAGAAGAAGAAAAAAGAAATTATCAAACCAAAATATTTTGTAGAATATTATTTTGAGGTGTGTTACATTTGTTTATGCTGAGGAACATTGGTTTAATGATGCAAAGATGTGTTGCATTCTTTTATGTCACAATTGTTTAACTTTGTGAGGCTGTGTTACTTTGCCCGTCTAAAACACCTGATGGTTTAATAAAAAGCTGAATGGCCCATAGCGAGGCAGGAGAAGGGTAGGCAGGGCTGGCAGACAGAGAGAATAAATAGAAGGAGAAATCTAAAAGGAGAAGAAAAGGAATGAGAGACAAGGGGAGGAGAATGCTAGGGGCCAGCCACCCAGCCACACAGTCACCCAGCCACCCAGCCACCCAGCCACACAGCCACACAGCCACCCAGCCACACAGCCACACAGCCAGCCGTGAAGTCAGAGTGAAAGTAAGATATACAGAAGTAAGAAAAGGAAAAAGCCCAGAGACAAAAGGTAGATGGGATAATTTAAGTTAAGAAAAGCTGGCAAGAAACAAGACAAGCTAAGGCTGAGCATTTATAGTTAAGAATAAGCCTCTATGTGTGATTTATCTGGGAGGTGGGTAGTGGGCCCCCAAAAGAGTAAAAAGGAAAAACAACCAACAATAGTATTTAAGTGCAGGGGAAGAGCTAAGGTATTCCAAACATTGTGAAGAAAATACGTAAGATTTCTAAGGTTTGAGGAACATCAGAAATGCAAAATGTGAAGGACTCATGAATACAAAATATGCTTTCTAACATAATCATGTCTTCATTTTCTTCATCAATTTAATATATTTCAGTGAAGTAGTACAATATTTTACTAAGTAAATTTCATGCACACTATTACTTTAAGTTTCTAATTCATTCAATACTGTTCAATGGATATCTACATTCTGCAAATAACTATGCTGTTAGTGTTTAAGTGTGGAAGAGTACCTTGGCAGATGGATCATGGCCAAAAAGTGCTACACCATGCAACCGATCTCACACAGGAGATTTCTTGAGGAGGGGAGTGAAAGTCTACCTCAGATCAGGGATGAGAGAGAGAGAGAGAGAGAGAGAGAGAGAGAGAGAGAGAGAGAGAGAGAGAGAGAGAGAGAGAGAGAGACTGAGTGAGAGCTTAGATGGCTGAGATGTTTTAAAGGGGCATAGAGAGAATGTGCAACTCCTAGCATCAGTAGTAATGTGTCACATTTGCCAGAAGGTGATGATGTGCTGCTGCCCCTGAGTCACTGATGATGACCTTAGGGAGGCAGGCAGGGAAACATCAGGTTTCTAATATTACCTGGTTTTGTTTATTATAAACTGAGAGGAAACAGGAAGGGATGACTGATGAGGTAGGAATGGGGATGGCATGCTCTTTGGACTGCTTCCTGTATCAACATCCCTGGGGACCCAAGAAAGCTGGGAAGTGGCCAAGTCCTGGAGGAGTAGGCTGTTTCATGCACTGTCTGGGCTCTGCAGGACCATCTGGGCCTAGGCACATGCAGGCCACAGTTGGGGCAATTTGTGAGACTGGACTACCTGAGGCAAGCCACTTTAAAGCTGTCTAGGATGCAGATTTTGAGGGAATACCTGAAGCTGGTGCTGGAGCAGTTTATATTTGACTTGAAATCAGTTGGAACAAATAGACTAGGGGGAGAAGGCAAAGTTAAGGAATTTAAGGGAAATTTTCTATCCAGGCTGAACATTTGAAACTTATAGGCCCATGGTCCTGGTAGTTGAGGGAGGGGAGTCCCACAATGATGGCTTATCAGAACTCCATTGATTTTAAAAATCTGAACTGTTGAAGTCTTAGTACAATGATAGAGGGAAGATGTCTGAAGCATTTTTTCATTTCATTTTATGCCTTAAGTCACTTTCTCATTTTTTTTACATACCTTAAGACACCTTCTTAGACCCTTACAACTTAAGCTTTTGTATCCTCAGACTTTACATAAACTTTATACTTTTTTCTATCCAATCATTCATTATGAGATACAGGTTGTTGATTACTGAGAGCATTCATTGTAAAGCGAGTTCCTTTAAATAAAGGAATAGTAAAAGGCTGCATTGAAATGTGTTATGTGAGTTTATCTCCTTTTAGAGTCTAGTAGCAAGGTAAACTGTCTAGACCTAGTAGCAGTAGCTCTAGGAAAGTGAGATCTGAGGCCTGATTTTTACTTATGAAGAGAATGGAGAAAGCTGAAACCTTATGGGGAGGAGCTGGTATGGTTGTTGCAGTTAAACTGGCAAAGCTAGCATTAACCAAGTCATCAATGCCACCAGAGATATGAGAAGGATGAAGTTCACCCAAGAAAAGCAGAAAGGACAGATCAAACAGCTCCTAATTCAATTGAAAATTACAGACTTACTGGATACCTGGACAATCACCCTAGGCTTCTCCATGATCATAGGGGGCAAAGGTACCAGTGCAATCAGGCCTAGAAGATCTGATAGACTTTCCTATGGAGTAGAAACTGACCTAACTTGTGCAGGCCAAATGGTGCAATCAACTCCCCAGTCTCCTGCTTGTCCACAGTTTGGACTGGGCCCTGGTGGAAGGTAAGGTGAAGGGTAGTTTTTTACCCAGGGGCCAGCTCTGCCCCACTTAAAGCAAGCTCCAGATGGAGGTTCTTCTGTGACCTGTAGCACAAATCTTAAATGGTCATATTAATAAAAACAAACCTGGAGCCAGGTATTGGGGTCAATGCTGGAAGATCAGAGAAGCAGAACAAGCCACTGTCACCTCACCTTGCCAATTCCTCAGCTGATCCTGTTTCCTCACACTGGAAGCCTCTGAGTCCTCGTCCAAATGGATCTGAGCTGAACTGCTGCTAAAAGCCTAAAAGCTTAACCAGCTCTAGTTCTTGGTCCTCACGCCTTAAATACTTTTCTGCTTTCTGCCATCACTTCCTGGGATTAAAGGCATTAGTCACCATGCCTGGCTGTTTCCAGTGTGACTTTGAACTCACAGAGATCCAGATGGATCTCTGCCTCTGGAATGCTGGGATTAAAGGTGTGTGCTACCATTGCCTAACCTCTATGTTTAATATTATGGCTGTTCTGTTCTCTGACCCCCAGATAAGTTTATTTGGGTACACAATGTATCAACCACAGTGCCCCATCATCATCTTTGGAGGAGTTTAGGGGAGCTGCCAGGAGATGGTATGTCTCTTTATCATGAAAAGTCTTTTTTTTTAATTAAAGATTTCAAATGCCTTAGTCAGCTTATCTCTGAAGACTTTGAGGATCGTCTATTATTAAGTATATCTAAACTAAGCAAACTTTGTTTGTTTCTAGTTACTTGTTTTAGTCTTAACTTTGAAAACATATATAGGAGGCTAAATAAAGCTTGTTCCTGTCCCTAATCACATTAGTACTTTGCATGACTACAAGTATAGTTCTGAACACATTCAAGAATCTGATCATCTGACTAACTATTAACTTGCATGTCTTAATTATCCTTAACAGTTTACAACAACATAAGAAGAGGACTTTACAGTCCATTCCTGTTAGGTTTAGCCTTAAAAGTAGCAATTTTTGAATTGAAGATTTTTTAGTACCAAAATAAAACTTTTAATCATAGATATAGCCCATAGAGAGACTGGCAACTTTACTGATCCTTTTATAGTGCACCACTATAGAAAACTGCAGTTTTTGGTATGGCTTAGTTTATGCAAACTGCTAGAGATGAAAGTGAGCAAAGACAAAGAAGCTAGACAAATACTGTTGTGAACCTGAATGGACCTTAGGAATTTAAAGTATCAAATATACCTTTTTTTATCAAACATATGTTGTTACTTATCTAAATTTTCAAGTAGCTTGGTGTTGAATAGTTAGCAAAGACATAAGTAGTTAGGTGTGGTTCTGCTTCTTCCTCCAGATCATTGGCTGCACTGGGTGAAAGGAACAGCAGCAGAAAACAGGGTTCAAGACAGCCATGGGTAAGAACGGAGACAGCCCTCTGGGAGAGACAGGTGGATGAGGTCAAATTTATTCCAGAGTATAAGGAGTATATAGGATTGGGGAGCCTGGAGATAGACACTAATTTGCATGAAGTGGCACGATGCTATCCTATAGCTGGGTAAGTGGAAGCACAGCCCTCTCAAAATGGCTAGAGCACTTGCCTAATTACCAGGTGGGTCATCAGGGAAAGCATGTTTGCAAGGAATTGTGTCAGGGGTAGCACTTAAGATAAGTCAGGCAACCTGGGCCTAGAGACACCCTCCAGATTAAGGCTAGGTGGAGAGCAGGAAGCTTTGCCAGAGAGGGAGGGAGTTTCCATGTTTCAGAGTTTACAGAAAGATGCCAAGTTATGGTGTACTGCAACGTCTGAACAGCCAACAATGCCTTCCAACAGCTAGCCATACATCTTAAACCAGCTTGTGTTAATCTGCGTAGACCTTTGTAACTTTAACATTTTATCATCATATACAGTATATTCTAAGCCAGAGTTGAATCACATATATAGTACATAGTACCAAATTTAACCAGTTTTAGTATCCTACAATAATCCCTAACAATCTAAAACATCTAAGACTTGTTGTTGCTTCCTTACTCTCAAAAGGAGATACAATGGCAAACAGAGTCTTCATTAGGACTAAGAAGGTTTACAGTTGTTGTTCTATGCCACATGGTCATCTGAAGATGATTAATTCACATAGCCCGTACTCTAACCTCAGTAAAGATGACTGCCAGTCATGTGGCTGTTTACATTCTGATGAGGTCATCAGCTGAGATGGAGCAGAGCCACATTTTTGCTATTTTAAAGCATCTGTTTTCCTAGTACATATATATATATATATATATATGTGTGTGTGTGTGTGTGTGTGTGTGTGTGTGTGTGTGTGTGTGTATGAGAGTTGATTCCAAGTTACATACACACACACACACACACACACATATATATATATATACAGAGTTGAATCCAAGTTACACACACACACACACATACACACACCTTAAATTAGAGTTGAATCCAAGGCATACACATATACAGAGTTGAATCCAAGTTATGCTCACACACACATACACACACACACACACACACACATATATATACACACATATTATATCTATATATATATGATATATATATATCCTAATCAAGAGTTGAATCACACACATACACACACCACACACATATAGATTTTTATTTATAAATTTTGTTATAAGTTTTAAGCCAAATTTCGTTACAGATTTTATAGATTTTTAAACATACCCAATGAGCAACTTAAAAATCCTGAGATGACACTTTACAGCATAATATTAAGAGATTTATTTTAGAGCAGAGCACAGAGAAGTCATGGAGAGAAAAGAATTTTAAGAGTGGAAAGTAGAGAGAGTGTAGAGTGGAGCACGTTTAAATATAAGATATTTAGGGATCATTTGCCTGTGCAGCAGCAGTTATTCTGATTTCTGAGAATTTGGAAATCAGGTTCACCAATTTTTTTTTTTTGCCATTGTTCTGTACTGAGGCCAGGTTGTTGTAATAAAATCTGAGTCTGTGAAGGAAGAGAGAGAATGTTGCATAATGGAACACCACATCCTATGGGTGTGTTCCTATTAGTTCCAAGAGGGAGCCAAGAGCTAAAGCTCTGTATAAAGGTGTGGTGATGTTTTGTGTCCCCCAATATACTGTGCATCCTAATAAACTTACCTGGGGTCAGAGGACAGAACAGCCACTAGATAGACATAGAGGCCAGAAAATGGTGGCACACACACCTTTAATCCTATCACTTGGGAGGCAGAGATCCATCCGGATCTCTGTGAGTTCAAAGCCACACTGGAAACAGCCAGGCATGGTGACTCATGCCTTTAATCCCAGGAAGTGATGGCAGAAAGCAGAAAAGTATTTAAGGCGTGAGGACCAGGAACTAGAGCTGGTTAAGCCTTTAGGCTTTTAGCAGCAGTTCAGCTGAGATTCATTCTGGATGAGGACTCAGAGGCTTCCACTCTGAAGAAAGAGGATCAGCTGAGGAATTGGCAAGGTGAGGTGGCTGTGGCTTGTTCTGCTTCTCTGATCTTCCAGTGTTGACCCCAATACCTGGCTCCAGGTTTGTTCTTATTAATAAGACCTGTTAAGATTCGTGCTACATATAGGTTATTTAATTAGCTATCATCTTATCAATTTTAGCTTTTACTCCCATACATTTTAAAACTTAAAATATAGGCAATAAGTAAAGATTTATTAGCATTGGGAAAAGAATTGTGCTGTTAGAAATATAGTTCATTTTCAACTGTATATTAGATATGATTTTGAAAATACATAGAGAGCAAAAATATTATACAAAACCTTATATCCTCCCAAACTAAGATAAAAGCAGTTATACTTTTCATATGTTTACAGAATGGTAAAAATAGGAGCATTGCATGGTCTATCCATATGAGTTTTAGTTAAATTTATCTATGCACCAGTCAGTTTTACTTATTTTAAAGAGGAAAATAAAACTATCTTTCAAAAATAGCAAAAAAAGTCACTAGACAGAGAAAAATATTTCCCCTAACATAATATTCATTTATTCTCTGTTCTCTATAAATTATTTCCTTAAAGATTTATCCAGAATTCTATAAACAAAATAAAGCTTTTATGATCGTTACAGAATACACATTTATTTTAGTTTAATTTTTCTTGACTCATTCTCTTCAGGAATTTCTGGAATAGTCAGTTTGTTAGGAAAACCAAAAATGCTTATGACAATGTGCACTCCATACGGCCATCATTGCCTGTGCATTTTCTCTAGTGAAAGGGCTCTTTTCCTCCTGTTGGGTTGCCTTGTCCAGTCTCTGTGTGAGAGAAAGGAAGGAAGGAAGGAAGGAAGGAAGGAAGGAAGGAAGGAAGGAAGGAAGAAAAAATGAAAGAAAGAAAGAAAGAGAGACAAGAGTGTAGCTAGAGATTTCCTGCCTGGCCCACAGTCAGGACAAATCTCTCTCATCCGGCCAGTCCCACAGCTGCTCAAACCCGACCAAGTAAACACAGAGACTTATATTGATTACAAACTGTATGGCCGTGGCCGGCGTCTTGCTAACTGTTCTTACAGCTTAAATTAATCCATTTCCATTAATCTATACTTTGCCACATGGCTCGTGGCTTACCGGCATCTTCACATGCTGTTTGTCATGGTGGCGGCTGGCAGTGCCTCTCTGACTCAGCCTTCCACTTCCCAACTTTATTCTCCTCCTTGTCCCGCCTATACTTCCTGCCTACCCAATGGCCAATCAGTGATTTATTTATTGATTAATCAGCAACACATTTGACATACAGAACATCCCACAGCACTCCCCCCCCTTTTTTTTCAAAAAGGAAGGTTTTAACCTTAACAAAGTAAAATTACATATAATTTGGGAATTTGGGCGTAGCTTCTCTTACTACTTTCTGCTGGAGGGGGGCGCTGTAGTTTATGGGGATACAAAGAAAATTTTAGGATTATGGAATAGTCCATGAGGGTGTATCATCTGAGCCAGTTGCCTTCAAACCATTCTGGATGTTGGATCATCTGGGCCATGGTGTCATCAGAGACCTTTCAGGGGGTCTTGGCTGGTCAAACCTGATGTATCTTAATCTGGAACAAATCCATAGCCTTTAGCTTTCTGTGGGAACAAAAGCAGAATCTCCTTTCCAAAGCAACACATCTTTACATCCAAATTTTGAAGTCAAGGTATCTTTAAAATATACATATTGGCATAACTCAACAGATTTTATAATCAAATGTTTTTCTGCAGTTAAAAATCCCAAAGACAACACAATCCAGATTCTCTGTGTAATATTCATCTTCACGTGGCTTATTTTTATATTAATTTTACTGTCTCTTTAAAGACTTTATTTTTTAAAACTATGTATTTGTTTATATAACTTTATATATCACCTTCTTTGTTTCTTTCAAGCCTACCTATATTTTACACACATTGTAAACTATTACATCTGAATCTGTCTTATTGTGAATCTATTGCTTTAAACTGCAGCAGCTGTGGCTGCTGGTTCCGCCCACCTCAGCTTCCCAACAGAAAGTAGTTGGGAAGTTTACCACCAGCTCTGGGAACTATCGTGGGTCTATGCTTTTATCCAAGCAGCGTGTAGCCCAGAAACCTCTTTTTTTTTGTTTTGTACTAGCAAAGTATAAATCCACTATGCAGCTTAATGTGCCACTTGCAGAGGCCTCGTTCCTGCCATACTGCAGGTCGAGCACACACTCCAGGAATCCACCAGTAGCTCAAACAGGCAGCTGCTGCTCATTTGAGAGAAACAATTAAGAACTGTTTTTAGCTCCGTTTTAGAATCTTTTTTCTCAGTTTTTAGGTGGAAACTCTTGCCCCCACATTGGACGCCATTTGTAGCTAGAGATTTCCTGCCTGGCCCACAGTCAGGACAAATCTCTCTCACCTGCCAGTCCCACAGCCGCTCAAACCTGACCAAGTAAACACAGAGACTTATATTGATTACAAACTGTATGGCCGTGGCCGGCGTCTTGCTAACTGTTCTTACAGCTTAAATTAATCCATTTCCATTAATCTATACCTTGCCACATGGCTCGTGGCTTACCAGCATCTTCACGTGCTGTTTGTCATGGTGGCGGCTGGCAGTGTCTCTCTGACTCAGCCTTCTACTTCCCAGCTTTATTCTCCTCCTTGTCCCGCCTACACTTCCTGCCTGGCCAATGGCCAATCAGTGTTTTATTTATTGACTAATTAGCAACACATTTGCCATACAGAACATCCCACAGCACAAGAGAGACAAGGAAAGAAGGAAGGAGGGAGAGAGAAAGAGATAGAGAAGGAGGGAGGGAGGGAAGGAAGGAAGGAAGAAAGAAAGGAAGGAAGGAAGAAAGGAAGGAAGGAAGGAAGAAAGAGAAAAAGGAAAACAAACAGCAGCTTTTCTGGAACTCTGCAGCTTTGTACAGAGCTGTGTGTGTGTATGTGTGTAATATGTGTGCATTTACATATATATGTGTATGAGTGTGTATGTGCTTAACACTTTATTACTTATTTATCAGCTATGTATATATGTAGGTGTGATGGTTTAAATAGGAATGGCAACTATAGACACACATGCATTTGAAAGCTTGCCCTGTAGGGAGTGGCACTATTAAGAAATGTGGTCTTGTTGGAGGAAGTATGTTACCATGAAAGCAGGCTTATGAAGTCTCATTTGCTCAAGTTCTTCCCAGTGTGACACACAGTCTCCTTCTGCTGCCTGTAGATCAAGATGTAGAACTCTCAGCTCCTTCTCCAACACCATGACTGCCTGCATTCCGCCATGCTTCCACCATGACAATAATGGCCTAAACCTCTGAAACTGTAAGCCAGACCAAATTAAAATGTTTTTCTTTATAAGAGTTGTCATGGTCATAGTATCTCTTCACAGTAATAGAAACCCTAACTAAGACTGTAGATATAGGTTAACATACCCTGCTCTGTGTGGAGGTCGGAAGAAAGACCTGTAGAAATCAGTTCTTTCCTTCCACTTTGCAGGTTCCAGGGACAAAACTCAGGTTGTGAAGCTTGAGAGCAAGTGCCCTTACCCAGTGAGTCATGGCACTGTCTCCAGTATTTTATTTTTGAAACAAAGAGATCTTAGAATTGTCTTGTTTTCCTGTCAAGGTTGTAAGGAAGTTCGTACTTTCAGGGAAGTGGACAGGGGGATGATCACTCCAGAATCATAGGCAGCATTTCACATCAGCAAATATTTCAAAATTACAACTGAGTTTACAAAGGTGACAGGGGGAGAGTAGCTTGGCTGCTGTAGAAAGTTTGGTTATACTCATAAATTTTAAAAATTATTTATTTTCAGGGACAGTGCCCTCCAAAATTTACCTCATGTCATTTATTCCCTTAACAACCATCCTCAATCTGACTGGCCTCTAAAAAGGCCAAATTTATGTGGATTCATGCAAGGTCTTTTAAAAATAAATCTGAGGAATAGAGAGGTATATAAATTGCATATGAAATGTCAACTGTGAAGAGTGATCAGGGCCAGGAGGATGGAATAGTAAAGGGCATGAAGGCTGAATTTTGATAGAAACTTGGTGCCATTATCTACTTCCAAATTTCATCCATCAATATGTCTCTTACATGCTGAATTATAGATAATGAAGTAGTATATGAAATAATAATTACCAATGATGATTATTAATGCTCAAGAATATAAATAAGTCAAATCACTTGAAAATATAATTATTCTATTCATTAACATGGCTAAATCTCTCTGTAGTTAATCCAGGGTTACTGTTTAACAATACAATTAATGCAACCCTAAATTCTTTTTTTTTGTTCCACAATAAAGCATATGTTTCTCAGAGTTATTTTCAATGACTTCAATAATTTAACAAACTTCTTTTGTATCTTCTGTAGTATTCATAATGGTAATGAAAACATTTTATATATTTAAAATAAAATTAATGATTTATGGAATAAATTAATAGCTTATTTTATTATATACTCATATTTGTCAAGTTGTGAAATTAGAGATTTAGTAAAAAGCTATACCTTAAAGTTTTACTTTTTATTTTTTGTTTGGCTAGGAATGCATCTTATGATAGATCTTTCACATTAATTAAACATTAAGCTATGCTCTTCAATAGAGCAAAATAAAGACCTACATAGATAAAACCTCTGCAGCACACACATCCACACACAGAAGATCCTTGACTTATGTCAAATATGGTCCATATAAACCCACAGTACATAGAAATGTTAATGTCAAAAGTGGATTCAGCACTCATGTTCTTTTGAGTAATATAGCTTATCAGAATAGTGCACTCTGTTTCCCATTTACCCACATGCTCTTGTGGCCAACTAGAAGAAGCAGCTCTTGACTGACTCCTTCAACTTGTGAAAGACCAAGGATAAATTCCTAGAGAAAGAAAAGATAAACACTCAAACTTCCAGGTACAATTTTTACTAAATCTCCAAGTTTTCAGAATGAAAATTAAAAATTATAAGCCAGACTACCTAAACTCCAATCCCATCTGTGTGTTATGTATGGATGTGTATATAAACATACATATGCACATATTCACATAAATCTGTTCAATATATTTCTACCCCTGAGCTTCATATGGACTTTTTCTAATCAGGAAAATAAATCTCAGAGAGGTTGTGTCATTCCCTACTGAAATTCATAATACTCACTGAAATCAAAGGTCTGGGTATTTGCCCCAGACTTCTTAACTTACCACGGAATTCCTTTGCTGTGTTGTCTTTACCTTTGCATTCTCATCACTTACAGTCAAGTCATAAATTACCTTTTACAACAGTGAACCTGATGTATTTTTTTAACTTTTTTATTATTAAGAGATTTTCTATTCATTTTACATACCAACCACAGATTCCCCTCTCTCCTCCTGCTCCCCAGTCTTCCCCCACAACCCACTCCCCATTCCCACTTCCTGGTATGTATTTGATAACCATCCCATACACTTCAGATGGCAGAACTTTCTGTGATTCATGATGACCAAAATGTCTTAGTTATTTTTCTCATGCTGTGATAATACACCATAATCAAGTCCATTTGTAAAAGAAAGCACTTATTTTGGACAGATGGTTCAGAGTGTTAAGAGTCCATGATCATATCAGGCAGCACGATTACAAGTCGGTAGGCATGGCGCTGGAGCATTAGCTGAGAACTCACACATTAAGTGTCTTAGTTAGGGTTACTATTGCCATGAAGACACACTATGATCACAGAAACACTTACAAAGAAAATATTTTATTGAGATGACTGTAGCATGAATCTTAAAAGTTCTTATTAATAAAATCAAACCTGAGGCAGGTATTGGGGTGAACTGGAAGATCAGAGAACCAGAACAAGCCACAGCTACCTCACTTTGCTGAATCCTCAGCTGGTATTGTTTCCTCAGACTGGAGGCCTCTGAGTCCTCATCCAGAACGGGTCTCAGCTGAACTGTGTTGCTCAAAAGCCTGAAGCTTAACCAGCTAAAAGCTTAACCAGCCAAATGCTTCTAGTTTCTGGTCCTCATGCCTTATATACCTTTCTGCTTTCTACCACCACTCCCTGGGATTAAAGTCTCACTTTCTGGGATTAAAGGCGTGTGTCACCATGCCTGGCCTTTCCTATGTGACCTTGAACTCACAGAGATCCAGAGGGATTTCTCCCTCTGGAATGCTAGGATTAAAGGTGTGAGTGCCACCATTTTCTAGCCTTTGTATCTAGTGGCTGTCTGTTCTCTGACCCCAGATAAATTTATTAGGGTGCACAATATTTTGGGGAACACAATACCACCACAGGTGACAGCTTATAATTTCAGAGGTTCAGTCCATCATCATCGTGACAGGGAGCATGGAGGCATGCAGGCAGATGTAGTGCTGGCTGCATCTTAATCAGAAGGCAGAAGAAAATGGACTGATAGTCTGAGGGGAGCTTGAGCAAAAAGACCTCAAAGCCCACCCCCAGAGTGACACATTTCCTCCAACAGGGCCATACCTCCTAACAGTGCCACTCCCTTTGGGGGCTGTTTTCTTTCAAATTACATTGAGACACAGTTGTAGGTAGACTTTTCTATCCTGCCTACCAGCTCCCAAATAACCACACAGAGAGTTCTGATTAATTATGAAATCTCAACTGATAGCTTAGGCTTGTTTCTAACTATCCCTTATAACTTAAATTAACCCATATCTTTTAATCTATGGTCTATCTACCACATAGCTTTTAAATCTATCCCATTTTGTGTCCAACTCATTCAGCGTCTGGATGACTACTCTTCATCTCTGCCCTTCTTATTCCCAGCATTCTCTCTGCCCCCAAAATCCTGCTTAGCTATTAAACCAATAACACTGATACATCTTCACAGTGTACAAAAAGATTATTCCACAAAACACAGCCATGAGGCAGAAAGAGCTAACTGAGAATGGGTGTGGTTTTGAACCCTCAAAGCCAACACCCAGTGGCATACACTCTCTAACAAGGTCATACCTACTAATCTTTTCCACATACTTCTACCAACTAAGGACCAAGTATTTAAATATATGAACATATGAGGGCCATTCTCATTCAAACCACCACACAAAATGTTAATAAAATTTTAGAGTCAGAAGTGGATAATTAGAAAAATGAAAAGCCCTCACATATATCCCATTATTTCACTATTCTAATCCCAATTATTCCATTATCCCATTATTCCATGTATTCCAATTATTCCATGTATTAAATTATTCCAATATTCTATTATTTCCATCTATACTCCCAGTAAATAAGCAAAAATTGGCTTTCTTAACTTGGATTTCTTTGTGTAATGATACCTGCTCTGTGTTGAGGCATCTGTCCTAAACTGAAGCCAGCAGGGAGTTTTCAACTACAAATACATAATTTTGCAGTGCACTGACCTTTAGTACTGTTCTCTAAAGTTACAGACTTTAATACTGCTATTTGTCAGTACAGAAGCTATTTCCCATAGTGTTTCCTCTTAAGTATTCCTCTCTTCTCTGTGTGCATACATTATGGCTGTGCTGTAGAGTCCTAAAGGGAAAAGAAAAGATCTGAGAATTATTTCTATATGCTGTGGACATTATATTTTCATCATTAATCAGCATATGATATACGAAGCATGCTTGCTATGATGCTTTAAAGAACTACACAACTGCTAATCTGACACCTAAAGTCACTTGTAAAAATATGGGTAAAATGCATAAATTGTAATATTGCTATTTAAATTTTGCCTAAATTGAATTGCTTTAATATTTTTCAAGAAAGTAGTAGAGACCTTAACACAATCACTTCTTCAAGTTTTTGACAGTCTGAAATGATAGGTTGTATCCTTAAGCAGGTTTTATTACTTGAATGTAATGAAAGTGTATCAGAATAAAACTTTCCACTTACAATTTTCTCACATCAGTGACTGATTTAGTAATTTATTTTGAAATTCTTTTTTATAGCATGGATAATTTATCTAGCCCCTGAAACAAAGATAGAATTGGTTTTGTTTGTAACTGATAAAGCAGGATAGCTGGAAATGGATATGTCAGCACTTTTATGAGTTTTAGAGTAATCAGGAATGTAAAAATAGTTCTCTAGTGTTCCAAGAAATAAAACCGTTTTGTTACAACATTGGGTGCAGACTCTGAAAACTTTGTAACAAATGCTATATTACATTTTCTCACAAATGAGATATTTCTATGCAATCTCTTCAAAATATAGTGTTAAAATAACTACCTCTTGAACTTGAAGTCCCGTTTTTTAAGCTTACTTTTTTTGACATACTTTTGAAGTCAGTATCAGAGAGTATATAATTATCTTGTCATATTTTGTTTTCTGGATACATTTTCTTAAAATTATACATATAGGTCTTCAGAATTTGGGGTAAACACTTATGATCTACTGTTTGTGTCTTCCATTCAGTGGCAAGAAAAGATGATAAGAACTTTATATACATTAGCAAAATCACAAAAACTAAAAATGAAAACCTTCAGGAAACAGTAGTATAATGCAGAAAGTGATGTGGATTTGTATTGCTTTATGTTTGTGTAGGTCTTGACAATCAATAATGTGTGTATAAGTGTATCTTTTCAACAGACTACATAAAAAGAACATTTTAATATTACTTATTTTTGTTAATTCATAGGCTAAGAGCATCACAGAAGTCTAATTAGTTGACAAAGTCATCAAAATATTATCTTGACTGAATAAAAACCAGCTTATTCTGTACTGCATGGCAAAATATTATTATGTGCTCCAGACCTGGTGATGTACTTCAGAGACAGAGACCTTGTATAACATGCACAGGGTCCTGGGGCTAATATATATACTAGATATATGCATGCATCTGAGCTTCTGCAGAATTCAGAATCTTATTTTTCAAACTACATTTTAATCATAATTTACCTGCCAATACAAATATATGTATAGTTTAGTGGGATCTGTATTTAACCTGACCCTACCTAAACTTACTTGTTAACATAAATTATTAACGATGAATCATGGGATTATGCTCTGTTTGCTATATTAGATGTGCAGAAAAATTCCTGAAGGTGACTAACATTTAAACTACTGGAAAAGGCAATCTAAATTCAGAGGTCTAAAAGTGACAACCAAGCCTGGCCCTGGTCCTGAACTAATGGTTGTATTGATACTAGTGGTGCCACTCAAGAGCCAGTGTTCTTAGAGTCCTACATGTCAAGACAGGGGATGGGGAAATCACTTCTTGACAGCTTTGACCACATACCCAGTAGAAGTTTGTAGTAGTTTAGGAACTGCAGTGTGAAACTGCATTTTTATAAAAATATATCTTCTAAGAGATGAAAAATTTTATTGGAACTCACAGTTGGAGTTAATAGCATACCTTGAGGTCCTTTCCGTCTTAAATTTGATATCCTACCTTGTATTCAGTCTTCTTGTTTAATCTGCCTTTAAGGGAACAATGTAACAACCAGCCTTACTTGCCTTAGATTTCTCATGAAATAAACTTTTACATCCTAATCTAAAATATAGCTGTAGTCTTAAATTATATACTATTCCATGCCCCTGACCCAAGAGTAATGCATGTGTTTTTGCATGTGTGTTATGATAACTATTTGCTCCTGAAAACAGCAAATGAGTGTAGACTTAAAAAATGAATGCCTACCATAAATGTTGGATGCAACATACACATATTGCTTCATAACATTGGTTTGTTTGCTGTCTGGTAAGATGGTGTTGGTTGGATTCAGTGACTTTATCCTCTGTAAAAACCTCTAAGCTTTTTTTTTTTTTTTTGAAGTACTCCTCATTCCTTCCCCATGTCATACATTCTGTTATTCAATACAAGAAAGAGCAAAGTCATTTATTTGGGCACACATACATAGGAACACACACACAGTCACAGACAAATGGATTCACAAAACAGAATTCAGTCAGGTACAGACATTCATGCAACAGACAGATAGGAAAATGGAAGACATGGGAAAAGAGGAGTAGAAAATTCAAATCTGGGCTCACTCTTAGTTCAATGACACCAAGGGGAAGTACTTCATTATTTCTTTCCCTTAGCAATCCTGATGCATTATTGGTGACTGAGTTTATCATTAATGCATGGACCTCTGGGAAGTAAATTATGATTTGGGGCTGCAATGTTCACAAGTTTTACCAAACCAAAATTAATGCTAATGATGGAAGAGTTCTAGTCAGGATTATCAATAAGCAGTCAATGTAGTGAAAGAATTAGTGATTGGTGATCATGACCAAATTGATCAACTATGCTACATTAAAGCAATTATGTGGGGAAAATTCAAGACAAAGAGAGAAATTGGGCAATTTTAATAATTCAGAAGCTGAAAGTTCTGGAGATGAGCCAATAAAAGATTTGTGCTAGTAAACAATATGAAAAAACAGAATATAAATCCAAGGAAGATGCAGCTATTGTATAAAATGAATGAACAGAAAGACTGTTAAATTCAAGAACCTAAATATTCACTGTAATTCAATATAAATAATGTAATTTCTAGTATATAACTGGTAAGGAGTATTACAAGGACTAGTGAAATAGTAGCAATAGCATATACTGATTTACTTCAATGTTCGACTAATAAATGTTAGTAGCAAGTTACATATGTTAAATTATTAAGCTGTCAAGTAAAGACTGTGGTTCCTTCAGATTCTCAAAGCACCTAAAATCTAGTACTGTATGATACATACAAATTAAAACATGTAACGAATTTACAGAATTTGCATAAGAATGATCTGATTGAAACTTATTTTTAGCCAATGAAAATAGTTTTCTTTGATTTTACATGTCCAGTGGAAGGATCTGGGGCCCTGTGTCTTTCCAGCAAAGCAACTCAAATTAATATAAGTTCTGTTTTGTATTGTTCTTCCAAGATCATTACTTAGGACAAGAAGAAAGACCAAATGAGCCATTTGCTGACATTTAAAGCCTCAGTTTAGAAATGACACAAAAGTGTCCCTTAACATTTCCGCTTCCACAGCAAGCCACAAAATGAATAACTAAAGGTAAATAGAACCAGAAATTGCAAACTTACAGAGTAACAAGAAATATAATGGAAAAATATGTGAATAATTGTGATTATTACAAACTTTTTAAAATTTAATTTAATTTTTTATTTTATAATTTAATTTAATTTTGCATATCAGCCACGGATCCCCTTGTTCTCCCCCCTCCCGCACCCCCCCGCCTACCCCCAGCGCCCCCCCCCCCATTCCCGTCTCCTCCAGGGCAAAGATTCCCGTGGTGATTGAGTTCAACCTGGTAGATTCAGTCCAGGCAGGTTTAAGGAGAGGAGAGAGAGGCATGCTTTGATCTCTTGTTCTTTTGCTTTTCCTTTTTTTGGAGGGACACAAATCTGTAGTGCATAACAGTGATGTATGACATTTCAATGGTAATGTTAAACGAGTTTGTAATATCTGTCTTAATTCAAGGTTCTTCTGGCTGGCTCTGAGGAACATGGCGTTAGTGTTATAAGCTAGCTTTAGATATGGCCACAACAACTGAGAATGAACCCTGAACAAACTAGCAAGAGGCAGAGGTTCTCCTAACAAAAGCCTAACTCACCTGAAAAGGAAAGCAGCCATCACATGAGCCTGGAAGCACATATATTTTTGATTAAAAAAAATAGCCTGAATACAAATGTACTCCTGCTCAACATGATGGCCACAGCTTTGTGCAGTTCTCAAGAAGAGAGCTAAGATAAGCCAAATTTAAATGCCAAAGAAACAAATTGTGAGACAATGGATATGTGTTGTTTCAAGTTTCCAAACTTATTATCATACTATATAGCAATATATAAAAAAAAACATACAAAGGAGCTGTAGGAGCTCCCTGGCAGAACTTTTGGGGTCAATTATGTATATTATCAAACCATCTGCAAATAATGGTACTTTGACTTTTTCAATTTCTATCCCCTTGATCTCCTTTTGTTTTCTTATTGCTCTAACTAGAACTTCGAGTACCATATTGAATAGGTAAGAGACAGTGGACAGCCTTGTCTTGTTCCTGATTTTAGAAGAATTGCTCTGAGTTTCTCTCCATTTAATTTGGTGTTGGCTATCTGATTGTTGTATATTGCTTTTATTGTGTTTATTGTATCCCAGATGTCTTCAAGAATTTTATGTTGAAGGGGTGTTGGATTTTGTCAAAGACTTTTTCAACACCTAATGAGATGATCATATGGATTTTTCTTTCATTTTGTTTATATGGTAGACTACATTTGCAGATTTTCGTATGTTGAACTATCTCCACATCTCTGGGATCAAGCCTGTTTGACCATAACGGATGATCTTTTTGATGTGTTCATGATTTCGGTTTGTGAGTATTTTATTGGGTACTTTTGCATCAATATTCATAAAGGGAAATTGGTTTGTAATTATCTTAAATGTTCACTCAAGTCTAGTGTGATATTTATTCACTTCCTGCGACCTGCTGATCCAAATGTAGAACTCTGAATTCCTTCTCCAGCACCATGTCTGCCTGCACATCATCATGCTTCCTACCATTACAATAATGTACTAAACTTATGAAGCTGTAAACCAACCCCAATTAAATGTTTTCCTTTATAAAAGTTACTGTGGTCATGGTATCTTGTTACAGTAATAGAAACTCTAACTAAGACAGAAACTCTTAATACAAAAAACCTTTAATTGATGACTGTTTACAGTTTTTAGAGAGTTAGTCTTTATTTATCATGCAGAAGGCAATACTCATGGTTCTGGAGCAGCAGCTTAGAGCAATATATCCTGATCCACAGGCAGCAGGCAGAGAGAGACTAGACCTTGCATGGTCTATAAAAACCTCAAAGCCCACTCCCAGTGACAAACTTTCTCCAACAAGGCTACATCTCCTCCAATAAGGCTATACTTCCTAGTCTTTCCCAAATAGTTCCATTAATTGGTGACTCCATGTTCAAATATATGTGTCTTGCAGGGCATTCTCATTCAAACTACCACAGGTACCATGCAAGTCTCTAAAGAAGGGAAGCAATCAACAGCCCTACAGAGCTATGATGCCTATGAACCACAATGATCATCAGAATGGTACCTGTCATTATTGCTGCAATGATACACCATGACCAAAAACAAGGAAAGAGTTTACTTGGCTTGTATTTCTCCCTTGTATTCCATCACTGAAGGAAGTAAGAACAAGAGCTCAAACAAGGCTGGAACCCGGATGCAGTAGCTAATGCAGAGGCTATGGAGGTGTATGCTTCCTGGCTTGCTCAGCCTGTTATCTTATGGAACCCAGGACCACCAGCTCAGGCATGGAACTACTCACAATGGGCTTGACCCTTTCCCATTAGTTACTAATAAAGAAAGTGACCTACAGCTATATCTAATAGAGGCATTTTTTCAATTGAGTTTCCCTCATTTCAGATGACCCTAGCTTGTGTCAACATAAAACTAGTCAGCACAGCACCATCCTCCTAACTGCTTAGTGAAGGCACATTATACATTGGCAGTTATCAATAGCTATTGAATTGGACTTAAGAGAGGCTCAGTAAGAGGAAAATCATACCTGGTACTGCACACCTAGCCAACTACCCCCGCCCATGCTAGTGAAGTCATGGATCTTGAATCATGGATCTACAACCACCACATCAGTAAACCTGTGTAATATTTACCACATGGTTCTGAATTTAGAGTCAAGAAGGACACAGGGAAGGGATTTAAAGATTTCTTCCACAGTTAAGGAAAGCTACTGAGGTCTGATGTGTAGCAGGTAAGTACCTGTAATGAGGCTTGGAGAGTCCACTGCATGAAGCTATGACTGAAGCCTTGGAGACCCCAAGATGTTGGAGATGCCAGTGCCCTTGAATATCTGCCAAGGACCATTGCAAACATGGTGGGGACCCAGCCCAAAAGAGAGACTGTGTTGCAGTTAGCAAAGCTGGAAGAGAAGAGCCATCTGATAAACTTTGAAGCACTAGGCGTGGAATTGTAGATTTTGGAGATTGGTTTGCTTGCTTTTGTTCTTTCTTTGGTCCAGTATTTCCATATTATTTCCCTTTTTGTCCCCTTTGGAATAATAATGTATATTCTGTGCCATTGTATGTTATCTGCTATTGGCAGAAGTATTAAGACAACTCCATGTAGTTAAAAGGATGGTTTATTTTGTGGGGTAACTTACAAGTAAAGGGACAGGTTACAGGGTCTGGGAAAGGTGAAGGGCAGTCCGGCAGTGTTCTCTGGAGAACTCTGCTTGGTCTAACTCCAGGATCCAGGAACCAAGAGAGCCAGCACCTCTGGATCTAGGATCTTAAGGGCTCCTGTCTCGGCCCTTCCTTGTAGATGTGACAGTTACCAGAAGCCTCAGTGAGGATAGTATGTAGCTAGAGTTTTCCTGCCTGGCCCACAGTCAGGACAAATCTCTCTCACCTGCCAGTCCCATAGCTGCTCAGACCCGACCAAGTAAACACAGAGACTTGTATTGGTTACAAACTGTATGGCCGTGGCAGGCTTCTTGCTAACTGTTCTTACAGCTTAAATTAATCCATTTCTATAAATCTATACCTTGCCACGTGGCTCGTGGCTTACCAGCATCTTCACATGCTGTTTGTCATCGTGGCGGCTGGCAGTGTCTCTCTCTCAGCCTTCCACTTCCCAGCTTTATTCTCCTCCTTGTCCCGCCTATACTTCCTGCCTCGTCACTGGCCAATCAGTGATTTATTTATTGACCAATCAGCAACACACTTGACATATAGAACATCCCACAGCAATAGTACTTCCAGGTCAAAGCTGGAACAGCTACCCACAACAATCTGCTTTTTTTTTTAATTTTGATTTTACAGAGATTTAAAGTTAAGAGATTGCCTTGAGTTCCAGAAGAAATGTTGGACTTTCGACTTTCAAACTGCTTGAGTCTGCAAAAGACTATGGGGATTTTTAATGTTGGACTGAATTCATTTTGCACTATTATATGCCTATAGGCCTATGATAGCTAGATAGTGGAGTATGGTGATTTGAATGAGAATGGGCCCCATAGGCTCAAATAATTGAATGCTTAGCCACAGCTAGTGGAACACTTTGGGAAGAATTAGGAATTGTGGCCTTTAAGGAGATGTGGCCTTGCTGGAGAAAGTGTGTCACTGGGAGTAAACTTTGTGGTTTCAAAAGTCTATGATAGGCCCAATCTCTCTCTCTCTCTCTCTCTCTCTCTCTCTCTCTCTCTCTCTCTCTCTCTCTCTCTCTCTCTCTGTGTGTGTGTGTGTGTGTGTGTGTGTGTGTGTGGGTGTATTTCTCTCTCTCTCTCCAACTCTCTCCTTACTACAGGCTGTGTATCAAGATGTAGATCTCCAAAAAATAAATAAATAAATAAACAAACAAAAAAAGAAGTATAGCTCTCTCAGCTGCTGCTCTAGTGACATGGCTATTTTCTTCCTGCCGTGATTGTCACACCTACAGGCTGTGTATCAAGATGTAGATCTCCAAAAAAAAAGTAAAAATAAATAAACAAACAAACAAAAAAGATGTATAGATCTCTCAGCTGCCGCTCTAGTGACAAGCCTATTTTCTTCCTGCCGTGATTGTCACAGACTAACTCTCTAAAACTATAAGCAAGCCCCCAATTAAATCCTTTCTTTTATAAGAACTGCCTTGGCCATGGTGTGTCTTCACAGAAATAGAATAGTAGCTAAGACAGTGCCTTATGGTATCACGGAAGCTCCTCCTCAGAAAGGAGGATTTCAGGTCAGTTCTTGCTTATGGACCTCTAGGTTCTGTGTTTGAAGTACATGGTGTCTTCATCAATATGATTTACCATGTATCTCTGTCCAGCAATCAAGAGAAATAGCATTAATCTACAGTGCTTTGAGAGTCTCTTGGCCAACCCTAGCCAACACCTCGAATGAGACCTTCACATTCCTGGTGTTACAGTATTTGTTAGATGGCTTTGGCTCTTAAAGGGAGCATTGTCAGCCTAAATGGAAAATTTTCAATTTAACTCTATGTGTGTATTTATTCTCCATCTTATGTGTATTATAAATATTTTAGGAAGATAGTTAATATTATGATTCCTTATGACTTTTTCCAACACTTGTACTGTTATTTTTTGGTATGTTTTAAAACATGCAAATTAACTATAAAATTTGGAATATCATTATTTGCACATTGGTTATAAGAACTGCCATATCAAAAATTACATGCCTTGATAACATGAATTATTTTAATCATTGTATTGAAAAAAACAGAAAATATTTGTCTGGTATTGAGATAGATCTTCTACCAGGGGAAAAAAGTGTGAAATTTAGCGTGGAGGGGTCCTTAAGCTGAGTGTTATCAAGGTATTCAGGGGAGTTGTGAAATTGTGTGCATATCTTTTCTGAAAGATAGCTATCTAATATTTTTTTTTCATAAAATACCTGGATAGTTCCCAAAATTTTATACCCCTCTTTTTTAGTATGAAAAGGCTATGTTTGAACCATTCATAACCAGGGTCATTTTTTTTAAATTTTAACTTAACAATATTGAGAAAATGGAGTGTTCCTTATGAAAAACTAGTAGAATATTACTTTTTAGAAAAAAATTTAGTTATGAGTTTTCTGACATGGTCTAAATAGTAATAACTGCTTACTAATCCATTGTCTTGTGATAATAAATCTGTTTACTTAAAGGGTATTATTTTATTGAATCCTTATAGATGAAGTATCAAATGTATTTTATAATATTTCCCACCTTAAAATGAGAAAATTAGTAAACTAAAAATTCTATTTCAGGATTCTAGTTCTTACTATAGGATAATTCGATGTGATTAATGGTGTTTTATTTCATCAATACATGAAATCAATTCCTTTAACAATGGTTCTCAACCTTTCTAATGCTGTGACCTTTTAATACAGTTGTGGTGCCCCCCAACCATAAAATTATTTTCATTGCTACTTTATAATTGCATTTTTTCTATTGTTATGAATCATAATGTAAGTATCTGAGGTTTCTGATGGTCTTAAGTAACCCCTATGAAAGGGTTAGTTGACCCCAAGGGTCGTGACCCATAGGATGAGAACAATTGCTTTAGAAGAATGAGACATTTCTTGTTATACTCAAATGTGGCAATGTGACTTTCTTTAGTCAATAAAAGTGTAAAAGGTATATGTCACAGAAGCTCTCAGAACCATCATAAAATTTGTGATGTTCTTTTATCTGCCTTTGTGATCACTGAGCATACAAGAAGCACAATCATTGTCAGCCTGGATCAAAAACTAAAAAGCTGTGGTATATACCCCAAACCCCTTGAAAATCTAAAGCCAAGAGTCATTAATGGGAAATGGACTTCATTTCTCTATCCAGTAAAAACAAGGAACATATTTGTTGCTAGAACAAAACACACATAGTCTGATTGGTACATACAACAAGCATATTGGACAGTTTTGGTGGTAGTTTACATAGCTTGACTCCTGCCTCTAAGTACTTCACATTGTGGCTATATTACTGTTCTTGATTTTACAAGTGAACATTTTGTTTTTTCCCAATGTACGTCCTTTCATTTATTCTTTAAATTTTCTGAAGAACTTTAAAATTTCCTGCCTGGTAACAGTTTGCAGAGAACAATAATTAGATATAAGCTTGTCAAACTTTCTCAAAAATCTATTTTGAAGATGGGGATATATTCTGACGTTAGAATAGGAAATCTGTGTGAGGTCTAAAAATACTTATACAAAGCTAACTGAAGGAAATATGAAGTATATTTGGCCCATCAGTGATTCATAAAATATCTACTGTGAAATCGGTGCTATCTTGTTATAAAAAAATGATATTTTTTATAAAAGTACTTACTTTTTTTTTCTACTTATACCACTGCTAGATTTCTGCAAGAAAATGGAATGGGATTGTCCAGAATATTCTATTTATGAACGTAAGTGACCATAAAAGTTTTGGCAAACAAGAGGATGGTAAAAATGATGATGAGAGGATGAAGTGAGCAGCTGGTATCAGCCAGCTCATAATGTGTCAAGCACTAGGTAGTTTGTTTGCTGGAAGCCTTCTGAAGGGGGTGCAATTACATTCTAAATGGTATAAAGCAGATGCTTGGTAGAATCAGTCCCTAGAAAACTGACTTAGGATTCCTATACTTCATTGTTCTTAATCACCCTTTTTACATTTCCCTGTGCAATACAGAGGAGCTCTCAGTTCCTCTAACACTAACATTTCTGATGATGTGGGACCACAGACTTTAGTCTGAAAATCATATTTTATTTCTCATGAGAATTGGCAGAACTATAATTAGGAAACACAGAATTAGATAGTTCCTCATTTAAAAGAACAAAAACAGCCAGAGCCAACCATCTTCAAAACAGAGACGCACTGTTTATTTATAACGTGGTACAAATTAATTTATTACAATATTAGTCTTCAGCATCCTCATATAATGCAGATCATAGCACACAACCAACAAAAAGAAACTGATTTGAGCTTCTCTTCTCAGAAATCAGCCCCCTATAGCAGAGCTGAGTGGATCAGGATGCAGCTGAAATGTTGTTAGGGTTAGGGCTGAACAAACAGGAAAAACATTGTTGTGAAACACCCTCTCTTTGATTTATATTGTATGATATTTCTGTGTGTGTGTGTGTGTGTGTGTGTGTGTGTGTGTGTGTGTGTGTGTGTGTGTGTGTGTTCTGACAAAGTGTGCCTGGAGATCAGAGGATGGAGATAGCCACTAGTTAACCATAGAAGCCAGGCAGTGGTACCACACACCTTTAATCCCAGCACATGTGAGGAGGAAGCAGGAAGATCAGGAGTTCAAGACCACCCTGGACTAAAGGAGATTGAACAAGTCCAAAAAAGAAACAGAGCCAGGCAGTGGTAGTGCACACCTTTGATCCCAGCATTAGGGAAGTGAAAACAGGAATGTAAGGCAGGTGGAGACAGGATCTCACTGGCCACATTCAGTCTGAGGATTCATAGAGACAGGGTATCTCTCATTTGGTCTGAAGAATTTGTAGAGGTAAAGAAGACTCTGGACTTAGCCCTCTACATGGGTGAGAGAGTTGTGTAGCTTGGTCTGTTTGAGGATACCCTGACAGTGGGAATAGGATCTATTCCTAGTGCATGAGCTGGCGTTTTGGAGCCCATTACCTATGGTGGAACACCTTGCACAGCATTGATGTGGGGGGTGGGGAGGGGCTTGGAACTGCCTCAGCTGAATGTGCTGGACTTTGCTAACTCCCCATGAGAAGCCATACCTTTTCAGAGGAGGGGGGGTGGGCTTGGTGGAGGGAAGGCTGGAGGGGGGAGTGGGAAGAGGGATTGAGGGAGGGATCTGTGGTTGGTATGTGGAATGAATAAAAAATTTCTTAAAAAAAAAAGAAGTATCTAGTGATTGGCTGTGCTGCTTCTCTGATCTTTCAGCTTTCACCCTCCATGTCTGACTCTGGGTTTTTGTTAAGACTAATCAGGATCACAGATCAGATTTCCTTCCTTGTTCAGTTTAGTTTTACAAGTCTGAGTTTAAAGCCAGTAAAACATTTGTTTAATTGTGTTAAGAAATAACTAATTAAATCCCAAACTATAAATGAGGTATTTACATGTTTTATTATTATACATAATAATAATAATAATATGTATGCAATATATCTTAACTTTTAGAAAGAAATAAAATCAAATGAAATAATATTTGTTCAGCAGATTTTTCTTTTCTGAAAAAAATATCTGTGAACACAGAGTATTATGTAAGAGTGTTGGTATATTTCCTTTTTCTTTCGGGTCTGGGGAGGGAAAATTAATCAAAAAATAAATACACAAAAGCATTTGAAAGGCTTTAATTCAGGTAAATCAAGAACTGAAAATACAATGTTTGTCACAGTAGAAAAGTGAGTTGGTTTTGCTCTTTGTTGTCCTTCATGGATTTCGAGTTGCCATGGCTTCCTGTCTGTCATGTTCATGACAAGCATTCAAAGCACAGATACCGTAGGAGGATTACTTGTCTGAGAACATGCATTCTACTGAAGGCCTTTATTTCTGGCTCACTGACACTATTCACCTAAACACGCAATGAATGGCCAAATAAGCTGTACTTAGCTTTTTTCTTCTGTTGTCAATGTCAGAACCTTTAACCACTCTGGCATGCTTATTTCAGAGTGGGTTTTATTTCTCATGAGTTGTCCAAATGGTGCCTTTAAGTGGTAAGTGGGGGGATAACACAGTGTCATTAAATGCCCTTCATAAGCCCTTTAATTCAATTTGACTCAGGATTGTTAACTAATAGTTTCTTGAGTACACATTTTTTTCTTGATACTATAAATACAATGCCTTTTTTGTTGTTGTTTTTGTTTATTCAAGACAGGGTTTCTCTGTGTAGCTTTGCGCCTTTCCTGGAACTCACTTGGTAGCCCAGGCTGGCTTCCAACTCACAGAGATCCACCTGGCTCTGCCTCTGAGTGCTGGGATTAAAGGCGTGCACCACCACCGCCGGCTAAAATGCCTTCTTATATCACTGACAGAAACATTTTATATATGTGCTATGCACTGTATTCACATACAGAATTTTAATTTAAAATTAAATTTCAATAGCAAGAAAGTTCTATTATATAGCACTTCATTCTAAGACAATGATTATATTATGTATAGTAAACATATATATTAGTACAAAACACAATACCTTAAATTAAATACTTTTATACATTATCAAAAAACAATCTATAATGTCTATGTATAAAATGTTATTATAGTTCAGCATTATTACTTTTGTACTGAAAGACATTTTTTGTTTAATTTCTACATTACAGGTACAACTTTGAAACTTTGGTTTCTTGCCTATAAACTGATTGATTTTTCAGCCTTTCTCCAGAGGCCCTGTGACATTTTGAGCAGAAATGACCAACGTTTGGAGCTAGCCTTTGTAATTATTAATTTCATTATAACCCATTATAATTAAAATAACTTTTTTTCTCATTTATCTGATATTAATTCTGAAGATATTACTAGAATATATTTTTATCAGAATTGTTAATATGATTTGCACTTATTTTCCTTTCTAACAAAATTATTGAAATTGGTTTTACATGCACACATTCAGATACCATGCATATACATAAATCATCATAAATTCACTTATTCTTTTAGTTTAAATTGCATTAAATGGTTTGGAAATTGAATGTAACCCAGGGTCCACCAGTCTCTTATGCTATAGGAGAGAAACCTAGAGGAAGAAAGACTTTAACAAGGGATGTTAAGTCAGTGGGAACATGCCTTTAAAAGCCATTATTATCTCAGCAAGAATGAGATAGATAGATCCCTGCCACAGGACAATAGCAACAACCAACAAAGGATGAATACTTTGAAAAAGTGAAGTAAAATAAGAATTTTCCTAATTAAAAAATAGACTTAATTACTTGACACAGTCATTGGAAGAGGACCATCACATGACTAACTATTATAAAACCTTTATATATTTATTGTCTAGTGAGCCTTAGTTCCTAGAGTATAACCCATTGTTTTATTTTGCCATGGCATCAAATCTTCTAAAGCTTCCGAATGCTGTGACCTTTTTAATACACTGCTCATGTGGTGGTGACAGCCAACCATAAAATTACGTCATTGCTATTTCATAGTTGTATTGTTGCCACTCATGAATATAGAGGATATCTGATATGCAACCCCCAAAGGGGTCACAACCCACAGGTTGAGAACTACTCTTCTAAACACTTATGTTTATACCATAGACCCTAGCTGCTCTCAGACTTACTCAGAGACACTTCCTATGGGCAGTGTCAATCAATGCAGTGGGCAGGAATCAATGCAGAAAAGCATGGCTGGTCAAATTACAGAGAATAGACAGAGTGTTCAACCTAAATGGACTATCTCTATATATTTCCTACCTCCTGGTAAGGCTAAAGGGACATTTCAGAAGAGACGGTGGAAAGAATGCAAGTACTGGCTGATGATAAGGAGTGCTGTGATGTGCTGTCTTCTGGACTTGACATACTATTGCAATTACAAGCTCTGGCACAAGACCTGCATAAGAACTGCACCAGATCAAACCAGTCAATGAAAGAGGTACTCTCCAGGACCCATCCCTTACTGAGGAGCTGTTGGCAGTAGATAGATAGCTGTTGACAGAAGGGTCATCAGTCTCCTCTGAAGGTGTGGCCACTGGTTGATTTACCATGCCCCACATTTGCATACCAGGGCAGTACTAATTAGACTTAGTCAGTTACAAAGAGTAAAGAGGAGAAGTGAAGTTAGAAGGGGAAGATGTTGGAGGGGTTCAGGGGGAGCTGGAAAGGAGAAATGGAGAGTGAATATGATCACATTTCATTGTGTACATATGGGAGATTCCCAAACAATAAAAAACTATGTTTGAAAATAAACTATGCTTAATACTCTTCGATTTAAGTCATATTTGTCTTCATCAACATTTGGTCGCAAACACAGGACAAATTACTAACTGTGGCACCTATTTAACATATCAAAGTGGACCTGGCCCCAGATTCTCCCAGCACCCCTCAATCCCTACCTGTTACAGAGTATGACTGGCACCCACCATCCTCTTCCCTGAACTGTCTAGCCCAGATATTGGGCTACCTGTCTTCCAGTTGCTTTTTCTTATATAATCCAGTACTTTTGACTACACACACACACTGGCCTTTTAAAAAAAAAAAAACCTTTTCCCTTTTGAACTCTTCATCTCTGCCCTGCCTCCATGCCCCCATCCTCACATGGCCCAGATGAGGGTCATATTCACTTTGGACCCTCCTAGATGTCTCTGTCTCTGTCTCTGCCTCTTTCTGTTTTATCCCTTTTTTCTATAATAAGCCTTCTCCCACTGTACTTAGGAACAGTCTGTCTTTCTTTTTTCTTTCTTTCTTTCATTCATCTGGTGCTGAAATCATGGGAGTGACATGAATGAGTTCCCTGCCTAGAGACTTAGCTGCTCAGAACTAAGCTGCTGATTTGACTCTCCTAAGGAAGCTGCTAATTTGACTCTCCTAAGGAATTTAGATCTGCTGACTTCTGCCATCCATCAAACTTGATTCTGAATTCTAGAATCCCATTCTTCGGCTGTCACTTTCCTCCACCTGCTTCCTAACTACTTAGCTCTCTCCTGCTCCATGTAAGTATCTCTCTGGGCTCTGGCCTACTACACCCTCCATGTGGACAAATCGCTCTACTGAAGACACTTACTCTATAAGTACATCTCTGTTTTTTGCAGTCTGCTTTGCCTCTGGCCTGCCACAGGGTATCTCTCTACTAAGTTGCAAGTTTCCTCTCCTCCGCTTTGGGGTTGCAATCCAGAGAGAAGCAGTACCTTGTATTTATACAAAATTCATGAATACATACATCTGTAGACACTAGACCTAAGCATATTTTTATTATTATTTCTGTATGATTCAGAAAGGAATAGCAAGAAACATAACTTTTATAATTAGCTCAAATTTCAAAATTGTATATTGCTAAAGATAAAATTCTACTTGGTCTTACTACCTATAGTAATCTCTTACGTTTCTAATATTTGAAAGTCATTATATTCATTCAGAATCAGTTTAATGATTATCTTCTAACTGTGATGAGAATATCAGCCCATTTCAATGAATTTACCTTCAAATTGTTACATATCAATTACTAATAAATCATATCTTTGTCAGTAGACATTTCTGTTTTCGAGACTGGAAGTTTATTTCTCCTTGTCTGGAGGGCAGATGACCAATAGTGGGGAAACCTGTGTCCAATAACTGAATGACAGACACCAAGATGTAGCAATCAGAATCTCTCTACTGATTTGGGAAAGGGCTAACAGACATCTCAGCTTTACAAACACATGGAGGAAAGGCTGTGGTTTTTGGAGCATATATCTTACCCTAAATTTTTCATCTAGACTGTCTCATTAGTTTTCCTTCCACAAGCACTAATGATATAATATGTCCTTATCAATATATTGTCTGCTGATTGCCTGTGTACTAACATATGCAAAAATAATGCATCTTTCCCTCAAAACACAAATTTCTCTCAAAGAGTTGATATGCATGTATGTGCTATCATTAGGGTAGTTGGTCAAGCTATTAAATTTTCCATATTGTGGTTTAGTTTTCCAATTCTTAATGTAGGTCTATTAACTTTTGAGGTAATTGGAGAATTAACTAAAAAGACATGCATGTAAAAAATTAACCTAATACCTAGCAGTGGGAAATAATAAATACCATTTAAAAAGTAGACAAATTTTGATTCATACTCCCACAGATAGAAAATAATATTTATTACTGGTCTGTGCATTTTGCATAAGCTAATTATATTCATAAATTGGCAGTTACTTGATAAATGACTCTGTTTTAGTTAGCCAATTAAAATGTTATTGTAGTGAAATTAGGATCACCATATAGCCATTGTTGTGACTATAGTGAAAAAACCATAACACAGTATCCAGAAATGGACATTTCCTCAAAATAGTTAAAAGTGAAAGAAACCTCAGGACAAAAACAAAAAATAAATAAACAAACAAAACAAGCACTCTAATTTATATTTCTCAGTAGAAACTAATATTATGTTTATATTATATCACAGATAACATAATTAGCAGAATAATTGAGCCAAATGAATCATGGATAAAAATCTGATCATCAGAAGGCACCATGCTGGTAATATAAAGCTTGTATACTTTTTTCTTTCTTCTTATTGCAAGACCAGATTTATCCTGTGATTTAGTAGATAAGCATTGGTGTCTATTTCAAGGGTACCCCTTAATAATCAATGCTTTGATATCGTGATACATTTTATGTGAATGATGAACCTTGAATTAATTTATTACTTCAAAGAAGAATCTGCCACATGGACAACTGTTTCTAATAAATTTATTTACAACTAACTAATGTGCAATTTATTGCTTGTCAAAACATTAGGAATTGTATTCTTGTTCCATGTGAAAAATAATTAGCTAAAAATTTCTCTAGGAAATGCAAATAGAAAGAAAAACCTACTAAATTAGGACTCAATATTCTATATTTAGTCTCTGTTTGATTTTAAAAATGAATTAAAGAAGTCTTCTGTTCACATAAAATAAAATATTTCAGCATAATATCTTCATGTCTGGTTGAATCATTTTTGATTTCAGGATAACCAGTGTAAACACAGCATATAAAACAGATTCATGTGGAATCTTTTAAATAATGAAACATAATACATATTCTTATTGGTAATATATTTTAATTAACAGTCGAATCTTAGTGTTTTGATGTGGTGCTAGTGTCCAAATTTTAGTATAATGAAAAACTGAAGGTAAAGATACTTCACAGCTAAAAGGAAAAAAAGCTGTTCATGTTCCTTAATTCTGCTGACCCTCTGACTCTTTATTGAGTGCCTCCTTGCTCAAAGGCAACTAGAAGTATATCTGTGTTGAAAGTACATTCCAGATCACTTTAAAAATATTCAAAAACGACAGAAGTTTGAAATATAATCATTAGTTAGTATTTATTAAATATCCACAGAGATCTAATTGCCTTCCTAATACTCTAATTCTTCTCTTTAGAAATAATTTCTTCATAAACAAGGCTTGAGACACACACCTTAAATCCCAGGAGTCGGGAGCTAGAGGCAGGCAAACTCCATGAGTTCAAGGACAGCCTGCCCTACATAGTAAATTCAAGGACAGACTAGGATACATAGTAAGACCCTATCTGAAACACACACACACACACACACACACACACACACACACACACACACACATGCAAGGCAGAGGGACTGTTTCTACTTAGTTGAACTGGAAGCTACCTCCTGCTGATTAGCTTTCATAATGCTGGAAGGTGTTCTTCATGCTGCCCAAGGAAAAAAAAAATACAAGCTACCATTCAAATCTGGCAAGGCAGATAAGCTCACTTGGAAAGTAGTGACATGTCTATTTGGGGGTTAACTAACCACTTTCTGATTGGTATGAGGCTTATTTCATAGAAGAGAATTCATTCCTGGTACTGTAAAACTGGAGAAGACAGGACCCATTGGAAAAGCCACTACTGTTGTTTTGCTGAATGGGCATTTTTCAAACTGCCTTTTAAATTTTATAAAATTTATAAACATAAATTTAAAATTGATGTTTATGGCCAGCATATGTTTATGCTGTCCTCAACCTTAGTCCATGTAGGATATTTTTACTGTGGGCAAATAACTATTAAACTACTTAGAATAAGTGACTATGGAGTTCTTGACCCCAAAGGGAACATCTATAGCACCCCTTCCAAGTCTCAAGGAAGATCACAGAAGAGGGACCAGAAAAAAATGTAGCAGCTGAAGAGTGGTGAAATGTTGTGAAACACTGTTCTGGATATGACATAAATCAATTGCGGGTACCTACACAAAACCTGTACAGGATACAGTCTGTTGCTATTCCATCGTGGATCCAAGATGGAATGATTTGACCTCTCCTTTTCCTGAGGAGTCATTCTCATTTAATGGTTGGGGTGAGGAAAATCAATTTCTTCAGTGATATGGCTACTACTGTAAAAGTGTCCTCACTTTGGTAAATGGCCCTACCCATGAACACACAAGCAAGCTTAATTAAGCACCTGAGTAATAAAGCAAACTAGGAAGATGCATGAAAATAGGAGGTGTTCTTTTTTTCTGAAAGAAGAATTTAGCAAGAGTAGAAAAGAATGAAAAAGGATAACAGAGGATGAAAATGACAAAATTACATAATGTATATATATACATTTAAGAATACTTTTAAAGAAATATGGTAGGTTATATTACAAAATAAATAAATATTTAGAATTAGGAGAAATAAGTTCCACTCATTTCTTAATCATAATGAAAACATTAAAATGAATAAACTAGCCATAAAAACTCACAAAGACTAAGTCATTTTAACAAAATTGAGTTTATTCTGTAATGCAGGATTTGAAACTTTACAACAATTGAGAGTTGCTGTCTTCTATTCATGACATGGCTGTTGCGTGCATGAATTCCCAGCAGTAATTGCTACTGAACAGGCATGGGTACATTAACATGACAACAAGCGTGCAGGCAGGGCTTATGAGGTCCCACCCCTCACTGAAGAGATATTTGCAGGTAATAATGGCTGGGGAAAGCAGGGGTAGTGCCTCAGTGGTGTAGCCACTAATAAATTGCCCTTGTACAAGTAAATAACCAGAAACTCATGATCATGTAGCCCCCTTAATAAACACAGTAGTCCGGAAGAAGGAAGAAGAGGAGACAAAGAAGAAAAGTACAGGGAACTTGTTGGGAAGAAAACTTAAAATATGAAACAAATGTTTAAAATAATAAATAATAACTGAGTAGCAGGAGTATTGTTTGGTAGATAATTCCTACTGATAAATTCAAACTTCAATGGAAAATGTATAACTTTGCCCCACCCCCCCTCCATCAACCTAAAGCCAAGTCAATTTTGGTATTCTCAAGAGTACATGAATGAGAATGGCCCTTATAAGCTGATATATTTGAACTGTTGGTCCCCAGTTAGTAGAACTGTTTGGGAAAAATTTGTAGGCAATGCCTTATTGGAGGCCATGTGTGTTAGTGCAACTAGGCATTGAGCTTTCCAAAACCCACCTATTTCCTGTTAGTTTTTTCATTCTCTGTCTCATATTTGCAGATCAGATGTAAGCTCTCAGCTACTGCTCCATTTCCATGATGGTAATGAGCTCTAATCTTCAGAAATCATGAGGCAAAAGAATTCTTTTATAAGTAATTGGGTCAACAAAGTAAATCTCACTGTATCTTGTTTATCACATCATCTTACTTAGAAGAAAGCAAACTTGCATTATCTTCTCATTCAAAAGTAGGATGAATTTGACAGAATTCATCAATCTATAACTCTCCAAAGATAAGTCTTTTTATTATGGCCTCATCCTCTAAGTATCTCTGATATAATGTAAGTATTAATGAATTAAAGCTGCACACAATGGTTTTTGCCTATAATTCTAGCACTCTGAGAAGATGACAGAAGGATTATAGTTAGTTGGAATCCAACTAATGGCTACTTTGTGAGTCTGTCTAAATAAACAGGCAAATAAAACAAATGAATTGAAAACTAAATCAAACCACCAAACTTTCATTGGGTTAACACTCTGGACTTCCATTTTTATGTCCATTGTACAATGTCAATGGTAAGACAGACACTTTGAAATTCAAATGAAATGCTATAAGCAGATGTGAGGAGAAGAATAGATAATGGAAATGTCTGCATAAAAGTCAGTCACATTATATTTACACCTGGTTATTTTCAACTTTCTTGGTGTTACATGGCCTCAAGCATACCAATAATGCATCAGATTTGCATATTCAGATGGAGGAGAATAGTTCTCTCTTATTTTAACCAACACTGGTCAGTTCTTTACTAGTACTCTAAAGGCCTTCCACACCATATCAACTCATTCATTCAAAATGCTAGTAATTTCTAATGAGAATAAAAATATAGCAATAAACCAACTAGAATATGCTAACTTGATAACTAAACTTTTAAGTCACAATGGGAAATGGGGGAGAAACCAGGAAGAAACAGATATGATTCTATCATTCTTGTCCATGATAACATCACTATTGAATCATGGATATTTAGTTGTTAACATACTAGTTAGTTCTTGGGTGAAGGTTTTACTATGCTGATTATTTGGGAGGACTAGTAAGTACAAGAATGGGTGCTTCTCCAAGGAGATACTTGTATTTCTGTGTTTATTATGGCACTATTGACAAAAGAAACTATGCAAATAAATGAAGATGAATAAAAATGTAGTATATACATACAACTGAAGATTTTCTGTCCATGAAGAAGGATGAAAGTGTGCTTTGAAGCGATATGGATGTAATTGCTAGATAACAATAAATAAACCTTGCTAAAAGATATGTAGCAGACACAGGAAAATGAAGCATAAACCTAATTAATCTTATCAATAAAAACCAGGAGTCATATATTGGGGTAAAATCTGAAGGATCAGAGAAGCAAGGGAGCAGCCACAGTCACTTCATACCTCTCCAGATCCTCTAACCAAAAGAGGCCAAGATCCCATGTCCACCCCATCTTGTCTTATCACTTCCTCTTTCCTCTCTGTACAGACCCCCAGACCTCTATGGTTAACTAGTGGCTAGCTCCGCCATCGGTCGTCTGACTCTAAGCAAGCTTTATTTGTCAGAACACATACAAAATATCACACAGCAGGAAAAGAAACACACTCTTCTCATCTCATATATAGAAGATAAAAATGGTTGAAATGAAAGTAAAATATGACTACTAGAGATAGGAAGCATGGGGAACAGGAAATATGAAAAAGAAAATCAGAATTTCTCAGCACATGCCCTATGCATGTGAAGAAACATCACACTGAACCCCATTAAAATGTTAAATTAATACATGCTAATAAAAGAAAGTTAAAAGACAAACAATAGATGCTTCAACCAGACTACCAAGATTTTCATTTGTCATGTTTATGCAAGCCAAAATAGAGAAAGTTCATCAATTAAAAAGAAAGATGCTTATAGAAGACATTGTAAAAATACTCAGAATTTAATAACTTATACAACAGCCAGTCTTATGTTGTTTAGGGGGTTTTCTATATATTTGTAATTTTTTGTTAAGTATTAAGATTTGAATGTGAAATGTCTCCCACAAGAGTCTGTAGAAACAGCTCAATTAGTAAAGTGTTTGTCATGCTAACATGAGGACCTGAGACTCATGGGAGAAACAAAACTAACCTGGTGGCAAATACTTGTAAGTCTAGCACTCAAAGGCTGAGACAGGTGGTTCCCTAAAGTTTGTTGGGCATCTGGCCCTTCCTCATCAAAAGTTCTCAGGCCACTGAAAGCCTTTGCTCAAAAAAACAGGTGGGTGGCACCTGAGGAAGAAGGACACTCAAGGTTGTCTACACACTGGAAAGAGAGGAGGGATAGAGAGAAAGAAAGATTGATTTTCAAGTAAATAAAATTAGAAATGCAACCAAAGACTCATATAAATACTTTGACTTCAGTTGATAGTGGTGTTTTGGAAGACAGTGGGACCTTTATGATGTGAGGCTATAGTGGCATGGACCTGGAGGACGATAGACTACAGCCCAGCCCTTTCTGGCCATAGTGTCTTTCTGCTTCCTGATGGAAAATGTGAACAAGCTTGCTGATATTGTATAGATAACAAGAACAGAGATCCTTGTAAACTTGGCTGGCAAACCATGACTTTGGCACTCATAAGCTCCAGAGGAGAGCTCACTACTATTATACTAATAAATCAGCATAATTTTAAACTGCCTTCTAAGTATTTGTCCTTACAACCACAGATTAGTGTAGCTTTCAGCCTTCACCAGAAAAGTTTCTTTTTGCAATGGCCAGTGAATAATGGAAACTCACAATCAAAGTGCCAAGAATAAGTGAGTGCAGAGTGTTAAATTAAAAATGGCTGTAGATAGCTCCACCCTTATCCCATCTTCAAGGCTCAGGGAATATCACCAAAGAGCTGATAGAAAGATTTTAAGAGGCAGAGTTTCAGGATGATTGCTGGAGGACAGGACAAGGTGAATGTACTCATGAACTCAGAGCAAGCATGCTGACCTGCACAAGATATGCATGAGAACAACCTAAGCAACATTCCACCATGAATAGGAGAGAACACATGAAAACCCAACCAGAGCTGAGGACCAATTGACAGTTGATGGCTACTAGGAAAGGGAGTGTCATTTGTCTTCAAGAACGTGGACTCTGGTATATTCCCCATGCTCCACTGGACTATACCCATCTGTTTACATGGGCAACTCAAATTAGCAAAAGAAAAAGCAAAAGAGGAGGGAGGATGAGGAAAAAGAAGAAGAAGGAGAAGAAGAGGAAGAAGAAGAAGGAGAAGAAGAAAAGAAGAAGAAGAAGAAGAAGAAGAAGAAGAAGAAGAAGAAGAAGAAGAAGAGGAGGAGGAGGAGGAGGAGGAGGAGGAGGAGGAGGAGGAGGAGGAGGAGGAGGACGAGGAGGACGAGGAGGACAAGGAGGATGAGGAGGATGAGGACGAGGAGGACGAGGAGGACGAGGAGGACGAGGAGGAGGATGGGGAAGAGGAGGAGGAGGAGGAGGAGGAGGAGGAGGAGGAGGAGGAGGAGGAGGAGGAGGAGGAGAGACAAAATTGTGAGAAGGCACATGTTGTGGATGTTCAGGAAGAGTTGGAGGATGAAGTATGTGATGCTTTGAATTGGAAATACATCCTATTGGCTTTGGTAATCAAATACTTAGTGCCCAGTTGTTGTTTGTGCTATTTCAGGAGGCTTAGGATGAGCAGTCTTGCTGGAAGAAGTATGCCACTGGAGGCAAGATCTGTGTCCCACAGCCTCTCCTTACTTTTAGTTTGCTCTCCCTATATGAGGCTTATAGTTGAAGATATGATTTCTCCACTACCTGCTTCTGTAACCATATAGCAGACTTTTATGCTTCTGGAGCTATATGTCAAAATAAACTCTTCACTTTATAAATTGGCTTGGTCATGGTGTTTTACCACATCAACCGAAAAGTAATAAGATAAGAGTATAAGCCGGGCAGTGGTGGCGCACGCCTTTAATCCCAGCACTCGGGAGGCAGAGCCAGGCGGATCTCTGTGAGTTCGAGGCCAGCCTGGGCTACCAAGTGAGTCCCAGGAAAGGCGCAAAGCTACACAGAAAAACCCTGTCTCGAAAAACCAAAAAAAAAAAAAAAAAAAAAAAAAAAGATAAGAGTATAAATATAAAAAATACCTAAGCAACTAGAAAAAAATGTAGAGCCTTTGCTTATTAAAATGTTTATTCCTTATAAAGAAATGATAATTTATACCTGCAGCATTAATTGTATACTATCAAATTTTGCAAAACAGTGGGAAATTTCCTAGCCAAAATTATTAAAGAAAGATATAAATTACAATATAATTTATGGTGTTTATGGATAATATTTAAGATAATTTGAATCACTACTATTTATTTAAATGGCATGTTCTTTTCAGTGTAATGAAATTAAAAATACTTTCATTTATGTTTATCCCTATCCATGAGGCTGTTACCTGAGATTTAAAGTTTACCCAACCAAAACCAATCTTGAGTTACAATATAATTAGAATGTCAAATCAAACACATTTACTTGTTTTGGCTTCACTTGAAATCCCAGAGTGCACCAATACCAAGAACTTTGTTAAATGCTGTGTGTTTGTAAATGAGTCAAGTTTACTTTACATAATCTGGTCTTTTTACTTGTTTTAGAGTAACATAAAGAGAACACCTCTTTCTTCATAAAGGAAGAAAATTTATTTCTATGAGATGCTTGCAGATTCATCCTATCTTATATTAGTGCTGACAGAATTGTTAGAATGAAGTTTCTCAGTTGTAATGCTGGATTTCTTTAGTACCACCTGGAGAACTGGACAGAAAAAAAAAAAATCTGTGTTCAAGTCTGCTCTACTACATATATTTGAGATAAAGAGTTTGCTTTTTATGAGGCTACAAGGAATGTTGATGATGAAACAGTATAAGAAATGCCTCAGCAGGGGGAAAGGTATTATACTTCGAATACTCAAAATAGTGAGAGACTACAAGATGTGAAACATACTGCAACACAATAGAACAAGCTAAACCCACAGATGAGGCGTGCATTGACGCGCAGAAAGCCTAGGAAGCTAATATAAAGTTTCACTGCACCATTGGCTATCTTTCAGACCAACTAAAGCAATCCTCTTAAGAACAGGAATAACATTAAGGAAAAGTCATAATTACATGGGTGGATACCTCAAACTACAAATCCTATGGACTCACTAGTCCCTCTGTATTATGTATGATAAATATATCAGGTGGTTTACCTCACAAATACAAAATCAAATGCAGAAAAGGAAGACAAAAAAATTCATACGTCAAATATTGACTTCTTCACTGTCTTCACATCTCCAAGTCACTAGGGTCCTTTAGGCAGCATTAAACAATGATATTGGGAGGTGACAATGGCTCTATGTGTCTTTGCAGAACCCATTTAATATGGTAATGAGAAATATATTGCTATAGATAACATCTGTGAAGTAATAGAAAAGGGCACAAAGTGGTTAAGAATAATGACAGAAAGGAGATTTATTCTTATTCTAAAGTGTTAGAGTTATTATGAATCAGTCTCTCCCTTTTTTTTCTACACAGAATTAAAATTATGACTTGACTCAGAAAGATAGATGAGGACTAAATTGGACAATTATCACTTGCTGTGGACCAAACAATGTAGTCATCTAATCAGCCTACCAACACTGTATAATGATGTGTTGTTTTTTTTAATGTAGTTAAAATTTGGTTACAAAAGCTCAATAGAGGCTGTATTACTGAAGAAACAAATATTAATTTAAAGTTTTATTTTTCTGAAATATGCTATAGATGTAAAATTAGCAATTTAAGATTAAGATAATTTAAGATTTAAAGAATATTTTATCTCAGGTTAGTTTTATATTATAAAAAAGAAACAATGTATTCATGTTCAATACTAATGACCTCTTATTTTCTGGACCAATTTGTGTGTTGAATTATCTTTGTTTTTTTCAGAATTCCAAACCATCTGGATGAATATTTATAAGTAACTTGTATCTTTTTCTTAAATTCTTTTATTATTATTTTTTTTTTTTTGGTCTTTTGAGACAGGGTTTCTCTGTGTAGCTTTGCGCCTTTCCTGGAACTCACTTGGTAGTCCAGGCTGGCCTCGAACTCACAGAGATCCGCCTGGCTCTGCCTCCCGAGTGCTGGGATTAAAGGCGTGTGCCACCATCGCCCGGCCAATTATTTTTAAGATTTATTATATATGTGTGTGTGTGTGTGTGTGTGTGTGTGTGTGTGTGTGTGTGTGAGAGAGAGAGAGAGAGAGAGAGAGAGAGAGAGAGAGAGAGAGAGAGAGAGAGAGAGAGAGAGAGAGAGAAAGAAAGATCCCCCAGAGCTGGAGTTACAGACAGTTGGAAGCCATGTGACATCACTGCTGAGAACCAAATTCAGGTCCTCTGTAAGATAAGTAATGCTTTTTACTACTGAACAATCTCTTCAGCTCCCTATTGTTTTAAATTTTTTTTTTTTTACTGTTTTATTCTGTGTATGGTGTGTGTTTAAGTATATAGGTGTGCACATGTGCATAAGGTGCCTACAGAGGGCAGAAGAAGGCATCTAACCTCTTGGAGCTGGAGGTATAGGCAAACCTATTCAACATGGGTGCTGGGAATCGATCTCTGGTCTTTTGCAAGATCAGCAAGTGCTTTTAACTACTGAGCCACTAAAACCTATCTTTATAAAACTACAATATTCGATTTTAATTTCAAAACTCTGCTAAGAATTGAGGAGATAGATCAGCAGAGCACTTGCTGTACAGGCATGAGGACCTGAAATCAGATAGCCAGCACCCAGATTAAAGTTTGGTGTGACCAGATATACCTGTAAATTCAGCGCTGGGGTAGAAAAGGAAACAATGATTACTGGGGTTTTCTAGCCAGCTATCCTAGCAGGAACACAGCAAGCTTTTTGTTCAGGAAGAGACCTTGTCTGGAGGGAATAAGCCAAGGTAGCATTCGAGGGCAGGGTACAGGATATCCCCCTCAGGCCTTGCAAGATGTGCATGCCAGCATGTGCACACATTGCTACATATACTTACACCACACTCACACACAGAAAGAGACAGAGAGAACCATAAAAATCTATGATAAAAAATACTTTAAGAATCACCAAATAATGTATTTGAGGATAGATGAGATTTTCTTTTGTTTTGTTTTGTTTTTAACCTGTTTGATCCACACAGAGTACTTAACTACCCCGTCCCTTAGCATCTTTTTATGGAGCAGGGTTTATATAGCAGGAATTCCTCTCAACATTTCTCTAAATCTACTGTGTGATATGGATATGCCTGATCCACTCAAGTAATCTGTTTTTCCACCTGCTATTTAAATATAGGTGTGTCCACTCAAATTCCTTAATCCACCAAGGCTTCCATGGCATGTTAACCCCCTAACACCACTCCTACACTCATAGGTTCATAATTAGTTACCAAAGTCATGGGATTTCTTGCACATCTATATAATTCACTTGTGTAATGAGTGCCGTCTGTCACCAACACAGGGGCCAGAGAAAACTCAGCATCTTTCCCTCCAGACCTGACTGTCTGCAGTAGATCTACTACACTATTCTCAATTGCTTCAATTCTGCCTGACTTGATTAACAAGTCCTTCCCTTCTTATATCTCCAGTCCTAGTACCTTGCATTTTCGTATATCACATCGTATATTCTCTCCTGATTGTACAATAAATCCTTAACTACTCCACAAATGCCATCATTCCTTTGTGGCTTTACCACCATTTCTGTCTTGAAATATGAATCTGAAAAATAAACAAGAGAGTTGGTTACTGGTTCATATCACAGGGGAAATACACATTAATGTACAGTTTTCTCTTGCACACACTTACTGCCAACTTAACCCAACAGGTAAGGAAAAGCTTCGTGTTTCTATGAACAAAACTAAATCCTGAGACAGGAAGGTGGAGCTTCCCAACACTTCCAGTGTCTAGTGTTAGCAAATCACATTAAAACCCTGGAATACGATGCCAGGTCTCCTTATGCTCTTGCAGTTATGTTCAGTATGATTTTTCCTTGTGGCCTTTATTTTCTGAAAATGCATTCACTTCACACATATATCCTAAGGAAGTTTTCCCAAGGTTCCACTTTGGAGGCTGAAGCCATTAATACTGCTAAGGAAACCTCTGTGGAAGATTAATGAGATTAAGTCCCTCCTTGCCCATCTTTCTGCAGCCCCTCTTTTATATATGATTTATAGCCTTGATAAAATGAGAGCATTAGAATTTCCATAATGTTTCTGTCTTATGGGCCTAAGTTCTTCATAACTGGGATCTCTTCAAAGACCATGTTATCTTTGATCCCAATCACTTATTGCTTCTTGGCAAGAAATATTCAATAAATACTTCTAATTATGTAAAATCCTAAGTCAGTTCTAGTCTTATGGCTACAATTAGACCAATGGGATATATAATTTTAAAGACACTGATCTTATTAATATCCCACAGTACTATGCTGCCTGTTAGCTTTGCTGCTCACACTTCTACTTCGTAGCCCTGTCTTCCTAACACCTAACAGCCTTAACATTTGTTTCTCAGTGATTGTTGTAAGACACAGAGTACTCAGCATCTTTCATTGTCTCCATTGCTCTATGTGTGAAGAGACAAAATAACAGTGATATTAGCACAAACCTAATAAAACATACACTCACTTAAACAACTTGCATGCACATTATAATTCTTAAAAATATAATATATTTGAAATTCATAGAAAAATATACTTTTGTTCTGGTATGTTAGGAAAAAAATGAGAAAATTTTGACTAGATACTTTTAGTCAATCTTTATGGATTAAAACATATTCTGTGGTGCTATTGAGGTGGCTCAGTCCAAGAACCCCCACTGTAGAAGGAGAAAAATAATTCACTTCAAGTTGTCCTGTGATTTCCACACAATGTCTGAGATTGCATGTGCAGGCATGCACACAGAAAGACACACACAAAAATTAAATATAATTTTAAATTTTTAAATAAACATACTTCATGATATTACATATAAATATAATATTTTTGTAAAGACAATTAATATATTGACTTGTTTACTAATTGGTACTTCAGATACCTTCCCAGGAAGAACAAAACTGCTGTTCTAGTGTTTGGAGTACCATACATCAACTCTGCTGAGTGTCAACTATTCTCATGTACCTTCTTTTCATGGTGCATCATGTTTTACTTCTGCAATTGTTCAGTATTCCAGCAGAGGAGTCTGAGGTGTGTGAAAATGTCAGAGTGCGAGAGGGTGGCTGTCTCTTTGCATTGTGAGTCCAACATTTACTGCATCAATGTCGATCACGCTGTCATTCCACAAAGACACATCAACTTAAAATCTTCCTGGTTCATTTTTTATGTAAGAAAAATGTATTATGCAAAATGAAGAATTGACAGCCAAGAGGTAAATGCTGCTAAATGTCAGTTGACATAATCATGAGCGAGTCACATGAGAAACCATATATTTTTACTATATGTCAGAGTATTCACTGAAAGAACAATTTCAGAGAAGTGGAGCAAACTTCTCACTACACAAGAGTTTCTTAGAAGCAAGCTTCTTTGGAAAATTGCTGATTGCGTGAAACATTTCCTTTACAGTATCTAGACAAGATTGTCCACATTTCATAACAAAATCCAAGATTATTATTATCATCACATTCAACTATTTGTGAAGAAATATTTACTTGTGAAAAAAGCATAATTTTTTTCATGAAAAGGAATGGCAATCACTGTGAAGAATTAAAAGGACAAGAATTGATTTTTTTCCTGTAAACAATAAGCTGAGGGTAGCATTATTATTCCGTGGTAGCAATAGTTGTCTCAAGTGTACAGAGCCCTGGGTTCAATCCATAGTAGTGAAAAGAAATATTAGCTCTAAAAAGATCCAAAACTTCAAGAGAAAATAGATTTTTAAAGTAATTAAAATTCCAAATTTATTAGAGATTTGTGTACAGTTTCTATTTTGTTAAATTTAGAAATACCATCACACACATAGTACTGTACAAGATAATTCACTGATTCTTTTTTAATAAAATTGGTTGCATCATTTTTGTACCGTCTACTTTTTTATACTACCAGTATCTTATAACCTATATATTTGAATTTTAGAATGTCTCTTGCTCTCTGGCTTGAGAGTCCTCTATTATTTTTTTTATGTAGTATTGCTCTATTAGTTAAAAATTAAGTCTCTCCTGCAATTTAATGAGCACATGAGATTTGCTTAAAAAGAATTCATTCTAATTGTCATTTCATCTGAACCAAATTGTCTTAAACTTAGTGACTTACAGTGGTACTCATCATATCCTGTCCAAATGATTTTCTGCATCAAGAATTTGGACAGGGCTTGGCTAAAGAATTATATCACTTACAGATTTGACTAATACCTCCTGATAATACTCAATTGTGAGTACACTATCCTAGGGGCTCCGTGCAAACTTAAGGCTTTGGCATGGGATGCTAGAAATCTCTATCTCCAGTTAGACTCAGAGATTCAGCACATATAGCAGTTTGCATTGCATCTCAGGATCCAAGAAAGCAAACTGGAAACCTCTGGGTTCTAAAGACATATCTAACATGGCAGAGTTATTTTTGCTGTGTGATTCATTAATGCTGAGGGTTGTTCCTCAATACCTATTAAAGATTTGCACCATGACGCCAAAGAGAGCAAAACCCAAGAGCATTCTACTCTCTAAAATATTTTTTAAAAAATGTAATATTGCTTGTAAACTACCCATTTCCCTCGATATACTTAAAATTTGCAATACAGTTACTCATAAAACCCACCACAAGTTAGTGTTGTATAAAATGTCTTTAAATTATTGTTTAGGAAATAATGAAAAATGTTTCTATATGTACAGTAAAGGCACTATTTTAAGCAATATATTGTCAATCTACATTTGTTTGTATTTAAGGTTTGGGAACACATAGTCTCAGATTACAGGATGTTATTTGTTAATTATCACTGCCACACAGTTGCCAAAATGTAAGAAGGAATTCTGTTTTCCAAAGGGAAGACATAGAAAAGGAACTGTGGCTCCACTTACTCTCCATGAGTTATTTATACTTTTTTTTTTTTTTACATATCAAAGTCCTTACCCTGCCTCAGACTTCCAAATTCTGATCATTTATGTTATAGCCCCTGAAGAAAATGACAAATTTCCAATTTTGAATATGGTAAATAATAGTAACTTATAAAACAAAGCTGACATCCCATACTAAACAATTACTCATTTGGGACATTTTACTTTAATGTAGAAAGAGTAGAGGAATTTCTTTTATATTTGGAAATTTTTTTCATGCAATATATTTTGATCAGGTTTTCCCATCCTCTCAGAGGCTCCCCTCAGTCTCCTCTCTCCCCTCCCCTCCCCTCCCCTCCCCTCCCCTCGCCTCCTCTCTCTCTCTCTCTCTTTCTCTCTCTCTCTCTCTCTCTCTCTCTCTCTCTCTCTCTCTCTCTCTCTCTCTCTCTCTCTCTCTCTCTCTCTCTCAACAACAAAACCAGCCGAAACAAATCAAAATGAAGCAACAACTCCTAACAAATGTCACTGAGCTTGTTTTTTGAGGACCGGAATTCGGCCCGTACTAGAGTGCGGCTGACAGGCCTAGTGACACTCTGTGGGAGAAAACTGACTTTTGTTTGCTGGTGGTTGTAAATTGCAGATAGCTGCTTTGTCTTTTAATTTTTTTATTTGCCTTTTTTTTTTTATTCACTTTACGTACCAATCACAGATTCTCCTCTCATCCCTCCTCCTGATCCCCACCCCCACCCCATCCCATCCCTCATCCCCTCCTGGGTAAGTTCTCCCATGGGGGAACAGCTAAGCCTGGTACATTCAGTTGAGGCAGATCAAGCCCCTCCCCGCTGCATCAAGGGTGAGCAAGGTATCCTGCCACAGGTAATGAGCTCCAGAAAGCAAGCTTATGCACCAGGGATAGGTCCTGATCACACTGCCAGGGGCCCCTCAAACAGACCTAGCTACACAACTGCCTCTCTTATGCAAAGGGTCCAGTTCTGTCCCAAGCAGGTTCCATTAGCAGTCGGTCCAAAGTTCATGAGTTACTTTGAGCTTGGTTCAGTTGTCTCTGTAGATTTCTCCATCATTATCTTGACCCGACCCCCCACCACTACTTGCTCATGTAATCCCTCTTCCCTCTCTTCGACTGGACTCCCAGAGCTTGGCCTGGTGCTTGGTTGTGGATCTATGTATCTGCTTCCATCAGTTACTGGATGAAGGCTCTTTGATGACAGTTAGGTTATTCACCAATCTGATTATCAGGGTAGGCCAGTTCAGGCACCCTCTTCACTATCACTAGTAGTCTAATCTGGGGTCATCCTTGAGGGTTCCTGGGAATTTCTCTAGTACTGGGTTTCTCCCTTACCCATAATGTCTCCCTCTACAGATAACTTCTTGGTTATGAGTGGAATAAATGTGAGCATAGTCCTATTATGTCTGGAAGACACTTTTTCCTTGGAATTATTCATCACTTCTGGGTCTTACAATAAATATTTCTACCTCTTATGCATAGATCCCTGAGCCTTGGGGGAAAGGCTTTGACATAGACATCTGTTTGGGGACTGAGTGAGTGTCCAAAAGTCACTTACTGTATATTGCCTAGTTGTGAGTCTGTGTTAGTTCTCATCTATTGCATGAACCCTCTCTGGTGAGGGATGAGCAAGTTACTTATCTATGAGCAAAACAAAATGTAATAAGATGTCATTTTATTGCTATGGTTTTTTTTTTAGTAGAATAATAGTATTAGGTTTCCTTAGACTCTTGGCTTATGTAATCTCATGTTCTTGGCCATTTTAGTAGTATCAGTTGTGCCTGTGATGTTTGTGGATTTCCATTGTGTCTCTTTTGGCCAATAGCACAACAAGATGTAAATGATTCCTGGAAATAGAGGTTTTACTTAATTTCATAAGATACTAAGTTGAGGCATTGTAATCTCTACTATTTGATGGTTCCATTTAGGTTCATCTCATATATGTATACACTTTAGGAAGCTTTTACAGTAGTAGGCTTCCACATGATTTTTCAATGGACTTTAGTAATAGTTGTCCACCCCCACATTTCCCTTCTTTCCCCTTCTATCCAATGCCCCTCTTTATTTAACTCTCCTATTTTAGTTTCCTATTCTGTTGTTTTTTCCATAACAATATATTATATTTCTTCTCCCTTGGAAGATCTTTTACTCCACCCAGTTCCTTACTAGGTACCTAACCTCTGTTCAGATTGCATCACACATATTGAAAGCTCAAAAGCTAGCATCCATATATAAGAGAAAATATGCAATACTTCTCATTGGGGGTCTAGGTTACCTCCTTCAGGATGATGGATTGTAGCTTTGTCCATTTACCTGCAAATTTCATATTTCTTAACAACTGAATATTAGTCCATCATGTAAATACACTCAATTTTCCTTATCCACGGATGCATTTCTAAGCTTTTTCTAACTACTGAATATTATGAATAGAGCAGCAGTGAGTGTGGATAAACAACTATATGTCAAGCAGGATGCAGAGTCATTTCAATGTATGCCCAAGAGTGGTATGGCTATGTCTTGAGGTAGACTTAGTCACAACTTCCTGAGGAAACACCCACTGATTTTTATAACGATTGCATAATTGGTGGGAGATTTTACTCCTATCAGCAATGAAAAAGCATTCGCCCTTTTCTTTGCATCCTTTATAGCTTGTGTTGTCATTTGTTTTATTGATTTTAGACATTCTGACTAATGTAAGATGAAATTTCAAAGTATTTTTAATTTACATTTATCTGACTGATTGGCACAGTGAGAATTTTTAAAGTGTTTCTTAGTCATTTGTGTTTTATTTGTTGAGTACTCTTTGCTTCATTCTGTACCTCATTGTTTTAAATGGGCTATTTGTTTTCTTGATGTTCAATTATTTTAACATTATGTATATGTACACATATATATTATATATAGGTAAATAGAATCATAGATAGATAGATAGAAAGGTAGATAGTTACGTACATACATACATACATACATAAATGATAAATATAACAACACACATATGGTTTATGTCATTTGCAAATACTTTTAGGCTTAGGTCATAAATTTTCCTTTCTTGTCATTTACCTGACAAACTTCATTGTCATCCCCTGAGGAACTTGCTCAGCATATCCTCCAAGCTACTGTTGTGCTATTGGTACTTGCTTGTTTTATCTTCTACTTGAATCAGCATGTATTTCTTCTGCAGGCAAAGTTTGCATCTAATTCATTTTTCACACTATAAATTGGCATTGAATATGCTAAATAATTGTCAGTTTTATGAAATCTTGAGCCTATTGCTACTTGTGGAAAAGGAATTAATTACAGAGACCTGCATCAAAACTGGCTTTGTTATTTAGTCAATGTGAGTCTTCAAGAAAATTTATGTTTGTAGAACAGAGTAAAAATTTTTGCATGCTTAAGGATATTGTTTCAGAATAAAATGAGTTGTGATATGCAAACCACATAGCAATGAAATGACAATTATTAAGCATTATTATCCAGGTATGCCCAAAAGATATTAAGTGGTACTCTAAAAGCATGAATGTTGGTAAAATTGTTCTGTAGTAAGTTGTTGTCAGAGTAGAATTTAATATTTTGCTTGTTGTGACCCAATTCTAGTAATTAACATTAAGTTGAGTTTATAAAAAGATCAAGGGTAGATTTATATGACACTGCCATAAGGAAGATTTGAAACTCCCAGTGCTTTGTAGTGCTAAAATGCAATAGCTCATTAAAGCATGTTAACACGTCCACATGTTTCTAAAAAGAATGCCGTGATCTGGGTGTCTATTACTCCATCAATGTTTACAGCTCTATTTAGTGCATCTCTGTAGGCTATCATTTCATCCTTAAGTTGCCTATACTGAGTACAAAGTTAGCAGATAAAGAATGAATAACTGCAGTGAGAATAAACTAATCCAGAAAACACTTCTCACCCCCCCCCATTTTATTGAAAATAGCTTTGTTTCTCCCTCACATAATATTTCCTGATTACAGTTTCAGATCCCTCCATTCCCCCCAGTTTCTTCTTGTCTCCCTTCCCGTCTGGATCCACCCCAATTCTAATTAGCAAACAATTAGAAAACAGACATCCAAGAGAAAATAATAAAACAAAAATGTAATAAGATAAAACAAAAACCCAGGGGTCTTGGAGAAGGGGATCCTTCCCTGTGGGGCTAGAAGGGACCCTGCCCGGTGACCAGAACCTGTGGCCAAGTTGGGCAGGTCTTCCCCAGAGTGGCTGGTGCCCAGGGATGGGGTCAGGGCTGAGCCAGGACACTTACCTCTGGTCCAGCTGGGCTTTTTTTTTTTTTTTTTTTTTTTGGTTTTTCAAGACAGGGTTTCTCTGTGTAGCTTTGCGCCTTTCCTGGAACTCACTTGGTAGCCCAGGCTGGCCTCTAACTCACAGAGATCTGCCTGCCTCTGCCTCCTGAGTGCTGGGATTAAAGACGTGCACCACCTAGATGCCCTTCAACTGAAGAATGGATAAACAAAATGTGGTACATATACACAATGGAATACTACTCAGCAGAGAAAAACAATGACATCATGAGGTTTGCAAGCAAATGGATGGATCTAGAAAAAATCATCTTGAGTGAGGTAACCCAGACTCAGAAAGACAAACATGGTATGTACTCACTCACTCATAAGAGGATACTAGATGTGGAACAAGGATGACTGGACTGCTACTCACATCACCAGGGAGGCTACCTAGAAAACAGGACCCCAAGAAAGACACGGGGATCACCCAATGACAGAGAAATGGAAGAGATCTACATGAACAGCCTGGACATGAGTGGGGGTAATGAAGGGCGAGGGTCAAGGGAAAGAGAGCTTGGGGGAGCGGGAGATCCCAGCTGGATCAAGAACAGAGAGGGAGAACAAGGAATAGGAGACCATGGTAAATGAAGACCACATGAGAATAGGAAGAAGCAAAGTGCTAGAGAGGCCCACAGAAATCCACAAAGATACCCCCACAACAGACTGCTGGCAATGGTCGAGAGACAGCCCAAACTGACCTACTCTGGTGATGGGATGGCCAAACACCCTAATTGTTGTGCTAGAAACCCCATCCAACGACTGAGGGATCTGGATGCAGAGATCCATGGCTATGCCCTGGGTGGAGCTCTGGGAGTCCAATTAGCGAGAAAGAGGAGGGTTTATATGAGTGAGAATTATTGAGACCAAGGTTGGATAAAGCACAGGGACAAATAGCCAAACGAATGGAAACACATAAACTATGAACCAATGGCTGAGGGGTCCCCAACTGGATCAGGCCCTCCGAATGGGTGAGACAGTTGATTGGCTTGATCTGTTTGGGAGGCATTCAGGCAGTGGACCGGGTCCTGTGCTCATTGCATGAGTTGGATGTTTGAAACCTGGGGCCTATGCAGGGTCTCTTGGCTCGACCTGGGAGGAGGGGACTGGACCTGCCTGGACTGAGTCTACCAGGTTGATCTCAGTCCACAGGGGAGGCTTTGCCATGAGGAGGTAGGAATGGGGGGTGGGCTGGGGGGAAGGTGAGGGGGGCCGGAGGGGGGAAAACAAGGGAATCTGTGGCTGATATGTAGAACTGAATTGTATTGCAAAATAAAAAAAAAAAAGAATAAAAAAAATTGGGGGAAAAAAACCCAACACACTGTAAAAGGTCAAAACATAACAAAAACAAACAAAAAAACAGAAGGAAAAGAGCCCCCCAAAGGCATATTAAACAGACATAGATGCAGAGACTCCCATGTGCATACTCAGGAATCCATAAAAACACTAAACTAGAAGGCATAGAGTAAGCAAATGACCTGTAGTGTAGAAAGACTATATATATATATATATACACACACATAGACAAGCTATACATACTTCTGTCTATAAAAAAGTTTATAACCAAATACTTGACTTTTTTTTTTTTTTTTTTTTTTTTTTTTTTTGGTTTTTCGAGACAGGGTTTCTCTGTGTAGCTTTGCGCCTTTCCTGGAACTCGCTTTGTAGACCAGGCTGGCCTCGAACTCACAGAGATCCGCCTGCCTCTGCCTCCCGAGTGCTGGGATTAAAGGCGTGCGCCACCACCGCCCGGCTTGACTTTTTTTATATGTCATCCATTTGCAAAATAACCTTGCAGTTTCAACAAAATATACTATTTTAAGTAAGAAAATAAAGTTTAAAATGTATAGTGCTTTGTTTTCATTTTCATTCAATTCTAGAAAATCTTTCATTACTTTTTGTCTTACTATCTTGACCCATTTTGTTTTCATTTAGTAGTAAGTTGTTCAGTTTCCATGAGTTTATAAGCTTTCTGTTGTTCTGCTGTTGTTGAAACCCATCTTTAACCCATTGTGGTCTGATAGGATGCATGGTGTTATTTCAATTTTCTTATATGTGTTGAGACTTGCTTTGAGTCTGAGTAAGTGATCAGTTTTGGAGAAAGTTCCATGATGAGCTGAGACGAAAGCATATTCTTTTTTGTTCATGTGAAATATTCTACAAATATCCATTAAGCACATCTGCTTTACTATGTCTGTTAGCTCCAGCACTTCTCTGTATGGTTTTTGTCTGGATCAAGTCAACAACTATCTGTGTGTGAGGGCCAATAAACCTTCAGTGCTTTTTTTTTTTTTTTTTACAAACTTGGGTGCCTTGTGTTTTGGTGCATAGATGTTCAGAATCACCATGTTCTCTTGGATTTAGTGTCCTTCCCTATCTCTTCTGATTAGTTTCGGTTTGAAGTCTGTTTTTCAGATATTAAAATGGGTTCAACAGCTTGCTTCTAAGTTCCATTTGCTTGGACTATCTTTTCTATCTTTTTAATCTGAGGTGATGATGTCCATCTCTGATGTGTCTCTTGGATGCAGCAGAAGGGTGGATCCACATTCCTTCTGTCAGTTTGTCTATCTGTCTGCTGTAGAGTTGGAGATGAGGCTGGTGAAATGGATGTAGTGGAAAGAGGAAGATGTGAAGATCTTCAACTAGCCTAAGCTGCTTCTCTTGCTGGGGTGGACTGCAAGTTCCCAGAGAAATACCTGTTGGAGTTGGTGGATGGGATTTTAGGATAGTTTTGAAGGAAATTTGAAGGGGAATGTCTGTGTGATCCACTAGAGATGGGGCCAGAGAGGAAGGGGAGGTCTCAGTACACCATCAGTTACAGTCTTGGGGAAGAAACTAAGGGAATGGATTTGGAGAAGAGGAGCTGAAGAGGTGAAGAGGTACACTTACCTGCTTCCCAGCCAGGAGTACAGAAAGCACTTCTACAAAGTCATACTGTCCTAACTCAAAACACAAATTATTAACAGCAACATTGCACTTATGCCTATAGAAATTTTCTCTTGTTTCTACATTTTTTATCTATCTATCTATCTATCTATCTATCTATCTATCTATCTATCTATCTATTTTAATCTACATATTGTATTATGTGTATGTGAGTTTAAGTATGAATGTGAGTATGCACTTGCCAAGGTGGTTTACATGGGTAAAAGACAACTTTCAGGAGTCATTTCTCACTTTTCCATCTCTCTGAGGCATGATCTGGGTTGCTTGGGTCTCTGGGCTATGCACTCCTTGCTAGGTGGCATATGAGCTTCCAGACTGTTTTCCTGTCCTCTCCTCCCATCTTGATACAGAGGTGCTGGAAGCACAGCTGCACACTGCCACATCTTGCTTTTTACATGGATTCTGAGGATGCAGTACTGGTTCATCAAGCCCACATCACTAGTGTTTTGACCAGCTGAACTACCTACCTGCTCACCGCAAACTGTGTGTCTCTAATTTTCTAGTATATACTATCATCATAGAGATAAGTTTCTCAAACTTTTATGGTTGCTTTCAAAACTTGAATTTTCTTAAATCGTCGCTCATATTTTGTGGAAAGCACAATAGTGAGAAAAAAAAGCCTATACCAATATAAGATTTATATTTTTGTAAAGTGTTTTTAATTATTTAAAAATTTTCTGCTAAGATAAAGTACAAATTCATTTAAACATAAGAACCAGAAGGTAGATACATTTTGCCTTTCAATATTGTAAAGAAGAAACTATCATTCAATAAAGTATATTAAGGGAATAGCTTCCTGAAAATTATTAAACATGTAAAAATATAGATGAAATTTTAAATGTTAATGAATGTAGTTATTAAAGAACAGGGTGTTATGAGACAAGAAAACATAAATTGTAATGTTGAATTTTTTAATTTTTAACTTCTTGCATTTACAAACTGTTATTGAATTATTAATGAACCTCAAAGAAGACAATTGGTCCATGCATATTTCACTGTATTAAATTCCAAAAACATATAACATTATCAGTTAGACATAGGTATATGTCAGTTAAAATAAGTATCTTAGGGTGGGAGGAGGGAAGAAGGGGATCTGTGATTGGTATGTAAAATGAATAAAACATTTCTTAATAAAAAAAGACAAAAAAATAAGTATCTTACTGTGAAAGCATTTGTTTTAAAGCATACAATGCTTTCATATTTTACTGTTATGCCATGAGTAGTTCTAAATCATTATATACATATACACATACATATATACATGCATACATTCATACATACACACACACACACACACACACATATATAATTCTGGACAATTTAAGATTGAAATCTTGAAAATTGAATTTATCTCTAGAAAGATAATTGCCCTTATTTCTGAAGTAACATTTTAACATTATTGGTCTGTAATCAACTGCTCAGGCTTTCATAACAAACACCATATACTTTGTGACTTCAGAAACGGACACACTTTCCCTGGGTTCTATACAATAGAATACAATATGGAGGAGACAGTTGCAAGGGTTTCTCAACACTAGATTTTGATATGGAGGAGCCAGTGTAGTCAAGGTTTGTTTCTACTAGATTTCTTATATTGTCAATAAAAATACTGTTATCTCTACATGTGGTAGATAATCTTCTTGTTAGTCTGCAGCGATTTAGAACAATACAGGAGACTGAAGCACAGCTCTGAATGCTTCTGTAAAGGCATTTCCAGGGAGAACTGCTTAAAGGGAGAAGACCTGCTTCCAATGAAGGCAGCAGCATTCCCTAGGCTGAACATTTAGTCTAAATAAACAGAGTTTTATAAAGAAGAGTACAAATTGCTAGGAGACACTTTCAAAATGTTCAACATTCTTTGCCTTAAGGGAAATGCAGACTAATACTAGTTTAAAATTCCATGGTTTTCTTTCTTTGTTTTTTCCTGCAAGCAGAGTTGGTTTCAAATGAGAATCAAGGTTGCAACATATCACAGCGATTATATAGTATTGCAAGAATGATGACTAATAAAGTAGTAGCTCTTCAGTGTCTTAATAATAATAATAATAATAATAATAGTAAATAGTAATGATGTGTTGAAATGCTGAAAGAATTTTACTTAACACAAATATGTACAGGATATTCTTGTAACTGAGAAAAAATGGTAAAAATAAGTAATGGTTACATGACAAGCAGACAAATTAAGAAACTGGATAACACAGATAACAGAAACCTTTGGGAGGCCATTGGTGACAATTAACATTCTATTACATCAATAAGTATGATAGGAACCCAAGAAAACTGAGAAGTACCTGACAAGAAGTATTACTGTGGTGAGTAAACCCTGGGGAGGGTAAAGCCTGTCTCCATACTGTGAAACACCTCTACAAGGATATCATAGATGAGGGAAAGTGTATCTAAATAAAACAGGCTGGTCAATTTCCACAGAAATAGCTATTTAAACAGATGTATGTATTCAATATTCATGTAAAGTACACTATTAAGTGATACAAAACTAAATTTTCAAAAGTGAATTAAAATTTAATTACCTATCAGGTAAAGGAGCTTAGAAGTTTGAACCTATTATATGCCAAGAAAAAAACTCCATTTTCTTTGCACATCTGAGTAGCTTCATTAGAGTATAGTTAATATGCAATTCCACTGCAAAGAATCTCTAAACATTGGCTTTTAGAAACACAGCCTTAAATTAAATAAAAGGAAAAAAAATAAAATAAAGTACAAAGAACGAAAATTCCTAAAGCAGGAAATATAGTTGTCTCCAAGTGAAGCTTCCAGTTCTGGGAATGAGTTACATTAAATTGAACTGTTGCTCAAACGAACCCCATGGGACCCCCCCCCCCAAAAAAAAAACAGTTTATTGCCAAGGATATTGATTGCTTTCCAGAAACTAATGATAAGACCTTATTGCTGAAGACAACACCTGTCTAACTCATTGAACACAGAGAAATCAAGTTGGTGCCTAACAAGAGCCTGCACCACCTCCTGACAGATGTTCAGGTACTAGAAGGTACTGTTCACTTACTACAGGAGCGAGGTAAACAACAACCTTACTACAAACTCTTCTATCTGCAATGTGATCTGTCTGCAAGCTGTGCTAGCACAATAGCGGCACAAAGATGGGATTAACCAATCAAGTCTGATTGGATTTAAGGCTCACTCCGTGAAATGGAACCCATCCCTTGGTACTGCACAGGTGGCCTAAACCCCTGGGATTAGATAGGTCAAGGACCTAGCTGAGAATCAATCACTCTTGTTCTGCTAAAGGAACCCAGCAATAAAAAGATTCCTAAAGGACAGTCTGTTATATCAATAGATCTGTATCTCACTCAGCCATCATCAGTGAAACTTCCCTACATACACACTCACACACACACACACACACACACACACACACACACACACACACACACACACGCACACACAATAGAAGAGAAATAATACACAGACAATGAATGAGAGATCTTGGAACACTTGATCCTAAATGGATTGCCTCCATCAAATCCCTCCCTTCAGGTCTCAGGAAATTCTGCATAAGAGGAGGCAAGAAGACGGTAAGAGCCAGGATGAGACCAGGGAAAAAAAGGTTTCCATACATAGCAGAATGGGTGCACAAATGAACTCACAGAGAGTGTGGCAGCATGCACATGGCCTGCATAGACAGGGGCCTATGGGGCCCCAGTATTGTAAGGGTGGGGGGGACTCAAGCCTGCATCCCTAACTCAGAAGCAATCTCCAATTGAAAGCCACTTGCAAAGAAAAGATAGGTTTTATTTCCCCAAAGGAGTCTCACTGAGTGTACAAAACATTCTTACTGAAGTCCAGGTCCCATGCCCAGTAGTAAATTACCAACATAAAACAAATTCATTGGCATTTTTGAAAGTTTTTTGTCTGATAATACCTTGCCTGAAATTATTTTTTTTAACCATCCAGATCCTTTGTGTCTATAGTATATAATGTGATTTCTTGTTTCATGTTCCTATGGGATTTCTTCATGTAAGAACTTGTGTTTCTCTGCATCTACATGTGTTTCTTGAGCTTTTTCTTTGACTCTGTTTCTTCTTATTTGTTTCTTTAGTCCTATCCTATTTTACTTGTTTTTATTTCATCTAATGAATTTTAAATACTAGTTTGTATTTCAATGAAAGAGAGAAAGAAAGAGTGTAGATCTGGTAGAGGGGATGTGGAAGATCTAGGAGGTCAGGGAGTAGAAATCATAATCCAAATATTCTGTATTAAAATTATCTATTTTTCAATGAAAATGTGTATTATGGAAAAAAAGAGATTAATGCAGTAAGAAAGAACCTATGCTGAAAACATGATCCAATAAAAATAACAAAAAAAGATGAACGGAATAAAGTAACTATCATTTTTTTTTATATTTACAAGACTTTAGTGTAGAATCAAAACTGTAATGACTATGAGATTAATAAAATGCTCTTATTATACTAATGTTCATTCTTTAAAAAGCACATATAAATATACTACAGTCTTTTCATTGATAATTAACATTCTTATTTCCTTGACTGCATAGTCTGAAAGGTGAGTTGAAATAAAAATCATACTATGTTCAAACCCTATTAAGCTGACTGAATACTCTTCTGCTTGTTTGTGGAATAGGTAGTTGAGGCAGAGAGAGCAGCTGGGGACAAAATATAAATTTTATGGTAAAATTTGCAAATAATATTATTAAACAAATATTAAATAGCTTAAGTTAAGTCAAAACCTCTCACAATTAATAATGTATTTTAATTATGTGTTTTACAAAACTAAAAGTGGTGCAATACATCAGCTACAGAGGCAAATCTCATAAATACCACATTAGTTAATGAATAGACAATTTCAACTTTTAAATCCTGAAAAAGTAGCTAATTTTTGCAACATGAAACAATCATTCTGATAGGACTTTAATTTTTCCTTATGTAGTATAATATCTCCATGATGTAGTTTCTACATTCATAGTTAATCTTAGAGGAATCGGATCCAAATCATGTTTTTGCACCAGTAGTATTCTTTTTATGTAAGTGTGCATGAAATATTGGTCCATCCTAAATTTAATAAAAAGAAAAACACAAGACATGAAAGGAAAGATACATTGAGATGCAGTAATAGCAAGTGATTTCAATACATTACTCTTTTAATAAGTAGATCATTGAGACCAGATAAGCATCAACAAAAAAAAATTATTATTAAAGTGTGTGATCAAATAAATGGACTTAACAGGTATCTACAGAATATTCATCAAACAGATGAGTAATACACAACCTTGTTTGTAAACAGAGGACGAGTCTTTATATCCTGATAACTGTCTGATCCCAAATACCTGCAGCAGCCTTCCAAATTACCACACAGAGGCTTATATTAATTATAAATGCTTGGCTGATGGCTCAGGCTTATTACTAACTAGGTCTTACACTTAAATTAGCCCATATCTATTAATCTATTTATTGCCACACTGTCTGTAGCTTACTAGTTCTCTTGCATTTTGCTTCTTAAGCAGTCAGCTTAAGTTTGTCTTGACTCTGTCCCTCTTCCTCTGAGTCCTTAGTTTGATTCTTCCACCTAACCTTATCCTGCCTTTCCATTGTTATTATTATAATTTTTATTTTTATTTATGCTTTATTATCAACCAATGAGAGCAATACGTATTCACTGTGTACAGAATCATCCCACAGCATTTCCCCCTTTCTGTCTAATCAAAAAGGAAGGTTTTAAGCCGGGCGGTGGTGGCGCACACCTTTAATCCCAGCACTTGGGAGGCAGAGGCAGGCGGATCTCTGTGAGTCTGAGGCCAGCCTGGACTACCAAGTGAGTTCCAGGAAAGGCGCAAAGCTACACAGTGAAACCCTGTCTCGAAAAAAAAAAAAACAAAAAAACAAAAAAAATAAATAAATAAAAAATAAAAAAAGGAAGGTTTTAACTTTAACATAGTAAAATTACATACAACAAAAATAGCTATCAAGCAAGAATTATAGTTACAATAACTAGTTTATTTATATTTGACAAAAATCAGAGAAAACATTCAATTATATATCTTATCTTGGTGAGTCTGAAGTTTCATATCTAATTGACCTTTATTATAACTAAGGAAAACTATAATTATAGCTATCTAGTTTCTTTTTTTTTTTTTTCATTTTACATACCAACCAGAGACCTCCCATTCATCTTCCCTCCTGCTCCTGCCCCACCTCCCCCTCACCCCTCATCCCCTTCTCCAACAGGATAAGTTCTCTCATGGGGGAGCAGCTAAGCCTGATACATTCAGTTGAGGCAGGACCAAGCCCCTCCCCACATTTTTCAGAGGTGAGCAAGGTGTCCGACCATAGGTACTGAGATCCAGAAAGTCAGTTCATGCACCAGGGACAGATCCTGATCACACTGCCAGGGGCCCCTCAGATCTAGCTACACTACTGTCTCCTGTATGCAGAGGGGCCAGTCTGGTCCCATGTGGGTTCCACAGTTGTCGGTCTAAAGTTCATGAGTTCCTTTGAGCTTGGTTCAGTTGTCTCTGTAGATTTCCCCATCATGATCTTGATGCCACCACCACCCCTTGCTCTTATAATCCTTCTTTCCTCTCTTCGACTGGACTCCCAGAGCTTGGCCTGGTGCTTGGTTGTAGATCTCTGCATCTGCTTCCATCAGTTACTGGATAAAGGCTCTATGATGACAGTTAGGGTATTCACCAATTTGATTATCAGGGTAGGCCATTTCAGCCACCCTCATCACTACTGCTAGTAGTCTAAGATGGGGTTGTCCTTGTGGATTCCTGGGAATTTCCCTAGCACCTGGTTTCTCCCTTACCCCGCAATGTCTCCCTCTATCAAGATTTCTCTTTCATTCTTCTTCCACTCTGTCCCTTCCCCAGCTTGACCATCCTGTTCCCTCATGTCCTCATTCCCCTTCCCCTACCCTCTATTGCCAACCTCCCAATCCCCAGTTTACTCATGGGGATCTCATCTATTTCCCCTTCCCAGGGCAAACCTGGGTCCTCCTTGTTTCCTAGCTTCCCTGGAGCTTTACATTGTAGTCTCATTATCCTTTGCTTTACATCTACTATCCACTTATGAGTGACTACAGCCCATATTTGTCTTTCTGAGTCTGGGTTACCTCATTCAGGATGATATTTTCTAGTTCCATCCTTTGCCTTCAAATTTCATGATGTCATTGTTTTTTACAGATGAGTAATAATCCATTGTGTATATGTAGCTCATTTTCTTTTCCCATTCTTCAGTTGAAAGGTATCTAGTTGTTTACACATTCTGGCTATTACAAATAATGCTGCTATGAACATAGTTGAACAAGTGTTTTTGAGGTATGCTTGAGCATCTTTTGGGTATATGTCCAAGAATGATATCATTGGGTCTTGAGGTAGATTGTTCTCAATTTTCTGAGAAGTCAACATACTGATTTCCAAAGTGGCTCTACCAGTTTGCACACCCACCAACAGTGGAGGAGTGTTCCCTTTGTTCTATATCCATCATAAGCTGTCATCAGTGTTTTTGATCTTAGCCATTCTGACAGGTGTGAGATGGTATCTCAGTGTCATTTTAATTTGCATTTCCCTGATAACTAAGGATGTTGAGCAATTCCTTAAATGTCTTTTGGTCATTTGGGATTCTTCTGTTGAGAATTCTCTGTTCAGATCTGTAGCTCATTTTTTAAAAATTGTTATTATTAAGAAATTTCTGTTAATTTTACATACCAACTACAGATTCCCCCTTCTTCCCTCTTCCTATCCCCCAGCCTTCCCCCTAACCCCCCCCCCCCCCCCAGTTCCTAACTCCTTCAAGTCAAGGTCTTCCATCGGGAGTCAGCAGAGCCTGGTACATTCAGTTGAGGGAGGTCCAAGCCCCTCCCCACTGCACCAAGGCTGCACAAGATGTATAGAGATAGCCAGCCAAACTAGTGGAAATCCATGAACTGTGAACAAATAGCCGTAGCTCATTTTTTAGATTGTTTGGTATTTTACTGTCTAGTTTCTTGAGTTCTTTATATATTTTGAATATCAGCCCTCTATCATATGTGCAGCTGGTGAAGATCTTTTCCCATTCTGTAGGCTGTCATTTTGTTTTATTGACCATGTCTTTGTCTTACAGACGCTTCTTAGTTTCAGGAGGTTTATTAATTGTTGCTCTCAGTGTCTGTGCTACTGTTGTTATATTTAGGAAGTTGTCTCCTGTGCCAATGCTTTCTAGGCTACTTCCCACTTTCTCTTCAGTCACTTTCAGTGTAGCTGGATTTATGTTGAGGTCTTTAATCCACTTGGATTTGAGTTTTGTGCATAGTGATAGATATGGATCTATTTGCAATCTTCTACATGTTGACATCCAGTTATGCCAACACCATTTGTTGAAGATGCCTTCCTTTTTCCATTGTACAGTTTTGGCTTATTTTTCAAAAATCAGGTGCTCATAGGTATGTGGACTAATGTCAGGATCTTCAATTCAATTCCATTAGCCCACATGTCAGTTTTTATGCCAATACCAAGAAGATATATTACTATAGATATTAGTAGAGCTTGAAGTCAGGGATGGTGACACCTCCAGAAGTTGCTTTATTGTAAAGGATTGTTTTAGATATCCTAGTTTTTCTGTTTTTCCATATGAAGTTGAGTATTGTTCTTTTGAGGTCTGAGAAGAATTGTGTTGGGAGTTTGATGGGGATTTCACTGAATTTATAGATTGCTTTTGGTAAGATTGCAATTTTGTTATGTTGGTTCTATCTATCCATGAGCATGGGAGATCTTTCCATTTTCTGATATCTTCTTCAATTTCTTTCTTCAAGAACTTAAAATTCTTGTCAACAGACCTTTTACTTGTTTGGTTACAGTTATCCCAAGGTATTTTACATTATTTTTGGCTATTGTAAAGGGTGATGTTTCTCTGATTTCTTTCTCAGCCCATTTATTATTGTGTATAGGAGGGCTACTGATTTTTTTTAGTTAATTTTGTATCCTGCAACATTACTGAAGTTGTTTATCAGTTGTAGGAGTTCCCTGGTAGAATTTTTGGGGTCATTTATGTAGACTATCATATCATCTGCAAATAGCAAAAGCTTGATTTCTTCCTTTTCCAATTTGTATCCCTTTGATCACCTTTTGTTGTCTTATTGCTCTAGCTAGAACTCTGAATACTATATTGAATAGATATGGGAAGAATGGGCAGCCTTGTCTTGTTCATGATTTTAGTGGAATTACTGTGAGTTTCTCTCCTTTTAATTTGATGTTGGCTGTCAGCTTGCTGTAAATTGCCTTTATTATGTTTAGGTATGATCCTTATATTCCTGATCTCTCCAGGACCTTCACCATGAAGGGGTGTTGGATTTTGGCAAAGGCTTTTTTAGCATTTAATGAGATGATCATGTGGGTTTTTTCTCCTTTCAATTTGTTTATATAATGGATTACATTGACAGACTTTCATATGTTGAACCATCCCTGCATCTCTGAGATGAAGCCTACTTGATCATGATGGATGCTTTTTTGATGTGTCTTGGATTCAATTTGCCAGTATTTTATTAAGTATTTTTGCACCAATGTTCATGAAGGAGATTGGTCTATAATTTTCTTTCTTTGTTGCATCTTTGTGTGGCCTGGGTATCAGGGTAACTGTACCCTCATAGAGTTTGGCAATGTTCCTTCTGTTTCTCTTGTTTGAAATAATTTGAGGAATGTTGGTATTAGCTCTTCTTTAAAATTCTGGTAGAAGTCTGCACTGAATCCATCTGACCCTGGGCTTTTTTTGATTGAGAGACTTTTTTTAATGACTGCTTCTATTTCCATAGGAATTATATAAGCCTATTTAAATTACTTATTTGGTCTTGATTTAATTTGTGTATATGGTGGCTATCCAGAAAATGGTCAATTTCTGTTTGGTTTTCCAATTTCTTGCAGTACAGGTTTTTGAAGTATGACCTGATGATTCTCTGGATTTCCTCATTGTCAGTTGTTATATCTCCCTTTTCCTTTCTGCCTTTGTTAATTTAGATATTCTCTCTCTGCCTTTTAGTTAGTTTGGATAAGAGTTTGTCTGTTTGATGATTTTTTTTCAAGGAACCAACTCTTTGTTTCATTGATTACTTGTACTGTTTTCTTTGTTTCTGTTTTGTTGATTTCAGCCTTCAATTTGATTATTTTCATGGCATCTACTCCTCCTGGGTGAGTTTGCTTCTTTTTCTTCTAGAGCTTTCAGGTGTGCTCTTAAGTTGCTAGTGTGAGATTTCTCCAGCTTCTTTATGTAGACATTTAGCATTATGAACTTTTCTCTTAGTACTGCTCTCATAGTATCCCATAAGTTTGGGTATGTTGTGCATTCATTTTAATTTAATTCTAGGAAGTCTTCAATTTCTTTCTTTAATTCTTCCTTGACCCAGTGGTGATTCAGATGAGCATTATTCTATTTCCATGAGTTTGTAGGTTTTCTGTAATTTATGTTATTGTTGAATTCTAACTTTAAGGCATGGTGGTCTGGTAAAATAACAGGATAAAATTTAAAAAATAACAGGAGGTTATTCCAATTTTTTTGTATCTGTTGAGATTTGCCTTGTGACTGAGTATGTGTTCAGTTTTAGAGACAGTTCCATGGGGTGCTGAGAAGCAAATATATTCACTTGTTTGGGTGGAATGTTCTGTAGATGTCTATTAAGTCCATTTGAGCCATAACATCTGTTAGTTCCCTTATTTTTCTGTTAAGTTTCTGTCTGACAAACCTGTCCATTGGTGAGAGTGGGGAGTTGAAGTTTCCCACTATTAGTGTTTGGGGTTTGATGTGCGATTTAAGCTTTAGTAATGTTTCTTTTACATATGTGGGTGCTCTTGTATTTGGGGCATAAAAGTTCAGAAATGAGACTTCATCTTGATGGATTTTTCCTGTGATGAATATGCAAGGTCCTTTTTTATCTCTTTTGATCAATTTTAGTGTGAAGTTTATTTTATTAGATATTAGCATAGCTTGCTTCTTATGTCCATTTGACTGGAAAGACTTTTCCCAGCCCTTCACTCTGAGATAATGTCTGTCTTTGAAGTTGAGGTGTATTTATTTCATGCAGCAGAAGGTTAGATTCTGTTTTCATATCCATTCTGTTAGCCTGTGTCTTTTTGTAGGCAAATTGGGTCCATTGATATTAAGAGACATTAATGACCAGTGATTGTTAATTACTGTTATTTTTGATGGTAGTGTTGTGTGTTTCCCTTCTTTGGGGTTTGTTAGTGTGGGATTATCTATTGTCTGTATTTTCATGGGTGCATTTAACTACCTTGGGTTGGATTTTTCCTTCTAGTTCTTTTTGTAGGGCTGGATTTATGGATAGGTATTGTTTAAATCTGGTTTTATCTTGTAATATTTTGTTTACTTTGTCTATGGTGATTGAAAGTTTTGCTGTGTATAATAGTAAGGGCTGGTATCCTTGCCTATTAGTGTCTGTATAACATCTGTCCAGGACCTGTTCACTTTCAGAGTCTCCATTGAGAAGTCAGGTGTTATTCTTATGGGTCTGCCTTTATATGTTACTTGGCCTTTTTCCTTTGCAGTTCTTAATATTTTTTTCTTTATTCTGTATGTGGTTTGATAATTATGTGGTGAGGAGACTTCTTTTTTGGGTCTAATCTGTTTGGTGTTCTGTAATCTTCTTGTATCTTCTAAGGTATTTCCTTCTTTAGGTTAGGAAAGTTTTCTTCTATGATTTAATTGAATATTTTCTGTGCCTTTGAGTTAGTATTCTTCCCCTTATTCTATCCCTATTATTCTTAGGTTTGGCTTTTTCATGGTGTCTCAGATTTCCTGGACGTTTTGTGTTATGACTTTTTGACTTTAGTGTTTTCTTTAACTGACAAGTCTATTTCCTCTATTGTATACTCCACATCAGAGATTCTCTCTTCCATCTCTTGTATTCTGTTGGTTATCCTTGCATCTGTAGTTCCTGTTCATTTACTCAGGTTTTCTTTTTCCAGCATTCCTTCAGTTTGTGTCTTCTTATTTGTTTCTATTTCAATTTTCAAGTCTTGAACAGTTTAATTGCTTTTTCTTGGTTTTCTTGGGTTTCTTTAAGGGGTTTATTGATTTCTTCCAATTTTTTGTTTGTCTTTTCCTCGATTTCTTTAAGGGAATTTTTCATTTCCTATGTTTAAAGGCCTCTATCATCTTGTCAAACTCATTTTCAACATCATTTTCTTCTGCTTCTTCTACATTGGGATATTCAGGTCTTGCCAACGTAGAGTCACTAGGTTCTGGTGGTGTCATATTGCCCTTTATGTTGTTGAATGTATTCTTGTCCTGGTATCTCTCCATCTCTTCTTGCAATTGGTGCAAATGGTATCTGTGTTTCAGGGAGCCACTCTTGGTCCAATTGTAGCTCTTGGTCCAATAGGAGCTCACAGAGTCTGTGTCTCAGAGAGCAGCTGCAATCTCAGAGGATGAATAAGTTTGCAGGGTGGATTGGGGCTTGTAGGTTACAGGGTCTCTTGGTCCAATCAGAACTGGTGGAGTCTGTGTCTCAGGGAGCAGCTGTGGTCTCAGAGGATGGGTGGGTTCGGGGAGTGTGAATTGGGGCTTATAGGTTGCAGGGTCCCATGGGGGATGGTGGTAGTCAGGCCTATCTGCAGGACTCCAACCTGCTGGCCTGCAAATGGGAATCTTGTTTCAGTTTGAGCTGTAAGAGTCTATGTCTCAGGTGGTAGCTGAAGTCTTGGAGGATGGGTGGGTTTAGGGGGTGGATTGGGGCTTTTAGGTTGCAGGGTCCAGTGGGGGGCGTGGTCAGGCCTGCCTGCAGGAATCCTGTCTGCTGGCCTGCAACTGGAGCTGCAATGGGTGGGGTATGGAGGCACTAGTTATGACCCTGGGCCTAAAGCCTAGAGGCTGGGGTGATCCACTAGGAGAACAAAGACTAACTTCTTGGTCCAATTGGAGCTGGTGGAGTCTGTCTCAGGGAGCAGCTGTGGTCTCAGAGGATGGGTGGACTTTGGGAGGGGTGAATTGGGGCTTGTAGGTTACAGGGTCCCATCTGGGATGGTTGTAGTTGAGCCTGCCTGCAGGAGTCCTCCCTGCTGGCCTACAACTGGCTGTACCCCTGGGCCTAAAGCCTAGAGGCCAGGCACCAGTAGTATTTTTATCTGTAACTATTCATCACTTAGGGGTGATTGTTTATAATGCTGTCCATCCATATGCACATGATTTTGTAAATGTAATACATATTTGAATAAATTATAGCATGAGAAATGGGTAAAAATATTTAAACTAAATAATGATGAAGAAATATCACTTTTCACTATTTTTGTGTTAATGTTCTTATGAATTTGTAAGGTACCTTTGAGGTACTGAGTCTCTATCACCTGGGCTTTAACTTTAGGCAGAGCTAGATACTTTCCAAGAGTAGGTGTAGATTTGCTGCCCAAAGTGAGTGTGAAATTATCCCCACTGCTTTTACAACATCAAGTGACCAGTAAAAGGGAAACTTTTTACTCATGAAAAACATGACGTTCCTTTTGCAACCAAGAGGTCAAAAAGTTGTTAGGGAAAGGAAAATACTATGAAAATTAATGGTAGACAGAAATGTAACTTCTTCAGTGTCTTGAGTCTGTCTGTACTTCATGGTGACTATCCTTTCTTCCAAACAAATGAACTAAAATTAAGAATAAAAGCAAACACAGATGGACTGCTGTACCACATGCAGAATACATCATACAACACATGAAGCTCTTAGATTGAAATAACTTTAGAAATTTTTCTTGAGAAAATGGTATATTAATGACTTTTTGCTTCATTTTCCTAGATGCAAGATCACTGAAATGCCTATAAAGTATTTGCTCTACATTATGCAGAAATGTCAAATATCAAATATCACAGTCATATGTGCTGTAGTTTGTCTTTATTAAATTTTATTTCTGGATCACTATGTAGTTGGAACCTCTCTTAAAGAAATGCTACAATAACAATTTATGCTCTAACTACAACTGGGAAATCATAATTCTCAAAATAAATGGTTACATGGCTGGCACTGCAGTTAGTGATTTTCAAAAACCTATCAGATATCCTAACTCCCCCAAATAACAAAAGAGCAACAACAACAACAATAACTGATTATGGAATAAAAATCCAAATTAATCTCCTTTATGTATAAATGCTTTCATCCCCTGTAGTCTGCTGTGGCTGGGTTTTTAAGCAGCTCTGTGACTGCCACTGTTGTAAAGTGGATGTACAACTCAAAGCAGACTTTCTCTGCTGATTCTGCTTGCTTCTGCTCTGCTGTGTGTGGAATGGCTAGGATAAACACCACGAAAGCACAGCAGTATTTTACAAGACAGAGTATTAATCAACCACCAGGGAACTCACCCTATATTAGACCCCCTGAGGATTCCGAAAGCATTTTCAGTAGTGCAATCCTAATGCCTCTGGCAGTCACAGAGTTTGGGTATGTTAAACTTGACTGCAAATTTTATTGAGTGGGAGGCAGGATGCTTTGAAATGAATGTGGTGGTGTGTAGCTATTAGGAAGGTGTGGGTTCTCTGGGTTTTCTTACATTTATTTCATCTGACAGAATCCTAGTTATGTCAAGGGTTTTAAGGAGTGGATAAGAAGGACTGCCTTTTTCTGACAGTTGAATAAATGCAAATTTGCAAACAAAACTGGAAGTGAAGAACAGCCAAATAATGCCACAATTGTCAGATTATTTTGTTTTAAATTGGTTTTGAAGTCAATGTAATATTAGGTGACCATAGCAATAACTGTACTCTTTTTTTCCCTTTCGTTGTCCTTTAATTCCTTAAATAACTCACCTTATTTTATCATTTAAACATCCACTCCTACAAACGGTCCTTCAACTTGAGGTAAGTCTTTGTCAAAATACATTAATTAAAAGCTGTCTGCCTAAATAGAATGATAATTTCACAACTTGAATACTTGCATTAAATTTAAAGAATTAATGATAATTAAGATCATATAATGATTTACTAAGTAAACCAACAGAATATTCTCTACTAACTCACTCCTATGCATAGCCTTTGTTTCTTCATTTTAATCTATTTTAGGCTATTGAAATAGTGAGCAAGAAGGAAAAGTATGAGTGGAAAAATTGAACAAGAAAAAAGCTTCTCATTTATAGCAAAAGCAATTACAAATGAATGAAAATGCACAAGAGTTAAATTATCTACAGATTTGGGTCTTTCCAGTCCATGCTTTTAAAAGGTTTCAATATCAAGATGTTGAAAACTTACGTTATACTCATTGTGAATATATAACAAAAAGAATAGACATAATAATTTTTAGGAACTACATTTCAATATACAAGAAAATTAGGAACTACATTTCAATATACAAGAAAATAGTAAATTAAATCAATGAAATATCATATACATATTTAAACATACAGAAGTCTAGTTTAAAGTAGCTTTTGATTTAAATAAAAATAATAGTCAGCAATTTTTGGGCAGAGAAATATGAAGTTATTTGGTTATGTGTATATTATCTATTATGCTGAATTCAGCTCCGTAACTATAGCTAGCTCATTAACATTTTACAGACATATTCTAAAATCACAAAACTTATGTGCGGATTTTGCCTATTGAATTCATGAGTTATTGTGGATTGAACTGGTATAATTGGCTCTGAAGAAAAGAAATGAAATTACTGAAGACATTGTGTCAAATTATCTGTTTAATTCTTATTAATTTGATTTAATTTTGCTATATGAAATTTTATGCTAAGTTAACTAATTAAACCTGTTTCTTGAATTGTCTGTCCAATTTTTATTCAAAGCCATGGCCTCATTACTTCAGTAAATATTGATGCCTATGTACATTCATTTAACTTCTAATGTTGTTCATATTGCTACACGACACTCCTTTTTTAATGTTCTAAATTAACATCTTTGTGTTCCTTGGGGTTCATCCTACAGGAATGAGCTTCTCCCTTTCTCAGAAGAAACATATGGACATACTGACATAGTGGTTGTTACACTTACTATTTTGAGGAAAGTTTCGTTGGGACTTACGTCATACATACTTGAAGAAGTATAACATGGTGTGGTCATTTTTGAAAATCATATCAGTGCATTTGATATTTTTTCCATATCAATAAATATATTGTTTTGCCTATAAAGGCATTTTTGATGTAACATGTGGTCAGTCATTCTAAATTTTGTGATACTAGAAAAAAAACTAGTGCTGTTGCAGTTTTCTTCAAGAAATCTTCAAGGTTTGTGTGTTTTAAGGTTAGCTCTGACTATACAGAAGGGTGTTTTTAAAATTCTGCGCTGTTTTCATTCATTAGAAAGACCACTATCCACATTTATTTTTCCCTTATGAATCTCCTCTTATATTGCAATTACATTAACTATGACACTCACTGTTATCTTTTCTGTGTTCTCTTTTCCTTCCTTTATCCCTCCTCTCTCTTCCTCCTTCCTTCCACCCTCTCTTTTTTGATTATTTCATCTTTCTTTCTTAAATGCATAATAATTTACCCTAGATATCTGGAAATCCATTTAACTTCATCTTCAATATCACAAAGTACAATGTGTAGGTTTTGTCTTCAGTCACAGAACTACCAGAATTCTAAGTGGGTAGTTTATTACAAAGATGTGTCATTTTAAGCAAGTTTATTCAAATTCACATTCAACAGCTTCTAAAATATTCTTATTTAAAACTGCAAGAAGAGAATAAACTCATGGACTTTTGTTGTGAGTTAGATTGAGTTACGAATTTATCACATTTGTAGAACAGTTCTTTGGCCATTATAGCCAGAAATGAATCATATCCATCTTACCAAGGAGTTGAGTTTGGGTTCCACTAAAGTTTAGTTGTTGATTTTTCTATATCTAAACTAAAGTGATTTTTTGCTTGATTTCTTTGATCTTTACCTTTTTGTAACTAAATCTGGTTCTCTCATTTGCTCTCTTGCTTGCTCTCTCTCCATACATAATATAATATTATATATGTATTATATATATATATCCTAAAAATGTGAAGAAATTCAATAGTATATGCTATTATTAGAATGTTTTATTATGTTCTTCCTGAATTATTTATCAATTTGTTCTTTTTTCTTTGTGTTTTGCTATTCTGTATGTACCTGGTAATCTTTGTTTTTTGTACACACACACACATACACACACACACACACACACACACACACACACACACACACACACACACACAAACACTTGCACAAAAAATAAGTCTTTCTTTATTATAAAATGTAGATACAGGACTGGCAAGTTGGCTCAGTGAGTAAAGGACTTGCTGTGAGAGCTTTTCCATTCACTTTTACCGATGATAACCATGGAATTGTGGAAGGAGAAAACTGACTCCATTAAGTTGTTCTGTGATCTCCAGAAATTTGCTGTGGTGTAGGAGCCCATGCACACATTCACACACACACACACACACACACACACACACACACACACACACACACACACACACACAGTAATAACTTTTAAAAATATGTAAATACATATAGTTTTATTTTTCATTTCTGTGATTCTGCATCCAGAACAGACTTTTTTTCCCTAATATGTATGGTCAATAATTAACATCATGGATGTGAGCCAGAAACCTCTCTGCAAAATGCCTAGGCATCTGAACTTCGCACAGTCACCAACACACACACACAAAGAAAACTTTACTCGTTGACAGCAGTACTTCAGTGAATACCATTACTAAGGAAAACAGTCCTCAAACTTCACTTTTTTGTGTTCTCCATAGAAGCTATGAGTCTTTTTCCTGGGCCCTAAATTATGCTTTCAGCATTTCCTATACCTTACCTATCATTAACTTGAAAAGTGGCTTGTAGTTTTAAATCTAAGTACAAAATATCCAGTGTGCAGTTTACATGTGTATGATTAGTGGATCGGAGGAGGGCAGTGCAGGCTGCCTCAGATGTCTTAATTAAAGTTCATTAATGGAATTAGCTAGGCGTGTTGTGTTTTGTACAGTTATTGACATGAGCTTAGAACTTTGCTGCAGCCATTTGACTGTTTGTTCATCCTCTGAAGTCCAAATCCAGAATTCTCTGACCAACATGTTTTCTCATGTTCTATGACACTTTTTCTTTCTTAAGGAGTTCCATTATTTGGGGATAAGCAATTTCAGCAAAGTAAATAAAGTTATTCAAGTAAATTTACTTAAAACAGAGAATATTAATATATAGAGAGAATACATGATAACATTTGGTAAATTAACTCTTTCTTTACTAAATTTGCTTGTGATACAGCAATTATTAGTCCCTAATATTATTCTCCTTAGGCATAAAAAATATCTCAAATATTTAGTTGAAAATATGAATTAAGTGCATATTTCATTGTGGTTGCTTGCAATACACTATCCTAAAGGATTAAACTGTTGACATAAATATAATGATAAATCAAAAAGCAGATAAAATTACAGATATATATTCAATGTCTGCAAAGAAAAAAAATACTCCTCTGTTAGTCCAGGAATAAAACTGCCAATCTATAAAACATGTTTAAAATATCTGCACTGTTGATGGCAACAGTTGATTATGACCAAAGACTAAGACTTAAAATAACTTTATAAGTTTGAAATTGTACTAATGGATTGAAAATTATGTCTGGCAATTATAACCTATATACACATAAAAATTATGGAATACAAAAGACAGTTTATTTTTTAGAAAACTTCAGTTTGGCTGTGTTCATTTTTTCAGAAGATAGGGAAGAAATGAAACAAAAGTCTTATTAACTAGGATGAGAGAATGATTGATTGATTGCTTAATATTTAAACTGTTCTTCCATGTACATTAAATTAGTTCCACTGCTGATGATAGGGTAGCTGCCATGCATAACACTTAAACAGCATAAATAATGAATTATTACATTAGAAAGAACTGCAGTATCATCATTGTTATTTGCTATTCATACAAATTATGGTAATGATTACCATGGCACATTTTAAGAAATTTAAGTTGAAGTCCCTTAAAATTAGACAATAAAATAAATAAATAAATTTAGAATATGAAGTTATATACTGGAATATATAATTTAAAAAAGAAGTATTATATAATATATTATTTTTAGGAGATTGTCTTAAATTCATAACTCTACTATGTATTTTATGTATTATTGATCTATTTTTATTTATTTGATATCAGCCATTTTGTGAAGATTCATGAATTATGAAATAGACATTTTTATCTTTATCAATTTGTAAGATAAAAGGTTACACAAATTATTAAACATTTTCTCACTGGCCCAGTTTTGGCTCACTTGTGGCAAACTAGATCTAGCCCTGCTCCCTGGACTAGTTTCATAGATCTCATTAATAAAGGCACTGAGACAGCTGGAGAGTCACTTTAACTAAAAATATATAAAACTGGCCAAGATATTCACAGAAGACTAGGGCAACTTAATCCAATTATTTTATTAAGAAAAATTTTATTCATTTTACATACCAATCAAAGATCCCCCTCTTCCCTCCTCCTGCCCTTCCATCCTCCCCCTCCCAACCCACACCCTACTCTCTCCTACAAGAAGTTAAGGCCTCCCATGGGGAGGTACATTTAGTAGAGGCAGGTCCAAGCCCCTCCCCCTGCCTCAAGGCTGTGTGAGGTATCCTGTCATAGGTAGTGGGCTTCAAAAAGCCTGCTCATGCACCAAGGATGGATTCTGACCCTACTTCCAGGGGCCTCCTTAAGCAGATCAAGCTACACAATGGTCTCGCTATGCAGAGGGCCTAGTCCAGTCCCATGCAGGCTCCATAGCTGTTGATCTAAATTTCATGAGTTCCCACTAGTTTGGTTTGGTTGTCTCTATAGGATTCCCCATCATGATCTTGATGCCCCTTGCTCATAGAATCCCTCTTCTCTATCTTCGACTGGACTCCTGGAGCTCAGTCTGTTGCTTGGCTGTGAATCTCTGCATCTGCTTCCATCAGTTACTGGAGAAAGGCTCTATGATGACAGGGTATTCACTGATCTGCTGACTGGAGTAAACCTGTTCAAGTACCCTCTCCACTATTGCTAGTAGTCTAAGCTGGGGTTATCTTTGTGGATTCATGGGAACTCCCTTAGAAACCCAGTTTCTCCCTATACCCGTGATGTCTCCCTCTATTATGATATCTCTTTCGTTGCTCTCCCACTCCATCCCTGTTCCAGCTCAACCATCCCATTCCCTTATGTTCTTATCCCCCATCCCCTACTCTCCATGGCCTCCTCTCATCCCCAGTTTACTCAAGAGATCTCATTTATTTCCCCTTCCCAGGGCAACCCATGCATCCATCTTTGGGTCCTCCTTGCTAGCTAGCTTCTCCGCAGCTGTGGGCTGTAGTCTGATTACCCTTTGCTTTATATCCAGTATCCGCTTATGAGTGAGTACATACTATGTTTGTCCTTCTGAGTCTGGGTTACCTCACTCAGGATGATATTTTCTAGTTCCATCCTTTTGCCTGCAAATTTCATGATATCATTTTTTTTCACTGCTGAGTAGTACTCCATTGTGTAAATGTACCACATTTTCTTAATCCATTCTTTGGTTGAGGGGCATCTAGGTTGTTTCCAGGTTCTAGCTATTATGAATAATGCTGCTATGAACATAGTTCAGCATGTGTCCTTATGGTGTGATTGAGCATTCCTTGGGTATATGCCCGAGAGTGGTATGGCTGGGTCTTGAGGAAGATTAATCCAATTTTTATTTAATGTTATTTGCACCACAATCTGCTAGATATTGTGGTATACAAAGGAATGCAATTGTTACCTTTATCTTTCAAGTCTTTATATTTGTAGATGGAGAAAAGTGATGTAAGACATTAAAAAAGGTAGTGTAAAAAAATAAAATTTGGGCCTAAGCCAGCAAGGGACACAGATGCTCCCCACCCCCACAGACCTCCTGGTCTGGGCAGGACACAATAAAGCAAGAGCCTGTCTCACACTAGGCAATCAGGCATCATCACACCAAGCGCCACCTGTGGTTTGGCCCTGGTATGCGAGAGAAGAAAAGCAATAGCTCTGTGCCATGCCTTGCTGCTGGGGCATGCAGGGCTCAAACAAGTGCCACCTGTGACTCAACCAGGATTCCTGGCACCAGGCCATCTAGCACTATTATTGTGAGCAAGGTGGGGAAATGGAAGCGAGAAAGTGGCAGAGTGGTTTCGTGGGCTGGGAAGAGAAGCATAAAGAAGAGGTGAGGGTGATGAGGAACAGGCCTACATGAATGGTCTGCTAGCCACCTGAGTCCAAAATGATGTCTGGACCTGGGCTATTGCCAGGGCTGGGTATTGGTCTGATGCCCTGCATCAGCCAAAAGGGTCTGTGTTGATGTCTGGAGCTTCTGTTGCTACTGAGGGCCATGCAGAGGCCTGGAGTCTGGGCTGCCACCTGGGGCCATGTTGGTATCCAAAAGCCATAGAAGCCATGTCAGTCTGAGTAGACTGCACTGCCACCGGGGGTCGTGGTGACATCTGGGCCCAGGATGTTGCTGAGGACTATATCTAGGTCCGGGGTCCTACCACAGCCAGGGTCTGTGTTGATGTCCCTGGCCCATGTTGCCACCAAAGATCACACAGATGCTCAAGGTCTAAGACACAACCTGTGGCCATTAGGGTGTCCAAGGGTCATGCAGCTACCAGGGCCATGCTGATCTGAGTGGGCTTGTGGGGCCATGGAGACATCTGGGCCTGAGCTTCTGCTGAGAGCCTTGTCTGGGTCTCTGGTCCTGCTGCAGCTGGAATCTATAATGATGTCCATAGTTCATGGTAGCACAGAGCACCATTGGAACCGTGCTATGCTGAACCAGCCTCACCCTTCACTGACCCTGGAATAGCTGGTCCTGCCCCTTGCTGGATACTGCAACAGGAGATCTGGATCCTCCCTTCAGGGGATAACCGGCGTCCTGTACTTGGGAAAGATGGCCCCATCCCTTACCACTGGTGTGCACCTCACCTAGGTAGCACACTAGAACTGATTATAGGGGTTATAGGGGGTGGGGGTAGGATAGGACCCTGCCTGGGCAGCACACTAGAACTGATCCTGTTACCAGGGGAGCAGAGGAGCCAGCCCTGAAGGGATGAGAGCAGGAGAGCTGACCCCACACACACCCCAAACCCCCACATATCCCTTACAGCAAAGAGGAGAGAGGACCCCGTCCGTACCTTGCCTAGGCAAAATAGTAGAATAGGCCCTGGTGATGAGTGTGGGTAATCTGGACATAAGGCCGTGAGAGGAGAACTAGCCTTGCTCCTTGCTGCGGACTGTATTAGGTGAGCTAGCCAAGGTAGTGCTGGAAAGCTTGCCCAGGTAGTGAAGATGAGGGAAAGCTGGTGGTCTGACCAACCGAGCTACCACTCAGGCCTGGAACCAGGGCTATGAGTTAGCCCACCCCAACATCCACATCATCTATGAACTGCTGGAGCATGTGAACTTACAGATCCAAACCAGCAGGATCCCCATTAATACAGGGCAATAACAGCATATCCAAGAGGAGCCTCAGTGAGAGACCATTTTTGGCGGTGTAGCAGAAGCCAGAGGCCTCCAGTCAGACTAATGACTCCTGGAAATTAACACTTGTAAGTAAAGATGAATGGACTAAAGGGAAACTTGTGTGACTCAATGGGCCACACCCAGCTTCCACGATGAGTTTCTTCATTTCTTCTTCTTCTTCTTCTTCTTCTTCTTCTTCTTCTTCTTCTTCTTCTTCTTCTTCTTCTTCTTCTTCTTCTTCTGCTGCTGCTGCTGCTGCTGCTGCTGCTGCTGCTGCTTTGCTCTTCCTCCTCCTCCTTCTTTTTTGTTTGTTACATTTGGTCTTTGGATTTTTTCTTAAATTTTATTTCGTTTTGGGGGAATATTGTAAGGGCAGAAGGAGGTTGTGAGGGGATGGGACAATAAGTGGGATTGGGATACATGATGTGAAATTCACAAAGAATCAATAAAAGGCAAAAGAATTTTAAAAATAAAATAAAATATGTATCATAAACAGTTATAAAGATGTCATCTAGTTTGCCTAAGAAAAACTATTTCATCTATAATTGTAAAGGATCTCAACAGAATTTGTAGAGATGTTTTTTGACGGATTTAAAAGAGATGTGTGTGAAGAGATATCATCTCAGAATATGATTATCAAAGCCCTGATGTGATCTTACCAGGTACAGAAGACATACTGAAGGCGTGTTAACTAAAATGGAAAATATAAGGTATGTTTAAGGAATGCCAGTGTTTCTACTTGAGGGGAAAAAAATGTCAGTGCAAATGCCTAATGATATTCTGCCATACTCATAGATTGGTGCCTAGCCCAACTGTCATCAGAGAGGCTTCATGGAGCAACTGATGCAAACAGATACAGACCCACAGCCAAACATTAGGTGGAGCTCAGGGAATCCTGACTAAGAGGGGAGAATGGATTGTAGGAGCCAGAAGGGTCAAGGACACTATGAAAAAAAAAAAAGAAAAGGAAAAAAAGAAAAACCAGAATCAACTAACCCAGGCTCATAGAGATTCACAGAAACTGAACCAACAACCAGCAAGCCTGTATGGGACTGCCCTAAGTCCTCAGCATGTATGTGACATGTGTGGAACCCCTAACAGTGGGAGCAGAGGCTGTCTCTGACTCTTTTACAGGCATTTGGGACCCTACTACTCATCATACTGGGTTGCCTTGCCTAGCCTTAATTCAATGGGAGGAACTTAGTCTTACTGCAACTTGATATGCCATGTTTTGTTGATATCCATGGGAGACCTACCATTTCCTGAACAAAAGCAGAGGAGGAGTGGATTTGGGGGGTAGGAGAAGAGGGCATGGGGTAGGGGAGGGACTGGGAGGAGAGGAGGGAAGGGAAACTCTGACTGGGGTGGAAAATAAATGAATTAATAATATTTAATCAATTTTCAAAACTTGAAATTACTATGGATTTTTGATTCTATAAATGATATAGATACTTTAAATATAAATCATTGATTAATTTAGCAAAGAAACAACAAAAGCAGGCGCAAACACTGCAGTATACATCATCTGACCGGGCCACATTTTTCCCTTTGATTCTTCATCATATTCACCCCTAGAGAAGCAAAGGCAGGTCTAGATGAATTAGGTGCATATGCTTCTTTTGAAACGCTGTGACAACACTCCTCTAATTTAATTTAACTTACAATTGTGATAATAACCCTAAATACAAGGTATACATTAGTAAAGTAATATAAGTACCTAATGTTCAAGTCAAACTTCCATGCTGGAAATTAATGTGACACAGATATATTTCTATTTATTCACAAATTCTAAAATAGCCAATAAGGTATAGAAATGGAATGATGAAAAGTATTACACATAATATACAAACTTCCAGCAGTATCTGATAGATAAATTGAATGAAAGGCAGAATTTATCCACTGCTTCTTTTTCTCTACAACACCATCACTACTACCTTAGAGAGGACAGTAACAGATAGTTAATATAAGAGACTTCCAACTTACTGTTAGAATTGTGTAGGTATTATTTATGTGTGCTGTATGACAGTGATTGACTTTGTGTGTCTTCCTCTATCCTTTGTGTGTCTATTGCTATCCCACTCCTTTTTTGGAAATATCTCTCACTAAAATGGAGGTCCATGATTGGACAGACTGATTAGTGAGCCTCTGGGATCTACCTGTCTTCACACCTTCCTACCCCTTCCCAAGGTGGAGCTTTCAGATGCACACCACCATACTTACTTTTCAAGTGGATGCTGGGGATCTGAATTCAAGTCCTCACGCTCGTACAACAAGTACTTCATCTATTGAGCCCTTGCTCCAACATCTCTCCTATTTTTATTCATATCATCAGTAGAATTGTGAAGAAAGTAAGCATGGGGTACTACAGGGATAACCAAAGTGTTCAAACCCTGAGCTATACTGCTTATGGTACCAAATATTTGGACAAAGATAAGTTTTGGTAATCCCCTGTACCTGACATTTGCATGTTAGTATATTAAAGACATTCTTAAGTGCCATGGGTAAAGAGCAGAAGTTTGACCTGCTGTAGCTAAACATGCTCTTTGCCCATTAATCACTTCCTGAAGACTATTAGAGTTTTAAATTGGCCTTCACTTGAATCACTAACTCTGAAATATCTGCGACAGAAAGGTTGAGATCAAACTTTAATGAGGTTCAAATGTAAGCTATTATAAATATTTCTTGTGAAAGTAACTGTTTACATGAGGAAAGGAAATTTCATTGAAGATTTTATATTCATTTGTAAAATTAATGAACATATTTTGCCAATAGCAAAGAGAAAAATATCTTTGATGCTGTTTTTCCATTGTGGCTCTTTTCTTGCTCTCAACCATAAGTAGTTAATATTTAATATTAAGGTTGGAATAATTTGAAATTTCTCAACTCATTTTCACAATTTATAAATTTGCATCATAAAATTGTACTCATAATTTTATTTTAAACAACATTTAGTCTTTTTATGATGATCAGGTAGTAAAGAGATTTAGAAAAATAATGCAAATAGCATAATTTGGTCCAATTAATATACATACCATCCACATAGATCCTAGGGCAAAGACTTTTGAAGGTCTTACCTGTTACTGTTTGCAATGTTGCAACAAAATGTCTTGAAAGAAGAAGGGATGAATTTAGATGAGAACTAGAGAAGAACCAGTCTAAAGTGGAAGCGCATGTCAACAGGAAGCGGAGACTGCTGGTCACACTACTGTATAGTCAAGAAGCAAGCACAAACAGAAAGTGGGGACAATGTGTAAAACTTTAAAGGCCACCATAGTGATCCACTTCCTCTTTAAGGCTTCACCTCCTAAAGCTTCCACTAGCTGTATAGACAGTGCCAATAGCTGGTGACCAACCATGCAAACCCATAGGCATATAGGGGGCATTTCACATTCAAACACAGCAATGATATGTCTGCCTCAACCCCTTAGACTGTAAATCATGTATATTAACTTCAAATATACAAAGTGTACACATATCTTTGTAGGTTACTGTTCATGGACAGCCACCTCACTGCAGTACTTTATGGCAGATGAGTCAACATTTTCTAAGAAGTATCTTTCAATGCCTGTCACTGTAAAAAAGTCAAGAAGTTGTTCTTAATTACAGAGTTTTGTGTGTATTTTCAGATAATTAATGTTCAGAACATCATTATTTAACTAATTATTCTGAAAATAGCAGATTTCAACATATAGCATAATGCAGTGCTTTCTTGGAGTCACAGAAGACCAAAAAATCAGTTGAATAAACTGAGTTTATTGAACAGTTTTGAGAATAATCATTTTGAAAAGAACAAAATTGGGACACAGAGCAAAAAGACATTTTCATGCAGGACACTTTTGATCCATTAGCATTCTAGTTCTCGATCCTACTATTCTTAGACACCATGACCTTTTTATTTTTTATTCATCACATACATTGTATTGAATATAATATATTATGACTTAATTCAAATTCATTAAACTACACAATTAGCTGTATAATTTAATGCATTTTTCTTCTCACCATTTATTTCCAAAAGATTCTCAGAGTTTTACAAATTAAAAGTAAAGTAAATGTCCTTGAAGAAAGTTCAGTAACTCAGCCTTAGTAAATATTATAAAAACAATAATTTCTTCATCAGTATGAGGAGCCAGCTGCAACAAGCCTGAAGAATATGAATTATATCTTGTCTGGGAGAAATGGAAAAGGTTAAAATTCATCATTTTAACTGATAGGCTCTCTACAGAAAAATAAGCAAGGCAAAGAATACCAAATGCTGTTTTAATTTTTAAGGTCTCCTAACTACATTTTCTAGGAGAAAGTGGCTTAATTAGTTGTATTGTAAACAAGATTACCTTGTGATAATCATCTATTTTATGTTTAATTGGCCTTAATAAAATATATTTCTGTGTTTAAAACATACTGCTGAAGCAGTTTGGTATTTTTACTTTTTTAAACACAGTGTAACCTGTGAATAGTAATTTTAACTCCTTCATAACAAGTATATTATATTTAATACCTCGATTAGGCCTGAGTCTGCCTTTCTTGGGTTTTGCAAAATAGAATTCATTTCAATATCAAGATACAAAATCAATCAGATTAAAAAATGAACTGTATTATTTATCCCTTTTATTTTTCTTCATGGACAAGTTAAAAGAGTAGGAAAAGTGGCAGGCTATCAACACCAACTGATTTCATTGGGAAAATAATAGCCATAAAGTTGGTTGCTGAAATAAATCATTTTCCTTATTTTCTAGCCTTTACCTAAGTAATCAGTGTTACTTTCATGTTACTCTCTGAAATCATTCACCTTTTCTTGGAAGGAAAGTTTCTCAGACAAAGCTTAATACCCAGATATAGATTATTTACAAATATCAGGAGTCAGAGTCTAGTTACATTGCATAGACATGCAAGAAAGTTTAATTTTTTTACTTCCTTTTTATCTGCTACAATCTGTATTGGTATTGACTCTCTCCAGGAAAAAAAACACAACAGAGTGGATACTTATTAAAAGAGCTCCATTAGATTGGCTTCCAAAACTACAATATGGGTTGTCAAACAAAGGCTGTCTTATATTGGAGAGGTCAAGAGTCCAGTAGTTTCTCAGTCTAAGTGTCTTGATGTCTCATTAGTCTCATTCTGTAACTGAAGACAAAAAGGATTCCCTGAGAGGAGTTTGTCTTCAACCCCATTGGAACCCTAAGCTGAGTACTAATATCATTAAGAGAATTCAGCAGGAGCAGTAACAGGGTAGATGAACTTGTCAGTGAGATTGAAGGCAAACTGGCAAAAAGCAAATATGTGTCTTCTCTTGTATTTGGGCTCCCTCTAAAAACAGTTGTCCATCCAGGTTTAGGATAGGTCTTCCTACTTCCAGTAATTTGACCATGAAAATCACAGAGTACTAAGCAACTTGAATATAGTTAATTCCATATCTGGTCAGGATGGCAAACAAAAGTAAGCAATCAAATGTCCACCCACTCCTTGTCAACTTGACCCAGTTCTTAGGATTACTCAATTTCTAAATATAAACAATAACCATAACAGGCAAAGATGCCCTTAGGGAAATCCACAGAGTGTTGTTATATGAGCTTAGAAGAAGATCACAATATTCCTAAAATAAGTTATGGAAGGGAGCAAGAATATGTACGTTTAAGGGACATTATTGAAAATCAATGTTTGAAAAATAAAAGGAACTTTTATATATGGTGTCAAGTGAACCTTGGGGAAAAATTAGACAAATCAGAAAGGGAGATGAGTGATAAAAAAAAAAAAAAATTCGTTCCACATGGAGACGTATATGAAACCAATGTGGGTGTGGACTTCTTTTGTGATGCAAGTTATGAACTAGATATTTCCAGTCATTTATTCTGTATATTAGTGAGAGAAAACCATAGAGAAGGGGCTTATCTCATCAATTCTAATACCAGATGAAAAAGTACATAGATTCCAATGGTTTGGGTAGGAAGTACTGTGTTAAAAGGTGGAACTGGACAGACAGTGATTGAATTCACAGATGAATATTGAGGAAAGGAATCGACCCCTTGTCCATATTTATAAGGCTTGGTGTATAAATATATTTCCAACACTTATCTCTACTTTAACTTCTTTTCCAAAACATTTTTCAAATTTTGCTTATATATTTTATTCATTTTTTTATCCCTTATATGATATGTTATCATTTATGACAAAGAAAATTTCTTATTAAAATTATACCTCAAAAATCTAATGTTCTAACAATATTCTTTTAATATTAATCATGTCATTCAAATATGATCTTGATTTTACAATTTCATTGTTAGTGATAGAGCCATCTTAAAATATTGGCTGCCCTCTTTGAATTTTCTCATCTTTAAGCTTGGATAATTATACTTGAAATTGTTGTTTGGAAGACTAACTGTTTAAAGTTAGTAGAACAATAAGCATAAACTTTAATGTTAGAGATATAGCTTAGTGGTACAGCCCTTTTCTAAAAAGTATAAGGTCCAGGCTTTGGTCCCTACCAACAACAGTTCTATCTACTATCTATCTACCTTTCTGTCTATTTTTCTGTCTATCACCTATCTATCTATCTATCTATCTATCTATCTATCTATCTATCTATCTATCTATTGGCATATATATGTATATATAGCCATATAAATATATATATCCATCTATCATATATATAAAATCTATCATCAATCCATTTCACCTATTTATCTATACATATATAGTAAATTGTTGTCACTCTAATATTCTGTCTTGTCTCTTAATTTTGTACACCTTTCTGTAACTGGCTTTATTTAAATTATATTTAATTATATTATGGGCACTTTACCTTGGTGCAGAGCATTTTCACAGTCATTCCATGAAAATGTTTGGCAAGTAGATGTCCATTATAGTTCCAGTGTATTTGCTCCCAAACCTGGAGAAGAGAGGGGCCAGGTCTATACAGTTTTCTCAGTATTCTCCATATACTCACCGTAATGAACAATTAATTTCCTCTCTTTCATATAAAGTCCTCATTGGATATGAAAATACTATAAAGTACAAGTTTAACACATTTGCTAAGAAAGCTATAAATGCACATATGTCTAGAAATAGCACAATCTTCCCTTTTAAAAGTTTGTGATTAAATTTTTTTCAGTAACAGTAAAATAGCCTCAGTTACCAATATAAATAAAAATAAAAGAATAAAATAAAATAAAAATTTAAAAAGACATTTTGGGTATGAGGACAATGTTTACAGATTCCTGTAGGGATTATAATAGTTTATTAAATTAGTGGTTATAGATTCTCCTCCAATAAATGTGACTTCACTAACATTGAGTAGTAAGCAGGGTTTCAAGTACCAGGAGTGATTTCCCTCTTGTTGAGTATGTCCTTAAGTCTAATTAGAGAGTTTTTGCTCACAGATAAGAATAGTCTTCACCCATCATCAAGGAAATTTTTCATTGCAACAGGTGGAGACCACTACAAATAAAAACACAACCAAACAAAATGTGGGATTGTAGAACCTAGTCCCAGTGGACACATCTAAAAACACTCTGGCACCTAGAGCTCAAGGAACATTGTGAAAGATGAAGTGGAAAGATTGTAAGAGCCAGATGGCCAGGGAGCTTGCTGTGAGACTGTGTTTCCAAGTGACATCAGAAGGTACACTCTTAAAGTTACACCAACATGATTGCCCAAACATGAGCTGAATGAGAATGGAACCAACAAATGTGCTGAACCACAAGGGGAAAAAACCTTTGAGGCCCCAACCCTACTCACAGAACTATAGGCAACTGAGGAAAGCTGGGAGTGGGAGAGATGCCTTCCCCAGGGACAAACATACCAATTGATTGTCTAGTGCCAAATTGGCAGCCCTGGAAATACATATACAAATAACATATAGACTGACCAAGGCATGTTTTGGAATATGTGTATGTGTGTATGTTTATATGTATGATTTAATTATTCATTTAAAAGGAGGATATGCCATGAATTTGAAGGAAGGTGGGAAGGGTATGTGGGAGTGCTTGGAGGGAGAAAAGGGAAGCAATAGATATTTTAATTATTTATAACCTCAAAAATTTTTGAAGACATTTTGGTGCAATTATAGTCAGCACATTTTAGCTAACTGGAGTCTACCTGCAGTGCAATGATGACAAAATTAATTACATGTTCCACTTTCCAGTGCTTCATATTCTTTGTTCATACAATCAAGTGTTTTGAAAGTTGTTTTATTACATCTACGTCCATGCGTTTAGCTCAGCTGCATAGTATACACTGCTAATGAAGTCATGGGCATGGTGACATACATTTTCAGGCCAATTAGTTTTATTCTGTTCACAAACCATAACTCTAACTTAAGGTAAATTGTACTAAAATTAAATGTCTTCTCTTATAAAGCAGCCAGGATTAGAATATGTGTGGTTCCTTTGCCACAACTAAAGAAAATCTCAGTATCCATGTTTGTGAAGATCTAGTAACTGCAGTATCAAACTTCTCATCTTACATAAAGGCAGCACATTAGAATAAAATAAATTGTATTAGTATATGGCCATACATTTCTTAGATTATTTTTTAGAAGAGTTAGTAATTCACTAGTATCAAAATAAGTCTGAATTCTTTTTTTCATTTACTTCATCCTTTTAGTGTAAATAACACTTGTATAAATTTTTCTAGTCATAGATATGAGTGGCAGTTTTTACTACAGATATGTTACCTTAATCCAGAGCTCTTACAAAGAAGTTTAATTTACATTTCATTCTCCATGAGTCCACAAATGAAAATATTGTCTGAACTCTTAGGTCAGTTTATCTTTAGCATTGAGTTTGATGGATGATCTTTAGCTTCGGCTATAGTGTGAGTTAGGTTTATGATTCCCACCAGGTGTGGAACATTTAGAACAGCACATATACCTTTCACCATTAGTCAGCCCCTAAAAGTGTGACTGCACATTTGAAAACACCTTATAAATCATCACAATTAACAACCTTCAAACTGTCCATCCAAAGTAACCAGCTTAACATGCCATCTGTTATTTTTCCTTCAAAACCCTCTAGTCTGTTTATCTAAGGCAGCCATTAACATTTAAAATGATGTTCCTTTTTAAGATGTGTGATGGGCTGATGCAGTAAAGCTTTTGTTTTAATTATCAACAATTTCTATGATGCAATATAATTTTTGTGGTACTCAGGGCCCTTTACAAATCAAAAGGAATCCAACTAAAACAGTAATTAATGTCAAATGACAAGTCACAAAAGGCCCCATTTAATTAAAAAGTTCTAATCTTTGATTACACCTCATCATACATTCTACTGATTGGAAACTCTTGTCTGAAAAAAAGGAAAATAATTGGGGACATAGTCTATTGTGTCTCCAAAATGACACCTGAAAATTACATGAAATGGCTCTGGTGTCCTTAGAAGTTGGAAAAATCATACTAAAGACATATTTTTATTAGTTATTTTCTTTTTTGTCATTAAGCTTAGGAAAATTGTTTTTCTGAAGTATAAACAAAAGATGAAATAAAGTGCAATAAAACTCAATCTATTATTAAGGATATTATTTAACTACTGTATTTCTTATAATTGAATTTAAAGAATAACTTTACCCTTACAAAATCAATAAAAAGTCTGTTATAAAAATGCAGCATTGAGTCAGTTCATTATGATATATCTTGGGCTTATAATTAGAAATACTAGCTGGATGTGTTAGCACATTCCAGCACTCAGGAGGCAGAGTTCTCAGGAGAACTCAGGAGACCTGTGTTCTCAAGGCTAACTTTTTTACACAGTGAGTCCTCGGACAGCCAGAGCTACACAGAGAAACACTGTTTTGAAAAAAACAAATGGTAGTAATAAAGAAGCAAAATAATATATACTTCAAAACATGATTTTAAAAAAAACCTACAATTTTGCCAGGTAGTGGTAGTGCATGCCTTAATCCCAGTACTCAAGAGGCAGAAGCAGGTGGATCTCTGAGTTTGAGGCCACTCTGGTCTACAGAGAGAGTTCCAGGACAGCCAGGGATACACAGAGAAACCCTGTCTTGAAAAACAAACAAACAAAATAAATAAATAAGTAAACAAATAAATAAATAAACTCACATTTTCTTTAAATCTCGTATTCCAGTATGGATAGATTTTACTGCATATGGAAGCTCCACTGTACTAATTTTATGTCATTATCAGAATCTAATATTTAATTTCAGGAATGTTAAACTTAGCCACCAATAATGTCTTATTTACCTTAGATTATCAGTCATAGGTGCAGTCCTAAATGGACATAACAAAGAACCTTGTTGGAGTATTCCTGGAAGTCCATACTGTCATGTGATGGTCTCTGTTTCAGCAACCAGGATCTAAACCAGACACAGTGCAGCAATAGGGCAATTAAATGTTAATGTTACGAACAGTCAGCTTAATACCTTTTGTTATTTGAGTACAGCATACTCTGGAAATATTTTTATCCATAACCCACAGGTTTCAGCCTTATCTCAGTTAATGTTCTAGCCTCACATGCTAATCTGGTCTTAAGAGCAAGAATAAAATACAGATTTAAGGAGAGCTAGAGGAGAAGATTGACAGATGAATTCAGTGCCTGCTGCTTCCTGTGTGAGGTATTGGATGGACAACATTTCCCTAATAGATCATTCACTGAATCATAGTTTAAATGAAAAACTTATGCAGCATATGTATATCAGAAAATGTATATACAATAGAATATGTAAATATTGCTATTATACTGACTAAAACCATGTGAAGTGCAGCTAAATCTTTTTAACAACAAATATCTTTGCTCATTACAATTTATTGTCCCTTAGAATTATTTTAATACTAAGACCAAGCTAACGTATATAGAAATAATGTTTTCTTCAGTTTTTCTTTTAAAACAAGAAAAGAACTTGATTAATTGTTACAGCACATCTTTAAATATCTTAAACACAGCATCAAGTCATTTGTATGTATGACTTATGTGCATAAAGCACTGTGCTAAAATTGGTGGAACTGACTCTTCCAGTAACAAATGGAATTAACTTCATGAAGATAATTGAAACAATAAAACAAGTTAAAAGGCAAATCACAATATGATTTTTTCTTTAATATAAGCAATATAAATTTTGTTATTTGATCTAGCTATGTCTTTGTATTAGATATCGTTTTTTTTTGTCACTATGACCTAACCAAAACAACAAAAAAAATCTTGTAGGAAGAGAGGTTTATTGGGGTTCACCATTTGAATTGTTGCAATCCATCAGGACAAGGATGACATGGTGGTTGAAGCTAGTCCAGGATATGGCAATAGGGAGGTGTGCCATTTGCTACATTCCAGCTGGAATGAGTTGGAACTGCTAGAGTCAACTATATCATCAAGACTGGCCTCTCAGGTATCTACTTTCAGTGAAGTCTGACCTCCTGTTTCTTCCATAAGCTCCAAATAGTGCCACCAACTGGGTGCAAAGTTTTCAAACATATGAGATTGTGGATGATAGGCTCCGCATACTAAACCATAATTGTCCTTTGTAACATTTTATAAGTTAAGAATTCTTAAAATTCTTAGGTATTTTTATCTACTGCTATCTCTTTAATTCTTAAATATGTTCATGGTTTTTCTTTATTGTTATAAATGCTATTTTGAAGAGCATGATTTCCCTAACTTTTAGGATATACCTATTTAGTAATAAATATTCATTTTGACATAGCTAGTTAGTTTCTTCCAAGTTATACTCATTTTTACATTCCTCAAATGTGTAAAAGTTTTTTAAATTTTTCAAATCTCAATCTTTAAAAAGTAAAGCACTATTATTAATATATATGTATGTATATATATATATATATATATATATATATATATATATATCATATATAGTAAAGGAGCCAGTTGCATAGGCGACAATATTTCTTTTGTGAGATTTTATATCCTGTGTATTAACCCATTCAAGAGAACTGTGTTCTAGTATAAAATGACATGATCAATATATAGAAATATTAACATAATATAATATGCCTTGTTGGAAATTTCTTGTTATAAAAGGCAATGACTAGAACCAGATGTGGTGCATGCACCTATAATCTTGCCTTCAAGAGTGAAAGGCAGGAAAATATCTTTTGAGTTCTAGTGTAATCTACTCTATACTTGGAGTTCCAGCAAAGGCTATATGTTAAGACACTGTCAAAAATAAAGAAGAAGCTTTGAATGAAATCCATTTTGAAAATATGTTAAAAATTGTTAATAACTTATACCAAAACATTCAAATTATGAGACTAATATAAATTATTAAATGTATTCTGCACCCTAAAATTCAGAAATTGTGCTAAAACAATTGTGTGATTTATAATAACATCCAAACAGTATTATAACTTAAAGATTTTTATTAAATAAGCCTTTTAACAAATTCTCTCTACAAACTCCAGAAGGAAACCAGTATTCATTAGTGTTTTGGAATAAGTTAACTAGTTTAAGTGATTACTATTAGCTAGTTTAAGTGTTAAATTTTAGCCATATGTCTATTATGTAGTCAGACAAATGTGAATTTTAGCTGTATATGTATCAAGTATCTATCAAAATAATGGGTAAAAATTATCCTTAAAATCATCAGGGGAATTTTCAGCAGAAGTACCACAGGAAATGCCCTGCCCAGTACACAAAGGCACATCAGTTCCTCCTGCCAAAAATCATGCTATTGACAGCAGAATACTGCTGCTAATTGATATATATTTTCTTCAAGAAGTGAGAATCTTAACCTTACATTTGACAGATGTTTGTGTAAATGTCATGTGATATTTTGAGAGAGTGTGCCTGTGCTCTATATAATTTTGTTTCTGTTGTCACACATTAAGAAGCAAACAACTAAATAAACAGAAGAAAATTACTAGTTATTTACAGCTAAGCATATATATCAGAAGTAAGACACTTTCAAATATATAAAACAATGGATAGATCAAAGAAAATACCAACTCAGAAAACACATTTCTAAATATTTAAAACACTCAATGATAAATGGGACAGTCAAGAGATTAGCTGTTACAAGTATATTGGATTGGAGAGAAAGCTCAGTAGTAGATCTTTTGTGGCTCCTGGGTACAGTCCTCAGTGCTGAAAATAAACAAATAAACACTTAATATATGAATTACTTTATGATTAATGCTGTATCTGTTATGAGGATATCTTTCCAACTATTATATGCTCACAGTAGCTGTATTTGTAATGATTTAGCTACAAAATAATGAGAATTGTTTAGAATTTGTGAAAGCTTCCCTATTATCTGATTCCCACAAATGTGGAAGTGGAAATTGGGTATTTTATCAGCATTTGTGAGAAAATGGTTTTTGTGATTTTAGCTAAATTACCTTTAAAACTAAACAAAAGCCAATAGAATCACTATCACTCTGAACAGCTCCCCTACATGCTGTCCCAAGGTCCTTAAAAAAGTGTAGGTCCCATAAAAATTCCAATGATCTTTGGGTTGACAATGCTTCTCCAAGGGCCAAAGACCATTTAATAACTATTCTAACACTAGGCATGAGAAGCTCTATTTTGCATTGTTGTTTTTGGCTTGTTCAAGAGACCCTCAAAATATTATATGCTATTGCTACTGCTCTTGGTTGATAGAGACACCATTTACTTTAAACATAGGGCATATAGGCCCCTGAGCTGGAACTGAGAAATATCTCCTCCTTGAGGAGTAGTTTTTATAGTACCAGAAGGTGCAATGCAAGCTTCCAAAGGAGAGAAACAACCAACAGTTCTATGCAGCTATGATTCCTATGAACCACAACAATGACCAGCATGGCACAATAATGGATGCAATGGTGGTAAGCATACCTTGGCAGTAACCAGCAGCTCTCTAATTGGACTTAAAATTTCTCAACAGGAAAGAAACCATGCCTGATGCTGGAAGCCTAGTCAACTACCCAGGGCTAGTGAAGTCATAGAATTTAGGAAACAACCTACCCTTGGCCCTTGCCACCTTTGGCAGTAGGGAAGAGTTGGTCTCAGGGTCACGAGAGTTTCACTGGCTGCAGCATTTAGAAGAGCAGGTTCTGCACCTCATGGGGGCAGCAGAGTAGAGTTGATCCTGTTGATGGGTGTGAAACAGGAGAATTGACCTCACCCTCCCTCATCTGCCATGTGGTGGCATGGTGAGGGAAAGACGCACCCCCTTGCTCTCTACCACCTAAGGCAGGTGGGACAGCTGGCCCTGCTCTCACCAGCTGCAGCACACAGGAGAGAAGGCCCTGCAGGTCACCTGGGGAACACACTAGAACTGACCTTTTTGGTGGAGACTGAGGTGAGCTAGTCCTGTGGACTGAAAAGGGAGAGTGGCAACTGCTCCCTCCCTTGTATGCCAAATCATGGCATAAGTGAAGGAAATATGGCCTCTCCCTGCTGTGGGATGGTCTGTATGTCAAATGTGTTGCTGATTGGTCAATGAATAAATCACTGATTGGCAGTGGCCAGGCAGGAAGTATAGGTGGGACTAACAGAGAGGAGAATTGAGAGAACAGGAAGCTGGGTGGAAGAGACACTGCCAGCCGCCATCAGGACAAGGAAGATGTAAAGTACCGGTAAGCCATGAGCCATGTGGCAAGGTATAGACTAATAGAAATGGATTAATTTAAGCTGTAAGAACAGTTAGCAAGAAGCCTGCCACGGCCATACAGTTTGTAACCAATATAAGTCTCTGTGTTTACTTGATCGGGTTTGAGCGGCTTGGGACTGGCTGGTGAGAGAGATTTGTCCTGACTGTGGGCCAGGCAGGAAAACTCTAGCAACATCTCCCCTCAGCCAATTGTGGAAGGTAGGATAGCTGGCCTTTGGGGCATGAGAACAGAAGAGCTGGTCCTGGTAGTAAGAGCAGGAGAATGAACAACTTAGCTGATATTGACATAATGTCGAACATAATTATTATCAGTTGATTAATTCATACTTTATCCTTAAAAACAGTTTGATAACTGTGCCAAATATGATAATTTACTGATAAGATACAAGCCTTAGAAAGACTTACTATTAATAAGACACAAGCCTTAGGAAAACTTACTATTGATAAGATACATGCATTAGAAAAAGTTACTATTGACAAGATACAAATTTAGAAAGACTTACTAGTGAATATAATCAAAATTTGACTGGTAAGATACAAGCCTTTAGAAAGACTTACTAATGAAAATAATAAATTTGACTGATGAGATACAAACCTTAGAAAGATCTACTAACAAAAATAAGAAAAATACTCAGACACAGACAGAGGAATTTAGAACAGAATCTACTGTACCACTGCATTATGAAACTGCACAGGAGCAGCCTAAGGTGATTAGAAAACCAACCTTGAATTATTCAGTTACCATACAACAATGACCACCCGATGACAGGCATTCCCAAAGCTATGCAGAAGCTTACTGCAATCTTGTGGGAATGTTAGATTTTAGGAGATTTAAGAAAGCAATAGCTTCATATGGTGTGTATTCACCTTTTGTGAGATAGATATTAAATTCATGGTCAACTAGGAATAGAATTATTATATAAGACTGGAAAGATTTAGTTACAGTGATATTGAAAGCTGGTGCTCAGTTACAATGGAAAACATGGTAGAGAGAGGAAACTAGAACAGTGAAGTAGGCCTAGAGGTATTGAAATTTCCCAAAATCAACCTCTTGGTGAAGGCCAGTATGCTGATTTACAAAGATATTCTATATTTGATGATCACACCATGGCTCTATGCCACTCACCAGCTCTGAATGCTTGAGACAGGGTTGAAGAATCAGAAAAGAGGACTGAGTAATTGATTAAAATTATGTAAAGGCCAAAAGAAGCCTTCACTGATTTCTTTTTACAAAGATTGGCTTCATCTGTAAATCATATCCAGAAGTTAGACAAATATTATTTGAATCTTTGGCTTTTGAAAATGCTAATTCACAATACAAAAGGATAATCAGGTATTTAAAGGTAAGATCAGTGCCCATAGATAAATGGACCTGACATACAGTCGATATTGAATCTCATACTCATAATCATACTTGAATAGGAGAGGTGATTTCCAAAAATTTAGAAAAACAACAACAAAAACAAAAAACCCCATAAATGTTGGCTGTTTTGATTGTGGTCATCTAAAAAGGGATTGTAGACAGGGCTTTCCTAGAAAAAATATTTTTTCTATAAATAATCCAACCTGAAGACTCCAGCCTTCCAGAGTATGCAGAAGATACAGCAAACTCAGATGTTGGACTACTGAATTCAGATCAACAAAGGACAGTCAACATAATCCTTTGCCATTGGGAAAAGCCTAGGGGGGCCCTCTTGCAGATCCCCACGTCAAATGTGGTTTAATCATTCCCTGTCACCATAGAGGAAATTCCTCCACTGAGCAATTAAAGGACCTAATGCCTGTTGTTAAAACAAACAAACAAACAAACAAAAACAAACAAAAAAAACCCATACTGCTATGGATGACAGAACAGCTTCAATAGGCAAAAAAAAATTTTTCAGGAAGAACAATAAAACAAGTATTTTGGCAAATTTCTATAAATGATCAGATGTAAACTTAAAATACCAATACATGACATTGAAACTGAGGGTGTAGTAAAGACAGGAAAAGATTTAACAAAATTTCACTGAAGACTTGGCATCCAATTTGGTCTCTTCAGAAAGTAAATGTTCAGCACCCAGGGATTAGAACATTGTCTTAGGTAAAACAAGGTGCATGATGGGTAGAGTATACAGGGACAGAAGGAAAGACAGGAAAATTAAGACCATAGCAATAAATGCATGGGGACATGATTTGTTACAACAATGGAAAACACAGATAAAAATTCCTCCAATCTCAGAAATGAACCATAAAATAAAGAATGCTTCTGAGAGAAATTTTAAAAGGTATTATCAAGAATGGTCACAGTCTGTTCAAGTTGTATGTAAACAGGCACAACAGTTGATGATCTTTCAAAGGTACCAACATTCCTACTTTTAAAATGGTTAACTGACAAACCTGCCTAGGTGGAACAATGGCCTTTGGCATCAGAAAAATTACAGCCATTAGAACAGCTGAAACTGGAGTAGCTAAATTCTCAACATATTGAAGCATCTACCAGTCCTTGGAATTCTATATTTGTCATTAAAAATAAATCTGTAAAATGGAGAATGTTAACAGATATAAGAGCCATAAATAAGGTGACTCAGTTAATGGGCTCTTTTCAGCCCAGAATTCCCTTGCCTTTTCTATTACCTAAATAATGGTACATTACAGTGATTAATTTAAAAGACTGCTTTTTCATTATACTTTTACAAGAAGAGGATAGAGAAAATTTTGCCTTCACAGTGCCAACTTATAATAATTCTCAGCTTGTTAAAAGGGATCAGTGGAAAGTTCTTCCATAGGGATGTTAAACATCCCCACCTGTGTCAATATTTTGCACAACAGCCATTGGGAATAATTGGTAGTTTCCTCAATCTATAATTTACTTTTATATGGATGATATCTTACTAGCTGATTCAGATGCAAATGACTTACAAAAAAGTGTTTGAAGAAGCAAAGAAATTTTTGCTAAGTTGGAGATTACAAACTGCTCCTGAAGAAATGCCAAGAGAGTATTATACTAATTACCTGTAATATGAAATAGATTTACAATAAAACTCAGCCACAAAAAGTACAAAGTAGGAGAGATCAATTGTGAACTCTTAATGATTTTTAAAAATTGTTGGGAGATATTAACAGCTCACAATTGGACAACTCAAGAACTAAATAAATTATTTCAAATCTTACAAAGTGATAAGGACTTAAATAGTCCAAGAAAATTATCAGCTGAGACTGAGAGAAAATAAGCTTTGATAGAAAAAAAACCTACAGGATGCATGTGTGGATCACTTGAATCCAGGGCTTGATTGTATCTTCATCATACTACCCTCTATGTATTCCCCTACAGGAATTCTTGGGCAGGGAAGATAATATTTTAGAATGGGTATTTTTGCCACATGTAAACAAGATAAAAAAATTAAAGACCTATGTATAAAAGGTTTCTGAATTGATTCTGAAAGGAAAATTGAGACTTCATAAACTAACAGCAATACACCCAGCAGAAACTGTAGTGCCTTTTACTAATGCAGAAATGTCCTTATTATTGATAGAAAACTGACATAGGCAAAAAACTTGCAGTAATTTTCTGGGAGAGTTTAGCAACAAATATCCCCAAATCAAGAGATTTTAGTTTATAAAAGGAACCAATTGACTTCTTCCTCACATTGTATGAGAAACACCAATTTCTGGAACGCCTACATACTATACTGATGCAAATAAATAAGGAAAGGCAGGTTGTGACTCTGGAATCTTAAGTAGAGTGGCCTAAAGCCCTTATGATTCCATTCAAAAGTAAAAATTATATGCTATTCTCATGGTACTATTAAATTTTCCAGAACTTCTTAATATAGTTATTGACTCTCAATATGTAGAAAGAGTTGTTTTACATAATGAAACTGCTGAACTTATTAGAGATGATTCAGAATTAACTTTGTTGTTTACTCAATTACAAAAGATAATTAGAAATAGAAATCACCACTTGTATATAACATATATCAGATCCCATGTGGGTCTACCAGGCCCCCTATCACAAGGTAATGAAATTGATCAGCTGTTGGTAGGAAATGTGCTAGAAGCTCATGATTTCATAAGAAACACCATGTTAATAACAAGGGTTTGAAGAAAGATTTTTTTTCTATCATTTGACAACAAGCCAAGGAAATTATTAGGAAATGTCCTGCTTGTACCTTGTATAACCAAACTCCACTACCTAAAGGAACTAATCCTAATGGTACTCAAAGAAATGAAATTTGGCAAATGAATGTGTTTCATTTTGTGGAGTTTGGAAAATTAAAGTGTATGTACTACACCATAGATAAATATTAAGGATTTCAATGGTCAACTGCTTTGAGTTCTGAAAAGGCTGATTCTGTAATCATGGACTTATTAGAAGTTATGGCCATTGTGGGAATACCTATACAAATTAAGACTGACAATGCTCTAGCATATGTCTCTAGTAAAATGAAACTTTTTTGCATATTACAATATAAAGTATATTACAGGTATACTACAAAAGGACAAGAAGTTACAGAAAGATCTGATTAAAAGATATGCTTAATAAACAGAAGGGAATAATAAAGATCCCCAGAGATAGATTGCACAAGGCTTTATAAACTTCAAATTTTTTAAATGTAAATGAGAAAGGAACAATAGCTGTGGAAAGACATTGGATAGTAGAAAAATGCTGGACTAAATCAACTTGTATACTTTAAGGTTTCCATACCTCAGAATGGAAACCAGGATATGTGTTACATTGGGGAGGAGGTTTTGCTTTTGTTTCTAAAGAAAAGAAAAGCTATGAATATAATCAAAATTGAAAAAGATTTGATTTGAACATGAGACATCTTGATTAGGAGATGCAATAGTTCATTAAACAGTGTGGCAATTCAACCTGACAAAAAGGGAAATTCCCCAAAGTTAAGATTGGGGCAGAGTTTTGTTTTTGCCTTTCCAGAAGAATAAAAACATTAAACTAAGGAATCTAAATACCATTGGACAAATGAGAAATCTGGGCAATAAGGACAAATTACTAAGAGGAAATGCCCAAAGAAAAAGAGTAATTTAGCCTAAGGGAATAGCACCCTTCCAACAGAATAAAATCTCTTAAGTCTTCCCAAATGTTTTTTCTATTGTTCTTTACAGATATATAAGGTAAGTGATCATTTTTGTAGCCTCAATTCAATTGAAACCTAAAGCTATCTTTTGGATGGCTCTCTTCTTTTCAAATCCAAGTGTGCATGTTAAAGGAAAATCCAAAATTTCTGTCTCATGTCAGAAGAGCCACATGGTGTGGGACAGAAAAAAAAAACAAAAATTAGGGACAATTCTATTGCCACAAACTCATAATCCTTTAGTTTTTTGACTCCTTAAGACTTTTCTTTAGATATAAATATTATCTCAAAATTTATTTAAACTGTTTGTCATGATATTAATGATCATATAGAATAGTACTAATCCTGGAAATAGGTTTCATCTAGCTTTCTATATGTAATTTTGGGCCTGAGTCTGAATCAGGTAACTAGGAAATAAGTTTGTATACCACACATGTATTTATTAGATTGTGGTCCTTAACCCCTCTGATATCTACTATATATGACATTTAAATTAAGTTTCCTTCAGTGAAACATGACCATTCCTAACAACAACTTTTAAAGTCTACAAAAGGATGTTGGGGCCTCACAATGATGAATCCACCTGGATTGTGGTAATGCCACTAAGCCGATGATCACCCCCAAAAGATCAGCTTTGTACTACAAACTGCTCAAGACAACGTCAAAGTAGTTAGTGAAAATGGTCCAGCCTTCTAGACTACTCCAATCAGGATTTCAGATAAGTCTTACATCTTCCCATCACATCAAGACTGGACAACAGCTAACTCTCCCAGAACTTGGTCTTTATTTCAATTTTTTCAGGACCCCCTAAAGATATTGTTGTATCCCAGACAACAGTAAGTAATTTTAAGAGCATGACACCTATATTCCCAAGAGATGGGGTGGCTGCTCTTTGGTCCTTCAGTGGATGTTTGTCATCACTTACGAAGGTTGGTTACATGTTGTTACTAGTCATGGTCAGGAAGAAAACTGAGCAAAGAAAATTAGATTCAGGTTTCTCATTCTGAAAAGAAAAAAGCAAATACGGAAAGTATAGGATTAAAAAGGACCAATCATTGCTTGTATTTTAAATTAAAAGCAACTATTAATCTCTAATATTTTACATTGGTATGGATTTTTGTATATTGATAGAAATTTAAGGTTATTTTGCTATACTATATATGTTTCTATTCTGTTTTAAGATATTTTTGTATATTGATATAAATATAAGGTTATTTTTGTTATACTTTGTATATTTTTCTATTCTTATTTAAGGTATTACACCTATGCAGCTCATTTAAAAGTACACTGTAAAGTTTCAGTACTTGAAAACTATTTAGGAAAATAAAGAAATACAGATTAATAGTCAGTCATTTATAAATATAAAATTTATAGTCATTTTAGGTGTGTTTTCAAGGTCATACAGAGATAAATTCTATATAAATAGCTGATCTTCAAACACTTCAAAGACCTACAGAATATGGCATTTTAAAAATGTTTTAACAACATAAGGCTTTTCTTGACAGTGAGCCATGATTGCTCCTGACAGCACCAATTAACTACAAAAAAAAATGATGTGTATTGAAGAACCTCCAATTGGAGTTTACTTTTTCAATGGCCAAAGTTAGCCATTTGGGCAGGAAACTGCCCCTGCCTCAACTACTGAAAGTATGCTACCCAAACTGGACCAGCAGGACACAAAAAAAGCAACTGCTGACTTTTGCCAAGACAGGATAGGACAGTCCTTCAAAAATTTCCTGCTTTACAGAAAAGTTTGTCAGATATTCTAGGCCTGTAGGCCAAAGATGGATGCCCCAAGGGCACAATGGAAACTTGAGTGACTGTCCAGGCAGTCAGCTGTTTCTCCCATTTCTTATAGTTTTGAAAGTTGCTTACTCTGTACTTCCTGTTTACTCAAGGTAATATTATATTCTTTTGATGGGGTTAAAAACTAGATAGTTATAGAGTTTTCCTTAGTCATGATAGAAAGTAATTTAGGCATAAAACTCGGAACTCATCAAAAGATGATAATTAGTGGAGTATTTTCTTGTATTTATAAAGAATACAAATGGACTAGACATTATGAATGTAATTCTTACTTGATAATTTTTCTTGTATATAGTTTCATTTTTTTTAAAGTTAATCTTTCCTTTCTGTTTAGACAATACCTGATAATTGTTCTTATTGTGTATAATTTTACTATGTTAGAGTTAAAACTCTTCCTTGTTATTTAGACAAAAATGGGGAAATGTTGGAGAATATGTTTTTATGCTGATTGTTCTGGGACCACCATGGAACTGATCTTGGTTCAATGGGTGAAGTCCACATTTAGCTGAAATGGGCCATCAAAGTTCTCTGGTTGATTAAGAGGAGAAAGAGAGGCACACAGGAAAGGAAGAGGCAGGGTCAAGGGGTTGCATGCTCTCTTGGATCCCAAAGTAGAGAGGGACGATTATGTTTCAGTTGTTCTGTAAATTTCTCAAGTTTATCCCTTAATATTTATCCTCAAGTTTTATTTTTTAATAAATACTAAAATTATCCAATATGCATAACATATGCAATAAGAATTAATGAAAAAATGAGAGTTCATGAATTTGAAATAGAGCAAGGAGAGGTATATTGGAGAATTTAGAGGGATGGAAGTGAAGGGGGAAATGATGTAATCGTACTATAATCTCAAAAAAGTAAAAGAATTTTTAAGAGTGCCAGTGACTCCCATGTACTTTATTATACAGCATAACTTTATTTACAGATGTGTTGTTGAATGAATTTATTAATTCTTTAACAGATGTGCATTGTAGGGCCACACAAAATCATCTTTGTTCAGATCTTATGTTGAAGATATTTTAAATCCAGTTGAATACATGACAGATAATTTTCAATTTGACATATGTGAAGACACCTGTGTCAATGAATTTTGTGGACTACCACTCTTTAACAAGAAAATTTTTGTACCTACAGAAATAAAATGGGAAGTTTAACAAGTAACTTCTTGGGCATGTCAAACTACAACATAATAAATCATAGGTTCTTATTTTATTCACCCATAAATTATTTAATACATTTATTTCTCATTACTTGCTTTCTCAAGACTGTTTAAAGAAGTATTATTCAAGGGACTATACCAAGCAAACCATTATTCTACTTGAGGTGAGTGCTTATTTACTCTCCATCTAATTGTGGGAAACAAGAGAAAGTAGGAAAAAGCAATCAGTTACTTGTGGAACTCTGTAATTTTGGAGATCCACGAGATTTCAGTGAAATAAATAATTGCCTGAGGTAAGAAGAAAAAATTTCAAACAACAATAAAAATAAAGATTGTCTATACAAAAAAGTAGCAGTTTAATAGAAATTAAGATATTGGTGAAGAATAATTATTACAATTTTTTCATGTTTAACATGAATGAATATGTTCAATAATACAAAATTTAAAAACTGGTGCCATTTAGAAGTCACTCACTACACTGTCATTCAAACGTGTTTATTGTTTATCATTAAATATGTTTCATGCTCTTATTTTTCAATGTACAGCTGTATGCACACAAGCTTTAAGAATATTTTAATATATTTAACATTTATTATTTGATGCAAATTTAATTTTAATTATATTAAATTTAGTGCTACATAAGGGAAATACTGTCATGTAACAATTATATAAGTTTCTATCCAATTATTTTGGAACTGTATGGTCCCAATCCCCAAAGGTTGTCCAAATCCCAATCCCTGGAATATTCTCATATGCTACATTGTGTGAGGAAAAAAAAAAAATGAGTGTTTCAGATGTAACTAAGATTAAAGTTTTGAAATATCCCTTCATTAAAATGTATTGAAAGTCAAGCTGGGCGGTGGTAGTACACACCTTTAATCCCAGCACTCAGGAGGCAGAACCAGGTGGATCTCTATGAGTTCAAGGCCAGCCTGGTCTACAGAGAAAGATCCAGGACAGACAACAAAACAACACAGAGAAACCCTGTCTTGAAAAAATAACAACAACAACAAAAACATTGTATTGAAAGTCATACTGTGAACCTCCAAAAGCCACAGAAATTTCTTGTACCTAAGGCCAATGATATTCAGAGCAGAATTAGAGAATTAGATCGATTTCAGTCTTGAGAGAGAACAAATTTTGCTGGTTTTTGCTTCAGGGACAACACAGATGTCCAGAAGGCACTTGAAAAACTTTCCTTACTCGGTGGGCACCAATAAGTGAATTTAAGCAACAACCTTGGCTCACTCATATTAGTCCCATCCTTAAGGTTTAAACCTCATCTACTCAGTCAAAGAAGAAATGAATTATCTTCTTTTCTTATTCATTCATTGCTCTTAAGGTCACTTACAGTAGTTTTTTTTTTCTTTTTTTCATTACAGATAAATCCACTTGTCTTGGCTTTTAAGAGCTAAAAGTTCTATATTAAATATTTGATATTGTTAGGATGAGGGATTTAGAAGATGAGTCTATTTTGTAAAATATAAGGGTGTTAGTGTAAGTTTCTAAAAGGAATTGTTTAGGAAATGTCATGGAAAGCCATACAACACAGACAGATCAGGCAGAACTATGGAAATTGGAATCCTTCTGATGCTTGAATAGGAAGAAGCACAAACACAGCAGGGCCTAAGTGTACACGTCAAGGTCCTTGAATTGGCTGCATCATTCTCTGATTCTGGGGACACAGGGAGTGTAGAAATGAGTTTTATATAGTGAAGTCATGAAGAAAATGTATGTTATCCACAAATCATTAAATTGACTCCAAGTGATAAAGTTCCTGGGATGTTAAAGAACTTTGGCTTCTTCCATAATTTACGCTAAGAATGTATCCACAAATCAAGCAAGGTTTCAAGTGGTCTTGTTCTTTGTATCAAATATCAGTGCTGCCTCCAAAGCTCACCTCCCCTGGAGATAACAGGACCTTTTCTTGTGTTGATTAGTCAGTTGGAATTTGGACAAATGCAGTCAACTCCATCTCATCTTGGTCCTTGGCCTGAGAGCAGGAACCACCCAAAGCAACACTGCAGAGTACCATCTAGAATGAGAATTGATACTTCCTTCAGAATTCTTGAAGTTCCATCATTAAAAGAACATATCTTTTATATTTTATCTGATACTCAATGAATAATTGTAGTTCACAGGCCTGGACATACTTTATCTCTCATCAAAACCTTTGTGCTCGGTTTTTCATAATTAATCATTTTTCTTACTCTACTGTTTTTCTGCCTATAGAATTTCTGTTACTTAGTGCTGCCTGTTTCTTCTGCATTGCAGAAGGCACATAAATGTTATAATGTTTTCTGATCACTCTTATACACCACTTCTTTTTTTTTTCAAGTCTCTATCATTCCCCCATCCTTGTCTCAACCAATCCCTTTCTCAGATTCATGACATTTTGGTTGGTTTTGAACTACCTGGTTAGTTGTGAACTATTCAGTGTAATAAGAGCACTATGGTATTATGTTCCCTCATGGGGCCTGTAACCTCCCCCACAATGGATAATTTTTAATAGGCTTACAGTACAAGGCATGAATTCTCTTGTGAAGCTGACTTCAAACACAATCTGAGTATGTTTGGTTAGCCTCTAATTTTTGTGCCACAATTTCATGAGTCACTACATCATTTCTCAAAGGTTGGCATTTTCTTTTACAAGAGTCATGGCTGGCTAAGAACCTTCCGGGTTTTTCTTGTCCTGAAGCCCTCACTGCACCTTCATGACTATGAAAGCTATTTATCAGAAAGAATGCTTACAGCTCAGCTCAAGCTTATTTTTTCAGCGTGGTGACTTATTATTTAGTTCTGCTGAACAACCGAGGGGAATGATAAGAGCCCATTTTGTTTGGGGGCCTTGTGGAGCCTCTGTCATCAACAACCCACAAACTAGAAACACCTGAGAAGAGGAAATCTCAACAGAGGAATTTCCTCTATCATATTCCTGACACTGGCATTTTTCTGCCACATTCTTTTTGCTCTTGGTCTGCACCTACTGTAGTTTTTAATTTTGTATGCCTGGTGTTTTAAATTTTATATTATTGTTCTTTCATGAACTCTAGATTCATCTTTCACTTGTTCCCCTTCTCTAGAATCATTCTGGAAATATCACTTGTGGTGGTTAGATTTAGTTAACTTTATACAAACTTGAAACACCTGAGAAGAGGAAATCTCAACTGAGGAATTGCCACTATCAGATTGGCCCATGAGCAGGTCTGTGGGAGTGGATTTTCTTGATTAATGGTTGATGTAGGATGGCCCAGCACACTGCAAATTATACCAGCCCTGGGCATGTGATCTGTACTGTATAAAAAAGCAAGCTGAGCAAGCCACTTGGAATAAGCCAATAAGCAGAGTTCTTTCATGGCCTCTTCTAAAGTTTCTGCCTCCAGTTTCCTGAGCTGAGCGCCTTCCCTGGCTTTCTTTGTTGATGGACTATGACATGGAAGTCTATCATAAACAAAACCCCTTTTTCTTCAAGCTTGTTTTGGTCAATGTTTTATCAGAGAAATTGGAACCAGGAGTGGCTTTTTTCCCCCTGAGGGCACTCTTCCCTTTGTTCCAGTACTAAGTAAAAGACTCCTCCTTAACTGTGCTAACCTCCTTAACAGTTACATCTTCCCTTTTAGCGCATGCCTTGGATTCAACATCGAGGTTGCTGGTGTTCCTTTTCTCTACATACTGTACATTTGTATTTCTTTTTGTCCCACTTCCCTTTGCATTATAGATCTGTATAAGCAGTATCAGTAATAAATTACATAGATTCAATATTATGCTGTCTTGAAATGTCTTCCACAAAAAGGGAGAAAAGGCATCCATTAATTTTCAATATAGCCTTTAATACTTTTTTAGGAAGGACAGAAAGCAGCCAGATTCTTTGACAAAATATCACACAAATGGCCTCTAGTACAGCTGCTATGAAAGCTTTTGAGCTGAGCCTCCATAGTCTATATTGCTCACAGTATTACTCTTATCTAGACTCACACTCTAATGCCACAGTAAACTCTGCTTACAACATTCAATCACTTTTCCAGTCCCAAGTTTCAAACCCCTCGTCATTTCTCAAAAAAAAAAAAAAAACCAAAAACCCATGGTTAGTATTCTTTCTTTCTTCCTTCCTTCCTTCTTTCCTTTCTTCCTTCCTTCCTTCCTTCTTTCCTTCCTTCCTTTCTTTCTTTTTCTTTCTTTCTTTTTTTCAGCTACAGTTCATACTTTCATACCAACTTCTATATAAATGATTTTTCTTTTTCTGAAATGAATGCCATGATGAAGACAACTTGAAGATGAGTATATTTTGGCCTATAAATCCAGAAGAATGAATCTACCATAACATAAAAGTATAGCAGCCAAAGGAAGGCTGCTGTGGAATATTGCTCTTGTACACTGTAACGATTTGTCACTCGAATTGGTTTAATAAACCGTTGATTGGCCAGTAGCTGGGCAGAAAGTTAGGTAGGAAAGCCAAACTGAGAATGATGGGAAGAAGGAAGGCAGAGTCAGAGAGTCACCAGCCAGATGTAGAGGAAGCAAGAGAATGCCATACTGAGAAAAGGTACCAAGCCACGTGACTAAACATGGTAAGAATTATGGGTTAACTTAAGTGAAAGAGATAGTTAGTAATAAGCTTGAGCTATTGGCAAGCATTTATAAGTAATATTAAGCCTCTGGGTGGGTATTCAGGAACTGGCAGGTGGGACAGAACCATTCGTCTTTAGCAGGCATCATGTGCTTAGCTGAGAAATCATATCTTTGTCCACAAGCACAAAGCAGAGAGAGGTAACTAGCAGTTCAAACTCCACTCCCAGTGACATACTTTCTCCAACGTGGCTGTGCTACCTCATCACAAAACATCACCAATAAGGAACCAAGTGTTCAAATGCCCAAGCCAACGGGGGAAGTTTCTCAATAAAATCATCACATTGGCTTTAATTCTTATAAAGATTTACTTCTATTGCTGTCTTAATTCTGACTCATGAGAGAATATGTTTTAATTTCTCAATCCTGACCTTCATAACACATTTTCCGCAATGATCCATGCAACTTTTCATCTTTACAGAGCAAGTTAGCACACTTCAGATTTTGATCTGAATTAAACAAAAACAAGGACACAGGCTGCCAAGTTCATAGAACTTCCAGGAAAATAGGTACCCACTCTTTTACTGAAACACCAGCCCCTTTCTTTTTATTTTTATAACTTGAAATTAATATCTAGTTTTCTCCAGCTTCTCTCCCTCCTATTCCCAGGGGAAGGTTTATAATGATTAAAGACTTAATAACTATGCCTTTATCTATACTCTTTATACCTATGATTTTAAATCACTGTTAGCTCTTCAAATATGTCACTGATGTTCTTATCATAGTAATGGCCAATTTTCTTTGCCTTTGTTTTACTAGCAAGATGTGAGATGAGAAAAAATAAAAAAAGAAAGCATAACTACATTGTCACCTATTCAGTTTGAAATGAGGGGAAGGACTTAGAAGTTGATTGATGTTACATAATATTTCCTCTATGTATAGATGGTTTCCTTTTCTTAAATTAAAACTAGTTAATTACATTCTATGTGCATTGGAGTTTCATTTGAGTGTATGTTTGTGCACCATGTGTATGCATGTATTGGCACAGGAAGCCAGAAAAGGACATTTGATCCCCTGGAACTGGAGTTATAGAAAGTTCTGAGCCACCATATAGCTTCTGAGATATAAACACAGGTCCTCTGGAACAGAAGCCAGTGTTCTTAAAATGTGAGCCTCTTTCTAGCCCCTTTCTAGAAGGATAATTTCTTAAATTATCCTTCTTACCTTAACTCAATTGTGAATTATTATTCAAAAACTCAAAGTGCTTCATAATATACTGATCAGGATTTTGTGTGTTAAAATGACTTCCATTCATTTATTTTATTCTGAACAATCTGGTAAATAATGTTAATGATTAGGCACATTATGATAATGATTTAAATGTGTTTTCATATGCAAAAACCCCACAAAATGTATACATTGAATTTTCATGCCTTCTGTTGATTCTTAGACAAACCCATGACTCAAGAATCTAGTTAAAAATGTTTGTATAGGGCTGATCTACATTTCTTCAAATGTTGAAACACAAAATAAACTTCTAAAATTTCACAATTGATTATATCCTTGTCTGTTCACAGTAGCTAGCAGGCACTTCATCACGAACTGAATAGAATTATATTGTCCTTCTTTCCCCCATGTGAGGAAAAAAGATCTCTGTCTCTCAATGGACATGCTGCTATAGCTAGTACACCTGAGTACTAAAGTGAAAAGCCTGTAGTAATGTTCGCATATAATGAGTATATTAAATTGCCTATCATGAGTATATGTGATTCTTACAGTGTTTGTGAAGATAGTTGTATAATCTAAATTACAGCTCTCTACCAAATTTATTAGGGGAGGGTTCTGCAGCAGTCTGTGGATTCCTGGGGTCTTTGTCACAAAATTGTTTAATTATCACTGCCCTTATTGATATGCTTTCAAAAGATTGTTAATTCATATTTGTACAAATGCCAGAGCTGTAATAAATGTTATTTTCATTATAGCTTTCATTTTTTATGGCCTTCTCTGATTCCTGTACCTCGAGGAGAGGGAAAATAGATCACCCAGACTCATCTAAATATAGTCAATATATTTCCAAATTTAATCTGTATTGTTTTGAGAAGAATTGCCAATATAGCTTTCTTCAATATGCTTACACTTAAACACATACATCTTTTTGATTAATACTGTATTTACAGTTGTCTCATATCAAGCTTCTAAACACCATTTTGTATGACAAATAAAGATATCTCACTCATTTTTAAATCAAAGTTGTACGTAAACCCTTTAGTGCTTAATTAAAATTGAAGGTCATTCTGTTTCTATCATATGGGTGATTTGCAGATGGTTCATGGCCCTTTCCCTGGATACTATCAGCATTTCTCATTCAGAAAGGTCTGGACAATCTTGAAGTTTCTGAGTTCAGAAGCTCCAAAAAAAAAAAAAAAAATCAATTCAACCTCAGTGATTTTTAATGATATTTTATTGCATTGATTTCTTACATTTGACATGATTTCAAAAATATCACTCAGAGAAACCCAGGGAGTAATTTCCTGAGCATGGACTTGTTTTTGAACTGGGAGAAGGCTAAACAGAGGTGCTTTATGTAAAGCAAAAATGTGCTATGTCCAGAGTTACTGACAATAGCCGCTTGACAGCACTTGATTTGCAGCTGAAATATTTCTAGCCTTTTTAAAGATGAAAAAAATAATATGCATAGCTCACTAAAAGAGAATTTACATAAGGAGGCCGTAATTACCCAAGTAGGACCTTGTCACAGAAACTTGGGAAGGTTAACAATTATAAAGATAATTAAAATGCAGAGGATTTGTAGAACACTTATTTGTTTTCCTAAGAGCTCAGCTACTTCTAGCATATTCCTCTCATTGATCTCTGTATGATAGCTATATAACAAGCAGGTTAAATATCTTATAATAATGGAGAGAAATGTGTGAGCCGTTAGCACCATTACTGATCATAAGCATCTGGTGCCGGCCTCACCTGAAAGGCAGGACCTCCTGTGACACAGCGTTTTGAAACATCTTTTCAGGTCACCACTGTAAAACTGACTCTGAGGAAAGAGTGCCACCTACTGAATTGAATTTCCCGGTTACCCTCCAAGGGCTGATTTCCCAGCCTCAGTCAGCACTGCCCTAATATATTTAACTCTAAAAAATAATGAAATTGCTGCACAATGCGTGAAATCATAATATTATCTTTTCTCCCAGTGTCAACCAATTTAATGATCTAGCAGTCATATCTATAAATTAACTATTTCACTCAAAAGCTCTTGCATTTTAAAACGTAATATGCCAATATTAAACATCTAATTTTCCTATGCAGCCAATTTCCCAAATACCCGAATGTCTCTCAAAGTGAACACAAGGGGGAGCTAGTATGTAACTTCTTATGGGGCAGGAGTATGGCGATTATGGAATTAATGTATTCTGTTCTTTTTGGCCGGCAAGACAGAAAAGAACATACATATGCTATTTGGAATTTGTTGAGATGAAGGTAATGTTACTTTTATGTTAATGTTAAATGTTAACATACACAATTTAACCTAATTCTCATCTTTATATGCATTAAAATGTTTAATATGGAGTAACATTTGGGGGTTGCTCCACATCAGATGCATTAATATATATTAATATATATATTTAAGTGTGGCTTAGATTATCTACTTACACATACTTACATACATTCACATTCACCTGCACAGTCACACACACACACACACACACACACACACACACACACGCGCGCGCGCGCGCAGAAAAAACACATTTTATATTAAATAACATTTAATCATAAATTTTAAATAGAGAATTCTAACCTTTAAATTTTAATTTAGCCTCTGCAATTCAGAATATTTGTTCTAAGACATGTTAGAGTCCCTCACTTGATCATTGATTATAAACTTATCAGTATTTTCTTCTGACTTATACACTTCTAATTTTATGAAAATATACAGACGTCAGTTGAAGGTCTACTTCATTAATGGTGTGAATTGTGAGTTCATCCCTCACAGGTTCAGCTGTTGTCTTCCCTCTGTAGCTCCATTGTGAAAATATTGCAGTAAGGCAGGCACATATATCTGAATATGCTTTCATACCATAACATATAATAACAGAAATGGTATTTAGAAGAAATTTCAAATATAGGATTTTTACTTACTCATATTTCTTAATTGCAGCATTTCATAACTTTAATAAAAAGTAGACAAAAATCTTACATTTAATTTACAATGTTATTTTGATATAATTTTTTACATTTTTAGAATTCCTTTTATATAAGAGATTTCTGTTTTTTATTTTGAAAGTTTCATTATTTATTTATTATTATTAGTGTGGAGGGCATGTATGTGCCTCTATCCAAATGTGGAGGTCAGTAGACAACTTACAGGAGTCAGTGAGTCTAGATTTCTACCCTGTGGAGAGAGAATTCTTTTAAAATAGAAAGCATTTCATCTAAAGTATAAAATATATAGTTAATTTACATTGCTTATTCTAATTCACAGTCATCACCAAGGAGAAAGATTTTGAGTAGTGTCATTTCATCATTAGTTAAAAGGCAATGCTTTGATTAAAAGTCAGCAAATAGTCAATACTAGTATAAGATGGGAGCCATACATATCTTTAAAAGATGAGAGGCACTAGTTAAAAACACAATACTTCATTCTTTTGAGAATTTATATTTGATTGGGATTTGGTTTTCTAATACCTTCTGCTATTAAATTTAGTTTGTAATGTTTCGTACATTAAAAAAAATACTGTGGAATCAGATAGTGAAATGATAGAAACAGAATTATAAGAAGGATTTTTTTTCATGTAAATAGTGGCTGCATAGAAAGCAGTAGCTTCGTCCTTTCTTCTTAAGAGCTATATACTATTAAATTGAAGGTTATTGCAAAACAGAATGAGTTACAGGAAACTGCTACAATAGTGGTTCTGACTACAGGAATAAATTCTTGAAACTACATTTTTAACACATAATTATGCATTTTTATGCAATGTCTCTGAGCCAAAATTAAATAAATTGTACAAAATTCCATAAAGTCCTATTTTAAGATTCCCCTTTAATACTGTGAAGTCAATTATTTGAGTGACATAGCAACATTTGCTATTCCTTATTAGTCTGTAAAATTAACATGCAATACTTCTATTTGAAGTCAGTCCAACGCATCAATCAATTTGCCTTTACACTCAACTTACCTACACAATTTTTTTAATTAATCAAATGTTAAGTCCTTTGCATGTTCTCACATAGATTCTAAATAAGCATACACGATCTTTAGATGGTCAGAACATGTTCATTTAAAGAGAGAAGGATAAGACGTTGGCTTAGGATTCAATCTGGTTTGAAATTACAAATAGTGATTATGAACCGAGCTGTTCTTCAGAAATCTGAGATTGCTTTGCTATGCAGACATCATTATAGTGTTCTAAACGCCTTAGCATGGTGGCATACATGCACAGCCTTTCACTGCCTGATATATTTACATCATCTCTTTTTTCCTAATGGAGCTCAATATTTCAAGAACAGTTCATCATAAATCCTTAAGTACGTGTATTATGAACACAAAATATACATGAGGGGAAGAAAAAGATAGGCTTTGAAAACCGTTAAAGTTTTTTTTTTTTTTTTTTTTTTTTTTTTTACATTAAATGTGATTATCAGTCACATTTGGATGGAAAATAATCCAAACTGGAACTGAGATATCAGTCATTCCCATTTCTGCCTTAAAAATAAAGTATATATAATAAAGATAAAATTAGTTACTTAGGATAGCAGTGAGTATTCAGTAACCATGTTCAACTCTAGAGGTACATGAAAAATAATAGGCTTCCTGTGTTTCTTCAGTTCTTGGCAGTGACCTAAGGCATTCACCATATGCATGTAATTCTTCCAGCAAACACTAGGGGGCAATGTGGCATAATTACTCCTGGTGGGGGGCGGTCCTCAGCAAACATGCTTCTGAGGATATATTATTCTTCTCATAAAGTCCTTTCTTAGGCATTGTGTTTCTAGTCTTCCCTCAACTGCATAGATTTATGTTGAATTAAGTCTAATCAATACACTATAATAACCTTCCTTGGAATTTTTTAATTGTTTTGTTCTTGAATTATGGCAGAATTCAAAAGATATCTCATTACTATGCAATTAAAAATAACTTTAGAATGATCATTTTGAAAAGGTAATTCACAACGTTCGTGGGGACATAGCTAAGAGTTACAGCTCTTGTTTAGCTTTGCAAGGCCCTGGTGTTTATCCTTAGAACTAGGCTGGGATGAGGTTAAAAAAAATAAAAAATAAAGATTGATAGATGAATGTCTAAATGTGTGATCACTACTCTTTAAGCCAGTTTCTGCTTTTAAAGATTTGAAGCCTCATCTTCCAAAGTACATGTTTTCAACCAACATCATTATTAACCCCAGAGACATAAAGCTCAGACTGTACAAGACTATGTGGTTAAAAGACCACTTAGCAAAACAGCCTAGGTTTTGGAAAGGCTGAGCCCTCTGTTCAGTAAAAACGTAGATATAATAAACCATCTATTTAGAAAAGACAAGACAGGAGCATTTTAGAATTTGAAGGTCTCACTAAAAAAGAGCTTCTCTGAATTTTTGAGCTGTTGGTCTCCCAAGGGAGTGGTAAATTTGGAAAGAGACCAGACTGCAAAATCAAGACTATAGGTTATCTCCTTGAAGCTCTGGGAAATTAATAGCTCCTCTACCTGAATCTTTAAGCAATTATCCTCAAAACAATCTCCAGAACTTTCTTGTAATTGGTCTGGATTGGATTTTCTTTGAAATCCTGAATGATTCATGTTACAGATTTGTACGTTAGTCATTCACAATTTATAAATGGCAACTTAACTTCAGTATTTATGAATTACAATCAATACTCTAGCAATCAAAACACTCACCTTCTCTACTTCAATGCATCACTTTCCTTTTTGGAGACTGCTAGATCACACGCAAACCGGTCTTGACTTGTGGACGTTTGTGATAGGAGTTTAGGCAAAAGCAAGTTTTGAGACCGTTCAGTCGTAGAAGATGAGGAATTTAGAGCCAGGGGAGTGTGTGTGTGGGGGGGGGGGGGGGGGGTGTGGGTGTGGGTGTGGGTGTGTGTATGTATAAAACAGGCATCTTTGAATCATTGATCTCCTACTGATGTAAATTCTTGACTAACAGTTCAGCTTTTATGCACAAAATATTTTATAAATATCATCAATGACTATTTAGTTTAGAAAAAATATCAGATTGCTATTTGGAAGTTTAGTAAGATGAACAGAGGTGAACCAGACAACAAAGCTATTGGGTGTCAAGGGGCGTTGGAGTGCATTCAGTGTGGGCTGATAGGAGATGGCTGAAGGGTAGACCCCTAATACCGTTCAGCAGATTGCAGTTTCATGAAGCTGCAAAACATGTCTTAAGAGAGGCTTTTCCCTCCGAGGAGCCACTGCCTCTCTCTCCACCGGGCGTCTGCTTTTCTTCTGAAACACTTTCATAATCAAGTGACTTTCCTTGCATGGGTGCCTGGGGACAGCGGGGATTTCTCTGAGGATGAGGAAAGTCACATATTGATTACTGTTGCTCCAGGCGTGTTTTCTCCCTCGCTAGCTTGCACACTACTCCGCTCTCCAACGCTGGACTTCACAGGCACTCACTGGAATAAACAACGCTCTGTGCGAAAACGCGTACACACACACACACACACACACACACACACACACACACACACACTCCGCACCTCCTTCAGATGAGTGCACGGAGTCAGAAAATCTGCATCTCCCTTGGCCTCTGTGTGTGTATGTGTGTGTGTGTGTGTGTGTGTGTGTGTGTGTGTGTGTGTGTGCGAGCTGACGACGTGTGTTCGAACGCGTGTGAACAGAAATGCATCAGGAAGACCGCAGCTACCTCACTCTGCAAAGTAGGCGGTGTTTTCTCAAGCCTGCCTGTGTATCCGGTCCCCAGATACAATCGAGTCACTGTCAAACTTTTTTTTTTTCTCTCTCTCTCTCTCTCTCTCTCTTTCTAGAGAAAGATAGCCGAGCTGCCTCGCCCTGGAGCTGAGGACCCGGACGCCGGAGGGCTCAGGGCTGGGCGCCGCCGCCGCCGCCGCCGCCGCGGAGACTCAGCGCGGGCTCTGCCGGCCGCATAGCTCTCGCCCGGGACTCAGCTCGTCAATGACTCTCAAGCGCTGGGGCTGCTGGCCCCGCCCCCGCCCGCCGTTTCCCCACCTCCCATTGGGCGTGGGCCGAGGAGGCAGGGCCTGGCTCCCCACGCCGATTGGCTGGCAGAGAATCAGTATCAATGTTTAAGCGGCGGCGTGAGGTGAATAGAGTCAGTCAGCAAGAGACGCTGGGGAGAGAATCCGGACTGCCAGCCCGGCGGCTGCCGCAGCGGCGGAGGGGCAGCCCGGAGACGCTACTCCAACTGTTGAATTGAATTTTCCACCTTCCATTTCCTCCGCGCCTTGGCTGCCGGAGATGGATTTATTCGGTCTGAAATCTGCACGGCTTTCTCAGGCTTTGGGGTGATTCTGACAGGCACCAGACTGAAAGAGACCACCCGTGACAGATAAAAAAAATAAGGAGAAATTTTTAAAAAAAAAAGAAAGAAAGAAAAGAAAAAAATCCTCCACAACAGACTGCACAATTAGCTATGCACACCGATGCTGGACTTTGTGAATAGAGACCACTGGGAGGAAAAATCTTGAACTATGATCTTGGGCTAAGCTGTGAATCATTACTGGAAACGTGCTTTTCCCCCTCCTAAGACTGAGAGATTTGGGGGCATCTCACGCCTAACCAAGTGGAAAGGTTTTTTTTTTCTTTTTTTAAAAATCAGATTAATACTCGTAAGCAAAGCAGACGCCTTGTTTTGCAGAGCCTCGGACTCCGGCCGAAAGAGGTAGAGTAAAAGTGCTGCTGGGTTCAGCTTCGCCTTCCTCCCCCACTCGCTTTTTCTCGTTTTCTGCCCCCCCACCCCCACCCCTCATGAATCCAGCTTTTTTTTTTTTTTTTTTTGGATTATTTTTCCTATTGAGTGAGTCAGAGAAAGCGTTAGGAAGAAGCCGCAACTAATGTCTGTGAAGGGAGGACCGTGAGGGGAGAGTGAATACGATTCGTTCCGCTGCTTCTGACTCATCCAGCAGATCAGAACACCTGCATTTTCTGAATGTGTCATTCCCGTATACCGAGGCGCCTGGAGAAGCAGAAATAATGTGTAGATCAACCCGCGCCTAACCTCCCCTGGGTGGTGGAGGTAGTTTCCCCGGGTGGGCGCCCTGGCAGAACCCCTGGTGGCCGCAGCTCCTCACCCTCTGCCCTCCCCAACTCGACCAGAGACCGTGAGAGAGCCAGGCTGCAGAATGCAACACGCCAAACCTTGACGTGTTCCATCCACCCTACTCCTGCCTGTTTAAAACAACAACAATAATAATAGTAATAACAATAAGGGGGTGAAAGCCTGCGCTTTATTTTCTTAAAATATTCCCCACTCTTGTTCCTCGCCAAGGTTTTCCTTTTTAGATGAAAAGGACTGGGAGGCTGGGCCACTGGAAGGAGATGCTGAATAGAAAGAAAAGAGCCACTTGACAGCCCAGCCCTGTGAATGCAGAGACTGTTTCCCTTCTAGCGAGAGACAGGGAGAGTGTGTGTGTGTGCTAGGACTGAGGGGGCTGCCTCCCCCTCCTTTCGAGTCTGCCCTCCCCCTTCAGATCTGCACGTCTAACCATGAGTTGCCTGTTGATTTCCTTTCGCCTGGCAAGAGAAGCAAACTGGAATTAAACTGCGTGGAGTGAAGTCCTTGCTTGCAGGAAGAGGATGAGATGGTAGTGGCGGCTCCCGGCTTGGCGTAGATACACCAGAGTGTTCGACAAACCGAGGCGGAGATAGATCTCTATATTTTCTCCTCCCAATAGGCTCTCAGCGCAAATGCTGATCAGGCTGTGGCTTTTTTGATTTTGGGGGAGAGCCTTCTCCGAGGAAGAGAGGGAGGAGCCTGGTAAGGGGAGGAAACTACAAATCGGGACACTAGGATTTTTTTTTTTCTTTTTTTCTTTTCTTTTTTTTTTTTCCGCTGCATTTCCTCCCCTCCCTTTGGCTGCTCGGAAAGGAGAGAGAGAAAGGGGGGAAAAAGAAAAGAAAAGAAAAGAAAAAAGACTTGGCTCGGAGATGCAGTCCGCCGCCACCGCCGCTGCCTAAGCCAGCAATGCGAGATTAGATCTTCAAATGCAGCACTACACTGCCTGAAAGCCGACCATCCTACACAACGAGCAGACATTTCTCCGTGCTCCAGGGAAGCCTCAAACATACATATGTGTCTGTGACTCTTTGCTTCGTCCCTACTCATTCCCATCCATTTCATCACCGAATACGAGTAACTAAGGATTCCACTTTCCGATCTGCCTGGAGACACACCTCCCAAAGCCCTCCCCCACCGAATCGAAGAGTATTCTGTAGGCTGCCGGAGGGAGTGGATTTTTGCAGCGCCTAGCGGGAGCGAGGAAAACCCACCAATTCTTCAGCTCATTATCATCTCTCCCAGACTCTATTTCCTTCTTATCGCCAGCCTCATCACGCAAGTTTGAGCCTTCTGAAGTCCAGGCGGAAGAGACAAAGCCTTGGGCTCGCCCTCAGCCGCAGGGAGCCGCCGCCTTGCTCCGAGCTGCTGCAGCTTCGCTGAGTCGCTGCTTCTCATCCAGTGCGAATGCTGTAGATCAACAGGTTCGGGCAACTTGAGCGGAATAAGGAGAGACTGACTGGTGCCGCAGCCCGGGTGCGGAGGGAAGGAAGGACTCACAGACTTGTGGCTCGCTCTGAGCTCTGACGCTCCGCCCCGGTTCCAGACTGGCGCGCACCCACCAGCTCGCACCTCCAGTCCGGCTGCTCCTGCTCCCACCCCACCGGTCTGGGATGTACCTTTCCATCTGTTGCTGCTTTCTCCTGTGGGCCCCTGCCCTGACACTCAAAAACCTCAACTACTCAGTGCCAGAGGAGCAAGGGGCCGGCACGGTGATAGGCAACATAGGCAAGGATGCCCGACTGCAACCCGGGCTTCCGCCGGCTGAGCGCGGTGGCGGCGGCGGGCGAAGCAAGTCGGGCAGCTACCGGGTGCTGGAGAACTCCGCACCGCACCTGCTGGACGTGGACGCCGACAGCGGGCTCCTCTACACTAAGCAGCGCATCGACCGGGAGTCCTTGTGCCGCCACAATGCCAAGTGTCAGCTGTCCCTAGAGGTGTTCGCTAACGACAAGGAGATCTGCATGATCAAGGTAGAGATCCAGGACATCAACGACAATGCTCCCTCTTTCCCCTCGGACCAGATCGAGATGGACATCTCAGAGAACGCGGCGCCCGGCACCCGCTTCCCTCTTACTAGCGCACACGACCCTGACGCTGGCGAGAACGGGCTCCGCACCTATCTGCTCACCCGAGATGATCATGGCCTCTTTGCACTGGACGTCAAGTCCCGCGGCGACGGCACCAAGTTCCCTGAGCTGGTCATCCAGAAAGCACTGGACCGCGAGCTGCAGAACCACCACACTCTGGTGCTGACTGCCCTGGATGGCGGTGAGCCTCCGCGCTCTGCCACTGTGCAGATCAATGTGAAGGTGATCGATTCCAACGACAACAGTCCAGTCTTCGAGGCTCCCTCATACTTAGTGGAACTGCCCGAGAACGCGCCCCTGGGCACCGTGGTCATTGATCTGAACGCCACCGACGCTGATGAAGGTCCCAACGGGGAAGTACTCTATTCCTTCAGTAGCTATGTACCCGACCGCGTGCGGGAGCTCTTCTCCATAGATCCCAAAACCGGCCTGATACGCGTTAAGGGCAACTTGGACTATGAGGAGAATGGCATGCTGGAGATCGACGTGCAGGCCAGAGACCTAGGACCTAACCCAATTCCAGCCCACTGCAAGGTCACGGTCAAGCTTATCGACCGCAACGACAACGCGCCGTCCATTGGTTTCGTCTCCGTGCGCCAGGGGGCGCTGAGCGAAGCCGCCCCGCCTGGCACAGTCATCGCCCTGGTTCGGGTCACTGACCGAGACTCAGGCAAGAATGGGCAGCTGCAGTGTAGGGTACTGGGTGGAGGAGGGACTGGCGGTGGAGGTGGCCTAGCGGGGCCGGGTTCCGTCCCCTTCAAGCTTGAAGAGAACTATGACAACTTCTACACCGTGGTTACTGACCGTCCGCTGGACCGCGAGACACAGGACGAGTACAACGTGACAATCGTGGCCCGGGACGGGGGCTCCCCTCCACTCAACTCCACCAAGTCCTTCGCTGTCAAGATTCTGGATGAGAATGACAACCCGCCTCGGTTCACCAAAGGGCTGTACGTTCTCCAAGTACACGAGAACAACATTCCAGGAGAATACCTCGGTTCAGTGCTCGCCCAAGATCCCGACCTGGGCCAAAATGGGACAGTGTCCTACTCCATTCTTCCCTCGCACATTGGCGACGTGTCTATCTACACCTATGTGTCCGTGAACCCCACTAACGGGGCCATATATGCCCTGCGCTCCTTTAACTATGAACAAACGAAGGCTTTTGAATTCAAGGTGCTGGCTAAGGACTCGGGGGCACCAGCACACTTGGAGAGCAACGCCACTGTGAGGGTGACAGTATTAGACGTGAATGACAATGCTCCAGTGATTGTGCTCCCCACTCTACAGAACGACACAGCTGAGTTGCAGGTTCCACGAAATGCTGGCCTGGGCTACCTGGTAAGCACCGTGCGCGCCCTGGACAGCGACTTTGGAGAGAGCGGGCGCCTCACATATGAGATTGTGGATGGCAACGACGACCACCTGTTTGAGATCGATCCATCCAGCGGCGAGATCCGCACGCTGCACCCCTTCTGGGAGGATGTGACCCCCGTGGTGGAGCTAGTAGTGAAGGTGACTGATCATGGCAAGCCCACCCTGTCCGCGGTGGCCAAACTCATCATTCGTTCAGTGAGCGGCTCTCTGCCTGAGGGGGTACCGCGTGTGAATGGGGAGCAGCACCACTGGGACATGTCGCTGCCTCTCATAGTGACTCTGAGCACGATTTCCATCATCCTCCTAGCGGCCATGATCACCATAGCTGTCAAGTGCAAACGGGAAAACAAGGAGATTCGCACTTACAACTGCCGCATCGCTGAGTACAGCCACCCACAGCTAGGCGGGGGGAAGGGCAAGAAGAAGAAAATCAACAAAAACGATATCATGCTGGTGCAGAGCGAGGTGGAGGAGAGGAACGCCATGAACGTCATGAACGTGGTGAGCAGTCCCTCCCTGGCCACCTCCCCCATGTACTTCGACTACCAAACCCGCCTGCCCCTCAGCTCGCCCCGGTCAGAGGTGATGTATCTTAAGCCAGCCTCCAACAACCTGACTGTCCCGCAGGGGCACGCAGGCTGCCACACAAGCTTCACCGGACAAGGGACTAATTCGAGCGAGACCCCTGCCACTCGGATGTCCATAATTCAGGTAGGAGACTTTTAGGGTAAAAGGGACTTCACTTGAAAGTTGCTGGTAGTGCTTTCCCAAGACCTTTGGAGAACTGAAAGCCACATGGCCAGCAGCAATGTGCGTGGGGTGGGTAGTAATTAATTAAAAATGGTCCACACCTTTGTCCCTGTGTGCACACCATTTCCTATTCAGAATCCCCTCCTGTGTAAATAGTTTAAAATGCATGCCTTACCTCTATTGCATTTTTTAAAGTTTATTTTTACAGATTTAAAAATGATAGCAGCAGTCAATATTTAAACTTTATTTTATCTGTAGGACTACATTTTTTCCCATAGCAAGAGTCCTACAGTAGAACCAAAAAAAAAGTAATTCTTTTTAATGACTTGTATTCCACTAAAATCTTTTATGTTGATATGAAATTTATATCCCAAATAAGAGCTAACTTCTTGAGTATGGAATAGTCACCAAGTCAGTACTGTGAATCTATTTGAGCAAAGTTTCACTCCCTGAGAAATCAGTTTTATGCTTTGAAAGTGTTTTAGGGACATGAGCCCCATTTATTCATGAACTAAACTTTCAGCTGAAGTGTTGGAAATATGGATCACATTCTGCAGTGCTTTGTACAGGTTAGTCATAGTGATCAGGAAAAATCTTTGAAAAGAATTTCTTCAGTCCAGGGGTTTCCTTGTGGTTTTCCTGTAGTAACCAGGGAATGAATAGTCTATTCCAAAGAGTCATAAGATCATTTTATGTTGTTGATGACAGGGGAGGAAGTTGCACTGAATCCCACCTTATTTATTTTTTGAACCATGTATATTTTCAGGCTATATATCAACATATATTGTTAACATAAAGTGGAAATAAAATCATTGCCAAAAGCATAGGCATTGATTCTTAAAGGAAGATGACTATGCTGTGATGGTCTAAGTAACCATCTGGTTCCCTTTATTCACTACTGACTCGAATCACCAAAATATTAATTCTTGGTTATCATAATATTCATAAGCATGTGTTGTTACAAATTACCCCTAATGAGCAATGCTTGAAGTTTGCAAATCAGCATAACCCAAAGTGACACTTGGGGTGGAAGTTTAGTTTGAAGTAAATGAAAAGTCACCTGTCCATATTATTATGTGTTGAAAAGCTTGACACAGTAAAGTTACTATTGTCCAAATAGTGTTGAAGCTTCATAGCCCTGCTAATACAGACCATTCATACCCTAATACTTAACAGAAAATATTTCCTATGACAGCGTAGTGAACCAGACTCATCAACTATGATGCTGTTGACAACTGAAGTATTGAATTCTACCTTGTGTAGTATATGAGTAATCATGCTATCATGGATTTAAAGTTAATGTAATACATGAAAGAAATTCTCAACTATAAAAACTTGTCTTCCTCTAATTGTGTGAAATTGATATTTATGATCACTAATATCTCTATAAAGGGAATTATGATAAAAATGCTTATTTATAGATGTGCTGTAGTCATTTTGGAATCAGAAATATTTTGTATAGTTTTCCTATATTTACGCCAATGGCAAGGTTGTCATTAAGGGCTAATATTTAGTCATCTACTTTAAGGGCTGTGAGTTGAATTCTCATCTAGTTTCCAACTTTAAAAAAAATCATAAAATCAAGTTGGTACAGTAAAATTCTCAACAAGTCTGGCTTCTTAGTCAGACTAGTGAAGAGCACTCTTGAATAGAAATATCAAAAGCTTGGGAGGGATATGGTGCTTATACTCTGTTAACAACATTACCTTTGAAGCTGGTCATTGGTTATGGAGGATAACGATGGCTCCTCCCTAACAGTAAAACTCATGCCAAGGAAATCACAAATACTATCCAACCCCTCACATAATTTAAGCAGAAAATAAAAGACTGTCTTGATATTCTTTTGCTTCTAGAATCTTAATTTGTTCCACCAAAATACAAAATGGACTTTAGTTTTGAGTTTGCAATTTTTCCCCAAAGTGTCTCAATTTCCTATGCTATTTCTGTCTTAAAAAAAAAAATCTCAACTTAAAGTGCTAACAGTTATTTCCCCCATCATGTTTTTGCAGTCCTTTAAAGGATGGGCTATAAAATCCTGATAATCTCCTTGGAAATGTACCTTATTGATACTTACTGTGAAAACCATAATAAATTATCAAGCTGCTATCCCTACCCCTTTTCTTTCCCTTAATGATAGTGCTGCAAACACATTGTGCTCAAGTGGAGTGATGAAAGTCTGCAGGAATTCCATAATCTTGCATCAAGCTCATTTGTTAGCGTGTGTGTAATTTACCCTGAAAAGTAAATATGCTACTAATTTCATGTCTTTTCCTAAAGGTAGACTCTTATTTCACAAAATCAAGTTGGATCAACAGCTAGTAGCTCTGTTTCATCTTTCTTTTCCAGTATCTTGCATGGTGCTTTGAAAGTGCTTAGTATCCATTTACAAATGGGTTAAACAAACTTTCATAACTGTGCTGCAATATGCTTGTACAATAAGGTGATATGAAATACAGCAACTTTGGGACTGGAAGCCTCACATTCCAGCTAGAGTAAAAACTGGTTTCAGTCAGAAAGTATTTTTATTGCTGGACCCAAGGTTCATGCTCTCAGTTTTTGTTTCATTATAGGTGTATGTATATTTATTAACAAAGACTTGTGAAAAGAGATTTTATTTTTATTAAATTTTGTGAATTTGTATAAACAAAATCAAGATATAAAGTATTTAGACTATAGATATGTGACTAAAATATCTATAACAGCACAGGAATCACTGTACTACATTAAAGTTTTTGTAAAATTGTATTTATTTTAAGGTATAGAAGTTGTGTTGAAGAATAGGAACACAGATTTTTAGTAGGTAAGGTAGACTACTGTGTAAACATAACATCATTTCCATTGCAGATATTTCCATGTGTATTATTTTGTGTGGTGATGTAAAACATAACATTCATATAGTAATCTTGACAAATTCTGAAGCATAACTGTTAATCTTGGTTTACTAGGGACAAGCCCATACTTTTAATACCAGCTGTAGGGAGATGAAGTTGGAGATCAGTCAGAAGTTCTATGTCATTCTTGGTAACATAGAGTTTGAGGACAGCTTGAGATACATGAGCCCCCACCTCAAGAAAACAAATCAAAACAAAAAAGTAAGTTAAGTCTCGCAGACTTCTCAACAGGTGTTCTGTGTAGTCCTCCCTCATTGAGAAGAAGGGAAAAGGTAGGGACACCTTTCTGATGACAGGCTTTCCTGATTTTTGTCTTGCTTGATTTTGTTTTAAATGTCTGTGTTCTCCTCCAGTTCCGACTGCAGTCAGTTTTAATATATTCTTATAGAAGAAAGTGCGTTAATGCAGCAAAAAGGTTTCCTGAAATTAAATTTTAAAAATACTTAGTTTTACAGATCAACCTAAAAAAAATCATGTCCATTCACTTCAGAGTCCTCATTAAAAAAAAAACAATAAAATTCTTTTGAAATATGTACATGGGGCTTACAACAGAATTACAGCAAATATAAATTCAACACAATATATTGAATATAAATGAGGATATTGTAAGTGTCTAGAGCCAACCCAAATATGTAAAATTGAGATTGAATTGAAAAGGAGTAAGCCACCATGTGTAAAGAGTTAACTGTATTTTAGAAAAGATGAAAGTTGAAGTGTCTTTGATAATGATATCATCCACTGTCTGTCTTTATTCCCACTAACACAGGAGATTCTTGACTGTACAATCCTGTTCATATGAGTTCCCAAGACCACACATGATCTTTATAGCTTGTATTCCTTTAAATTAATGAATTCAGCAACAGATGCACAGCATAAATATGTTTTTGTGTCACTTCAAATTTTGAAGATATTTTGCTACAATTTTTTGTGGTAAGAAGCTAGCACTTGCTTAATCCCACACACTCATCACTCTTCATAAAGTATATAATCCTTACTTATGAGGATTATGTTGGATTGAGCAGGAAAGGGATGGCACTGTCATACTGCATGTCTCCTGAGATATTTTGCACTTTTCGTTTTCCCCCCTCAAAGATTCTTCAAAACATAGGAGGATTAATTTCTACTTTAGTTTAATGAGTATACACCATCAAACATTTTTGTTTCACTATGCATTGAAAACACATGAAGTATTTAACAATCTAAAATTTAACCAAGCATTAGGTGTTTGAAATTTCTTTGTAGGAGGGTTTAAATTTTTTGTAAAGTTCTAAACTTATGACTAGTGTTCTTATCAAAAAGCTAATACTATTCTTAGCCATATGTGTTTCTGTGGATATTTGACCTCCACTGTAAACCTGTATGCATTTCTCTATTTCACAATAAAGAAAAAAAAAGTTACTACAAACTAGAAGCCAAGGATTTTATTTTTAATATCAGGTGACACAAATCTCTTCATGAATTAAGAAGTTTGTTACCTACTTGCCTCCAGATTTCAACAAATTTTCCAAAATGACAGGCAGGTGATCCTTGATCACCTTCACATTGAGATGAAAATTTTGTAGGTTTTGATTGATTGTAGAACCAATTCAATTTTTTATTTTATTTTACTTGTGTGGGTGAGTTGAGTTACTTTAGTACATAGTATTACATATACATTTATATCAAGGATTTAAAAATTATATTTTAACATCTTTTCTTATGTAAAATTTATGTGATCAGAGAAAAAAGTGCCCTGAAATTCTTATCTCAACTTTTCAAATTTAGTTAGAAAATAATTTATATTCCTTAAAACAAAAAATCACCACTGATTGTATTGTTCACTCACCGAAAGTTCTGTCTATTAAGTCAGTGTTGCAATAGATGATGTGTATTATTAACATATGTACAGTGCCTAGAAAAAATTTTAAATGTGAATTTAAAATAATTACTCCTAAAATAACCCCAAACTATCATCTCAGTTAAAGAATTATGTATATTATAAGAGGGGACCATTCAACTTTTGGGAGTGAATGTTTAGTGTTGTTTTTAAGTGCAGTTTCTTACTATATCATGAGACAGCACTACTGTCATGTCTGAGATCTAAAATTCCTCATTGTGAGGACAACTTATGTAATATAGTGCAACAGAAATGCATATAGAAACACAGTGTTTATAAGTTAAAATACCTTAAGATATTAAAATTAATAAAAGTTTACTTGTATTTAGTAAGGTTGGACTTGCATATGCTTATTAAACTATGAAGAAATAAACTTTTGGGGAAAGTAGTTATGTGTATACCTATGTATTTATTGCCTATGCATCTAAATATTTTCAGTACCAAATATGTATGTAAATATACAACCACAAATATCTCATTTTTATATATTTTAGTTCAAATGAGTTCACTCTATAAAGAACAACTGATACCTATATTTTCCTTTGAAAATATGTTCATCGTGAGAACTTAGAGCTCATAGGGGTTAAGGAAAGTAAACACAAAAGTCAGGCAAGTGTTTGGTACTTTGGGGACTGGTGGGGTGGCTGGAAATGTTAACAACATATGGTGTAAGATTGATGATGAAAGACCAAGAGGAAGAAGTCCCTACAGCTGGGCTCAGGTCAGTGAGGAAATGAAACTTAACTCCCTGATGCAGGAAATCTTGCAATACACTCAATAGTGGGTACATTCTTACAAATGCACCTTCTAATTACGATATTACTCATTGCTCTAGAATGTATTCCCCTAGGTAATATGTCTGTTTAATAAATCCCACAGGGCATTACCTTAAAGTCATATTTTAGTAAAGCATTAGTGGAGTGATTTCTTTGGATTAAATTCCTTCAACCAGTGATGTATAATTGGTGGAGAATAGCACACAGTTCATTTTTTTTTACTTATCATTTTGGAGATAGCATGACTTCTGCCACCCACTTACAAGACACTTTCGAAGTTCATCAGACCTACACTAATCTATTGTCAACCTACTTTAGTAAAGGAGACTTTGACATGAATTCCCCTCAATGGCAGCATACTGTATTTTATAGCAAGTCATAGCTTTCACCGCTAGCTTTGACAGTGATGTATTGCTATCCTTTGGTCTCTGGAAATAAATCATCTATAATAAAGAAGTCCTTAATGGCATCAACATTCTCGCTGTGACTAAGCAGAAATATGCTCTTGCTTCCTTGCTACTGCAGAGGAATCGGTTCAGTATTTTAAAGGTGTAGCATAAAAGAAAACCTCACAGCAAGATATAAATGCAAGTTGTGGCTTTATGGGAGGCATATTTCACTTACATGCCCTGTATTCTAATAGACTATGAAATTGTTTTCAGCAGTGTTTGAGAAAATCTGTTGATATACATGTGACACAGTATTGTTTGTCTGTTCTGGTCATAGTGACATTCTGATTACTGGTATTTGTAGGCTTTGCTCTGGATCTGTTCCAGGTAGTTTTATTGTAGTGAAATGGTTCTTATGGTTCATTGAGCATCTAACATAACTATGCCGAATATGATTGGCACGTTTGCATATATTTATTTAAAAAATAAGGCAGTTAAACAGCATAATTATGGGAAAATGAATCATGACAATAAAAGACTATTTGAGTTAACAAGCTTTGTGATCAAAGAATAAATACAGGTTGGAAAAATGAAACTTTATATGTAACTGATCTACATAAATAGACGTTGGTCTGATTAGAGGAATTGAATAATTAAAATGCTTTAATGATATTAAAAATGCATTTTACTTGGGCATTTTGAAATATTTCATGACCAATGTTATCTTATTTTCTTTATATTTAAATTCTATGAAATAGTCTTATCAACCGTATTAATGTTATATAAAATTTGTATGATAAAGATAATATAATTTTAAAGATCCTGCTTGGTTCAAAAATACTCTGCCTAAACAATACTTAATACTTTTTAAACTTGCAATGTCTTTATTGATTTTTAATTACTGAAACACATTAAAGGGACCATTTAAAGGACAATTTCTTGTTTACTTCCTTTATTAGCTAAAAGCAGTCTTTTGTAGAGTTTAAAAGCCAAAGATTTTAAAATTAATTTCAAGTTTCAAAGGTATACATTCGAAATTGTTTGTAGATATTTACTGCTCTTTGCAAACAGTTTTATGCTTATAAACTATGCTAATAAATATGTAGATGCTAGTTATAGTTTTTGAACAGTCCCAGTGTTATTTCATTGGCATTCACATTTTAGGTAACAGAACTTCCGAACTGACTCATGTTCTCTACATAACTATGATGCTTTATATGTAGATTTTTTCATCTTTATTTTCATATAGCAACTTAAAACATAGTTAATATGTAAGACCTAAATATATGTACTTACATTATTTTTGACTGAACTCTTAGTAATCATATGGATATATATATAACTTTAATATCTTCCAGTAAAATTCAACCCAAAATTCAAGTTTGATTATACCCTAAATTTAACTTTTGTATATTTGTACAAAATGGAAATATACAGTCATATTATTGCTTAAAAGAATTCAGGGATCAGAAAACGCTTTCTTATTCTTATTATCAAAATCTAGACTGTGTCTTTAACACATTTTTTAATTTGTCCTTCCATTGTAAATTTCTTATCCATTTTGAAATCTTGACGCTAGACTTTTCTCCCTTAATATATAACACTGTTTTTCAAACCATAGTTCTCAATATAGATACCTTTACTAGAGTTGTTTACAAACAGCTAATTTTTTCACATTACATTAAAATTATTGTATGACTGAATATTCAATGTTATTTTTTTGCATCAGTAGATAAATCAGGTATAGAATTAAGTTGCTTTTCACACAGAAAACAATTAAACACACATACAAAGTGGCACTGTGTGCTTCTTATCAGTGCCTTTATTTCAGTAGATGATATAACAATAAGAAATTAGATTATTTGAGAAGTCAGTTGCCTATAACAACTGTTTCACTTGCCTGATTTGGAACAGAGGGAATTGGCTTTTATTAAAAGGAATTATATTCTAACCCAAGCCTGGCAATTCCTTTATGATACATATTTTCATAATTATTAATCACACAAATATGCTGACAACTTTAAAATGGGTTACTTTGAATTCTATCATTAAATTGTGAAAAATAGGATAATATTTCATCTAAAATTTGGTGATCCCTTTCTTGGAACACACTGGCCTTGCTTTCTAGCAGATTTTGCAGTCTTTCATATACTCTAGGAAAGTTTGTCCAAGATAAACTCATTTCACCAAGAATAAACAAAAAAGGGAGACTTCAGTTTATTATCATTTTTATTTTGCCTAAACAAAGGATTACAGAAAAAAATCTCCACATGCTTTCATGGTAAAATATTTGGTTGTTTGCTTTATTTTATTTTTGTTTGAATCTTTTCACGGTCTTACATTGACATAACAACCTCAGGGTTTTTTTTGTCTCAGATTGTAATCTGATCTCATTACTTCAAAACTCTGTCATTTAAGAAGTTCACTGGGCATGGGATATGTGAAGTGTCTCTGCAATCTCAGAAAACAGTTAAATTAGTCTATAGAATCAACTTATATTTATAATATTGTGTAGAATGGTTGCTTTGTGTAGAATTGTTGAGAGCAGAGAGGTATGAAAATAGAAGACAGTTAAATATCAATTCACAGACTGAAGTAAACATCTCTAACCTTGCATTTTTAATGATGGCACATCATGGTTAGTAATTATTAGCTGTGTGTATGCCCTGACCTTTGGAAGAAAACTATTATTTATCCCTATATGATAATAAGTTTGAAAAGAAGTCATGATCCTTTTAAAGAAACCAACATTTAGTTCAATTTTTAAGAGTTGATACCAGAAGCCTGTTCTGAGATGTCGTCCTGATATCAGATGTGCCTGATACCAAATGTTTAAGTAGTGAAAAATGAAGAACAGATGAGGAATACATTAAAGACTTTTTATTTCTGATTTTGAGCAATAGACTTTCCATTTTTTTTAAAATAATCAAGACAATTACACAGTAATTTGGGTTAGAATGCATGCCCAGTTCCCCATCTCCAAACCCAATTTGTTACCACCTGTGGCTATTTCTATTAAAAAAAAAAAGAAACATAATTACTATGAGTCTCAGCAGTCTTAGAGTAAATTTTTGCAATTACAATACCTCCCTTGGGCAGATGTGTGAAAATGGTAGATTAATTCCTGCCAGGATTTTTCTCTTCCTTGTGCATTTTTAGGTTTGGTGTCTACTTATTAGAGTGAGTGTTTGCTCTGGGTAAAGGTCATGTCAGTGTTTCTGTAGTAAATCTCCAGAAATAAAGATCCACAAATCATCCATTAAATTTTGCTCCAGGCAAAAAGCTGACATGTAACAACTCCGGGATGGAGTGGATAATATTTTCCATTACTGTCCTCCGTGGCCTAAGTTAAGTTTGAAGTGAAACACTAAGAGTATCCTGCTGTCCTAAGAAGCACAGAAAGTGTGTCTAAGTGAGTAGATGCTGTGGTAGTAATTTTGCTTTATGCTTGCTCCCAAGGCTACCTGAAGCCTAAAAGTTTAAAAGATGATAATAAAGGTATTAGGACTCAAATATTAACAGCTTCTTTCCTTCCTTCCATCTCTTTCCTGCAGAAATGTGGTGCTGTGTAAACCCAGGTCTTGATAAACACCTAATTGATGTATATACACAGAGCTTAGGGAATTCTTCTAAATTTCAACAGTCTTAAATGTCTGGATCAGTGTTCAACAGTACAATAATAATATTCAACTTATTTATTTTGTATTTGAAGATAGGTACTATATCTATATTTTTTAATACGGTATTTGATAGATACATACATTGTGTGATATCTAATATACATTTAAAAATATAGATTCTTTGTAATGAAAACAAAACTTTTACTTAAGAAGTTTCCAATGATCAGTAAATATATATATATATATATATATATATATATATATATATGTTAAAGCTTGAGCAGTGTCCAGTCTAAAACACACACACACACACACACACACACACACACACACACACACACACATATATATATATATGAAGACAAATAATATATAGGGATAGATGTGAAAATAATGGTTTCTTGATGAAAAATTTTAAAGCACTATATTTAGACAAATTTTCATTTATATTGGTACCTTTTAAATAACATTAAGAATTTCCGTGTATATGCAAATGCATTGCAAATCATAGAAAAATATATTAGTGTTCAAAGTGTGCAGTTTTTATTAGCATCAAGCTTTCTCAGTATTTCTTCATACTATATATAGTATACATACATACACATGCATATGTATATGACATTCAAAGAAACAATAGTGTTGATTGCCACTTACTTAAATATTTCTTATTCTTTGCTATGATTTACACAGCATTACAATTATGCCAGTGTTATATGAATTTACTAAAGCTGTCTCATCCAGCTATAATAAATTAATCATCTGAAAATCATTTTGTTTATATTTTGAGGTGCTTACACACAAATACTTTCCTGAATAATTTTTAAATGAGATGAAGTAATAGTGAAGCCATAAACATCTATTTGCAGTTGTTGAAGTATAATTTTATGATGTATTAATTTGGTACAAAATGTATATCAGTTAATTTTCATAGAAAATTATATTGAAATTATCAAATATTTAAAAAATAAACTCGCAAAAATGTTCACAAAATTTCAGATTCTGTTTTTATTATGTAGATGCTGATGAAAACTTTATGTGTATATTTAAAAAAGCTTTATAGAAATATCATGCTGCCCATTTTGATCTTGTTATTGAACTCCCAGTCACACCCTACACTTAATTGATTCATAATCATTAATTCAAGGAACAAATAGTAAAATAGTTTTTAAGTTAATTGAAAATATTTACTTTTATGCTATTTTAAAACTTACTTGTTATCCGAGTGCTATTTGCAAGGTTCATATCAAGTGATAAGGAGGCTTGAAAGAATAAAAGCTGCAAGAAAATTGAGTTTTTAAATCATATTAAAAGTTCATTCAGAACTGAGGATATATTTTAGTGATAGAATAGTTAATCAGCATTCAAGACCTTTGGTGTAACCTCTAAGAATGAAAAAAAAAAATTGTCATGTGTTCCTACTTAACCAGAGTATGCAGGATAGAAAGTAAAAGAAAACAATAGAAAGGAACGTGTAATTCTAATTTTAATGTTTATGATTTATTTTGAATTTTATACAGATGACAGACACTTCTTGAAATGTTAAAGTAATAGTTTTAAATACTGCATGAGGTGAGCCTGCAGATGGTGAACTCTCACTGTTGACATTTATATTCACACTCATCTAAACAATATGATTCAAGTCTATCTATTAATTCATACTCTAACATTGGCCTTTTGGAAGAAAGGCACATTGACAATCATCCTAACAAATGCATACAATGCAGATGGGTGACTTCCAGGATGGCTGTTTTCTTTGTTGTTTCAAGAATATTGAAGCAAGTGCTCTACCAAACACTACTGACCAGAAACTGGGCCTGTCATAATCTCTCCATGTTTTATTCATTTCTCTCCTATATTTCTTTTCCTTAAGACATTTTACATATATATGTATGCTTTTTCTTTAAAGAATTTAGCCAAAGCATCTTCAATATCTACAAATTCTAAATGATTTAGGGAGCACTGAAAATTTTGCAAAAACACGGTTTTCAAGCATTTGTGAATTTTTTTCACAAGATATATAATTTTAAAATTGTCATCTGCTTAACAACTATGAAATGTTCTTCAAATATTTAAAAAAAAAAGAAACTGTCATTTAAAACACCCATGTGGATCATGCCTGTGATCTTACTATTTGGACATCAGAGTCAAGAACAGCCCAAGGGGGAGGCCAGGCTGAGCTACAGGCAGACCCTGTCTCAGGCAGCCAATGTCTGTAAACCTGCCTCTGTGGTACAGCACATAACTACCCATGTCCAAAGCCTTGAAGCCAATCCCTAACACCATGGAAAAAAGTACCTGATAGTGGGGTATATGTAAGGAAGTATTACTTTTGCCTTATACCAAACTAACAATAATCGTTCTTCCCATATTTTGCCTTGTTGGTCTTCTTTCTATGACTTTCCAGTGGAAAGTATGTGTTTAATGTACATATTAAAGTTCCTTGTATATTTAAATCTATGGGAATATTTTCTATTTGAAATTCAGGTATATGTGGTGAGGAAACATGATGGTGTTTATCACTATAGTAACTGAATTATGTTTGTACCTGGGATTGTTGTAGTTGACATTTCAGTGTAGACATTCATCTGTAGTGATTGAATTAAGTAGTTTCATGTATTTCATTTTGAAAATACACTTAAGTAGACAAGAAAATTTGGAGTATTTATTAAAATAAACAATTTCTTCATTTTTTGCCATCTAGGAATGAGTATACACTTTTAAAATAAAAAATTTCTTTTATAGAAGAGCAAAAAAAGAAACTTCACAATGTGAGTCCTTCTTTTTATCCTTCAGGCAGGAATGCATACTAAAAGATACAGTGAAGATGCCCTCATGTAAACTGCCATATCTAAAAAATTAGGAACTTACACTAAATTTTGCTTTTTAGTAAACTTTTCTGTTTACAGATAGGTATCTCAGTTCACACCAGCATATTCATTCATGATGTAACAAAAGGAAATTCACTTTGAATTTAGCCAAACATATCTCACTTTTTAACTTGAAATTTCCCACTGAGTTTCAGTATGTATAAATTTGGTGTTTATATGAAATATTCATGATTTCAATGTAGAAATTAAATTTTCAAGGAATTGCTGGTTATTTAAGAATGCTATAGTCTGGGTTTGGAATTTCAGGATATATTATGACATACTGAAAGGGTGAGAGAAGAAAAGGACTGCTGGTCAGTGTCCCCTGGAAATATACTAATTTGAGAAGAGGAGTATCATTTCACTTGGTTAATTGCAATAACCCATCATCTTGTTAGGACATTAGGGTACAATCAACATGGTGCATGAAAGCATTGAAAATCCAATCTTTAACTTTCATTGCACCCATCTGCTCCCAGGAAATGTCATTAGAAATTTGAGCCCATGACCTTTAGCTTCCATTTAGGACTACAGATTCAAAACTGGTGTTTTCACACTGAACATTTTAAGAAATTTTGGTGAGTGCTCTACCCTGAACATTTCTAACCTAATCACCCTTTTAAAAACTGCCAAGCTAAAACCAAGCTAAATGGCCTGGTGTGTATTTGACAAAAAAATAAACAAAGTTGTTCAATCTTGAGTGTAATTAAAAGCAGTGGATGTTCTACATCATTACGGTCTCTTATTAACTAGCTCCAATTGTGACTGGTATTTTATGACAGACCTCTACTTCTCATCAATTATTCTCTGGCTCCATAGCATCCTTAATTTATGCCTATACCATCTAACTACACTGAAATTGCCTGCTAGAGCCTTTGAAAAAAATCAGTATATCTATTTAGTATTTCAGATGTTATCACGAATTTTGAAAATTTACTTGCCCTTGGCATTTTTTGTCAACATAAGTATGATAGTACAGAAACTTTCTAGATTACTTTTGTGTAGTCACTTAGAAGAGAGGAGCGTGATAAAATTATGTGCCTATCATAAGAAGTGAATTATGCAAATTGATGAAGATTTCTTGTCAACATTCATGTACTGCTTTGCTCAGTGAAATCCATGTAACTTGGAAAAGACTCATGATTAGACAGGTGTTTTTTTCAGCCCATGAGATCAAATTTCTGAAATATTTATATAGTGGCAAGCCAGATGTACACAGTTTAACCTTATAATCCCATTTCACAGCTTTTCTAAATACTTAGAAACTTGTTAAGTTAGAGGCTGATTGTTTTGGCAGCCTATCCCCAATAATAGGATTCAGATATTCCTTATTTACAAGCCTGTGCTGTTAATATAATCCAGTATATTAAATCATAGGGAAACTAAACAGGAGATTCTATGCGAGGGCTAATTGACAGGGAAGCTTTTCTAAAGCTTTTTAATTTGGTTTTTATTGACTGCATAATATCAAGAACACACATATCGTAAGTGAAAGATATAAATGTTTTGGATGCTATGCTACTACCATTTGAGTGTGAGGTACTTACTGTTCCGATCTCTTGTACTCCTATCATAATCTTGATATAAGCCACATAAGACCAGGCATCTGCTCTTTAAAATATTTCTTTCAACATCCTCTCAATTGCAAGGCTTACTGTCATTTGACATGTGGAAGTATTTTAAATGCACTCATCTGGGCTTTTTAAATGAATAGAGGCAATGTAGGGTAATGTAATAATGTGTCATGATTTTCATTATGCTTATTTATTGGTTCTGCAATAATGGAAAACAAGCTTATTGTTATGCTTTTAGCTAGAGCTATTATGTACTATGGTCCTCATGCTCCATTTTTGTATTTCTGCGATTCTGTATCCTCAAAGAAATGTGCATCAGGAGTCTTAAACTTACTTAGATTAGGGAATGCACTTCATTTTTTTTTTATTTTCTATATTAAATCTATGTCATTTATAAACTGATTATACTTGAAGCAACACATGCACTTGCAAAGATGGGAAAGCCCTGTTTTTCAACCTGTATATGACAACTCCAAGTTTTCTATTTTAAAGAAAAGTCAGGAGAAAGCAGGCTATTGAGAAACTATCTCCTGCTGCTTTATTTCTTTTAGGGAAAATTATGTAAATTGTGTTATATCTTTTTCCAAAAAAAAGGTCTAGTGTACCATTAAGAAATTGACAAACTAAAATATGAAACATTAGTTTTTTAACTCATAGAGAATTTCAAGAAGTGAGGATGAGTCCTACATCTAAGACTAAGTCCTCCTTTCCTGTCTGGACTTGACTGAGTTTTTAAGTTTGTCTAGCCAGAGAAACTTCTTTAGGGAGCACTTACCTATCCCAAAGCCCTGATATGCCAACTCCATGATTTCCTAGTGAAGTAATTTTCTATTGTTGATAGCTTTCAGTTTCTCCAAGTTTCTTTGAAAAAAACTAACTATACACCTCCCCCAAATTTCATGAGAAAATCATTGTTTCTGGGATGTAATGAAGTCTTATTACCTAAGTGATGACAAGAAGTATAAAAGTTTTCGTTTATATTTTTAATTACCTGTAATTTGCTAATCTGACCTAGTCATTGCTAACCTTTCATTTTATAAATCTACAATTTCTTTTCAATTGCAAAAATCCACAGGACTCAAATCTAAACAGATCTAAGATCATTTGTATTTTTTTATTGATTCTTCTTATTGTGAATTGACATTTCTCATGCTGAGAGATTACTATGTTCACTGTTGAGATGTTGTACCAGTCCTTGATGGGATGAAAAAATATATAACTATACCTCCAAACATTTAAAATGTGAAAGAGTTTTAGGCTTAGATACAGTCTAGTAGAAGGATTTAGGGAAGGGACTAATTTCTACTTTATGTATACGCACATAAGCACATGCAATTTAGTTTTTTAATGTACGTTCTGAACATATACTAAACTGTGTTTCTCCTACAATTATATGAACATGGCACAGACTTTTTTCAATGTTGATAATGCAGTTTTATGTTGTCTAAATGGGGGAATTCTGGGTCCATTAATGGATATGATTCATTTCATCAGTTACTCTCCATAGACAGATTGTTTACAATGAAGTTTTATTCCCATGATTCCTCCTTTAAGAAAAAAATGCAGCTCTTAAGTCCAGGCACAGGTGCTTCTTTGTTTATGATTTATCTTTTGTTTTCTTATAGAATATAACAACAATTTCTATTCTTATGGTGCATATAGCAACCAAATAAGATCATTCATATTATGAAGCACATGTTCAATAATAACTAGGTGTTAAAGAAACATTAATACATATGACTATGATTATTCTCAAAAATGATAAAACATTTTGGATCATCTAAACCTCAAGGAAGAATTATGTAGACATAATTCATAATTTGAGTTGACCTAAATCCTAGCAACCATATAAGAGAAAACCAATAATTCATATCATATAAGAATTTTATTTCAGAATACTTATGACTATTGAATTAATTTTACTGAAATGATGTGCTGTATTGCAAATTGTCATTTTACATTCTCTAAGCTATGTTTTGTCCTCTTTGTTTTGTTTTTATAAATAGGCATTTTATGAAAGTAAATTTTTTTGAAATACATTGTCAAATTTGGATTCCAGATAACTTAAAATTCTTAAGCTAACAAATTAAAATTTGAAGGGAAAGATGTAAGTTTCCTTAATAAACTGTTCTCTTTCTTTTAAACAGGGTGGCCTTGAGGGAATAGAAGGTTCACATAATGTCAAAACAGGCATTTTTGCACAAGAATTATAAAGCAGTGAATATTAAAATATCAGTATAGGGGCTAGAAAATTGTTTGGTGGGTAAAGTGCTTGCTGCTCAAGCATATAGACTTTAGTTCAGGTCCCCAGTACCCAGGTAGAACGCCTTGTGTGACACTAATGGATACCTGTAATCCCAGTGCTATTCAGACAGACACAGGGTAGTTGATGGTGACTGCTGGCCACTTAAATCTAGCTGAATCAGGGATTTCCAGGATCGGTGAATGAACTTCTCTGGAAATATAATGTGGAGAATTATTGAGGAAGACACTTAGATTAGCATGCTGGCTTTAACACAAAGACATACACACACTTGCACAAATACACATACAAACATTCATTCAAAAATCAAATTTAAAAATAAATATCAATGCTTATTATTGCATTCGAAGTCATCCATATTCCTTTTCTTATTCAAAAATTGAAGTTCAAAAGTTTTACCCACATGTATACAGAAAGTTCATCTGATGTAAAATTCAGAGTTCTTATGCTTTTTAGTATATTATGTTGGAGACCATAGTCGATCAGATTACCATACAGTGTAGATAACTGGTGCTATGAATTACTACTTCTTAGTTCCTGAACCTCTGATCAATTTGGAGAAAAATTCTTTACATCATATGTACACAGTACATTGAACATTTCCAGAACTGCTGTAGAACACAGGGTCATGACTTCTTTCTCTAGCTTGCCCTGTATAGTAGAAATATTTCCAAATTGGAGACTCCAGAAACAGTCTATGCTTCTCATATTTAACCACAGAATTGCTGATGGTTTTTTCATTCTTAACCAAACCGACTCATAGATTTCCATGTTTTTATTTCTGCGTCTTCAAAGCAAAACCATTGTAGGAGCAAAGCCATTTGAATCTGTATAGCCTGGCATTGGAAAAGAAGTGATGCTTGATTAACAATTATTCCTTGGATAAAAATCATAAGTCCATAAAATACAAACAACAATGATAAATATAAAAGACTGGGATGGAATAGTAAGTGTAATACACATAAAAGATGAGTCATGTATGACCTGAGTAGAAATTCTGAATCAAAAGAAGTTTGATTCACAGTACTTACTTTCGGTCAGCTCCACAGATAGTATTTTCCATCTCAAAAACTAATGATAGTGTCCTTATTGTTACTCTAGGTGAGGGTGACTGGAAATATTGGACTTGGAGGGGGTCGCTGCACAGTGGTATTATCACCTTGTCAAGTGGGGAATGAAGCACAGCATCAAAAGAGCAAACATGGATGTGAGACAGAACGTTCTTTGAAGTAACAGAGCTGAGAGCACTGTCACTGGGGGAAAAAAAACACAAAAACCCAGTTACGTACTCTTCCCATAAGAGCTCTCTAGAGGAATTTGTAATATACTTCAGGAAGCCTTGTGTGTCTAAGTGCATTTCATTTTCAGGTGCTCCCATGGCGGTACTGTTTGTATGGTTTTAAGTACTTTGGAATTGAACATAAACATACTAAAAATCACCTAGCACTTGGTTCCACTTTAAAAATATGAGCAGTTTATTCAGTCAGGTGCTTTTCAAACGTACACACTATGAGCAACATCTATGTCTTAGAGAGAAAAAAAGTGATTTATTTTTGTTTTTCTAGGCTATAACTTAATTAAAATAGTGCAAATATCAATATGTCTTACTATTTTTAAGTACAGAAATAAATGGTAAATGCTTAAATCATGTTATTAAAAATTGAGATATATCTAAGACTTTTTTTTTCTTAAAGGCTAGATGACCAACACTTTGGGTGTGTGATTAAAGCAATCTCTCATAATCATTCTGTCCCATTGCTAAAGCATAAAGGTGGCTATGGACAGCTTAGGATTCCATGGACATGGCAGGATTTGGATAGAATTTTGCTTTTAAAAATGTTACGAGCCATGGGTCAAAAGCTGTTGTGAGGCATTAATGACTCAGCAAAATTGAGGATTTTATTTGTTTGTTCATTTTAAGTTATGTGTGTGTAAGTAAATTTATACCATATGAATTCTAAGCAGTTTTCAACGAAGTGAAACTAGCAGCTTAAAATTTCAAACTAGAGTTCAAGCAATCTGAGCTACTGTTTTATTAAGTAACTGTCATCGTATCAGGGCAGTTCTTGCCCTAGAGGAAGAAATTTCTTGGAATTAAAATAACCAGGCAAAGTAAAACCTACACACTTTTAGGACTGGATATTTAAGTGACACTGATAAAAAGAAGAGATATGACTATTCACTTTTCCTTGCCAATATTAATATTAGTAAAGAAACTTTATTTGATTTTAATTTCATATATGACTACCTAACTCAAGGAGACTATTCTTCTTGAATCATAGATGCTGAATTTTATACTTCCTACTATATGCTAGAGAAAAATGATATCCTATTAATTCAATAATGTCCTGTGACTACTTAACAATGTGTTCAAATCTGGAAATACTTCCTGTTTTGTCATACTGCTTTCTGAACAAAAGCCCACCATTGTTTAAATATTTTATCATTTTCCACAATTGGGTCTTAAATTACTCTTGTTTTAAAGCAGGAATTTGATCTAATGCATTAACATTTTGGAAATTCAAAATTCTGCATCACTGTGGGACTTGTTTGTGTTTAACAGAAAAATTACCTTTCAAGCCCATAAGTGTAGTTAAAGTTTTCCTGTGGTCCAGCCTGCTGGTGGTCAGGACAAATCTCTCTCACACACCAGTCAGTCCCACAGCCACTTGGACCCAAGTAAACATACAGAGGCTTATATTATTTACAAACTGTATGGCTATTTGCTTAAGCTTATTACTGACTAGCTCTTACACTTAAATTAACCCATAATTCTTATTTATGTTTAGCCACGTGGCTTGGTACCTTTTCCCAGTTCTGCCTTCACATCTTGCTTCTTATGGCAGTGGCTGGCAGCGTCTCCTGACTCAGCCCTCTTGTTCCCAGAATTCTCATCTCTGCTTGTCCTGTCTATACTTCCTGCCTGGCTACTGGCCAATCAGCATTTTATTTATTAACCAATCAGAGCAACAATTCACAGCATACAGAAAGACATCCCCAGCACATAAGGAAGGTTGAAGACTTTAGATTACCACTAAGTATTTACCAGCCATGGTAAAATGCATTGACCAATGAGTTGGCTAACTTGTTTATACTTATCAATAATTAATTCCCTATGCCTATGGAAAGTTAGAAAAGGAACATAAACAGAAATCCATGTACCAGTTTTACATTGGATTTCCTCAGTCTTAAACTTTTTTTTATTTAAATAAGAATTGGAATTCACCTGTAATACTGATAACATGAATTAATGATACAAAATCACAAGAACCACAGAATTCTTCCTTTTATTTTTTTGTTCTCATTTACAAAATGCAACTATATCAAAACAATAATTAATCTTATCTTTTGACAGATTATTTAATATTTTGAGTCATAAGATTACTGAACCATATTTAACAGAAAATCATTACATTCTTAATGCTTTTAACCTCAGAATCTTGACAAAATAGGCAGATGAAATCAGCTCCTCTTTTTTATTATATTTTCACTTGAGAATTTTGTATAATTATTGGTTAAACATAATGACTTAAATTTCTTTTGTATTTCTAATGTAAATACTTAGAATTTCCTGTGCTAACAATTTCTTTCAGTATAATTTTGGTAGGTAATCATATGGTTAAGCCTAATGCATGCATTTGAGTTTTGATAATAAATGATCACTATGATCCTTTTAAGTTACTAGTCACAGAAAAACAATCTAGTTATTAAAATTTTGTATATATGTGTATATGTATTCAGTATATTAAAATCATTTAACATGAAAGTGCACAGTCACATTTTAGGGATGATAATAGTACTATTTTGCTTAGTATATAACAGTAATTTTTAAAAGACCTTTAAGGAAAGTTACATTAATTTCTCATTAACTTATTTCTAAAAATATTGAGATGGCGCATTATTTCCCATCCTTATCTGAGAGAGACAGCATAGAATTGGAGAGTCATGGCAAGCCTCTGCCAAGTGTCACTGCTTGGAAATGAATTGGGTAGATGACAGGCGACTCTGTGGCAGTCCCTTAGCAGCAGTTTCTCTGTTTAAAATGAATGTGGACAATAACTCCAGTGTGTCTACTCTGGCAATTGAGATGAATGAATAATAAACACCCAATAATACTGTTTCGTAGATCCTAACATAAGACAGAGCACTCCTAATCCACCACTGCCAAACATACAAAAATACGCCAGAAACAGACACTCAAACAGTGCCATAGGCTTTCACAGCATCTCCTCAATTCCTAAGTGAATTAGCCTACTAAAAACTGGTTTGAATCTACAATTTAGTTCACAAAAATGTTTCTTTCCAAATTCCTTAAAAGTAATGAATTCTGATTCTGAGGGAATGTTCATCTATCAAAAGGTTCAGCATTCACAGTGGTGATAAGTAAAATACGATTACCGATTTAGCTCCTTTACTTTTCTCTTCCTGTCTCTACAAGCCTTGGTGCCAATGGAAAAAGCCAATGTTTTTCAGAGTTGCAATCACTCTCTGCTGATCACATGTAATGTTTGAGTTCTTAGTCCTGCAGTCTCAGTTGCAGAGAACCCACTTTGGGTGTCACTTCTAGAGGAAACACTCCTTCAGTCCTCTTTTGAGAGATGGAAAGAAAGCAGACAGGGGAGAAACCAGTCTCCAGAGACAAGGAGTCTGCCTGAGAAATAACAAAAGGCAGAAAAGAAAGAACTCTGAACTTCCCCCTGCCACCTTTACTGCACTCACAGAGGAAGAAAGGCTTGAGAGTGCAGTGAATGGAGGTGGGAGGGTGCTAGAAGAAAAACCATCAACCATGATATTATTTCTTGCATGATGTCCAGTAACAGCAAGTGCTATACCACTGCCAAAGAGGAAGCACATCTAGCTTTTAGTGATCTGTCAGTGTCCCTGGGTTTCAGTACTCAACCAGCAAACATATAAAGGGAACGAGCTGCATTCTCTACATTGCATCTGTCTTCAGATAACAAAATAGCACTCATCTTACCTTTTGATTATCTCAACTTTACTCTTGTCAAGGATGATTTTCTTAAAGGTCTATAAATTGCATAATTAAATTCTGGCACCTAAATTACTAAAGTTTTCAGTGTCATTTATAGAACAGTTAGCATTTGCAGAGGATTTTAACACAGCACTGTATCTCCTTTAAAAGTCTAAGTCATACTCATTGAGTGGTGGATGCAAAATTCTTTTACAGGGCATAACCATTCCCATTTTCTTACTTTAAAGGACACAGACTTTTGCTTAGCATGGTGAGAATATCCAGTGTTTTATTATCCCTTTAGTAACAAATCACAAATGTCTACTATACCATACTTGTATAAAATGTATTATTCTGAAAACCACTGATAAATGCAGTTATTGCCATGCTTCATGCACTTTAGAAATTCCAAAGCCATGGATGCTGTCGGATAACTTTATAAGTAGTGACTTAAAATGCTGTTGCCGACTTCAGCAATGTAAAAAGAACCGCACCATATATTCTGTGGAAGGCAAAGCTATCAGAAGGAAAGTCTGTATGAAAAGGCTGAAAATGAATTATTTTCCTCTTAACACTCCCTGGTGTTTAGTCTGCTGCAAAAAGAATGCTTGTTAGCAGTGTGGAAAGCAGTGCCTTTGAATTAAAGGAAGCATTCAACTTGTTTTGTTTTTAAACCCCTGGCATCAATGTGTACAATCAACCTCGTGTCCCCAATTCAAAGGAATTTTTCAAACTTTTTCTACATTGTGTCTGAATCCTGAGCATCTAAATTTAACTCTACCTCCAGCAGAATTTTGCAGTGTGCAGAGAGCCAGTGGCTTTTAGCAAACAGGTGTGTGTATGTTACCTCGACCCCCAATTAGTTGATTTCTTTATCATGTTTACAAATAATGAAAGACCTGCTTTCATTTTCACTCACTATTTCCTTTTCTGTATCCAGAGGGCTAAATGGACAGTCAACTCATGTGTATGTATCAGAACACAGAAGACAGTAGAGACGTCAATCTTCCCCAAGCAATCAATAAAGAAACCCTAATTCCATTCAATTTGTAGAAGGAGTCCCTGTAGATACAAACATGGTAATGCTTAAATTTGTACAGAAACACACTTGAACTAGATGAGCAAAATCAATGTCCAAAAAGAAGCCTTAAGATGGAGTCACACTGCTGTATTGAAGCTGTACTAATCAGGACACTGCAGCATTATTCCAAGAAGGGAAACAAAGATCAATGGAGCAAAAGACACTGCTCAGAAGTCAGCCTGCACAAATATGGCAAATTGATTTTTGACAAAAATGACGAGTCAATTCAATAGTACATCAGTGGAAATGAACCATGATCAACATTTCACAGTTTGTACACACACACACACACACACACACACACACACACACACACACACACACACGAGAGAGAGGAGAGAGAGAGAGAGAGAGAGAGAGAGAGAGAGAGAGAGAGAGAGAGAGAGAGAGAGAGAATCACAATTCTAAATTAAAACATTAAACTATAAAGTCCAGGAAAAAAAGGAAACAGCAAAAAAATCTTTATTGTTTTTAAGCAGAACTTTCAAACACAACCAAAAACCAAGATCCAGAGAAGATAGAACTTTGTCAAATTATGTTAGTTTTGCTAATGACACTTGATGAGATTTAAAGACAGGTCACCGATTTGGGGAATACTTTTTAGTACTATATACTCTCAAAATTAAATGACAAGATAATAAAAAGTATTTGAACAATCCATTCATTATATTGTATTAGTGACCTACATGCACATGAAAAGGCACACACAATAATAGCAATAAGGAGTTTCAACTTAAGTTCAATTTAAGCATTACTACATAGCCCTTTATTAAACAAAATGGTTAACAGTAATTAAATATATTTTACACTCTTTTGGGGACGCAAAAATATATAGCTATTCTGGAGAAAAATGGCAATTTCTTATGAAGTAGAACATATTTTTTTAATTTCTAAAATGTTTATTTCTAGATTTCCCCTCAAAGATTAATATTATTGTCACAAATATTTGCATGTGGATATTTATAGAAACTTTTCTCCCAAACTGGAGTCAAGCTAGATATCATTAAGTAAATCAACAGCTAGATGCATGTAAAATGAAATAATTTTTATTTTTTATTACACTTATTTGTGTGTGTGTGTGTCTGTGTGTGTGTGTGTGTGTGTGTGTGTGTGTGTGCACATACATGGCCAAGTTTGTCTTTGTGTCGTGGGAAGGGGACAACCTGTCAGAGTCATTTCTCTCCTTTCCCCAATTGTATCCTAGGAACTCACATTTTAGACAGCATTTTTAGCTACTAAGCCAGTGTGCTATCCTGAAACACTTTTTAAATGCTAAATGAACTAATAATGCAATAAATTAGATTCAACTAAAAAAAAATAAAAGTACTTCCCCCAAATTGCAAACCATTTGATTCCATGTGTAAGATGTTACAATTATATATAGTATATAATTATAATGCAGATGAGGTCATTAGTTGTCAGGTGTTAAAGGTGAAGAGAAGTGGCCAGAATCAACAAGAGAAAATTAGCATGACACACAACTTGCTTGCTATACTGCTTTTTGCTTGGAGCTACAGATGCTTAAGAATTCATAGAACTATATGCCCCCGCAAACATTCATATTACAGTATACTAAGTAAAAAGAAAAAGCAAGTGATAATAGCTGAAGCATACCTAGCATGATCATCTGGATCTATTGTCTGCTGAGGCCATTTCTCTCTCCATAGTGAATGATTATACAATTGCACATTATTTGAGTAAACATTCTCAGTGCAGAGTAGTTCTGCTTTTGACATTTAAAAAGATGCTGAGTCAAAATGCTAAAATCTGTGAAGAGAGCCCATCTTCATTTGGACATGAAGATTGATCTAACAACATCCACAAATCAAACAGCTCTAAGATACTCACCTAAAGGTTCAGTAAAGGGGCAGGACCCATCTTAAACGGAAAATAGACAGGATTGAAACATGGAACACTGGGAGCCATCTTATGAAGGGACACATTCTCCAAGTGAATTATGCCTTGTAAAGTTGTCTCTACTTTTGGAGATAATTTAGTAGCATATGATTGCAAACATTTAAAGGATATTTAATGTAAATGTTTGAGGTATATTGCATATGCAGAATATTGTCAAAATAATTTTGCAACTTTGACAGTGGTATAAGGCTAATGCTGTCTAGTGTGCATGGCTGCATGTTTTCTACAAGAACATTTGTGCAGATTTCTTAGCTGGATGATAACATTTCTTAGTTAAGTGATAGAAATATATATTTATAAAAATATAAATCCTATTTATAAGATTGCAATGGAGGAAATAATAATAAAATAAAATTGGGATAAAATTATAAACTATTCTTGTATTCTGTAAAGTATTTGTAGGATTAGGAAAATAAAAACCCTGGTGTTTGATTGGAATTTGTAATCAATGTTTTAAAAATGGTGGAATACTAGTCTTGAGAAATGCCCTTGCAAAAAGAAGAGAGAATCACGTGAGCTTTGGGAAGCTGGGTTCTGTAGGAAGCTTTTCACCATCATCCACACCACTTAAGTAAATATTGCTGGGATGAAATCTCTGATCATTATAATCACACTTTGGTCATTAAATATAAAACAATATTGCCCATGCTTCGTTAGCCACAATAACCATATACTAACCAGAGTGAGTTAGCCTTTCCTATTAAGAGGATGATTTTGACAGCCAAGGCAGCGCAAACATTTCTGGGGACCTTTTGAGGGGACTTGATTGCCATGGATTGAAACTGTTAGTATTTTCTTGATGTCCTTAGACCTTGCTTTCTTGTTTACCAGATGGGAGGCCTGTGAACCTAAGTGTGTTCCTCAGATCAAAGGACAAGGTCATGTCACTAGTGCACATTTAGCTCACGTCATAAGTTGTATAAAAATATCTAGCCTTAAATCACCTATAAATAACAATACCTGAAATTAGAGAAAGAATTTCAAGGCTATAATGTAAAATGGAAAATAAAACTCATATTGAGCCCAAAATCAAATAATAAAAACAGTGCTAGAGGTGATATAATTTCTAGTACTTAGTAAGGATCATATAAAAATGTAAAGATTAAGAAATGTAAAGGCATAATGAAGCTAAGTCCCAACTTAAATTTTGGAATCTATCTTCTGTTACTTGCCTTAATTTCAACCCTGAAGGAGAAAAAGAGATATAAGAAGAATCTGTGGGGAAATTATAAAATAGATTTTTTTCAATTTAAAAAATACACTAGTTGTTATCTTGAAAGATGTCTCAGTAGTTAAGTAAAAGTTAAGTGAATTATCGCTCTTGCAGAGGACCCATATTTGGTTCCCAACTCCTACATAGGGGCTTATAACCATCTGTAACTCCAGTTTTACAGTATTAATTTGCTAATATATTTGATTGTCATGATTTCCCAATTAATGTACTTGAGGAATTTGTTTCACGCTGACAGAGAACTTTTACAATTGATGTTTGTTTGATGCTTTCTGAATTTCCATTTATTCTATTTTAGTAATATAAAATCTTTTCTCCCTGTATTTATGATCTACTTTATGTTCACATCTAAGGTGTATGAAAATGACATAGCATATTTTCTTTCATAAATAAATGTTACTCATTTCAGCCAACATGATTAAGTCTTACTGTATACTTTTTAAGGATTGCCCAGTTACTTGTTTCAAGTTAGGAGTTGTGCTTCATAATGCAATGAGGAGGAGCATATGTCAGAAGGTGGTATAACTTAGGAATAGCTTATTATTTATTGTTGCTGATACAAATACTTATGTGACCATGATTTCTTAATACCGTGAACTTTGATAAGTACCAGTAGAGAAATGAAGGCAAATCATCAAGAAAGATTTTTATATTCTGCAAAACTTAATCAACTTAAGTGTTCGATGCTTAGGAGTATTGATTTGTTCGTTTATCCCAAAAGTAAAGAATTTCCAAATGCTTATTGTCACAAAAAATAACCATACTAAAACAAAAAGAGAAAGCCACATTCAGTTTTATTTTAGTTCAGAATTGTTTTGTTATGAGAAAATATGGACTAACTCTCCAGAGAGCTAAAGATTTGTAAAGGTCTGAACTCATGTTTGTTCTCTTAGAAGATTTAAAACTTGAAGAGCCATCCCTGTACAAACCAGAACTCAATTTTTAAAGTATAGTCCTGTACATTAACTGGAAGAGATTCTCTATTTAAATTTAATGAATGAAGCTGATACTTCTGACTTTCTTTTACTTTTGTTTCTTTTATAGGAAAATAGTGTTATTTAATAGTCAGATAATGTTAAATGAATTTTCAGACACCCCTGAGCATAGATAATGAGAATTTTACGGTCTATATTAAACTTGTGTGTTTTGTAGAGTGAATTAGTTGTATGTTTGTAAAAAGCCAAATGGCGAGCCGGGCGGTGGTGGCGCACGCCTTTAATCCCAGCACTCGGGAGGCAGAGCCAGGCGGATCTCTGTGAGTTCGAGGCCAGCCTGGTCTCCAAAGCGAGTTCCAGGAAAGGCGCAAAGCTACACAGAGAAACCCTGTCTCGAAAAACCAAAAAAAAAAAAAAAAAAAAAAAAAAAGCCAAATGGCTACTCTGCTAATTACACAGAAACTAATACAATCTCTTGCTTTCCAAGTTACTTTAATTAAAAAGTAGACATTACGCCTAAACATTTGACACTTTGTTACTGATAAAATCGTAAGTTCTTACGTTTGCAGTTTTGAAAGCTCTGGGATCCTAAGCCATGCATTCTCTTTCTGATGTTTCTTTCACTCCCTCTCTCCTTTGCCTCCTTCATAGATAGTACTTTTGTTTCTCTTTTCCTCTTCTCTGTAGTTTAGCTTGTCCCTTCTGCTCTTCCTTTTTTCTTGTTCTTTCCCTCAACAAATCACTATTTCTCTACCTTCTTTTCATTCTTCTACCTTCCTCTGAACAGTTGTAGGTAGCAGTACTGATGTGTTGTGTTCACATGTATTAATTCATGCATTTATGGGCACACTTTATAATCTGTTATTCAAAGGGAGAATTTACTTTACTAACATGCATGAATTTTCAGAAACTGTCCTTAGGATGAGAGGAAAAAGTTTCCTCAGTCTTTATCCTATGTATCACCAAATATAAATCATACATAAGAAGTTTCACCTAATTAAAACCATTGGAGTCATAATATTCTTTATAGTATAGTATACACCAATATTTTCTAACTAACTTTCAATTTCACTTTACTCTCTTACTTTATTCTTAACATACTGAACTCTGTTATTCTGAAACCTTATGAGATAATTATGTTAGGCTTTTTTTCCTGGCAGTAATAATGAACTGGATACAGATTTTCTCCATCTTAATTGACTAATTATATTTTATAAAATTTGTAGTATTCCCACGTTTGTAGATACTATTAAAATTAGCCAACACATTTGTAAACATTGTGCCATCTCTTTAGTTTAGCCATATTCATTAAGACAAAGTTTTCCTTGAAGTTGTTAGTTTGTCATTATGGGAATAAAAAGAAGATGCCTCACTGAATCCAGATTCAGGTACATGATGACGAAAACTACAGGCCTCCAGCTGTTTGTTAAATAGAGTTACAGTGAAACATGTATCCACACAGTTCACCTAATTTTTCATGTAGCTTGATAAAGGTCACCATGTCTACAAAATAAGATGATTACAGATTAAGAAATTTATGAGTGTAATTTTATAATCTCAAACTTACAGGCAAGCAAATTTGTATAATATTTTCTTCAACCCTTTAAATTTTTTTCCAGTAGCACTTCCCAAAGAAAATAAATTCAATTAACACATAGAAAACAAAACAAAAACAAAAATAAAAAAAATCTACCCTCCCCTCATTTATAAAGAAAGCACACATCTCACTGCACTAAGCCTTACCTTGGTCCTCTGGTTTGATGGGTTGCATGCTTCGCATGTCTGATGCTTGTGTGCTGGATGGTCTTGTACTAACCCAGAGCTGCTCCAGCACATAATTGTGTGATATGAAGGAATGCAGAAAACAGGAGAAACATTGTCACTGAGTCAGCTGCACGAAGAAGTATCGTGTGTGAATGTACAGTACAGGGGAATCTATGAAAGATCCAGTCTATTTCTCCCAAAAGACTCTGTTCCAAGATACAAGGAGAATTCAGTTCTTGTTGGCAGACATCCATGTCAGTTTGAAAGCAGTAAAAACGACAAGACAGGCTTTTCAATGTCTTTACTCTTAATACTTAAATAACTTTAATTTTTTTTTAATTTCACTCTGTCTTAAAGACCCAGAAAGTGATATCCATTTCCAATGGATCGTTTGCATATAGTTTTTGTAGTTGGGATATAGTTAAGAATGAAATAAAAAATGAATTCAACCATTCATAAAATGTTTGTATCTGTTTCTAGTAAAATTTTGAGGAAAGGCCATCTATCTTTTAATGGAGTAGATGACTTTACATGATATTACATCAGGAAGGGCATAGAATCCCAGCAGATGATGCAATTATGTATAAAAATGAGAGTTATTAAATAATGCACACTTTTAATATAGAGAAATTAGGTCATTTTCCCACTCCTCCCACAAATATTCAATCTTAATATCTACGTAATGAAACAACACAGATAGTGTTATCCATCCTGGTACTAATGGATAATGCCAGTTATGACAAGTTCATTGTTTACTTTAACAGGTAATTTGTGGACCGGAATCATTTAATTGTTCTGAGAACATAATTACATGTCAGCAATTTCCAATTTAATTAAAATGTACAAATCTGAAGATTAAGGGAATTTTTGAATTATTAATCATTTTTCCACTAGGAAATCTTGTTGCTCTGCAGGAGATTTGTCCAGTGTACAACTATACGTATTTTTTTCCTTCTCGTTCACAGACAGACAATTTTCCCGCAGAGCCCAATTACATGGGCAGCAGGCAGCAGTTTGTTCAAAGGTAAGGCCTATTAAATAACTTTCTCGGCTTCCCCATTTGCATTTGTGACAAAATTGCTTTGCAAGAGACTACACTCCAGGTTTAAACTGGTCGAGACAACACTTTCTCCTCTTTTTCTTTATATGTATTTCAGTAGCTCCACGTTTAAGGACCCAGAAAGAGCCAGCCTGAGAGACAGTGGGCACGGGGACAGTGATCAGGCTGACAGTGACCAAGACACTAACAAAGGCTCCTGCTGTGACATGTCTGTTAGGGAGGCACTCAAGATGAAAACTACTTCAACTAAAAGTCAACCACTTGAACAAGGTGAGTGATGTCTTCCAGTGCTTACCAAGTGTAAAGCTTAAGTCATCTGCATAAGCTTATCAGGACTAGCAATGCTGTTTGTCACAGTGAACTAGACTGTTGATAATATGAGAAAATGTGAAGCTCACAGTAATTCTCAACAACAAAGCTTTTCCTTATCACAACCACAATGGATAACTGCCCTTGGAGGTTCTTAAAATGGGAACTTGACTCTACACACTAGGTTCTGATTTTATGGATGTTTCCTAACCGGGCCTAATTTGGGTTTGACTAACAAGGAAAATTTGACATGCACCAGCTTAATATTTATGAACATTGTGCTATCATTTATATTATTCAAATTGGAAAGCAATTTTAGATGAAAAAACTTGATACAGATTTTATATTTCTTATCCATGTTGTTTATTTTTAGCTTTGATTATAGTTTCAAAATAGATTTTTTTAGGAATGCAATAATAGCTGAGAGATTCGGCTGCTCTGGATTTACATCTATATGTTCTCATAGATATCAAATTAATATAAACTTGTTTACACTGATATAGATAAAAAAGAAATACAAGATATTGTGTATGGATTACCCTTCTAAAAGATTATCTTAGGTACATTTGGTATAACTTCATATTATTTTGATGTTTTAGTTGTTTCTGTTACTATGAGACATTTGTTAATGATTCCTTCACAGTCAACTAAGATGCTATCCTATGTAAGACAATGAAGAGATTTTAATTCTGTTCTATGTACCATGAAAAGAATTGTCACATGAATCAAATTTTGCAAATAAAGTTACCCTAATTAGATTATATGAACATTAGTCTTCAGGATATTAACAGTATTTATGTTTAAGACATACTATTGTAGACTCCTTCTAGTGAGAGACCATACTTAAACTAAGGGCACGTAGCTTCTATTAGTGATGATTCTTGCAAGATAAGTTTTTGTCTGCATTGCAGTACTATTTTAGGGATTTTCAAATCATAGTGAAACTTCACTATAAACATGTACTTGCCTACATGTCAAAATGCCTATGCCTACATATACAAAAGTAAATGTATATTCAATATAGAACAATAAATATTTGTTCACTCCAAAAATTTTATTGGATTTAAGGATGCTCTCACATAAATACCTGTTTAAATAATAAGGTTTAGATGAATGGCTATTTCTATATATTTACCATAATAGCATCCTGGGTGGTGAAACAACTGTTTTAAAACTTATTCTTAACAGAAGCAAATGGAATATTTCTTTAGTATGCATGATTCCTTTAGCTTTGGATGACTACTTGAAGAGACTTAAATGGTCATGTTTGGAGTGTGACATTATAATTTATATAAACATTTTAGGCACATTTTACTTCTGGATCTTATTATATGAATACACAGCACAAAACTGGCCCATTTGGGTGTGTGATAAATAAGAAGAATAAGAGATAACACTGTGAATATAGTTTATACTACAATATACAGTAAATGAAGTTTGTATATGTTGTGACATCTTTGCAGGACATTTTTAAATAATAAGCATAGCAAAAAATCCATTAGCCACTGCAAAAATTAACTCCGATTCTTTTATATACATTAAATCATTACAGTAGTGTATTTGGTATATTTTCTCCTGTAGAAAAAAATGTCTAGCTAATTATTCCTCAAAATATAAATTATAATAAAATACTATGTCTTCAAGTTCTATATTAAAAGATAATGTCTTAGGAAAGTGACTATCATTCTTAAAAGAAGGTCCAATTAATCACATATTTGAATTACTATTACTCATGAAATAATTGCTAATACAAGAATGAGGTTGTCAATAGTAATGTCTCTTGCAAAGTAAATCATTTGCAAACATTGCTGTGAAATATACAGAAAGGTTCTTATAAAATTGAAAAGTAGACTTAGGAGATCTATGATTTAGGCAGGAGACCTTCTGTTTTTAAAAATAATAAGCTTACCTGTAATATTCCCTAAATTTACGGATCTATTCATTTCTTTTATTCATTACTTTAGTAAGTATCTATTTTAATATGTAAGTAAGGAATGATGAAAGTTTAGAAACTTCATAATAAATGGCCCTAAATGTTGCCTTCAAATAATCATATATAACTAGTATAGTTGAGATCTCTTTCCTTTTCTCATCTCTCTCAGTTCAATCTACCTTACCTGTCTGTTTGTCTTTCTTATGTATATGTATTTTTGTTTTTCTTCCCGGCTATCTAGATTCAGAGAACAGAATTAGAGTTTATTATGTTCTTACTACTATGTATAAACAACGGAAAATTTGTTACATTAACCAATTTAACCTGAAATATCTAAAAAAAAAATCTCCTTTTATCTGACATGAGAAAGTAAAGGTTATTAGAATTTATTAACTTGTTTAAGAAGCCTATGTTTAATAGTAGGAATATATATGAACAAAACATGTGCATTTTCTATAAAACTGTCTCTAAATGAGAGGATTTGTTCCTGTAGCCATTTTGATTCATGTTGGTTGCTTTGATAAAATATCAGGACACCATTAATGAGTAAGTTAATACCTGAGTTGATGTTGGCTGAGCTAGGGAAGGAAACCAAACTCCCTGGTATACACTGATTGAGTATGAAACACTCACTTTACTTATCCATTTAATCTTATCCATTTATTTTCATATCATTTACAAATAGATAAGTGTTATTGCTTTCACGTTTAATGGATGTATGTACTTTTAATGTGTGCCAGTCATAAACAGTGAAGGTAGTACTTGAAGGAAAACAGCATAGGATATCAAAAAATATGCTTTCAGAGCCTACCTTTTAATCTGTATTTCATACAATTTACACGATGAACAGTTTACTCAGAAGAAATTGGAAATGTTGAGTAAGTATATTGCTATTTTCTTGGTCAATATATTCTGCTAATTTGTTTGAAAAGCATCACACCAGGCAGTGCCACAAATACTTGAGTGAACATGTATAGGAGACAATTTTCTTTATTAATGATGACAGCCATGTCCAAATAATGATCTCATGTAGGGTTCAAATATTAAATCTTAACAATTTCTAAAGAAAACCAGAATAGAAATTAAATAAAATAACTCATTTGCCTATTTGTCTTACAAATTTTATGACAATACTTTATGTGATTTGAGTTAAAAAAACAATACTATATTGTATTTTATATTTTTGTGACATTTCCTGTGGATTATTTTACTGTTTAAAAGATGTTTCTTTACAAAAATAATCTTTTATTTCTTAATTATAAAATTTCAAACTCGTAAATTAAAAGCAATTCCAAAAACATTCTTCATACTTTCAATGATAAAAATGATTTTCTTTTTGAGGTGACTTAGACATCTTGAGATTTTGTTTTATTAATTTAAATGCTAGGGTTTTTTTCCTCCATTTTGGTGGAGTTAATTTTTTCATCCATTTGTTCTGCTCCTGATAGTTCTGTATTTTTGCTGCCATCAGCTTAATAATACCAAATACAGAGCACTAGTATGCATTGCCCATTATTTTAGCAAAAAATACTTGAAAGGATTCAGCAGCTAATTGAAGGTGTGATGTACTGTACTGTAGCTGACAATAGCTTTAAGGATTTTATGTTAATAAAACCTCCAGGAGAAAAAAAGCTATTTTAGTTTCTTTTGCTGTGTTTTAAAATTTTTCTTAAAGAATTTACTTAAGTTCTTTTTATTTTGACTGCATTTTGTGCCCTTCTTCTGCATTTGTTAAGTATGTTTTCCATGTGTCCCTTTCAACATTTATCAAATAATAAAGGTACATAAGTGAGTGGATACATAAACAGATGATAGATAGATAGATAGATAGATAAAAAATTAGATAGCCTTACAAAACAAGCAAGTACAAGTTTAATAGCACATCTATCTGGTAAGAAAAGTAATTATTTTTATAATTCTTTGTAAACCATTTTTTATGAATAATGGCAAGAAACTGAGAAAAACACACAATTTTCCTTTTATTGATTAATATTTTAGAATAAAAATGACTTACATCAACACCCAATAAAATACAAACAATACTTTTTTTATAAATGTGAACTATATATGGTTTTATTATACTAAATCTCTTTCAAGAGCTTTTGAAACAAATTTAGATTTATGCTTCAGAATGCTCGTCACACTTTGACTTCTTTAAAGAAGTATTTTACTGTTGGATTTCTATCCATTAGAAGTCCTATAAATGACTTTAATGTTAAGAATAATGTTTTCATCTCGAATAATTTATAAACATTACCTAAAAGACAGTCATTTTGTTTGATTCCTAAATAGTAAATGGATGTCTTCATAAACACTTGCCAACCACTTGCCTGCTGGATGTAAGTTTTGATTTTTCCAGTGACAAACAGTACTTGTGATCTTTTCATGTTTCATTGATGCCAAGTCAGAAGAAGCCAGCAGAATAGAATTTTGTTTTGCAACTTTATTGGCAGCCTGCATCAGAGGTGGCAGGTTCACATTAGAGAATCTAAGGCATTGTTGGAGGACTTTATTCATCTGTGCCAGGTTTCCAGTAACTCTTCAACGTCCTACATGCTGTTAGGTTGAAATTTGTTCTCATAGCTCATTTTAGAAGTCATTTCTATAGGTTTGTCCTAATATATGGGTATTCTATCCTTTCTCTACTTATAGAGATCTTGTCTTCTTAAATTGCAGTCTATTAAGACAGACTTTACAATAGAGTCCTTGATCAAAACCCAATTATTAAAAATTCACAGAAAACTGAGACTAGAAATGTCAAATGCCTTCATTTGCTACAATTAATTCCATTGTCCAAGCTAAATTGTGTCAATAATTGACTTTCCTCTCCCTAAAGAATATTTTAGAAACTTCAGAAACTAAAGTTAGTGGTTTTTGTCTGTTTCAGTTAGTATTTGAATTTTTCTTGTGGACTCTATAATCAAAGTATATGTAGGCTATCTTAAGTATTTTGTCTTTGTTTTATGATTTTTCAGTTTCATGGAGACTGTTCCCCATCCTATCAAATAACTTACCCTAATTTCCTGGATATGACTATATTTCCACTGTATTTTTAATTATGCCTGAGAAGAAGACAATTTAGGAAGCCTTTAACAACTTGTCCTTTGCCCATAGAGGACTAGTGAGAGAAGCTATGGGGGAAATAAGAGATGGAGTTGAGGCTCTGGCTCACCTAGGTGGACATAGACTGCACAGACTTAGGTAAATTATTCAACCAGAGGATTAGGAGTGCAAACGTATTTGACCTACTTTCAAAATTTTCTCTTAACGAGGAACTTCAGTCAGGCCAACATTTCTGCATTCTCAAGTGTTCTGTGTTCTGGTTTCTGTAGTTCCAACTCATGACAAAATCCTTTCTTTTTCCCAAACCTTCCCATGAGTGCAGAATCAAATCCATTTCCACACAGCAAGAGGAGGGGATGGCCTAGTGTATCCTCTTAGTAGCAATTTGTCAATCTGTGATGCCAGTTTTTAAATATGCCACTGTAAACTCATTAACAATAGATTTATCTTAGGAAAGAAATTGAAAATTATTTTGTTGTAAGAAGAGTAAAACGGGGCTGTTGAATATTCAATGCTAGGAAAAAGTCATGTACAAAATTTCAAAGACATTTCTGTAGCTAGAGCTTTCCTGGTCCTGCTTGGCCCATGGTCAGGACAAATCTCTCACCCACCAGTCCCACAGCCACTCAGACCCAACCAAGTAAACACACAGAGACTTATATTATTTATGAACTGTATGGTCGTGGCAGGCTTCTTGCTATGTGTTCTTATATCTTAAATTAATCCATTTCTATTAATCTATAAGTTGCCACGTGGCTCGTGGCTTACCGGTGGTATCTTAACATCTGCTTCTCACCATGTCGGCTGGCAGTGTCTCTCTGTCTCAGCCTTTCTGTTCCCAGAATTCTATTCTCTGCTTGTCCCGCCTATACTTCCTGCCTGGCTACTGGCCAATCAGTTTTTTATTTAAACAGAGCAATATCCACGGCACATTTCTTCCTCATAAGTGACATTTTAAAAATTGTATCATTTGCCAAGTCTTGCAAGGACTTTCTACTCATCTAAGATTTTTCTGACACCATTTCTGTCCACTAGCATGTCAGTATAAGGAGCCTCACACTTCTTAGTTGCCTTCTAAGGATTTCAGCATTCACTTCACCTTCTTTTGTGTAGGAAAAAAAATCATTCAGTATACTGCGAACACTATGGTTTGGTTTTGCTTACAGTCTATTACAGTTGTGCTGTAGTTCGGCGAATGAAGTTTCTGTGGCCCCTTTCTTCAGTGAAGATATCTGCTTCTCCTATCTCGCAGCTGATAACACACAGACAGATTTTATTCTCTCATATTTTTTGCTTATTCTAAACACTCCTATGAATAGTGCAATAATTTATGATAAATTCAATGTCATTTTGTGAATTTCTTCCTTTAATACATATAAAAGTGACTTTTCTTAAAAAAAAAAATTCGCTCACAAATTTTGATCCACCACTTCTCCAATCCAAAAGAGTAACTTACCCTACCTTAAAATGATTATATTCCTCAAAGAGCCCGGCAAAAGCAAAGATCTACTTTTTGTGTTTTTTTAAATAATTTTTTACTAATATTCAGTACATGTTTTTTGAAATTAGGAGCATGTCTTTAAACTACAAACATTCAGAATAGTATTTACTTTATCTGTTAATTAAACAGCAATAAAATCATTTTGCTTATTTAATATATCTAAAACTACCCTCTCCCAAATTTTGCATTTTTTCACTTTGATAACATAACTCTGGTATAGAGGTTTTCTGATTTTTAATCAAAGTGATATTTTCAGTCATTAAGGTTAGAAGAAAGCTGACATGTAATCATGCTTTTTACAAGAAGGCAGATTCTCTAGTACTGACAGAAGTGGCAGAGAGGGATAAAAGTCTCAATTCTGTAAATTTCCATGCTACAGCTCCTTCTGTTCTACACTATTTCTCTATAACACACAGTTGAAAATTCGGTCCCCAATAGGCACATTAGATCTCTGTAGTACCTTCTATTTCTTATGAATCTGAATATTTAAGCAGTCGTATTTTACAACTTGATTGTGGATCCTAGATCAGATATTGTATGAACCTTTCAAAGGATAATGAAATATATTGTTCTAGATGTAGTTACAGATAATGTCGTACTATTTAATGCCAAGCACTAGGACTGTGAGCATTTCTTGCTGTGCACAATATCTATACTTTTCCCAACTTTTAATTCCTGATACATTGGAGCACAGAGGAATGATGGATGCAGAGGACTTTTTATGCATTTGTTTGCTCACTCATTCCGCTAATAAAGCATAACTCTGTTAATGGTACTAACATGTGTTAAGGTCCAGACTGGATCCTCAAAATCTTGCATTGTTGAAGAGAATTCGGTACATAAACTATGATATCAGAGAAATGTGATTTATTTCCATATGAGTCATGTAATTCTGGAAGGAAAATTCAGCCCAGATTAAAGACCCTGAAGATTTCTGGAGTAGGAGACATCTGAGCAGAACCTTCTGTTAACCTGGCATAGTGAAGTTGGAGGAAGGGAGGTGACAGGACCCTCTCAGAAGCACAGATGAAGTGAAGCAATGTGTGAAAAGTTACTTTTAGGAGCAGGTGGGTAGGGAAGTGTGAGGAGTGGCAGATGTGAGACTGGTGAGGTGGCTGGAAGCCCAGTGACGTGAAACACGATGGAGATGGAGGATCACTGGATCATCAGGAGGGAACGGTTCAAACGTTCATTTTAGAGATTTTTTTTTCTGGCAATGTCTTGAGAGACAGGAATAGGAGGGAACGGTTCAAACGTTCATTTTAGAGAGTTTTTTTTTCTGGCAATGTCTTGAGAGACAGGAATGTAGCTAGGGTGATAGGGAAAAGACATTTGGGAAGTGAAGGGTAGCAGGAGTGAGCACAGGGAGAGATGAAGATGTTTTGGTGCCTGCAGTAGAGCCATAATGAATCATTGTTTAATTTTTGTGACTTAAAAGCTCTGCACAGCAAATATTTCCATATTACTTTTCTCCAAATGATCAATTCTTATTTTAATAGAAATGAGTAAAGAATTAATTAGATGAGAACTTATCACTTAAGGTGTCAACAATGCTGCTGATAAATAGGTAGCTAGATAGAGAGATAGATAGATAGATAGATAGATAGATAGATAGATAGATAGATAGATAGATAGATAAAACTTCCAGACATTGTAGATAGTATTTCAAAAAGAAGGAAGGTAGTTTAAACTCAATAAGTTGTTTAAGCTTATGAGTGTGACTTCTGAAACTCAGTAGGCAAGGATTCAGGCTGCTAAAGTGGCAAAGAAAGGGTGAATTTACAGGAAAATACATTGGGCGTGCTGGTGTAGAAACATTTGAGACACTGATATGTCAAGCAGTTAAACAGTTGATTTGGCAATCAGAGAGGTCAAGATATATAAACAGAAAGTCATTTGTGTAGCTTATACATAAATCCAGTTAACTTGATGAGAATTTTAGGTGGAAAGGAAACCAGATTAGAATCTACCGAACTCAGTATTTTAAAGTTCAGAAGACATAGAATCCAATAATCATTTTCCTAGGTAAAGAAATGATTACATGTGTTGTGGGTGACTCCAACATCAGGAGACATCTACTCAAATTATTTAACTATAGCCTAGAGTTTTCAGAATTTGACAGTTAAATACAATCGGTAGTCAAGTTAAATCAATACATTAGTCAAGCAATGCTGTTTTGTTCTAAAATGAAATGATACTGATATTGTTGTATTTTATAGTTCACAAACTAAATCTGAACCTAGTTTAAATGTGTGATTTAGCATCCCCAGCCTAATGGACACCAATTATGCTCTTTTTTGAAGAAATACTACACTCTGAATTGTTAGTACCTCTTTTTGTTGAGTGCACTATGCATCGAGAACTACTCTACTTGCTATGCTGACTCCTTGTGCAGAATTTACTGAGTTTCTAGTATGTGCCAGTCACTGTTCTAAGCAGTAAGGACTGAGGAAATGAAGCAAATGCTCTAGCTCACACAGAACTTTGGTTTCTGGAAGATAATATTTCTTTGTGGATTCTCCGCCATTGTGGAACCTGTAGTCTAAATGATAAGGATAGACAATTCAACACTTAACAGAATGTGACAAATAGGGATTATATGGCTTGCAAAATGGGCACACAACACTCTCAATTGTTTAGTGTAATTCCAACAAGATAAAATTTGGGCTAAAACTTAAAACATAAACATGACTTTTACTCTGAGAAGTAATAAAAACTCCATAAGTAGCATAAACATTAACTATGCAAAATATATACAACTTCAAAGGACAATGAATAGTTTGATGTATTTAAAGGAGAATGGGCAGGAAGAAGGAATTATCAGTCACAACAGGAAATAAAATGTCACTAAGGAAAGGAGGGTGGGTAGGAAGTCACATTGTCATAGTGGCTAAAAATAGTAAGGAAGAAACAATGGGAGACACTAGGAAACTCCTGCAAAATGAAGCTCAAGGAACAGCTTTCCACCGAAAACGAACAGGTCACATTTGATTTCCATAACAGCAGCCATGACATAGTTTTTAAACTAATAAATAAATGAAAATTAAAAAAAAAAAGATGCTTCAGGAGTGTGGACCATGAAAGTGAGGCCAGAAATCAGAGACGATGTCTTCCCCTTTGAGAAGACAGCAAATATTAGGCAAGGCAGTGGGGAGAAAGCACAGGGCATATGGAAAGGAAGGCAACTAGGAAAGAGAATCCCACAGTTGAAAATACTTAGATTATTCAGAGTAAGTGAAATGATATGGAATGCTGTAAGAGCTCTAATCAGAAGGACACATATGAAGCACTGGAATAGAGAAAAAAGACTTGCTAACATATAAGAGGGTTTCAAAGAAACTCTCTGTCTTGAACAGAGAGAAAGAAGAGACAAATTTGGCATGATGGATACAGAGGGAAAAAATACTGTACATAATAGATGTTTCTAAATCTTCCCTATAATGTCTAAGATGGAATTTATCTTATTTTTCTCTACTCCATAGAATATTTGTTACATAAATGACATGCAGATATTGTGAAAACCCAGAAATAATCAGGGAATTACAAAATAGTCTGTGACGAGTTCCTCATCTGTCAAAACAGGGGGGCTATTGTGTTATATTAAGTAAAAGACAATAAATTGGAAACCTTGATACATCAAATTAAGTATATTAATATCAACATACGAATTTCATTTGCCTTTCATTTTTCAAGCTCTTATATTAAAAAAATTAAAAGCTGATACCATGATATATCTTGTAATTCCCAGGATAAGGTAGTTTTTAGAAACAAGAATTTTTCACATCCATGAGAATTGATATGTTTCCTCCACATAATATTAAAGATTGAGACTACAGCCTCTGGCAGCATCTCAACTCAAATACAGTGATTTGTCGTGAAAAGTTCAAATATTCATACTACATAAGGTGAATAAGTAACAGAAATACCAATTCTAGTCAGTTCAAGTCAATTTTATTCTCACCTGAGTATTTCTATTTTTAAATAGAATATAAGGAATATATACACTTGAGTGAATTTGTATGCTGTACCTTTTCTTCCTTAAATTCTTGATAGTCTGTTATAATGGTAAGCACTCAAGTGTCAGTATAACAAAAATCATCTTCCCCAGAGAAATTATTATAGCCATTGTCCTGTGAAACCATAGTACACTATAGAGTTGAGATCAGCATTGGACTCAATAAAGGAAAAAAATCTATTACTTTGTAATAATTTTAATATGATCATTATCTCTCTGTGGTAGGAATAAGACAATATTGACCATCAAAATAGTTTAGCTATAGGATCATTTAGAGTAAAGAAGTTAGGAATTGCAGGTCAGTAACAATAGCACATCCACTGAAATTATTTTTTGAAACAAGATACATATTTTGTGGAAAATGATTTGCCTCCTCTGGACTTTTTTTGAAATTCATATAGGAGGAAGCCATTGTTGCTATTTTTTGGTTTGGGTCCTGAGTCATTTCCTTCCTAATTTTAATTGCTTTGCTTGTTTATTACATACTAAATAGGACTGTTTATATAGATAACTGAACTTTTACTCCTATGTGTTAGCAGTATTTAAAGATTTAAGAGCTGATGGCAAGAAAAGCCCTGGGAAACTTTAATGTATTATACTGAACAATTTCATGAGATATGCTAGTATTACTTCATACTGCTAAAAACAGCATAAAGTAGACTGAATCTTAAGGAAATTTCAATCATATTTTAAAGGTGATTTTCTGAGGTTGTATGTAAATTTTGCTCAGGGCTTATCTTATAAACTTTAAATAATAGATCTATAAATTAACAGTGCATAATACTATAGAATTCATATAGATAATGTTCTGATATTTTATCAATGAGGTCCTTAGTCTTCAAGGATACCAAGAATCTATTCCTTTAGCTATATTTTCATGTATATAAATATATATATATATATATGTATATTATGCTGTGCAAATACAAAAAATAACTTCTGTAGAAATGAACAGAGTATGTCTTTAGAAAAATAGGTGGGCATTCAATAAGGTCTTGAATGTGGAGTATGACTATGAGATTAAAAAGTTAGTTGACTATTGCAAGTGGAATAAACATACCATCAAAGAGGTGGAGATTTGGCAAGTGATAGCACAGCCTAGGAATGGCAAAAAAAAAAAAAAAAAAGCAGATGTGCAGATGTGCTTTCACTGAGCTGTGGAGTGTAGAGATAGATTACAACAAAGGAGCTGTTTGTAGTCTGATTGCAGAAAAGTTTAATTGCCTTATTTTGGCTTATTTTGGAGAATAAGCTGGATTTTTTATTAGTAGTTAAAAACTTTATTTTGAGTAGAGATATTTAACCAGGTTTTAGTCTTAGAACTGATCTGTTAATGACAGACCAGAGCATGTTTGGAAAGGAAAAGTTCCGTGGTCAAAGAGATCACACAATCAGGTACAAAAGTGCAGAGCTATTGTTAATTCTCTTTTAGTTTTTAAACATTAGTTGTGGCTTATAAGAGTTTCATTCTGAACAATCAGTGTAATTCATAAGAAATAACAAATAGCTAAACATCATATATTGGCTGATATTATCATATATTATTGATAATACTCAAAGTTGATTTTTTTCATTTCATTTTCTCTCATAACACAAATGATGTCCCCACCAGGCTATCCCAGAGCTGTAAAAAGACACACCTACCTCTGCTTCGTGAGTGCTAGGATTAAAAGCATATACCACCATGCCCACCCAGGCACTTAAGTACAACTTTAATGAAACTTTTAAAAGATTAAAAGTGCATAACATTGTAAACTTTATCAGATATCATAATCTGGTACTACCAGGTAACTGAGAAGGAAAAGATCAAAACAGAACATATATTGAGCGTCTGCTATGAAATTCTGCATGAAGTTATGTCCTACAATATGTCCTACAGCAGTATATGTGGCTGCAAAGATGGTTTGCAGATTAAAACTCCGAGGACACGAGAGCCTGGCCTGAGTCACTGCCCTTAACAGAGCTTCAGTTCTTGTATGATATGAGGCCTTCATCCTTTCTTTTTGTCCTAGTTACTTATTTATCAAATTCAATAGCAACATGAAAGGCATGTTTGGAAGTTAATGAGAGTTGTAACTCTAAGTTAAAAATAGGTTATGACACTTTAAAAAGAATTACAACTGACCTCTTTCCATTAACACATATAGATTTATGAAGGACATTTCCATATCATCTATAATCTTCTGATTTAATGCTGGTCATCATCATCAAGATCACTGTTTTTGCTATTAGATTATTTTGTTAAATACAAAGTATAAGGTTTCAAGTCTCCAGTTTTTGCTTGTTCCTCTGTATGCACTGTCTTCATATGAAGAACCTCTTAGATTTACATGGATGACACTTCTACTAATTTGAGGGCAATAAATAAAATCCGTGCAAAATACCATTTTATTATGTTTCAGTAATAAATTAGTGGTATGATTAAGACTAATAAACTACTCAGAAATCTATTAAATAAATAAATTTTACTGCACTTGTTAGAGAATTGAATGCATGATACTGTAGTCTACATGCATTGAGAAAACTCAGCCCTGAAAACATACATAAAGTAACATAGATCATGACAATTTATGTTTAGGAAGATATATGTATACACATAATTATGGGCATATTAACAACAATTAGTGAATAAAGAGGTCATGTTTTGAAGGAGAGGAGGGATTAGAGAGTTTGGAAGCAGGACAGTGAAGCGAGAAATATTGTATCATAATCTCAAAAATAAAAGAAAAAAATCAGAAAAAAAGAAGAAAAGAAAGTTCCAGATCTTCAAGTCCCTGTTCCGAGCCATAGCATACAGAAAATGCAGCAAAAAAGGACAAAACAGAACTCTGCTCAACTCTTTATTTTATCTACCCCAACCTTGGCAGCGCCATAGCTCCGTTTCCAACAGGAACTGTCCCCAGCCAGTCCTTTATTAGCCTCCAACATTCCTTATCTTTCCAATCTGCTGCACACACAGGTCTTTTTATTTTCCTAGTTTTTTCTTTATCTCAACATCCATCTGTCATAGGTGGTTAGCACTGCTCAATTCTGTAGGGAGTGTCTGCAATTTCTGACCCTGCTGTGCCTCACAGCCTAGATCGTCAGCTTTATCTACTAGTATTTCCTCAGGTGGGTTTAGTTTTTTTCCAGTCTAATTACCAACCATTAGCAAGATGAACATCTATTTCCTTGAGATGTAAATTACACTATTTCTCTCCTCCAGTTAACTACAGGAAACTATGAGAAACCAAACCAGAACAAACTAAATCTATGAAACATATCAACAACATATTTGTGTCACACACTGGACCTCATTTTAAAACAGGTTTAGAGATTTTTCATCATCTCCCCAGCTTCAGCTCTTCTCATTGTCCTCTTCTTTCTCCTCTCTCCCCTCTCTACTATCTCCCCTCTCTCCTCTCCCTCTCCTCTCCTCTCCTCTCCTCTCCTCTCCTCTCCTCTCCTCTCCTCTCCTCTCCTCTCCTCTCCTCTCCTCTCTTCTTCCTCTCCTCTCCTCTTCTTCTTCCTCTCTCTCTCTCTCTCTCTCTCTCTCTCTCTCTCTCTCTCTCTCTCTCTCTCTCTCTCTCTCTCCTCTATCTTTCTTTTTGTTTTTTTTCACATGGATATTTTTAATGATGAGATATTTTTGCACTGATTTATTTTCTTCAATAATCTGGTTGCAGTATGTGGTTTGGGGTGATTTCTCTGATCCTCCACTGCATTCTTAATGGCTACTAAAATAACAGGAGAAAAATAACAAGAAACAAAACCAGCTACTTTCCAAGAATAAAGCTTGGGGGCAGTAATATATTTTAGAAAACTTGAAGTCAATAGGTGAATAGGAGAAGATCTTGATTAAAATAAAGACGTCATACTTATTCATCCTTAAGCTTCAAGGAAGCCAGTTCTCATAGATCTAATATGTAAGTGGGTTTCCAAAGAACTTAATTATGTACATTTCCCCATTTTTCATATTTTGTGCATACAATTTCATGAGATAGGCCTTGCTGTGTCCATTTTAAGAGAAAAACTAGAGAAAAGCTAGTCACTGAGATTTCAAGGACACAAATACAAAATTTTGTCAGGATATCTAATTCTAATTTCATGGGTTTTCTGTATTTCACAGTGCCCATAATTCATGTGAGAAACAGGGAATTTCTAAGCCAAGGTAAGCACCCTGTAATACAACAACTCGGGAAAAGAGAAAGTGAAGCTGTAGGGTTTAGATGTCAAGTCCAGCAGGGGCTACATCTACAGAAATGGTCTCAAAATATGAAACAAAAGAAGCAACAATGCTAAAACCATAAACAGAAACAAAAGAAAATTAGAAAGCAAAGAAATAATGTTCTCATCATTTCCCAAAGAATCAGAGAGATGATCATATTTTGAGACTGTGTTAAGGATATTATCAGGAAAGTGAATAGTGTTGTTTGGCGAAAATAACATACAGAGAACATCAGTGCTACAAGAGGAATGGGTAAAAGAAATGATAATGGAAACCTGTGCACAATCTACTTCATTGAAGCATATGCCTACTTTTAACTAATGTGGGCATCCTCAGAGTATAATGAGTTATCTTACATTTGAATGTCTGTTAGATAATTTATATAAAGTGTATACAAAACATATATACAATATATACTATAAAGTATATATAAAACACACACATATATATAAAGTGTATACAAAACATATATACAATATGTACTATAAAGTATATACAAAAAAGCAAGCAGAAAATTGACACATTCAGAAGAACAGTTGATCAAATTGACACTGAAAAGAGAAGACAAATCAGCAAGAGAAAACTCATCCTGATAGTTAACACATTATAAAATACAAAAGAGTCTGGTAAATATGTCACGGGACTCGGAATTAGGACTTCATATTACTAGATCCAGAAGACATATTTGCAATGAAATAACCAGATTTTTGAGTAGCCAGATGAAAGTGTTCATTTATTGTCATAAATACTATTGGTGCAGTGTACAATGCATATATACTGATTTTAAAATCAATCAGTTTTATGTACATCCATCTAGAGCAGTAAAGATTTGGTGAAAATAGTGGTGGAAAAGTAAAGGATTTGTCAAAAGGGTAAACATCACTAAGAAACAGAATAGTCAGAAATTCTTCACTTAGTGAATAGTTCCTAAAGAGAAGGCTAAGTGTACCTCTTCAGGGCATGATATGAGATCCCCCTGAGTTTAAGGAGAATATGTACTTTTAATAAAAAGGTTAAAGACCATATCTCCAGAGGCTAGAGTTTTTCTGGCTTCTGGAAATTTAAACCATCACTCCAGAAGCTAGAATTTTTATGTATTCTTCTGGAAATTTATTGAGAATAGCAGCACTATCTGGGTGAACTCCCTTTTGGTAGTATATTGAGATTTTTAAAAATTAGGCATTCCATTAGGCTAGAAAATAAGTCTTCTCTTACATTTCTTTGAGTCGTGATTTTAGTTTTTTATGTTTGATTACTGAGCATATTCCATGCCTATGCTCTCACATATATTGGTCATATATACATAATATATTTGAGACATTTATATTTGTCATTAAACTTTGAATGTCAAAATCTTTATCACTTATAAATTTATAATTAGCAAAGATTTTCAGAGTAGAATTGTGTCAAATGTATCGTGATGTGCATGGACTTTGTTTCAGATCACAGGAAACTTGTCCTTGAAACTACAAAATGTGTATAAACAAATATATAATACTGTATTTTCACATAAACCTCCTGGCATGAGACTATTCAAATACATTATTTATCATTTTAATTATTTTGCGTTCACATTCTAATATTTTACTAAACACCATTTTATAAATAAAGTTTAAAAAATAAGAAAACAAAAACACTTCTCGGAAAGCCATAGGCAAATAACTCATTTTATGCCATGAGTACTTGTTATGCTTTTTACAAAGAGAATTTAAGTACTTTCCTTAATTAGTTTTTAAAATGTTGAGTTGTAAATATAAACATATGTTTTCATTTCAGTACGTTTGTTACTTCTCCTTCCCCAATCCGTTTGAGAACTCAGTATATTTGTTAGTGTTTTCGCTCTTTGAGCAGATAGTTCTTGTTTCCTTCAGAGGAAACTAAGATTTGTCTGATGTCAGTTCAATGATGTCAAACCACTCAAATTCACTTTAATAATACAACAATGCCATTAATGCTACCTGGGGGTATTTATATGCATCGTGAATAATTTTAACAAGAAGGCAAATTATGACATGCTTTGATTCAATGTCACAATGAAAGTCAACTTGAGTCAGTATTGTGTCACTTTATAAACCTTCATGATTGTAAAGATGAATAGATAGCAGTTAATACACTTTCTTGGGTAGCTAGCTCATTTCTTTAATGATAGTAGTATTTCATATAATTTTGTTTGTGCTTCTGAATACATTATCTATTTAAATATTGAACAAGAGAAAAATATCTAGAAATAATTATGTTTGAAGGAAAACTTTTCTGATTTTTCAATGCATTAGGATCAATTCTTTCCTACTTTCTCAAGTGTAGTTTTCATTGAGGATTCCACAGACTTTTTTTTTGACAAATGGGTTACAAGGCATTACTGATAAAAATACCACAGATAAGACTAATTTCAGCCTTTTTTGCTCATTTTCCCAGTTGGTATTTTTGATATTCAAAATTTTTAGAACATGGTGCTTGGTTTCACACTGAGCTAATGATACACACAAACCTTTAAAATACAAAACCTACAAAAACAAAACATTTAGACCTATTATGTAAATATCACAATTAATGATGAGAGTTGATGGTAAACATTGAGTCGGATGATGAATGAATGGGAGGACACTTACCGTGAGTAGGTGGATGGTGTGTTTGCAGTTTTCTCTCGTATCTTCTCAAATTTTCTGCAAATATAAAATTATTCCACATCAAAGGCAATTTGAAAACTTTATCACAACAAAATACATTGAAATCAAACTGCCTAGACTTTCTTTTAACTTAAGAATCTAAACAATTTAATAACCAGTAGACTATTACTGAAAATCGTCTGCCAATATAACTCAATTAAAGAAGTTATCATGTATGAAGATGCTTTTTATGACCACACAAATAAATTTAGGAAGCAAATGTGTTATAAGGGCATCATTTTAAGCCAAAAAGTTTCATATAAACTAAAGAAAGACAAGAGGCCATGTGGTAGTGATTATGTACAGGAAGATATACACTAGAAACTCTGTAAACAACTAACAATGCAGGTGTGCAGAGGGAGTGGTGGGAGTTCTTGAAAGTGACTGAGAAGTCATTGAAGGTGTGGGCTAGTGTCTCTGAAAATAAACCATCACTGAAACCAGAAAGTCAGTGATGTCAAGGTCTTTTTATCTTGAACTTGAGGAATGAACTTGACAGGAAGAGTGAGGTTTTAGGAATCTATTATAGGTTCATAGGTGAGTGTTCCAAGTAAAGCAAGCAGAGGCCCTGCAAAGCAGGAATGAGTCCCAAGAAAAGATTGCTGTCAAAATCTCCTTCCAGCGCTTAAGGAGGCTTTAATGGCTTGGGCAAGGGGTGGGAGGAGCTTGTCAGTCCAGCTGTCCCATCCAGAAGCAGGTGTCACATGCTTTAGTTTTATTCATACTATCGTGATAGTTTCCAGACAACTGTGCTCTTTGTTGTCTTACAGAAGACTGATAGCAAGACACAAGACCTGGAGCCAGAGCAAATAACACATCTAGCATTTCTGGCTTCCATCCAGGACAAAACCAAGGACATATCCAGATTTTGGCTTAGGACAAGAATCAGAACTGCTCATTCTGGAGGTCACTGTCACTAAAACTGCCTCTCCAGTTTTTATCTCCGGTTCTCATCAACAATATTTGACAAGCCTTTGGTTATGAAGTTATAGGAGAAAAATGTCTGAGTAATTAAGAGAGGAAATTTGGAACATGATGAACTGGATTTGGAATTGGGAAATAGCATATTATCTTCAGCTTAGAATATACAGCCCCTGATTGGTTCAAGCAAGATAGGCTAAAAGAAGACGCATTTGGATTTGCAAGGCTAAAGGAAAGCTTAACTTACTTCAAGAATGTTCTTTGATTAAACAATTTAAAGCTTTTTCAGAAATGGTCAAGGAATACCTGGAATTTTGGACCTGGCTGTCAATGTTTTACAGTCTGTTAATGCCGGTAGGACTATTATTCAAAACACTATTTTATTATGAATCAATAATGAGCTACATCAGCTCAATACTAGGCTATCATTCCATCAGAAATCTCTATCATATCTCTCAAATACTAATTGTTAGAATAATCTAAATTAGGATATGTTTAAAATTTGAGTTGATGGGAGAGAATGAAGTTTTAGGAAGTCAACTTATTTTGCTTTCATTTGCAGTTTTACTTTTACTATTAAAAGCATTTTTGGGTTTTGCATTTTATAAGTGGTAAATGAATTAGCTCTGAAACTTTCACAGGAGGTTGAATGGTTGTAATGTTGAAATTAGGAAGTGACCCATAAAGTACCAGTACTGACTTCAGAGAGGCAGTGGACACTATTCACATGTATGGAACAATCCAATAAATGGGGCTTTGAAATACTCTATTTAGAAGTTCCTAATAAATGAAACAGTCCCAGATACAGTTAGTCTTTCATTTTACAAACTAGAGTAGAGCCTTAAAATTATCCCTTTTCACTTTTGTTTCTTTAATTGATAAATAAAAAGTGTCCGTGCATAAGATGTACCATACAATGATTTGGTACGTGCCACAAGGTATAATGTTCAAGAATAAGCATGTTTATTATCTTACCTCCTGAAACAGTTATTGGTCTTTTTGTGTGTGTGTGGTTATTTCATGGCTCTTGTTACAGGTTTTATGAAACATACCATGTATTATCATCATCAGTATCCATGCTGGTTGATATAATCTCCTTGCAGATGTCTTCTATCTAAGTTATTACTACCCACTCATCAACCCATACCCTAAGCTCACCAACTTCCAATAACTGTTTTTTTTCTATGTTCTTGGTTCAAAAGAAGCTGGACACTGTATTAAAAAATCTAGTAGCAGTATCAGAAGATTTCATGTGAAGAATGTCTTTAAAAAACAAAGCATTAAAAATAGACTTTCATTTAAATCGTATAGGCCTCTAGAACATTTTTCATTCAAACTCAGTGAAGTACCACACTGAACATCATTACTATAATGGATAAAAGAGTTAGTGCACAAGCATTTCTCTGTAAGGATGAGGTGTCCTCTAGTTCACTATATAACATAATCACTCAAGACGGGGCAATGGAAGGGATGCAAAACTGGGGCTATGTCCTCACACCTATCAGATGTTTGCACTTCTAGTAGCTTCAAGAGTTTCATGATGGGTGGAATCCTGTGAGGGTATCTACAAAATCAGTTGCAGAGACTGGATAAATTTATATCATTAATGCTAAAGTGAGATACAGACATTTTTTGAAACTTTTTTTTAATTTGTATAAAAAATTTAATAACATCATTCCTCTCCACTCAGCTCAATTTCTGCAACAGTTAGAGACGGGGGGATTCACTTACACAGGTATAGTATGTAAATTTGGGGGAGATCATATTTCATATAAATATAATACAATTTTCCCTCTGGATATTTATAAATGCATACTAATGAAATTAATTCTTTCAATCAGGTATCCATCAGGTTAGTGACTATTTTCACTAAAGCCCATTCTCCCCTTAATTTAAGTGATTGCATTCTTCTTTAAATTCCTCTTGATCATTAAGTGTCTGAGTCTCACAGGTAATTGCTAATGCTATGTCGCTGTATTTTTAATATGACAAATAGATACACAGCAGGAGACTTCAAGTGTTCTACATGATTGTGTTGAATACAAGATCAGGTTAGTACACTTAACTCTACTGTCGATTTAGTAACAATACCAGTTGTATAACTATCTTTGGCTAAGAGCTTCCCTTATTTGACTGTATCTTAATTGCCACACATAGGAGGAAGACACTAAGTTTGATTTTTCTAAGCACCTCATATTGTGGAAACTGAAAAGTTTTGCCATTGCATGACTGATTTGTCAAACTCTATTCAAATTCCACCAGTTATTTTCTTGAAATAGAAAAAGCAATGATGAATTTCATGAAATTAATCCCTAAAAATTTCTTTAGAAAGGAAACACACTTGTGTTCTTCAAAAGTGTCAGCTGTCCTATTGATGCTGTGGGAAACAGCATGACAAATAGGATTATAGATTGTTAATCATTATAAATATTTTCCAACCCAAGTAATTCATTCCTTTAACAAGCTTACTGAATACTGACAATAAGGCAGATATGGATTTTGGAGAGTAGGTCTTTCTCATCATTATATGAAAGCTAAAGAGCGAAAGGAAGGGAGTGGGTGAGGGATCTAGGAGATTTAGGGGGAGTTGCAAGGAGAAAGCAGGACCAGTGTGCTTCCCAATTGTCAGACATGAGGACAACAACCCAAAAAGTCCTACCCAACTTAGACAGCATGAGATTAAATTAGAAGACCTGTAGAAAGGAGAATGGATTGTGTGTCACATTGTGGAAAGAGAGAGAGGCAGGATTCCTGCTTATCACCTTAAGTGACAGTGCTGTCAATCTGTCTTATATTCTGGTTCCTCAGATGGAGTCATCTAGATGAGGTTTCTTCCTCAATAGATATTTTTAATACAGACTTTGAATGCAATTATACATATCATATTTCTGTATGTAAAATACATATTTACATGCATCTATAATGAATACAATGAATTTTTGTATAGACATATAGGGAGTCATTTCTAATATATAATCTGTGCCTTTTTCTTTACAATTAGTATTACATTCTGAGCAAATCCTTGATCCATAAGTACCTTCAATCCTTAGTATTACTCAATTTAATATTAAAAACTGTCATTAAATAAATCTTTGTTGAACCATTCTTCAATTATTTAAAAGGATGTATGTATATTTTTTAATTTTTATTTATAAATACAAAGCTATTCTAGTTACATTTGCAAATAATATACTTCTAAAGACGTCTTTTACAATAATACCTCTTTTTATTTTCACAAAGTTAGATACTTTGAATGAAATTGCTGTTTGAAAAAATATGAACACTTTTAAAATAAGTATTCTTGACAGATGCTAAAACTTTACAGGCATCTAAAACAAAATAAACTTCTCATAATTTTCACGTTTAAAACTAGGGCAGCAAACTAAAAGGAATTAAGAAATAAATATAATTAGAATTCAAAAATCATGCATTAAAATAATTACTTTAGTTTGAGACACTTATTTTAACCATCTTCAAGCTGTATATTTTATGTTGTCTTCATTATTTGAGAAAAAAAGATGTTACAAATTGTTTTCTGGAATTCCTATATACGGCTGTGCAATGGAAAGTAGAGAAGATTCTGACAAGAGGACTTTTATGCAATGAGGATATGAGTTCATTTAATAAGTTCAAGATTCAGACCCAGCAGTTTAAAAACAAAAACCTTAGAACTACTATAAGAATATTCAGAAGCAAATACACCTTATTTCATCAAATTACGTAATTGAAACTAAACAGGACAGAAAAAATTTAGCACAATCATGAATTGCTAACATGTAAAATTGTTTAGTGTGTATCTGAGATCATAGACTATAACATTTGAAAAAGACCTGAAAATTCCCATAGTAAAAATGGTATAACAATGACCTATAAACACAAATCTTTTATTTTAGCATTGGTATTTGTGATATTAATCATGTCCCCTTCAGCTATGCCTTAGACAGTTTTCACAGTGACCCAAACACAATGTGTATACTAATTGCATTACGCCAGCTTTGCTGCATGCCCTTCATTTGACACAATAACTGCATAACCTTTGAAAATTCTATCCCTTGTGGCTTTTAAACGCAGCATCAACATTTTGGCAGAAGCATTTTGCAGACATTTAACTTACATTCATTTGAGTTAAAAAGCAGGTCCTCAGAAAAATGTCTGCAGTATATGTTTTCATCTACTAGCTCACTGGAAGTCTCATTATCTCACAAGTCTTGACTTATTACTTCTCAATCTACTGGTCAGTTGACCTCCAAAAATCAAATATGAAATAGTGAGAACCAGATTTTTTAACCATTTTAACCAAAATAATAATCCTCAATGAGATAAAAGACAAGGGAAATGAAGAAAACTACTCTTTCATTTGAATGAACTTCACGTATTAATCTGTAGCTTTGTAATACTAGAAGGAGGATGGTCATATGTAATTCATTATTAAACAGTACATTTTTGATGGTGAAAAGAATATTTTTAATATTGCACCACACTTCATATTTCAGGACCAACCTGAACTATTGTTAGCCAAATACATACATATTTTCAAGACAATGCTCTTCACATTTTTTAAGATACAATAACACAAAGTTATTAGTGACTTCATAGTTAAGCCTAACTATAGCAGAAAAATAAAACATGAGCTGAAAAACCAAACATTGATCTTTTTGGTTCTCTAGTGTTTATTTTTAATACAAAATATTTTAGTATTTTTATTTTAATTATTAAAAATAATGCAAGCTATATGCACTATACATAGATTTAATATGTGTACTACACAGCATTTAAAAATTTAATAGTTTTAGCTTTAGGTATTTTCCTTGTTTATTTAGTAAAAGTGATAAAGTTTGAAGAAAATCTATATGAAAGAAGATCATTTAATTTTCAACTCAGATTAACAAGCCTATTTAGGCTAAATAATTGCTACATATAGAAAGTATATTGTAGTATATAGTTAGCTTTTTCTAAATAATAATATTATGATATGAGCTGATAAAGGAATTTGATTTTTTAATTCAAGGCAAACTTATGTTTGAGTGTAGATAAAACAGTGTCTTTCTATTTTGAAAGTACAGTTGGGCTTATTAAATTTTAATTCCAGTAAACCAATTTAAGATGACTTATGGTTTAATAAATGCCAATGAGAACAGGAAGTTAAAAGGCTTATAAAACTCAGGAAGATAATTTTAACTTGATAATGTTTCATGGTGCAGGCTGACAACATTTTCTCTTTATCATCTGTTCTCTGGTATCCAGGCATTGACAGTTAGCATTGTCATGTATTGAATAACAATTTCATGTCTATTGCTAAATTGTTTGCTATGTAATGGAGAAGGAAATGAGGGATATTCAATTTTTTCAGCCATTCCCAGAAAGCACAGTGATAATTTTAAATGATCTCTATAGAAGTCGATACCTTTTCAGATAATGAGGCTTACCAAGAGTTAATTTCCTTTAAGTTCTTTCTATAGTGTAATATGTTCTCAGGTTAAGAAGGGTGACGGTAGCGATATATTCACACTGAAATAAGACATTTAACCTTTCCTATTAAACTGAGTTAAGATACACTATAAACCAGTTCGGCTACTTCTGTAGTAATTTAAGAGTTTTAATATCTAAAAGCTACATCTACGTTGTGGAATTTTAAAATGAATTTCACATCTTTTGTCAGGATATATCTCTAAATACAAAATGAAAAGGTACAATGTTAAGTGCAGAACATAAGAAGAAAGACAAGTTAACTTGTATTTTCATAATCTTTCACTAATTTTTAGATCAAATACAACTTTTCTTCCTTTCTCATCTCTTTGCAGTATCCTCTCAAGCTTTCTTTTTTTAAAAAGGAGGAAGATATTTCTCATTTTATTAACCATGCCTAGGTTATAAAACTAAATCTCACTCTCAAAGTCACTATTTCCACTAAAAACAAATTATATGAACACATATAAGCAGTCATTTAATAATGAAACTATATAGTATACTTTGAATTTAGATTTATTTGAGCTTGTGTTATGATCAAATTATTTTATGTTCATTTCTCTTATATACAGAAACGCCAAAGGAGATTTAATGATTTCTTGAGTTGAAAAATGACACAAATCTTGGAGGTTCCCATATCCGAAAGGAATCTATCTGTGAGGCAGTTGGATTGCGGGGATGATTCTAGACTACTGACCTCAAGAGTGGCAAAGTCACTAGCATTTCTGCTTCCAGGTCTCCAGTTTTCAAACACTAAGAACATTAGTGTTAAGGGAAGGTAGATACTCCAAACCACAACAATATTTTTCATAATCAATATTATATACTATTATAAGGTGAAATAGTATGTGAGGTAGAAAAATTAATATAGAAAACATGATATATTCACTGAAGTTTAATATACATATCAATAATGAAGACCCCCACATAATTTCTCTAATGTAATTGTTCAGTTTTGAAATAGATTTATTATGAATCCATATATTTTCATGTATTATTTTTAAGGTTCAATATGTTATTAAGGGGATTACATATGGGCCAGAGTGAGAATAAATTGTATATACAATATTTCCAAAGGTGAGGAAAATCAAATGACTTGGGATCTTATTATTTCAAATATTATGATAGGAAAACACAGCTATTCAACAATGAGGACAATTTATTTTTTAAATTTTTTCCCTCCATTTCAGAACATTTTGTGATAAGAGGAGTTTTAAACAATCGTACAGCATTTTTTCAGCCAAATAATCATTTTCTTAGATTGAAAAAGGATTTTTGTTATTTTTCTCTTGATCTATCTATCTATCTATGTATGTATGTATCTATCTATTTATCTGTCTATCTATCTATCATCTATCTATCTATTGATCTATGAACACACATATCTGTGTTTTTGAAGTATTTATATTATTAGAAAAATACTATTATTTAAATATTTTTTCTTTTGAACTTTAAGGTTTTAGAGTGTCTTTCTCCCTATATAACAATGTAAGTTGTGTCTTCAGAGACTATAGGCAAAATATTTGTAAGAATACTTCCAATTTATAAATTGTGTCTATAGAACAATTAGAAACAGTACCGCAGCATTGAATAAGGTATAATTTAGACAAATTACTTGAAGAATGACATAAGAAACTTTGAGAAATACATGTTGGATATTTTGTAGCCAAGTTTATATATTTTTTTCATAATTATGTGTGATACAATATAATATATTACTAGTATGGACTACATATAGAGATACAGGATATATCAGGCATGATGAGATATTGCCCAGATTAGACCAAGACTCTGGGCTTACGCCGTCTTCCAGCCTAAACCTCCCAAGTTGCTGAGCCTATGGGTATCTGCTCCTGTGCCTAGCCTTGATATTTATGTTTATATCTAGATCCAATTATATAAAAAACTAAATTATTTCTGCCTTGATGTTGTTAAAGTCGAGTAATTGTCAAGATGTGAGCACCAGAAACAAGCAAATAACTTCACACATGAGAATCTTAAGCTGTTCTCTTGGCCCAAGGTGGTGTTTGTTTTGTTTTATGCTAAAATGCCCAGTGGAGAGGCTTTAATCTTTGAAATACTTTTCAGATATAATATGATTGCCACCACAATTGTCTTATCTGTAACCATTATATCAGCAATATCTCACATGGTTACCATAAACAGAGTGGTTTAAATCCCACGGGTATTGAATATGCAGAGATATTTTGATAATGCACACTTTCTGCCACTTATTATATATAGAAGTTTCTTCTATAAGTTAAATGTCCAGATACTGTAAGAAAAATTGGAAGTTAAGGCTAATGTGAGTTTTCAAAATATAATCTGAGTAAATTCATTCAACATTCTTCTCAGTCTTCAAAATACAGACTACAATGATAAATTATATATACATATGTAAATTGTATACACACACACACACACACATATATATATATACATATATAAATATCACATTCTCTGTAAGTAAAATCTTTTCTCATGAAGCCATCATTTGAATTTTTTAAAAATTTCAACCTTTTTCTATTTTCATGCAAACTATAAAAACAGCTATGGTATTCCATAACGTGACTGTTCCATTTTGATGGTCTATTTTTTCCCCAGTCCTCAGAGAAGTCCTATGTAGGCCACTGCCTGGTGTACAGATGTATCCTTCTGGAGTTTATTAATCAAAGGTCTGAATCCTGTAGCAACACCTGTGTGCCAGTGAAGCTGGGTCAGGATGTTTTCATAATTCCCTGGCGAGGAGTAGAAAGATATTGAGCTTTCGTGCTACATAGACTGTAATGTTTTGTATTTTACAAACCTCATCACTGCTGCAGTTTACCTTTTTAGCTAGACTCTCTTCTGTTATAGTAAGCGAAGGCTTCAGTCATCCAAGGACTGAAATATTTGGAGTCTTCCACTTCCTGGAAAAGAAAAGGAATAAATAAATAAATGAAGGAGAACATGCTACCAACTGGTGATATCAAGTAGATGGATAAACTTCATGAATAATTATCAAAAAGGAAAGACACTGTCATATGTAGTATATACATTGTCACCTCTAATGTAGCATTTTGAGCAGAGCTCATTGGCTTTGACATGCTACCAAAACCAGGATTCCATAGAAATCCAGCCAGGGTAAAAGTGAGACTAACTATAAGTTCATGGAAGAAAACAGAACATAAGGAGAAAGTGGAGGAATTATCAGGAGAGAGCAGGGGGGAGAAAAGGAAGAAGGAATTTTTTCTAAAGGTAACCTGAGTGTTCATTAGAAATTTTTAGAAAGTACTTTAGTTACTTAAGAGGGAATCAAATTTTTATTATCTAACAATAATCAATCTTTTCCTCAAGAAGTAAAGCTTTTTTGAATAAACTCATTTTGAGTTAGGACGTTGTGGTGAATTTTAGACCCATGGACCCTGGGACGTCAACAACGCAAAGTTTCTCAGGTGTCTGACTCCTCTCACTTCCGTTACATATTGGGTGTTTACTCCCAGATAAAATCTACTGTAACAGAGGCGAGCACCCTGCTAGAAAAGCCATCGCAGTCACTGGGCATTCTATGTAACCCAGACTCTGTTGCACTTTACTTTTTAATAGAACAATAGATAATGGAGCAGAAAATGCAAATTCTCATTAAAACTACAGTGTTGAAGCATAGCAAGGTTCTTTACCTATTTAGATTTAGGATCTTTTTTGAAATCTAGGCCTATCAATGTCCAACTCCCTCAAGATGAAGTTCAAGTCTATTCCTATAGGAAAGCAATGTGTAAATTCTGTAACTGCTAAGTTAATGCTGATATAAAAGTTGTTGCTGGTAAGAGGAATACAAGCTGATAATTTGTGTTTTGTCCATAACCACTACATTGGCTTTCCAATCAGTTTCATTTAACTTTCAATAGACAATATTTAGACAATAGCCAATATACAACAAATAGAAATACAGATCATCTTGGTTGTCAAAAACAGAAAGAAAAAAAACATTTGTAAATGTTTATTTTTAGGTAGTCAAATTATGCTGCTTTTATGTTTTCAAAGGACTTGAAATTCCATATAAATGTACCATATTTTAGATATGACATTTAAAGAAAATGATTGAATACAGAAACATACGTAAGAAAGGATTTTTAAAAACAGAAAATGGTAGTTATTTTTGGTGGGAATACAGGTTTATACATATTGCAAACAACAGTTTAAAGAAAATAACTATACTAATTTGAAATGTCTTTTAGTTAATATTTTACAGTCTCTCTGAAGCTATATCCTGTAAAAATATATATATATATATATATATATATATATATGTATGTATATGACAGTGTTAACAGTTAATGAAGCATATTTTTATCATTGACACCAGATAAAGATGTTAATGATTTTCTTTTTTGAGCAAGACTCAAGATTTTACACATCTTGGATATTGACAATAGAAATGATAAATTAATTATGCATTGAAAAATCACAATGAATAGTAAAGCCATTTCCCCTCTCTCTAAATCATGGAGAAGCTCCTGAAGTATTTGTCTGTTAAAAGGAGAGAGTCAAACATGAACACGAGCAGCAAGAATATGAACTCCTGTTCTTATAGCCACTTCACTGGCACTCAGCAAACTGATGGTTGCCCACTTGGTTTGTTTTAAGTTATTTTGGATTTTTTAAGTAGGCTTGAGAAAATTGGGAAACTATCAGTTCAGATGTGGTCATTTGCTTTTCCTAATGCAAATGCATAGAGACAATCTATGCATTGCTGTACCTGCTTACATTTTTTATGCCTCTCTCTTCACTGAATTGCACTGCCCAGTAAGGGAAGAGCTCATGAATTCAGGCTAAGTTTCAACTATTTCTTGTCCATGATTATAGGAAATATCCCCTACTTACTGATAAAATTAATGATTTTTATACAGTTAACAATGTAAGAGAGGTTGAAATGAAAATTTTCACATGATTGTTTCACGCTAGTAACTTAAAATGAGTTTTTCTTCTCACTGATATATGCTGTTATTTAAAAGTTATGTTAATATGTTTTACATCTGATGGTATAATGCACATATAAAACAATGTGTTAATTTTGTACAAAAAAGCAAAATATGCTAAATATTAAGAAGGTAACTGATTACATATGCAGCGTGAATAGCTGGTTCTCCAGACACACTTTCTGCTAGTTCAACCTTATTGTCACGTTTCTACCAAGAGTTAACTGTAACGCGCTGTTTCTAGATCATACCCCCTGGATAAGAATGGATCTATTTACATCATTTATGTAGAATATATGAGTAAGAATATGATTGCCTTTATGCCAAAGTCAGTTCTTCTTGAAAAAAAAATGGTGGGATACAAATATTAAAATGCAGTACAAGGCTTTAACATCTTGCAGCTCCAAGCAAAAATGACTATGTTGAGGGTTACAAAGAAAGTTGGGATAGGGTCAAAAGAATCCACAGAACATGAACACCTATTCTGGTGACAGTATGTTACATAAATCTAAACTGACTCTGTTGTCAGATAGGCCAGAATTCTCATTTTTGTTTTCATTATTTTTTTTTCAAATATGTTAAGACTTATTTCAGCATCCTAGCTGTTCTTCAGTGGCTACTGTAGGAGACCATGCCACATGGTGGGGTACAGACGCCTTTGGAGCTGTGACAAGGTAGTAGAATGTTTGGGTGTGTGATATTGGGCAAAGATATTTTATCAAGTATATTTTTTTCTAAATTTGTCATGCTTCATATTGTCCTAAATAAAAACATTCTGTACTGACTGAATTGGCTGCCTGTGCTCGCGCGCACACACACAAACACACACACACACACACACACACACACACACACACACACACACACACACACCTATGAAGAGGCGGTTTAGAAGGAACTAGAGTATGTAAATTGTTTTGTTATTAACTGAAGATTTATTCTGATTTTAAATACCATTCCTGGAAAATATTCTGGGGATAAAACTGTCCTTTTGATCATATGAGGAAAGTGATGCCAAGCAGTCTATCATAGTATTTTAAGCTTAAGGAAAATCGGAGTTCAAATACTTTTCCTCAGAAGTTTACAGAATCATATTGCTTTTCTTTCATCTTCCTGGAAAACCGATATTATGAACTTTTGACAGCTTCCTGTGTTTGTGTTACTGAAAAACACGCAAAAAAAGCACATTACGGTTATCGTAATTTCAATTACATATTTTGATTCCCATATAGCAAAGTGAATTTACCTATTACACAGAAATGCACTCAGAATGCCCCTACATGCTCTCTCCTACTCTGAGGTGGCTTTATTAAAGCCATAGAGATATGGAAATCAGGAGGAATGATGTTACATACATAGACAAAGCAGGGTTTTGGAGCTTAAAACTCAAATGAGCAGGCAAGTATTCACGAGGAAAAAAGAAAAAGAACTTTAGCGTCCCATAGACCATCAGAATAACACATCAGTGAACTATTACAGGTATAAAGTTAAAAGAAAAAAAGTAGCTAATTATACTAGCCTTGACATCTCTCCCCCCAAATCAGATTCAGTTACATGTAAACAGAGCTCCATCCTGACAACTGTTTAGCTCCAGGCAAAGATCTGAAGTATTAGAGATAATGGCAGAATTATTAGATTAGCTGTTGCTAGGATCTTTGGTGGCCTAGATAATTACTAGCTGTGGTAAATCTGAATGACTTCCGTCTCTGTTACTGTTATGTGTGTGCATTCCCTTGAAGGCATTGATGTTGTGTCAAAGAGACATTTGGAAGTTTATGTAAACTTCCATTATGTTCCATTGATTTGTGTTTTTAAAGTTTGTGCATATAAAACAATCCATACCTCTATTTTCTCTTATCTAAATTAGGGGTGGGGGAGGTGAAAGAATATAATAACTTCTTGCATTTAAGAGCCTATTCTCTTATATTTTTGGTTGTGAGCCTAGCCTTTAACGGCTGAGCCATCTCTCCAGCCCTAATTGTTGTGCTAGAAACCTCATCCAACTACTGAGGGATCTGGATGCAGAGATCCATGACTAGGCCCTGGGTGGATCTCTGGGAGTCCAATTAACGAGAATGAGGAGGGTTTATATGAGCGAGAATTGTTGAGACCAAGGTTGGATAAAGCACAGGGACAAATAGCCAAATGAATGGAAACACATGAACTATGAACCAATGGCTGAGGGGTCCACACTGGATCAGGCCCTCCGAATGGGTGAGACAGTTGATTGGCTTGATCTGTTTGGGAGGCATCCAGGCAGTGGGACCAGATCTTGTGCTCATTGCATGAGTTGGCTGTTTGAAACCTGGGGCCTATGCAGGATTGTTTGGCTCGGCCTGGGAGGAGGGGACTAGACCTACCTGGACTGAGTCTACCAGGTTGACCTCAGTCTGTGGGGAAGGCTTTGCCCTGGAGGAGAGGGGAATGGGGGGGGGGGCGTTGGGGGGAAGGTGAGGGGGACGGGAGGGGGGAGAACAAGGGAATCCGTGACCGATATGTAGAACTGAATTGTATTGCAAAATAAATTAAAATAAATTAAAAAAAAAAAAAGAGCCTATTCTCTCAGCTCTTTCTGTAATTTTGATTATTGATTTGACTTTCTCTGATTATTCATTGTGTGTCATAGAAATTCTTTCCCCATTTGCACGTTGTATTTTCCTTTTCATTTCAAGTGTTTAATTTCAGTCTCCTTGCATAGTTAATGTTTTCATTCTGATTCTAATGCCTTTTTCTCAATTTTAATATGTACTGGGCTTTAGTTTCTTATCTGTTGATTAGATTCTTTAAGTCATGTTTTTATTGCTATATTTTATAATTTTTCAGTTTATCTTAACATATAGGATTAGCCTAATATTTTATATTGTCCTTTCTACCATTTCATTGATTTTGTTTATGTGGGTTGTCCTTGTTACTCATAAAATCAATGAAGTTTTACTTTCTCATGTTTTCTATGTACTAAGATGAAAACATTAGTCAATGCACTTGTAATTCTTTTCAATTTTAAGAAGTTAATATTTCACTTTGTTATCCATAATATTGAGATTATTAGTCTCAAATGCAACTTGTTTTCTAAATGACATTTGCATAGCAAGGTTGTTAGTAAACTTTATCTTTTTTGCCTTATCATATTTGACAAGTCACCATGTATTACAGTCACCATAGAAAAGTTGTGTACCTTTCAATAGTAATCCTAAACTTCTGAAATGGGTTAGACAAAACCTTATGTCCTCAACTTGTTCTAGATGACGGCACCCAAGTGAAACAATAGGGAACATTTGGTTGTGGTGTGTAGAGAAGATAAGCTTCAGGAGAATAAGTTTTGTTTTGTCACGAACTGACCTGAACTTCAATATCTTTATCTGAAAAATGGACATTCTATTATATGACACAAAAGTCGCCCCTCCTTGATAAACCACAAGCAATCTCACCTTCCATTTGAGATTCAAATGAACAGAAGCTTCAAGGGAAGGGACTTGGATATCTATATGTGTTTTAAGAGACTGGAAAAGCTAGATTGTAGAAATTAATATTTCCTCTCTTTTGTTTGGAGTTATCTCAATACTAACCAAGTATGTGTGGAAAAATATATAAAATAAATCCATGACTTCCGATATCACTCTCTGCGTGGGAAATCCATTGTGTTCATGGAAACTTGAAGTAGGTAGACTAGAACAGCTCAGTGCAAACAGTTCTGAAGATAGGAGTTGATCAAAAAAGTCCAATGAAAAAGTAAATAAGTTGTCCTTTTTTGATTTACCATTTTATTAAGTTTTAATAAATGATATGTGGATGGTGAGTATTAAGTTAAGCCAAAATACACCTTCATTATTCTCCTTCAGAACTGAGGTCTGGTGGAATATATTTTTTAAATCCAAATATAGCCTACTGAAAAAAGTTGTTGGAAAGACAACATGTGGTATCATCTTTTATACTTTACCAAATTTCACTTTCATAGTATGATTCTGTTTTTTTCCTTCTTACTTTATGTTCCATGTATTATAGAGGGAGAGTGGAACAATCATCTTTTAGTAGAAACTAACATACATTCTAGACTGCTTTAACGTCTAAAGTTTGGGTGGACTTTGTCACATAAATTTCCCTTCACTGTATTTTTCAGATTTGCTTTCCTTTCAAAAGTTTTGACAATTAAGAGAAATCAATTCATTCTTTCTTATAATAATTTTGCAAAAGAAAATGTGCAAGCAATGTATTTCTGTTAACAGTCTCCTATCAGAAAGTCAGGAGGACTGGAGAGAAGACTCAATTGTTAAAAGAATTTGCTGCTCTTGAAGAGGACCCAGCTCAATTCCTAGCACTTATAACCTGTAACTTCATTTCTTGGGGAAATTGATGACCTTTTTGGGATTCCAAATACACCAGGCATCTGCATGGTGTACAACCATACATACAGGTGAACATTCATACATATAAAATTTAAGAAAGAAAATAGAAAATCATGATGACAGATTATCAATGACATTCCATATCCAAGTCCATTCATTACAGATATGAAACAGAGACAATGAATGTCACATATATGTTCCCATTTCCTTTAGTTATAAATGAACCACCACCCAAAAACTATATGTATTGAACATTGTATGCTTACATTAAATGAGCAGTATAATACTAAGCATTTTAAAGTAATAAAAACTAATGCTAGAGTCTCAAAACAAATGACATCACAAATGCCCTACAGTCAGCTAGAGTTTGTCTGAATTACACTGCACTTGCATTGACATGCCAAACTTGCTGTAGCATGGTAACTTAATACTAGATTTTACTAAATTCTGACCTGAGGGCTTTGCATAGATGGGTGCACTTTGTCTTTAAAACAAGCAAATGAGAATGAATTCCCCATTTTATAGATAAGAAAATGAAGCAATATAGAGCTTTAGGGATTTCATCATGTACATATTCCATCAAGTAAAGTTTTGAACCTAGTTAAATTCAACTTGCTTTTCTCTAGTGCTGCTGCTCAATTTTATTTATTCAGAATTTTAAAATCTAAGTCCCATGGTTGAACATTTGAGCTGAAACACAGAAGGTGGCTAAGGTCTTAAGAGTTCCCTTTACATACTGTGAGAAGTCAGTGGCATTAAATGCACTTGCATGTGAGAGTACAAGTATCTTTGACCTTCAGGTGACACATGTACACAAAATAGAAAGCCCTATGTAGTCCAAATATGAATGACCCATATGCATTGAGTGTGCATGACCATGGACAAGATATATAAATGATCCATGTGTACTAAATATAAATGACCCATCTGCTTCAAATTTAAATAACTTACACGAACCAAATATAAAGACTCATTTGTACCAAATATAAGTGACACATCTGCATTAAATACAAATGAAGCACATGAACTCATAAAAGGATGTTCTTTTGCTCTATGTGTCCTTTTCAAAACCCAAACACTTGGTGCTGGCAGCCAGTTCACAATGTGGGAAGAAGGCAGGACTACTGGAAATGGCTCACGTAGAGATACTACAGGCTTCACATGTTACTGGCCCTTTTGCCTCTTTCCTTACAGAAGTGTGTATGAGAACATGTGCATGGATATATGTGTGTTCTGCCACATCTCCAGTTTTCTAGCGCTACTTACTTTTACAACAGTTTCATAAACAGAAGAGTCAACCCACTTTTGAAATTCTTGCCCTTCTGAAAGACACATATTTATTGGCCAAGAAGTTATTCTGAAAGTTCAAAAAAGGTGGATTATTTCTTTGATATTTAAGGTATAATTTAACAGTGTGTTTTTAGGCCCAGCATTGTAGTAACTATGTGTTGGTTGACTGTAAATAAGGTTTTAATGAAGGATAATGTCTTTGGTTTGAGTGGATACAAGAGTCCTAAGGTCAGGCTAATAAAACCCAGATGATGGTTCCTAATTGTGAAAGAAAAGAAAATTAAGTTTAGGGTACAGATAAAGAGTGTTAAGTAGAGAAATAAGAAGGGGGAAAGAAATGAATTTTAAAGTTGATAAAAGTGTTTCACATACCTTCAGAGAGTCACATGCATGTCTGAGAAGTGAGAGTCTGTAGATGTAACCAACCATCTTATTAAATAAGAAACACAGAGCCGATTCAGAGAAGAAAGCCAAGAGGTCAGAACTAAGAGCCTTACCCTTCCTGTTTCAGCCAAGAGAGCTCTCCGAAAAGGAGCTACTTCCTGTGTGTTTGTCTTTATAGCCTTTCTGTTCTGCCTTCTCATTGGTTGTAAACCCAAACACATGACTGCCCTCGTCACTGTCAGGTCTTCTATGGTTGGTATTGAGATTAAAGGCGTGTGTCTCCAATGCTGGTTGTATCTTTTTACACACAGAGATCTACCTAGCTCTGTCTACCAAGTGCTGGGATTAAAGACGTGTGCCACCACCGCCATGCTCTTGCTATGGCTCTAATAGCTCTGAGCCCCAGGCAACTTTATTTATTAACATACAATTAAAATCACATTTCAGTACAAATAAAATACCACCACAAGAGTCTAGTAGTTTTCAACCTGATCTTCTATTGTATTTTATTCTTCTCTGTTGTTAGGACTTAATTATCTTGAGATTGTTAGTATTGTAATTTACTGCCTGAATTTATCATGCTTTTTAAGAAAAAATTTGTTTTTTTTTGTTTATGCTTTTGTTTTTTGAGACAGGGTTTCTCTGTGTAATATACCCTGTATGTCCAGGAACTCATTTTGTAGTCTAGGCTGCCCTTAAACTAACAAAGATCCCATTGCCTCTGCTTCTCAGTGATGGAATTAAAGGCATGCACCAACATGCTTTACTATGCTTTTGTTAACTAATCTATAAGCTTATTTAAAATTCACATTTTACATAGTAAAATATTTTTATTATGTAATAAGATACACTAAAATTACAAAAAGTGAAATAATGAACAATCTCCAAAGTGAATAAGAAAACAATCCTTCTGTAATTGTGGAATACCTATAAAAATCTGTATGCTTGACTATATAGTTAAGCACTGTTTGCTTTCTGTCTTATGAATGCTGATGTATCTCTTTTCCATTTACAGCTATTGCTATTGTTGTAATGTTAAAGAAATTCACATAGAGAACTTCAGATAAGATTTGTTTCTGACCTTGTTGGATATATTTATACCCATAGATACCTGTTCTATGACTTCAAGACTAAATGAATGAGAATTTAGTTATATACATTCCTAGTCTCTGAAATTTTATGAAAACACAGTGTGAACTTACCAATATAACATTTTGTTTTAACATAAAAGTGAAAGGATTTCAGTCATTCTACTGATTTTTGTAGCCATTGTCAAGAATAATAATTATTGCATGGCTTTTATGTCTTCCTGACTTTCTAGAAAACATTACAGATAATGAAAGCTGATCACTAAAGCAGCCTAGTGGGCAAGAAAAATTCTGTAGAAAATCAAAAACTTATCAAACAATTTCCCTTTGATTTTGGTTACTATAATGCAAAATGATTTTTTTAAATCTGACTTTCTATTATATTTCTGGGTCATTACAGTGACTAACAGACAAATATTAATATTAATATTAATCGCTACTCTCGAATGTGAAACCTGGCTCCAGTGACTCAATCCATATTAACAAACTACTGAAATGAAGATGTGGACTGATTCCTCAGAAAACATTATTTGAAATGAAGTTGAAGCGATAACTTACTATACTATACTATAATGGGCTTTGAGTTGTTACATAAGGAAACTGGTATCACATGGTAAAATTTTCTACTGTGAGCAGTATCACTAAATAGAAAGTCACATTTTATTGCATCCATGTATTAAATACTATTGTTGGGACAGTAGAGATTGACCAGCAGTTAATAGAGCTTACTGCTTTTACAGAGGAGCAGGGTTCAATTCCTAGCAACCAAATGGTACCTCAGAACTGCCTGTAACTACAATATCAGAAGTTTCAGGGATATCCTATTCTGGCCTCTGCAGGCTCCTGTATCCTAGTGGTGCACACAAACTTACCTAAGCATATACACATACACTTAAAATAATAAATGAATAAAATAAACATTTTAAAACAGTTGTTACATTTAAAACACCATTGGTTCAAATCACTTTGATGATGAGTATTATACAACTTGATAGACTGATGATTCTGACTCTGTTTTTGCACTTACTAGGGCAGGTGAACACTATCTAAATTACTTATAAAATAATATGATTTAATCTAGTTTACAACAGACTGGAAAAAATTTACTAAATTTTTAAACTTGAAATGTATTCCTTGACAATCTCATATGTATATGTAATGTATTCTGGTTGCAGCCATCCACATCCTTTCTTATCTGCCCTATACACATTCAGCATCACCATCCTTACAAATCCATCTCCGGCTCTCATGTAATACTGTTTTGTTTAAAAACTTTCATTCTTGGCATCTCATCTTCCTTTCCACAGCATCTATTCAAATACAGTATACTTGAGAAAAATCTATAGTAATATATTTAGAAATAAAATCAAAAAGAAATAGTCTAGGTAATAAATTAGCTTATCCAATATTATTGGATCATTTTAAGGAAACAGCATTTTCCATTAAAAAAAAAAAAGGCAGACCCACATAAGAACTCACTGAAACTGTGACAGAACTCACAAGACCTCATGCCAGACAAAACCTCAGCATGGAAAAGGAGAAGTTGGCACAAAGAAGTATACCTTGCCAAGGAGGTATTTGCAATTCATAGCTGCTTTGAGAGGGAAAATCACCTTTGTCAATGGAATGACACTGTGTATATACTACAGGCTAGAAGCAGTATACAAAATAGATTCCACGATTGTTTAGTGGCTTTTGTCCTTTTGTTTTTGTTTTTTTGTTTTTTTTTTTTTTTTTGGTTTTTCGAGACAGGGTTTCTCTGTGTAGCTTTGCGCCTCTCCTGGAACTCACTTGGTAGCCCAGGCTGGCCTCGAACTCACAGAGATCCGCCTGGCTCTGCCTCCCGAGTGCTGGGATTAAAGGCGTGCGCCACCACCGCCCGGCTGTTTTTGTTTTTTAAGAGAGAACAAGATCATGAATTTGGGTGGATGGAGGGCAGACTCTGGGAGGAGATGAGGGATAGAAAGAATAGTACAAAAATATACTGTAGAAATCCGCAGAGGATAAGTACTCCACAGTTGTTGCTGTTGCTATTGATCATAAAAATACTCACACATAGATGTGAAAATGCCTTCAGTTACAAATTTTGTTTAATAATAAAGGACAAGAAAACACTTTAAGTAAAGTTGCCCCTTCTTGTGGAACTATCAATGTGCTGTAATGTCCATAAAATTCAAACCCATTAGCAGATGAAAAGAAAAGCCTCAGCCATTTTAGAAAACAGGAAAAGCAGCTAAGTGTAGACATTTTGAGAAACAATTCTACATTGCCTCCTTGCCTTTTGCTGGGGTTTCACCTCCTCAGTATATCCTGAAATCAACAATAGCTGTGAATATTAACTTAATTCACCTGACCAACGGTGCATCCATGCTAAGCAGCATTGTGTTACCTGTTACCAAGGATTTCCCCTATTATCAGCTGGCTGACAGGGAGCTGAGAGTCCTCATGAGAGCATCAGACCCTGCATTGTTATCTGAAAGACATTGAAAATATATAAAAAGTATTTTCTACTGGATTCATGCTAGTTTTTCCATTCTCATAAGGTCAAAGAATCCTAAGTCGAATGATCATAAGTTTAAGATTATGATTATCTGTAATTCAAGGAGCTTTTAGATTTCAGAAAAAAAGTTAATTCTCTGGATGCTCTGTCAAGTCTTGTAGTCAGTGGTACCAATTGTCAGCAGCATGTATTCTTAACTCTTCCACCAAAGGATTTAGGTCTCATTGTATCGAAAACAACATCAGGCTGGAGAGATGGCTCAGTGGCAAAGTCGACTAGACTGCTACTCACAACTCCAGGGAGGCTACCTAGAAAATAGGACCCCAAGAAAGACACAGGGATCGCCCAATGACAGAGAAATCGATGAGATCTACATGAACAACATGGACGTGAGTGGGGTAATGAAGGGCAAGGGTCGAGGGAAAGAGAGTTTAGGGGAGTGTGAGATCCCAGTTGGATCAAGAACAGAGAGGGAGAACAAGGAATAAGAGACCATGATAAACGAAGACCACATGAGAATAGGCAAAAGCAAAGTGTTAGAAAGGTCCCCAGAAGTCCACAAAGATACCTCCATAATAGACTACTGGCAATGGTCGAGAGAAAGCCCGAACTGACCTATTCTCGTGATAGGATGGCCAAACACCCTAATTGTCGCGCTAGAAACCTCATCCAATGACTGAGGGAACTGGATGCAGAAATCCATGGCCAGGCCCCAGGTGGAGCTCCAGGAGTCCAATTGGCGAGAAAGAGGAGGGTTTATATGAGCGAGAATTGTTGAGACCAAGGTTGGAAAAAGCACACGGATAAATAGCCAAACTAATGGAAACACATGAACTATGAACCAATAGCTGAGGAGCTCCCAACTGGATCAGGCCCTCTGGATAAGTGAGACAGCTGATTAGCTTAATCTGTTTGGGAGGCATCCAGGCACTGGGACCTGGACCTGTCCTCAGTGCATGAGTTGGCTGTTTGAAACCTGGGGCATATACAGGGACACATGGCTCAGCCTGGGATAAGGGGACTGGAACTGCCTGGACTGAATCTACCGGGTTGAACTCAATCCTCAGGGGAGTCTTTGCCCTGGAGGAGATGGGAATGTGGGGTGGGCTGGGGTGAAGGCAGGGGGTGGGGGTACAGGGGGAGAACAAGGGAATCCGTGGCTGATATGTAAAATTAAATTGAATTACAAAAAAAGAAAAAGAAAACAACATCAACGACAACAACAAAAACAACTTACTTTAACTTGTCATGTTTTAACTTCAAAGTGGCTAATTTTTCATTTATACCTAATTGTCCCATCCCCTTTTCCATAGATACTTTTTTCTCTTTGTTTTTTTTAATGACTTGATGCTTCTTTTTGAATAGGCAGTGTTAGTTTGCAAGGGCTTCTGTAGTAAGTTACTGGAGACTGCGTAGCTTTAAACAACAGTTGTTGAGATCTCACAGGTACAGAGACTACACATACAAAGTTAAGGATCTAGTTGGGCCATGCTCTTGCAGGCAGTCATCCTTGTTTTTTCCTAGGTTCTGGTGGTTATCAGTAGTACCAAATCCTCTTCTAATGGCTACCACCAGGGTCCCACTGAGATCTCCCTGCCTATCTTTATGTCCCTGCTTTGTCTTCATATAGCAATCCTTGTATTAGTCCTACTGTAATCCAGTATGACTTCATCATGGGAATTTCATGCTCAAAGACCCTATTTATAAATAAGTTCCTATGTGCTAGTACTAGATGGGAATAAAATTTGAGGTCTTAGTTTCTACTCACTGTACAGCCATAAACTTACTGAATTTTCCTAATTAAAGTTGGTCTATATTTTAGACAGCTCTACCCATATTATTGTAAAACTATACAGTAGTTTGGCTATATCTAAAATACATTAGATATTGACTGGTGAACCATTAGTTTGAAAAGCAGGTTTATTTATTGGTTGATAGGATTAAAAATATAAGAAAAGTGAGTCATATGCAGAAATGACACTATACCTGCTAACAATTAATATCAATGAATACCACCGGACATACACATTTTTTTCTATGTTTGTGATAAGAACTGATGTTCTTTCAGAATTTTAAAGTGACCACTGTAATGAGGATACCTTGAGACAGTTTGTATGATGCAGATTCTGCGTTTCATTTTCTGTGATATTACATTTACACATGTCATGAGGCAGACCTTTTCAGGTGTTCCATCTGCTGTTGGAGTTGTGCTTTAAGAGTGGGAGAAAAATACACAAATTATAAAGGAAGCTGGCAGAAGGTAGAGAAGGAAAAATAAGTGTAGGGCAATAGTGAAAAAATATTTTAGCTCTTAATACTCAACCTACTTTACCTCCAAGTCCGCATATTCTCATTCCAGGGGAAGGGGAGCACAAGATGTGGAATTTGTCATGAAGCTAAGAAAACGAGATTGTTAAAATAAAAGGGAAAGTTACCTTTGCTCATCAGTAATCATTTATTTTTACTTTTTTGTTTGTTGGTTGGTTTCTGGCAGGACTTTTAGGCAGCAATTGATTCCACATATTCATTGCACATTTCAGTAATACAAAGGCAAAATGAAATATTCTTTCTTTTTTTCTTTATTTTAGGAAGTAGACCAATTGTACATGCCCATGATATACCTAAGTCAGAGGCTCATAAAATGAAAAGCAAAAATATCAAAAGGAAAAATGTGTTGTATTTTTCTAAATTTATATTGTTACTCTTTTCACGTTTAACTAAAAATTACACACAAAATGTATACATATGCAATTTTAAAATAAGTATTTTATAGTATTAGGATGTATATTTTGGATGAAAGAGATACTCATTGCAATATATAAATGTACCTTAGAAGGTATACATAATTTTTTTATATATTTCAGAATATATTAATAGATAATATATCATTAGATAATATATTAATGGATAATCATTACCAAAGTAAATCCATTCGTAAATATTAATTGATCCCTACAAAGCTAATTTATGCATAATGTATTGTTTGGACTTTAGACAACCTACATGGTATAACTAATAGTAAAATGCAGTGAACATTTTGAACAAGCCTTGATCTGTGGGTTTGTTAGAAAATAGTTTTGGACTTTAATTTTGGTTATTTGCTGGTTTACATCTTCGATTTACTCAGGTAGAGAAGCCTATTTAGCTGAATACATGAACGTATCATCATACTGATAAGGGTTCCACTGACAGAGAGTCTGGCAGTTACTCTGTACTGTTTCCACCTCAGTTAAATGGAAATCTCCTTTAGAGTAATTTTTGTGGGAAAAGCTCATCTTATGTAACAGGAATTGTCAGTGACCATAGCGTTTTGGAATTGATTGTTCTCTGGAATTTCATTTAAAAAAATCAAATTGATAAAGAAGGATTCGTGATTCAGTTGGCCCTTTTTGTCCCACTTGGTCTTTCTATTTGTTAACTAAAAATATTTTATTTTTCAAGCATTCCCGACTTTGCTTTCCTTTGCTATCCTCACCCTACACACCATCACTACTAGACTTCAGTCTGTTGACCCGCTTCCTCCAGGTGAGCAATTTCTTCATCTGCTAGCTTTCTTCTCTGTGGTCCGAATTTTACTTGTTAGATGATGGCATTCCTCTGACTGTGCATTTGCCATGCAGAAATATAGATCTTAGTTCTTTAAAGGAAAAATAGTAGTGATTTACTGCTACTTCTGCATCGGCCCTACTAGAATTTCGGGAAGTGAGAATACAAATAATGCGTGAGATCAGGGTTTCTGTTGCTTATTATACTTCAGTGAGTTTAGTGGGTCATTGACAATCATTTCATATGTAAAATCTATCAGTTGTACCAATTTAACATTGTAGACAGTATAGGTTTTGCCAAGTGAAAAAAATGACGCACTGCAGTGGCCTGTACAGGGAAGAGAGACTTGACTTTTCCATACGTTGTGGGTGTAGGGCAATGTACTTCACAGCCACAGTCCGAAGAACTCTGTTTTGCCAGGGAACCTAGGTCCCCAAAATTCTTGTGTCTTTTTGGACAACCAGTTGCTGGTCATCTTAGATAAGACTTCTTTTATGGGAACTTATTAGAGGCTTTTTATGCACTACTTTAAAAAATCTTTACACATCATTCTAATGTGAATTCCTAGAGGCAAGGCAGAAACCAATTCATATGAATTTGAATAGCTGATGGAGCACAACATCACAACACTCTGAAGTGGAGGCAATTTGTCAATATATTCTAATCTCTAAGCATGCTCTGGATGTGATATAGATAATCTGAGCAGAATGAGATTTGTCGTAGCTGGTCCAGCTGAGTGGAAAGCAGGAAGGAGAATTGGGAGAAGTCTTAGTTAAACATATTATATATATATATATATATATTTCTATGTCTGGATTTGTATAGCCTCAGTACTCAATCACATTTGAATGTATTAAAGAGACTTGATTGCTCTCTGAGTAGTTTAATCTCTGCATATGGAAAGGCCTAGTCACTGGAGAAAATGGTCATGTCAGGCTGTTGCTGTGTTGAAAAAAATATATATAAAGGTATATTCTGGCAATGTATAAATCACTGTTAGTTTATTTGTGTTGCTTGACTTATGCCAGTAATAGAGAAAAGATTGCCTTATTTCCTGTATGGAAATGAATGGAAACTGGAGATAAGACATAAAGAAAATAAAGCCTTAAATGGATAACATTTGGTGTGAAAAATTATTCCTGTCTCTGATTTGGAGATTTTTAAGTTAAAGTTGAAAACTCAGGTTTGTGTTCATACCTACACATAGAGACATAGTCTATATAAAATCTTCATTTTTCCCTTAAATAATTTATCATAAATAATTCCCTTAAAGAATTGATTCATTTTAACCGGTAGAAAAGGAAAGTTTTATTTTGTAGTTTAGCACAAATTAATTTTAAGGGTAACGTATATGCCAAAAAATATTCTTAGGTTTCAGAATGCAAATTTTCATACCTTGTTCCCTATGTTTCTATGTACATTTTTCTCTTGATCTGACATCCACTTTGTGCTCAAGTGCATACCATATGTATTATCAGGTACATAGTCACATATTCAAAGACATACGTATAGTTTGCATGATCATTGATGAATTTGAATTTCTGAGCTGACTGTGAGCTGTGACCGAGCACCAAGAAGCCCAACACTGTAGTTAGGCAGAAAAGCTTTACTTCCATATCCACTGGGTAGTGCTAGCCTTTTGCCTTAAGGAAAGATCCTTTCCATTCATTTCCATGTGGTATAGGAATTTTATCATGTTTACAGAAAGTGCACATATATGCCTGTGTGCCTTACATTTAGTATTTTTTGGTGATAATTATGTGGCAAATTTAAACTTATCATTTCAAATATTTGCAGTTTGTTGTTGAAAATATCAAGATCATCAGCATAGCGAAGCTTGAAAAATCATTCATTATCATATATTATGTAATAAAGCTTCAATTTAGAAATCAATTGTGGATATTTACTGAATTTAACACATTCCTAACATCTATGTGTTTATTTGTGTCTCTTATAACAAAACTACCATACATGATATAACCATTACCTAACACTATAAAATAATTAGAATAGAAGCACTTTATAAATAAAAATATCTACTATCGTATAAATAAATCATTCATGTAGGTCCAATTGTCCATTTGTATTCAAGAGTTTTAGAGTTATATACTCAGATAGCCAGGTAAAATAAATTCTGAATAGTATCTGAATTGAAAATGCACGTATTTTATTGTCATTACTAACTTACAAATTAGAATCACTATTCAGAAAGTATTTACAGTCCTAGATGTCTGAAGTAACCTAGAGATGATTAAAGTATGCGGGTGGATATGTATAAGTTTTATCAGAAGTGATCCCATTTTATTAGAGATTGAGAAATGGTTTTCTACAGAGCATATCAGGTGCTCCTATGGATACCAAGCAGGAAGTCTCTCACTCTTTCTGTTGTATATGCAATAAGGAAACAAGTCATGTATATAAAAACCAATTAAAGCAAATAATACATCATTTTTATAAGGTGTATGTAAATATAATTAATTTTTAATAATAAAATCTGCTTATTTAGTAAATAAAGAAAAATGGGCAGGAAGTTTCTATCTACCAACTACAGCTAGCCTAATATTATTTTCCAGTTTTCAGTAATTCTGCAAATACCTAGATTTGTGTCTTTCATGCTCATATACATTTTTATAAATTCAATAAATGAACACTAAATAGTTTACTAGAAAACTACCAAATACAATAGTTAAAATTGTATTCCATTTTGAGTTGAGCCTAGGGATTTTATTTGGGACAATTATAGGGTAAGGAATATACATACCTGAGGCTCACAAAGTAAGGCATGGATGAATTTTAGGTGAGAATAGACTACTATACAAATTTATGTTATTTTCTCCTTTGAGCAGAAATTTTGTGATTCTATCTCTGTGCTCAGTAGTTTTCCATATTCTGACTTTTGTAATGTTATTTCTAAAATAATTTTAGGCTTTAGTTGAGAGATTGCTGCAGTTTTATGACATTGCAAGGAGATTTGCTTAAGGCTGCAGGCAGTTCGCTTGTTACTTCCCAGTCCGCTGCCCTTTGTAATATACTGAATAGATATCTTTCTACTAGAGGATGGAGACAGGGAAGGAGGGAGGGAGAGAGATTAACAACATTAACATGCAGGCATTTCTTTTCTTGTGCCTAAAGCTTTATGTCAGCCTGATTATGGAGCACTTTCAACACTGAGTAGTTAAAATGACTTGCCCTTTTGGTGAGTACCAGGGAAATAATACAACAACAACAACAATAACAACAACAAAACCAGATCACTCTTTCTTAAGATGGAGCATACAGCTTTAGAGGGGAAAAAATTCAAGTCCAACATGCCTAAATTAGCAAAGAACATCTTAATGAATTCTCCCTGTGAGGTCAATATGAATTTGTTTTTTAAAATTAGATTTAGATTACAAGGCTGAAACCTAAATATGTTCTCATGTCGTTTTGAATTTGTTTTCCTGGTACTACTGCTCAGGGGAAATATGTTTCCCTTTAATCATCTCTTCTTTGTTCTGGATGTGGTTGATTATCAATTAAATCAGAAGTGCTCTCTAAGATAAGGACGAGTTTAAAAACCCATTGCAGATAACTTCTCATGTGTGGGCTGCATTACACACGGAAGTGTCAGGAGCGTTGGACCCTTGGTTGGTTGCACAGCGCCCCAGCCTACTGGGCCACATATCTTTGCTCTCTGAGTTTCCTGACCTTTCCTTTTCGGCCTCTTCATCTCTTCAGTGTGTCTTAATGATTACAGAATATTAAATCTGTTACTAGAAAAAAGGCTTGTCCTTGCCAGTAAAATCCATTACAAGAAACATTTCAGTATATTTACTCTAGAACATGGAAATTGAATCTATTGATTTTGCTTAAATTTTCGTGCTTGGAATGACCCAACCGTGCATGATAAAAACATTTGCTTCCAATAAAATTACAGCATGCTTACAGGTACTAACAACAGATGATTTCAGGAAAATATTCCAAGAGGACAGGAAAGTTTTCTATAGCTCCTTTTTTTTTAACAATTCTTTCATTTTTAATATTTTTGATTTTAGTGTTAGTGGTGATGATGTCAGCTGACTAGTGATAGGTGAATTGTTTTAGTGAAATTAAGTTGAAATTGTTGAGATTCAAACTTCCAATATCTCACTCTGAATTAACTTTTAGATACTATCTAACACTCTATTAGAAAAATTTCCTTTAAGACAATGCAATTTAGTGAAAGTACATGTTTCTTATGATTTATGTATGTTGTGAGAGTGAACATGCACTTGAAAACACACCCATGGCCAGGCAGTAGTGGTACATACCTTTAATCCCAGCACTGGGGAGTCAGAGGCAGGTGGATCTCTGTGACTTTGAGGCCAGCCTGGGCTACAGAGTGACTTCCAGGAAGGGCTCCAAAGCTACACAGAGAAACTCTGTCTCAAAAAAAACAAAAACAAAAACAAAAAACCAAACCAAACCAAACCAATCAACCAACCAAACAAAAACAAAAACAAAAAACACAAAAAGAGAAAACACACCCATGGAGGATGCTTCATTTTGCTTTTTATCCTTAGTAGAGATGAATTATTATTATTATAGGAACTGTTTCATATATATGTATACACACACACACACACACACACACACACACACACACGCATACACACACACACACACACACACACACACACACTTTGAAAATACTGATGTGATGTAAGTAGGGCACCTATCTGCTCATTTGGAATTTTATCCATCTCATTCAGCAACTGAAACCTTACCTGTCTCTGTCTCTTTTAGGATGCCATTGAAAGATAATCTAAGCAATTAAAATCTTTCTTAAAAATCCATCCTTTACAACAGCTATCATCTTTTGAAAGATGTTGATTGGTCCATAAGTAATAAGCAGAAGATTAGCTACCTATGACTTAACTCTTTTTCTAAGGAAGCTAAGAGTGACATTGAATCTGTTGACTTGTTTCTAGAAATTGAAAACAAAGACATGCTAGAAATGAGCTGAACAACAGGATTTAAATTGGTAAATAGATGTACTTCCCCAAAGAAATCAGATAGCAGGCATGAGAGAGAGAGAGACACTAATAAGACTATCTTGCTTGCTGCTTACAGAATTTGGCTTAATGGGCATGTTTTTATTGACCTTCCTTACAGGATTACCACTTTGCTAGGAAGATGACTTGAATCTTAAATGTATTCATCCATGTCATCAGAAATGGTGCCATTATCAGAGATAGGGTTAGCTTACAGAGGCAATAAAGGCCTAAGGAAAGCATCCTCCGGGAAGACAAAGAATAGTAGCATATTTACATAGTCTCTGGTCTGAAGTTCACACAATTATTTAAGTTGCTAGAATTTAAATTTGTCCTTGTAAACTAAACAGCTTTTGCTAACTATTGCATACCAGAGCTTAGGTTTCACACCGAATGTAAATTAGTTTCTTCTGGAAACATCTTAACTCTTTCAAGACCCAACAATTACGAAGACATTAATTTATGTGTAGATGGCAGCTTTTTGATAGAGTCTGAAATACAAAGGCAGCTAAGTTCAAACAAAGGAGAAGCTGGCCCAATTTACACAACACTGCCACAGAAGACAGAAGAATAAAAGGACAGTAAGAGAAACCTGTGTATGATGAAGTGTAGGCCTCCCAGATACTCAGTAATTCCATAATTTAAAAGGATTATTTAAATATAGGTTTTGATTTCAATAGCAGTCTCACTGGTTATTATTTTTTTTTCATAGGGAAAGTATTCAGACCTATGAATTTGAGTGAATAATATTGCCAGACAAAATTTCTTTTTTTATCATTTAAAATTGGTATCTTTAGAACTTGGGATTTTTCTACAGACATGGTATTTAACAAATGGATCTGATTTTACCCTAAGCATTGCATCTATCATAGGCACAGAGAGCTACTGTGTAAAACTTGTAGCTTCTGGATCAGTCTGCAAACTGACACTACAAGCACTGAAACAAATGTTTTAAATTATGTAAAGTAATTGTTCCTATTGCAGATCACTAATTGACTTTGGAAACTTTTAAATTTAGCATTCCTTCCTACCACAGTCTCTTGTTCTCCTTTGGAAATATGTATTGAATTGTATTCTTTCACAGTATGGTGAACTGAAAAGTATGTATACTATTGTCTTCCTCAAGGGTCATAATTGTTTCTTCCTTCCTTCCTTCCTTCCTTCCTTCCTTCCTTCCTTCCTTCCTTCCTTCCTTCCTTCCTTCTTTCCTTCTTTCCTTCCTTCCTTCCTTCCTTCCTTCCTTCCTTCCTTCCTTCCTTCCTTCCTCTCTCCCTCCCTCCCTCCCTTCCTCTCTCCCTCTCTCTCTCTCTCTCTCTCTCTCTCTCTCTCTCTCTCTCTCTTTCTTTCTTTCTTTCTTTCTTTCTTTCTTTCTCTCTTTCTTTCTTTTTACTTAGAATCATCATCCTTTTTCTTTTCTTTTTTTAAGAAAATGTTTTCATTCATTTTACACACCAATCAAAGATCCCCGTTTTCGCTCCTCCCACCCCCCAGCCTCCCTACCGGCAACCCACCCCCCACTCCCTCCCACAAGAAGGCAAGGCCTCCCATGGGGATGCAAATCCAGTAGACATAATTGTTTCTTAAGGCAAACGGATTAACCAAAATAAATATTTGGGCACAAGGATGGACCATGCAGATTATTGGGAAAGTCATTACATTTTCATTATCTGAAACTGAAATGCTTATTTTGGAGAAATTTTTTAGAGGCTTCATGCAATTGTTTATTCCTATTGATTTCAATTATCTGCATTATTGGATAGAGTTTGGAGATTCATACTGTTGCCTTATTTGAGATTATTCTTCCTCTTAAAGATACTTTATTTTCTAAAAGGTTTTACTTCTTTATATATGTAATCACATATATGAAAGCTGTTTGGTGATGATGGAATATTAGAGAAAGATAGAGGTTGGAATAGGAATAGGAAACATCTATCTGATGCATGATTGCAATCTATATTGGAGCTATACTGAAAAATGAAAAAAAAAGTTATTTGAACCTAAAGACTTTAAGATTGTCTTTAAAATAGGAGAGGTTGCATAGTAAAATGGAATCTGAATAGCAAATATTTGGGAACAGAATGACTATGCCTGAGAACAGTTCTGGAAACGGTTCTGTTAAAGATAGAAAGATTTGAGATGCAAGCCTTTTGAAAACCATGCTGATTGGGATAATATTGTTCTTAGTGCATCTAAGTATTGTAGGGTCATAAATGGTGTGCATTATCTTCCCCATTAAAGGGTCAGATAATTCAAAAATCTTACAAGACATGTAGTCAACTGCTCAACCACCTTTGTGCTGCCTGCCTGCTGACCTGAGTCTATAATCTCATTCAGAACTTTTCTATTCTATTTCCAGGTGCTAGCTAATTTTACTACCATGGTTATTTAATTTTATTTTTTATTATTGTTTGGTGATGCAGCATACATTCTTAAACTGATAAAGCTAATCTCTCATAGTTCCTTGAAATGTACATTTCTATGTGGTTATTGTTTCTGTTTCCACTTCTTTACCTGGAACACATTCTTCTAAAATTCCTTATCAGTGCTATTCATCCTTTGAATTGAAGATCAAATAGCATCTTTTGTATAAATTCCTTCATGATATTATTATCTACACCATTCTCCAGATTTCTGTACCTTGGCATTACTATGAGACAGTTCAAAATGTAATTGTTCATGAATCATTTCCTTTACGTGTAATTCAAATCTACTGCTTACTTTTTTGAAATTTAAGCTCCTTGGGGATGAGTTAAAATGTCACAAACTTGTGAATATAAAAGTGGTTCATTTGCCATAAACCACTACCTGTTATAACACCTAGACATAAAGTAGTTGCTTAATACATTGATACATAATGAATCATCAAGCACAATCTTTAAAGAAATTGAAGGATCATGCAGAGCTTATGAACCCACAGAATCTCTATATTGGAACACTGGGATTACACTGTTTTGCTTTTGGTGGTTCTGCAACAGTCCTTTTCTCAAAGCATATGCAAACCCATATCTGTGTACTATACTAAGTCTGAGAGCCAGTTCTCCTAAGGGTGCCTGTTAGGAAAGAGATGGCTCCATTTAGCTGTGCCTTCACATCCAAGCATCTGCTGGTACCCCAGGTGATAGACGGGCTCACATAACAGGACTAAGGGAGGAGGGCAACTAAATTTTAAATGATAATCTCAGAGAAGTGTGCCGTGGGACACACTTATATTTCTGCCATAAATTTCCACAGTGTGGTTTAGAATCTCATTGTTTTATATACCGAGTACTTCGATATCAAATTTCCTTATATTGTTTTGTACTTGTTCCGTAACATAAATTTCATTTCAATTTATCTCAGCTTTTCTTCATCTCTAGTCACTTGCTATGCATTATCTATCTATCTATCTATCTAACTATCTTTCTATATATATATATATATATATATATATATATATATTCTAAAAAAGCCACTTTGATAGGCATTTTATTATGTCCAAGAGGTCACAGGCACTTAAAACCATCCCTGAAGGTGAGCAGGTGCATTAAATAGTGAGGGCTACCGCTCCAAGCAGCTCCAAATACCCAGCTGTGATTGGATTCACTTGAATAATATAGGCCAGTGGTTTCTGGTGTCTGAATGCATCCGTGGCAATACATTTAGAAGCATTGTGCAATGCAGGTGCACGCTTGAGGATTGGTGCTTCAGTGCTGCCACGGTTTGACTATTTGATGGTATTATAATAACCTCCTCTTCAAAATGTGCTCTCTGCCTATCTAAAGCAGATAGAATGGCATCTCACAACTAAAATAAAGTCTGCAAGCTGAGTTGGCTGTGCATTCAGCTAAAGTACGAGTGCTTCTTTCACTGTATTTTTGTCGTGTGAATTATGTATCTAAATTCTTATCATTTATGGATAATTATTAGAAAATAATTACACTTATTGTTTCTAATAGTAAGGATTTCTCCCCTCACACCCATTAAATCACTGCAGTGTGAACAAGTACCTCCTGTAATGAGTAGATTGTAATATGATGTTTTATTTATTTCATCAAAACTAAAATGCAAGTTAACACCTTACCTCCACCTATAAACAATATAGCCCCTTGTGCTCAAATGAGAAATACAAGAAATACAAAGCAGTGGATGAAAGATTGTCTAGCTAATTAAGTGATTGGTTTTCCCACATCACAATGTTCCATCCCCGTTCTCCTCTTCTCTTGCATAAAACACATGCCACGTTTATTAAAAGGTGGTTAAAATAAAGCAAGTAAGTTGCATGAGTACTTGTTAAGAAAAACCAAGCCGGGCGGTGGTGGCGCACGCCTTTAATCCCAGCACTCGGGAGGCAGAGCCAGGCGGATCTCTGTGAGTTCGAGGCCAGCCTGGTCTCCAAAGCGAGTTCCAGGAAAGGCGCAAAGCTACACAGAGAAACCCTGTCTCGAAAAACCAAAAAAAAAAAAAGAAAAACCATACATCTAATACAGCTACATTATCATAATTTTGTATACTAAAAGGGAAAAGAACAAGTCTTTGAGGCAGCATATCTTTACTTAACATTCTTCAGGATAATATTGAAAGTGAAATCTGTATTCCATTCATAGGCAGGAAGAGTGAAACAAGGTTTATTTTTATCAAATATTCTAATAAATGGGGTCACATAAGTTGTAACTGGAATTAATTTGTATGCGTCTAAATTGTTAAGATCCTAGTTGTTTGTAATGACTCACATCATCACCACAGACTCTAGGGATTTACAGAATGGCAAAGGAAAGCGAATTAATAATAATATAGCCAAAAAAGGGAAAAAAACACTGTTTATGTTAGAGAAGTGTCATTTCACAGGATGTTACAAGTCATGCCAACTTAGTGAAAGAAAGCCAGCTTTATTAGGTTTATTCAACTGTGTTCTAACAAGATTCCCAAGTTGGCAGTGATACTTTTTTTTCTGAAATGTAAGAATATATTTGAAGAAATTGCAATGTGTTTTGTTCATAGAGAAGCATGTACACCCTGATATGTGCATTTATCCATATGCACTAAAGAGAGAAAAGAGAAACAGCAGGCTGATGTATGAAGCTCTATGCCCTGATCTGCATTCAAAGGCCTTGTTTTGTCAATATTTGCAGGTAGATGAGAATCTGAGATGGATAGTGTGTTTAGATTCTGTAGAATTAGTTTAAAGAGAACCATGCCAGCTAGAAATATAGATTAATGCCTAGTCCACTTTCCAGACAGCTAATAGATGTTATGGAAGCTTACATTGGTCAAATAAGGTAAATTAGAAATATAAAATGAGAATAAAAATGGACTTCCATTTATAGAGTGATCTACGTGGAAACAACTCTAATTTAAAATGTTCTAAGAAACACTACCAACAACTGCTGTAATAGAAGAGCACTGTGTCTATTTAAAGCTGTTTACAAAACAGAAATAAAAGCATCTCAGTAGTCACAAAACACAGAAGCATTCTAAATACCAATCCCCACAGACATAGCACTGTGAAACTTCCTCACTGACACTCTGATTTATAGACAGGTTTTCAAACATCTGCATCACAGATATTACTACATCATTATATATACATATATATGTGTATTTTTAAGTAGATCAGAGTGGGATACTGTATGCATATGCTAACTCTGATGCTAGAAACTCTCTGTGTGTGTTTTTTCAGATATAAGAACATGTAAACTTTGGAGGTAGCAAGTAAATCTGAAACCAAGAGCAGGGAATTTTTTGATGTCCTCTACTACTTCCCTAAATGGTAACAAGTTAATTGCTAAGTATTTTTTCTTAGGTGTGCTGTCTAGCGCTTAGAAGACAAGGGGATAAGTTTAAACCTATGATTCATGATAAGTTTCCGACTGAGAGCAAGACAGAAAAGAATAATAAAATAGTTTCACTATGAATTAAGATTTTTTTTGGCTGATTATTCAATAGGTTTCCTCTATAGTAGACAACACACACACACACACACACACACACACACACACACACACACACACACACACACACATACACACTCATAGCATAACAGAGAATCATCTGAGTTTTGCAAAATACTTACATTTGACAAAAATTCACTTTTCTTTGCTAACCCTTGCTGGCTCCAATGTCTTGACTTTTAGTTTTACTGTTCATTGTAGTTGCCAAGATCTTTCACTGAGCATTGGAATGGCTAAGTATGTCTAATGATGTAGTGACATTCCAAGATTAAATTCTGAGTGTAAAAGGTAAATCCTGTCCTTTTCACTAAAGATGATAAAAGTACAATTATTTAAGTGTATTGTGTTTAATTATGAAAATATAAAGTTAAATATAATTAAGTTATTGATCTACTCACTGATTTCACACTCTTAACCATAGAACAAAGGTGACAATTAAAATGTACTGTATTGGTTTTTCTTTACTTTTCTATCTATCTATCTATCTATCTATCTATCTATCTATCTATCTATCTACCTACCTACCTACCTACCTACCTACCTATCTATCTATCTATCTATCTATCTATCTATCTATCTATCTATCTATCTACCTATCTATCTATCTTTGTTTCTTTCTTTGTTTTTTGTTTCTTTCACTTTTCTTTTTTTTCAGTCAAGCTCTTACTATGTGGCCCAGACTAAAATACTGAACTGGCTGTCCTCCTACCTCAGCTTCCCGAGTGGTGGTTATATGGCATACATACACACATACATACATACATTTGGAGGATATGTAGTCCAGAGTCCCAGTCCAGACTTCCCTGAAATTCAGAACTTTCCTACCTCACTATACCAAGTCATAAAGTTACAGGCATCTACCACCACATTTAGCTGAAAATGAATCTTAACACCAAGTAAATGATTGAAGCTACTTGTTTGTCATGAGGTGTTTCCTTGAATTAGATATGTAAGAATCAGACTGTAACTTCTATTCGTTATTTGTCGATATTCAGAATTTTGTCTGTTTGTTGTTTGTTTGTTTGTTTGTTTTATAGCGCCTCAGTTTCTGTCATGTGGATTCCTTTAGGTCTCTGCAGTTTTTCCTAGAATGACCACATTCTTTGAAAGAGTGAACGCATTATGTTGAAGCAAGGATGACAATAAACGTGAATTATTTCTAGGTAATCTCAAATTAGAAGGTAAATTGGATCAGATCAACTTTGTTGTGAGATCTTCTTCCCAGGGCCTCTCTACTTGTCTAACACAAATACCAAATCTATATAAATACAGATGATGTGCTTGTCCACAGTCTCCAATTTTGAAGTTTTATTATTCCATGTGTCTTTTCTTGGATCATTCCTTCCAAGACACAGAGAACAAATTAATTATATTCTTTTGTAACTATAATGTCTGACAGAATACTCTGTATGCTTTTCTTTATTATACACACTTAGTTTAATTGAGGATATATATATATATATATACATGTATATATACATATATATATACATGTATATATATATATATATATGGTGTGTGTGGCCCCTATCCTCCTAGTGGATGGAGCTGTGTTTTAAATGTACACCTTCCTAACAGTCTTCTTTCTCTTCATATTCCTCTATCACTCCTCTACCTTTACCTCTCTCCTTGTCTAAATCCTTTGCGTTCTTTTCCACCCCATCTTTTCCTACTTCCTTTATCCTTCCTTTTACTATTCACTCTTTCCTTACTTTCAACTGTTTCAATTTGCCTGATAACTTCTTTCTAGCTAACTATTCCTTGAATATAACCATGCCTTTTTCATACCTACCCATTCGTCTGTTTATTTATGTTCATTCAGGAAGGTTCCACTCGTGAATTCTTTCTTGAACTTTGGCAGTGATAGTTTACTTTATGCTCATAGTTTCTGCTGTTTATATAAAAATGCCATTCGATTTTCCTCACTGTCTGTGAACTGCTGGCGTCAAAATTACAGTCTAAGCACAAGGTGAATAGCTTGTAATGTATCATAATCAATACTCAAAATTTGCTCCCCTGAATGTGACATAAAGGAGTCCAGCCTAAAACTGTGATGTGCAGCAGTGAAGCACAAACAGTCATTTTTATGTTGGCAGTTTCAAATTCAGGGTCGATTCACATTTTCTTAAATCTGCATTAGTCTATCTGTTTCTCTGACCTTAAATCCATCTTGAGTTCATTCAGTGCTGGTTATTTAAGTAACTGAAATGGAAGTTCAGTCAATATTGAAATATAAAACCATGTTGGCAAATTTCAAAGAGTGTATTAGTTGTAAATCATTTTAAGATAAAATGCCTGGCTCTAAAGGATACAAAAGATTAACAAAGTCATATGATAGCCATTCAGGTTAGGTAACAAAAATACCTGATGCTGAATCTTTGAGACATTAAAAACACATTTTAATATGAGCTCTGATTTAAATACATGTCTTTCCACAGTGTTCTGGGGGGTCTAGGTTCTTTTCAAGTAGTTCAAGTTCCTCTTAGCAGGAATCCAATCAGAGACTGTCTTACTCTGTTGGTGCATAATTTAAAGTCTATTCCTCAAGATTCTTGCCTGCTTTACATAATAAATTTAAAAGGTAATACTGCATTTATTCCAAGGAAAATATTTCTTTAAAAACGACAAGTTAAAATAGATGCAAGCAAATTAAATACATCTAAAATGTCCACAAGTATAAATTACGCATACTATGAGGTATCACAATATTTTGTTTTGTCAAGGTGTCACTCTGATACTTGTTAAAATAATTATTATTTCATGGCTCAAACTTCTTGTGGTAAAATAGTTTGTAGGTGTGTTTGGTTGATTGATAAGTTCTCTATGGGCTTTAAATATAAAAATCAAATATTTTGCGTGACTTTGAAACATTACCACACAAATCATTTTAAATTTGCTGTTTCCTATATCATATATTGTTTGTAGACTTCTCTTTCCTTGCAAAATACACCATTTATTTGTAGGGATCATCTAGCATCAATTAAAAGACAATCCCTAGGGCTCCTAAATGTGTAGGGAATTCTACTCCCATCACATAGAAGTAAATTGTAAATATCCTCTTCTCCTAGTAGAAGTCCCTGATCTAAAATGCATCATTAAACAAAAGGGAAGCAACCATTCACAGAGGAAGGAACAATTGAGAAGATGTTATTCAAAGACGTGGTTGAAAATATTGGAGTCAATGGGAAGTTCATAGCTACCATCAGAACAAAGACATCGTACTTCATGTTTCCTTGTCAGCATCTTTAAAATAGTAATCATTAAATAATGCTTTATATAGACTCTCCATACCTCTATTGGCAAAAGAGAGAAGTACAAGTTCTTATAGAAAACATTAATATTTAGGATAGAAAATCATGAAGTGTCATTATTCTGAACTATACCTGTTGACTAAATCCATTTTCACCTACTTACACCCAAAATAAAAACCGAAAGTGAAGGAGATGCATAACAAGATCTGCATGCTCATATAATAAGGCAGGAAAGTGCCCTTTTGACAAGCTTATTCATAACACAGTCTGATAGGAAAAAATCCATTTGCCACACTCAGTAGGAAAAAAATCAGCTTAGGATGCAACCCTTTTATTTCATGACTGTCACCAAAATAACAATTGCAAGTAAAACAAGGATGAAATATTTTAAAAGCACCTTAGCACTTATTGTGGAAAGTTGTGATCCACTCTTTACCTATTATTTGATTTAACAAAATGAATCCTGATCAACCTTTTTGAAGTTCACTCTTTCCAGGATGGGCTACATAGAACAAAGACTAGATCCTCAGGGGATTAGGTTATAGTGATGTTGTATTCCACTGAGAATCATTCTCCAGTGACCACTTTTTACTTCTTCCTAGGCTATGGGAATTCGTTAATATCTGGAGACTAGACTTAAATAAAACCATTGTCTCAACCAGCAGGTTTATGCAACCATCCTGAAATGTTTTAATTATTGTTTTCTTTTCCTTTTTAATTAAGAGACCAGAGGTCAAGCAAGCCCACTGAGAGCTGATCACAGCCTCAAGTAGATATTTTTCAGAGAAACTCTAATGATTGGATTTGCCGTTTTCTCTTTTGTTTTGCAGAACCGGAAGAGTGCATTAATTGCACAGATGAATGCCGAGTGCTTGGTCATTCTGATAGGTGTTGGATGCCACAGTTCCCTGCAGCCAATCAGGCTGAAAACGCAGATTACCGCACAAATCTCTTTGTACCCACAGTTGAAGCTAATGTTGAGACTGAGACTTATGAAACTGTGAACCCCACTGGGAAAAAGACTTTTTGTACATTTGGAAAAGACAAGCGAGAGCACACTATTCTCATTGCCAATGTGAAACCTTATTTAAAAGCCAAACGTGCCCTGAGCCCTCTCCTACAAGAGGTCCCCTCAGCATCTAGCAGCCCCACCAAGGCATGCATTGAGCCTTGCGCCTCCACAAAAGGCTCCCTGGATGGCTGTGAAGCAAAATCAGGGGCTCTAGCCGAAGCGAGCAGTTCCTATCTGCCCACTGACAGTCAGTATCTGTCACCCAGTAAGCAACCAAGAGACCCTTCCTTCATGGCTTCTGATCAGATGGCGAGAGTCTTTGCGGATGTGCACTCCAGAGCCAGCCGGGAGTCCAACGAGATGGGAGCCGTGCTGGAGCAGCTTGATCACCCCAACAGAGATCTGGGTAGAGAATCCGTGGATGCGGAAGAAGTTGTGAGAGAGATTGATAAGCTCTTGCAGGACTGCCGGGGAAATGATCCTGTAGCTGTGAGAAAGTGAGGGGGAAAGGCATTGGCATTTTCTTGTCTCTTCTGTTGATTTAAAAATGATTACTCCCGGTGACAACCCATTTTACAGGGATGGAAAAGGACCAATGCTGCTTTCAGGCTTTTAGTGAACATCTGAAGTGCCCACAAGTATGTTCTTTTCACTGCTGTTTCTTTTACAGAAATAACAATGGTTTTGACCAAACTTATATTAGGACAGAATTAATGACGCGTAAGGAGAAACAAGAAAAGAGAGAGAGAAGAAACTGGAGAGAAGAAAAAGGAGGATGAGGAGACAAGTTACCTTTTGACAATCTGTTAGGAAGGTATACAACGTGCGACTTAAAATGTTTCTGATCACTCTAAGACTGTCCTCCGAGATCGATGCTGACTTAACTGTTTACCTATAAACCCCATACAAAGCAGGGTCATATTTGTTATCTGTGGTGGATTTCTAGCTGACATCACAGGCTTCTACTGAAAGTCCTGAAAAGACCTTGCAGTAGTCCAAGCTACACCAAACATTAACACATATTTGTGGTAAACATTTCTGTATAAAGTACCTGCCAAGCATAGAAACACAAAGACCATTCCATATCATTAGTCAGAAAGCAAAAAAAAAACATATATATAATAATAACAAAACAGAAAAAAATACAACAACAAAAACCCTTGGTCATTTGTAAGACACTTCATGTCGTATAAAAGTTCAATGTAAAAAGATATAGTCCGTGTTGTCCTGAACACATGTAGATCTATTCACTTCATTAAAGAAGAAAATTTGAAGACTTTAAAATGTCTGTTTAGCATTTTAGTGTCCAACAAAGATGTAAATGATGGTGACTTTGTTTTACATTGGAGCAATTCTGAATTATGGTTATCATTGAGTGGTAATACCGAGAGAAAATTAACCTAACTGAAATATTTTATTCATTCTTGGACACTAAAATAGCTCAGGAAAGTGAAAAAAGTCTTAGACATAACAAATCACATGACCATTTAAATGTGCAGATGTAAGAAGATTCAATGTGTTTACATCAAATGACATATTTTTATTGATTTATTGCAGATTCCGTGCATATGAGCCAAATTGTTGAGTGTATAAGAGCTATATTGTGTATTTTATTAAATTAATATATAGTTGTGTTGCAAAAATATTTGGGCTTATATTGTAAATGGCAAGTGTTGCCTCGGTAGCTGTCGAACTCTATGAGTTTTGTTTTTTCCTGCTTCCTTTTCCCCATGGAGCGTGGGAAGCAGTGCCTCAGAGCAAAGTCTCTTGTTTAATGTATAGTCTACCAAGTACTACAGTACATAATTCTGTTCAAAATGTGTTTGAGTGAGCTGATGGAACTAACTGAAAGGTCAAAAAAAAATACATCTGTCAGTCATAGTTCTGTGCAAGTCCTTGTAGAAGCTTTGATTAAAGTCATGCTAAATCATGAGAGTTACATTTGTACCAATACCTGAAACTCATTTACCATGTTTTCAGTAACATAAAGCTCTGCCTATGTAGATATCATAACATGGATTGGTTCTCAAAAGTATCTTCAGTGGTTCAGGTGTGTGTACACATCGTATTACTAAACATGACAAATGTTTTAATGCATGTGTGGTACCAGTGCTGGTTATATGCATTGTGTACTGTGTTTCAAGAGGTCTTGGTCTTAACAAAATTTGTTTTCCTTTATCTCAGTGCTCTTCTGCCTCCTTTTATTGGTGTCCTTTGAGAACAATACCCTTTATTCCATCACTTGGTTGCACCTTTTCTTGTGACATTTATCAAGTTTCCAACCTACTTCCTTCTTAAGCTATGACAACTCTAATTTCAGGAATTGGGAAAAATAAAATTAGCACTCACAGAAGTAGTAGCAGATGGAGAAAAGCCTTGATTGACATTTTCCTTCAGCATTAAAATTTTGTTTTTGGCATTTAACAGCTTCATGGCAAACAGTTTGAGCCCATACCTTGGAAAACGTGGTGCTGAGTTAAATAAAGGCTGTTTGTGCACTGGAACAGAAAAAAAAATGATTATTTACAAACTGGGAGAGAATTTTGTGCCTTCTTTTCTGGCCACCAAGCCAGTGTAGAAACAGCATAAATGTCATAAAATCCTTATACTAAAAACAGAAGGAAAAGCAAAACAAACATTGAACTAAATTAAGTTTGTAATTAAAAAAAATCTGCTGGAAATATTTCCACCATTTCATGAAAGTTTTAGATTGTACCTCACTCGCCAAATTGCTCTAGGGGTGAGAATGGGTGACCCCCATCAGCCTTATTCTCTTGAGAACTGCATTGGTTCTTGGTAACAACTTTTCCACAGCTCTACTCTTGCTTTTTGTTATCTGTAAATGTTTAAATTAGAAAAGAAGGGATCTTGTACACGTGAAACCCAATTGACACTATATTTTGGCCAACTTATGTATCTCCAGTGTGTTTTCTCTGTTCTATGATGTTACTTTTTCCAGGAGACTACAAAATGACTTAGCTTGATAGATAGTTGAAAGTTGATGGGAAACTGTTTCCTTTTAGTCTTTCCAAGCTCTGCCTCTCTCACACTCTTCAGATAACCACGTAGTAAAATCTAAGCAGTGTGCAAATAAGTTCAACACAAAAAAAAGGTTTATTTTTAAAAACTTCCTAATTCTAAGTAACCAGCTATTCAATGTATTGTCAGTGTCTGACGACACCACAACACCACGCAAGTCTCAAAATTGATTGTGCCAATATGTGAGGGATTGACTTGAAGCTGCCACCAGTAATTTACTAGTGCTAGCTGTTTAATACATTATCTGGATTTAGTAGTGATTATTTATTTACAAGTTGGTGGTAGTGTAAGTCAGTACTCTGAGTTTTTATAGTTAAGGGAATCTTGCTTTTATTCATCTCCCTGGGACCTGCCTTTACCACAGAACTCTGGTGCTTGGCTTCCAAGGAAACCTTTGTGATGCCAAAATCATACCTTTGGGGAACAATGTCTCTAATTGGTGGTATATCATCAATAGAGTTGAAGGGGTTTCTGGAATTTAGAATGCTTTACACACACACACACACACACACACACACACACACACACACACACACACGAAAAATAATGTCTTTTAAGTTTAGAGCTATTCAAAGGAAAACTACATTTTGGAAATTTTAGTAAAAGAATCAAAAAACTAAAAAATGCTTAATGGTGAACTGCAAATAAAACTTCAGTAATGAAATCATTTCACCATCTGTTAATAATGGAAATGTTTTGTTTAAAGTTCAAAATAGTAAGAATCAGTGTTATACTATACCATAGTAAACACTGAAGAGAAATATCTTATGTAATCTCAAAGAAGATTTTCACTTTATTTCTTTATTCAATGAATGTATCCCTATTGCAAACAACATATAAAAATTGGACCCTGTTTCTTATATTCACTGACTCACTGGGTGAGAAATTGATTGCTCCTTTCCCTAAATTAACTGAGTGCTTGTAAAACATAATTTTCCTTTTAAGGATGTAGGCACTGTTCAAAATAAAAAAAAAAGCACCATAAAAGATAGTCATGTAGTAATGAGCAGTATGCTTTATGAGAACCAGGTTAAAAGCTGTTTGTTGTCCAATGAAGTGGAAGTTGCTGGGGTCAAAGAATAGACTAAGGACCGGCATACTATATATCTACTCATTATTGTCTAATTATATTCTTTTGACAGAGAGACAACATTTATCAGAGCATTAACTCCATGAGCGTTTTGGGTATCAAGATGTGTTGATTTGAAACATAATTGAATGAGACCTTATTAAAGTCCTGACTCTCCTGTCCCCGGTGTTTTGCAGGTTAGCTATTTCCATTTCTCAGTCCCATCACTTCATAAGGCTCTTCCTGCACCAAGTGATTGGTGAACAAGGACAACAACAACAAAAGCAGCATACATTGTATGGATTTATCTCAACGCTATTGTTTAATGGCTGTGTTTCATGTGACCTGTCTGGAAAATGAGGACTCCGAATAAAAAGCTATTACTAATAGTGGTGTTGCCTTCCCTTGAATTCATTAACACAGAAGTGATACATTCCACACTGCACACCACAAAGGACCCTAGTCATAATTATTTTTAGAAAAACAAATATGGTATTACAATTGTCTTTGCTAATTATCTGCTTTCCCGTAAAATGAGATTTAAAAATTACTTAATAATATCTGTCATTTGTTTCTAGCAGGAGTGAATTAACTTTCTTTCACACATCTTGGATAAATGGGTTAATCAAATAATTACCATGAAACCATGACTCATAGGTTCTTATACCTTTCATTATTTACTTTTACATTATTTACAATAATTTGATACAAGATCCCAAAATTATTCAGAGAAGTCACTTGATAAAACTCCCCAATATCTCATATGAATGATGAAGGCATCTGTTTGTAAGAACATTTACAGTAAGTATATGTTTATTTAAACATTTTAAAGTTATAAGCCATTTCAGCAAGCATCTGTTGAACTCATATCATGTATTTGCCTGACGAGTTAACATACCCCAATATTACACTGTGGCTGCAGGAGGGTGTCTGGATTGCCATCAGGTGGTTAAAAACAACTGGGTAAGTTAATCCATCCAGTTCTTCAGAAAGTCCATTAGATTACTTCTGGATTTCCTGAGTTACCTCAGACACCCTGTGTTCTTGCTAATTCACAACAGATGACAACTTTTACAAGTCACACCTAAATAATATTTTGCCTCATAGGCAGTTTTGTTTTAGTTTTTATGACATCACCAATAATTATTGTTGTATTAATTAGACTTATTATCACAGAGTAAATAGTTACCTGTCCACATTTTGGTTCATTTATATTTTGTAGTTGGAGTTTCCTCCAGTCCCGATAGGGCCACAGCCACTCAGAGCCAAATAAACACACAGAGACTTATATTACTTATAAGCTGTATGGCCGTGGAAGGCTTTTTGCTATCTAGTTCTTATATCTTAAATTAACCCATTTCTATTAATCTATAACTTGCCATGTGGTTTGTGACTTACCAGTACTTTCACATCTCGCCTTCTCTGTGTCTGGCTGGTGACTCCTGTCTCTGCCTTCCTGTTCCCAGAATTCTCCTCTCTGCTTGTCCTGCCTATACTATACTTCCTGCCTGGTTACTGGCCAATCAGCTTTTTATTTATCAATCAATCAGAGAAATACATTGAACTTTTATTTCAATGAACATTAAGCTAGATGGCAGTGGTGACAAAAGGGTCCTATGGTACAGAGAAGCACCAAGATAACCACATTTTGCATGCAGAATCCTTATAGTTTATACCTTAGTGATACCTATGAACATAGGAATTGACCTGCTCTTTCCTAAGAGTAAATAGCAAACACTGTTAGCCTATTCTTCTGTTCACTGCTTTAACGTGTAAGGACAGATCAAGGCACTGCTTATTCAGTCATGTCAATCATGTGATCAAGGTTGAGGAAGAATGGAATTATTCAGGTGAACAGCCCTCTCTGCCTATGCCATAGTTAGGAGGAGATCATGAGCACAGCTTACAGGAATGTCTCAGTATATCAATGAAATGATAGTCTCAGAAATTACATCCACTTTTGAAGATGGAAGCACAAAACTGTGGTGATATTGTGTTCTCCAATATACCGTACACCCTAACAAATTTATCTGGGGTCAGAGAACAAAACAGCCACTAGACAAACATAGAGGCCAGAAAATGGTGGCACTCATACCTTTAATTCTAGTTCAAAGCCACACTGGAAACAGCCAGGCATGGTGACTCATGCCTTTAATCCCAGGAAGTAATGGCAGAAAGCAAAAAGGTACATAAGGCATGAAGAACAGGAACTAGAGTCAGTTAAGCTTTTAGGCTTTTAGCAGCAGTTCTGCTGAGATCCATTTGGATAAAGACTCAGAGGCTTCCAGTCTGAGGAAACAGGATCAGCTGAGGAATTGGCAAGGTGAGGTGGCTGTGGCTTGCTCTGCTTCTCTGATCTTCCAGCATTCACCCCAATAACTGGCACCAGGTTTGATTTTATTAATAAAATTTGTGCTACACAAAACTGTGGATCATATAGCTGACTCATCACCCGTTAACTTAAAAAACACATTACTTGTTATTTTTGAGCCTCTTAACCTATTTTTTGTTATGAGATATTTAAAGTTTATAGCTTCGTAAAGTCACATAACTTGTTCAAAATTTTTCAACATTTTTAAAAAGAGGTAAAGTACAAATTTTGAACTTAGTTCCATTTTTCATTGCTTCTATTTTGTTAAAGTAATTGGCATTTGGGAGAATTTATATGAAAAGTATTCTCATTTCTTACATGGCTTACTGCAAAACAAATTACACAAACTTATTTGATACAGGTGAATTCCTGCTCTAAAAGACTTTTTATGTTGCAAAGTTTTATACAGTGAACAGAGTCACATGGAGCTCCAAAGCAACAGAACACATCTAAGGACATCTAGCTAAGATACCTGCACTTAGAAGCAGATATATAATTTGAGGGCTCAGTCCAGATATTCTTAATTGTAAAATCTTATAGTATTTTATATCTTTTCCAGAATGATCAATTTATCATCTTAATTTTTTTATATTATGTTGCTAATTTGCATTTCCTTTTAATTCTATGTCTTTACTATCATGATGGTTGCTATTATTTTTTTTTGTGTGTGAATTATTTGAAAAGCAAAAAGTGCTTTCAGTCCCCAAGAAAATAAAACAAACAAACAACCAGAAAAATAAACAGACATTGTGAGAATCATAAACATCAAGCTTCTCTTAAGCTAAGTGTGATGGTGTGTGTCTGTCACCCCAATACTTAGGAGTCTGAGGAAGTAGGCTCATGAGTTGAAGGAAGTCCTGGAAAGTGTGTGTGTGTGTGTGTGTGTGTGTGTGTGTGTGTGTGTGTGTGTGTGTGTGTGTGTGTATTATGGCAGTGTTTGATGGTAGAATATTGCATTGTGTCTGTCTTAATATCACCCTCTTCCTATCGTCATTTTAATTTTTTTCCCAGTCCTATATTACAGCTGCAAAATGGAATTTAAAGAACAAAAGAACATCTTTTTTTCTGGAATTAGACATAGAACACAATTGTGGAAGACATCAGAACAATATTATTGATAATTAGTTAATTGTCATCTTCAAAGTGTTATACAACTTTTGTGTTATTATGTCTCCCCAACCCCAAATGATAGAAAATCCGTTTTCTGGTGAATTTAGTATGCATTCACTTGGAAACAATCATGCAGATGTTCATTTAATTATGTTAACTCATGAAATTTGTATATGCTTAACCAATAGCATCATTAATTGATTTTTTTAGAAATGATTCTATAAACTCTACTAATATTAAAAGTATATATATATGGATGAGAATCTGGTAATTTCAAAAGCTACTAACATAAAAAAAGGGTAAGCCAAGCAATTCTGATATGGCTAAATAATGCCTAACACATTTGAACTTGACTCTTCCTTCACTCTGGCTGTGCGGTACACTATGGGTCTCTTCAGAGGTCAGATGGAAAGACAGCAATACCATCACAGTCCAATTCATTGTCGTTCATCAAAAGTGAAGCTGTTTTTTTCTAATTAATCAATTAAAATTAATTTTAATTTACTATCTCCCACACAGCTCACAAAAACCCCATCTTATTCTCAAGAAGACCAATTATACTAATGTCCCTTTACTGCTGATTTATTACTATGTATTTTTGAAATCTAAATTAAAATGGATCAGATGCGTTATTAATTAATTTCATTAGTCAGTTAAACAGCTCAGTCCTAATTATCTAACAATTCTTAAATTATGTTTTGAAGGTATTTTCCCTTCCCCCACATTTTAAAGTCTATTAAATCTAAAAGTTTATGATAAGAGAGGTTGGAGATTTTAATTTTTTCATTAAAAATTTGATTCATACCAATTGCATTTTGTGATAAATTAAATGAACATCCTGTAACATTTGTAAACTCTCTTTTAAGGGATTATTTTATTTTCATCTTAATTTCATAGCTTTCTCTATTACTTAAATGCTATGTTACCTTTGTCATCTATTAAAATAACTTTTATAAGTCCATATGTTGCAAATTAATTGGTGAGCTCCCAAAGACTTACTTTATGATTATATTAAGTGGAAATTTTTCATTCCAATTTTCTAGGCCTATATGAAAACTTGCAATTCTTTTTAAACTCCCACATGGAGTGCTAAGATTGACAAATGCATAACGATTTCTAACAGGAAGTTTACAAAGTGAAAGTAGGTCAGGAACAGGGATTTTTAGAAAAAAAACTATGTAGGGGTGCTGAGTACTTTATCGGAAGTCTGAATAAGTGATTAGAAAATTAATGATCTTACCATATTATCACTAAATCCTATATATTAAGAAATCCTCTTATTAATATCTCATGATTAACATGTTTGACATTGATGGAAGATAAGTAAAGATCCTCTGAGACTATTATGATTGCTCATCCTACACATCTTCGTTAAACATCTTCATACTTTAAATATTTTTCATTTCCATTAAGTGTAAAAACTTCTCTCTGCTCATAAACCAAAGGAGGAAAGGAAATGAATGAGAGGGTAAAAAAATGGTTTCTTCTTTTGGAGAATGTGGCATTCCCAATTAGTTCAACACTTATCTGTGGAACATACTTTGCATATTTTGGCAAAATGGGACAGATACACATTAACTGAATGCCATTTCTGCCTCTATGAAATTACAATAGATTGAGAAAATAAGAAATTTGTAAAAATCAAAGTGTTGCGTGTGCTGTGTGAAATGTGAGTTGCGGGTGCTTAGAAAAGAGTGAGATTGGAACAGAAACATTTTCAGGTAAAGAATCTGAAGTGGTAGAGGGAGCAGCAATGGCTTCCTGGAGAAAGCAGCATTTGAACTAAGCACTGAAGAAAGGGTGGGGATTTTGTCAGCAAAGCTAGAGAGGAAATACATTTTGGACAAAGAGACAGGTGTGTACTAAGGCATAAAAATGAAGTCAGGATGTTTTCCTATATGGAAGATAGAAGGGGTTGGAGAGGTATGCTAGATCAAGTTAGAATGATCCAAATAGGAGATGCCATGAGAATGCCTATTGTAAAGGTGAAGAGATGTAAGGACACCTGAATTAGCATTACTGGCTAGGAAAGTTCTGCCGAACTCCTGCCAAGCTGAATATGGTTTCGGGAAAATAACACTAGGACAGTTTGCTGCTGCCTGGTGATCCATTCTTTATAAGATGCTGCCTAATAGCACCTTGTACTTGGGTCTGGTCCAGCTATTGAGAGCCAGCGCCAGCTCTGCTGAATCTTGAAATTCTCAGCTTTAAGCCATCAGCAGAGTATTTATGTGTGTTTCCAACTTCCCAGAAATAATTCTTCCTTTCAAATCTGCAATCATTTTTGATGCTTTGGAAAGCAAGACGAAGGTGAAAATCAAGGGTATGGATGTCTTCCATCCCTGGAATGGTGACTTTTTCATATTCCTGGATTCTCTAAGCACCTCCTGGCATGTACTGCATGAATTCGGCTAGGTAGAATAATTTCAATAATTGTTCCTGTTGCTCTCCTAGCCTCTTCAGGAAGACAGAAGTGGCCTACCATAGTACTTCCATAATATCCTAGGAATATACTAACGTACATATTTCCGGCCCTAAAAATAGAGAACATCAATGAACTTACAATGGTAATTTAAAACGAGGCAATTTTCCCCCTTAAGGATATTTGACAGTGTCCACTGATAATGTTTTGTTATTAAATCATAGTGGTATGTAGGTTTTGACTGTGGGCATCTATGTGGTAGAAGCTGAAGGAGTTGTACATTCTACAATGTGCATGGTGGCTATCTACACACGCACACACACACACACACACACACACACACACACACACACACACACACACACACACAATACCCAAATCCCTGATTCCCTGTCTAAGAAATTCTATGTATGATATAAAATGATGTAGTTTGAAAAAGAAGAGCAAGAAACTTTAGGGTTTAGATGTTTGATCTTGAATGTTGATTGGATTATGTGTCTTCTTCCTGAGTTTAGATAGGAGTCTGGGAGTTTCTAAATTCCTGAGCACTAAGGACTTCTCTGCACTGTCTTCTTTGACAGTTGGCAGGGCCAGTGTCTTTAACTGACAGTCTTATCTCTCACTCTAATCAGTGCCAATGATCCATGGAATGAAAAAGCTGTTGCTTTTCTGTTTCTAATCCAGATAAAGGGGCTTAGAGCGCTCATACCCTAAGGCAGCAGAGAATTCCCCAACTCCCAAAGGTGAAGAAAGGAAACTGTCTTGGGGATTTTCTCAAAGGTATAACCTTATAGGTCAGTTGCTATGACCCACTTCTACCCTCAGAAGTTATTTCGTGTGTGTGTGTGTGTGTGTGTATGTGTGTGTGTGTGTGTGTGTGTGTGTGTGTGTGTGTGTGTGTGTGTGTTTCTGTCTGTCTGACTGACTGACTGTGTCTGTGTTGAATCTGTCTCTGCCATGGGACATACAAAAAAAAAGTGATGAAATGAAATGGAGATCAGACAAAGACATTGCTCAAGCAGGAGTTAGTGACCATATGTTAGCATGATGCCACAGAACAGATGAATTTATTGATCTTCTGGGCATCTTCCAACCATAAGTACTGACTTTACTTCTTTCAAAGCAATACATGAAATGCCAAAAAAATGTCAGATTGACATTCTAAATGAGGTTAGGGGAAGGTGAGTGCAAACAGTTTCTTAAAAGTCTTATTTCTCTTGACACATACTCTGTTTTACCCATCTGTAATGCAGGGTAGGCGGTTCCAATGCACATTTTATGAATTTGAACTTGAAATGACTCTAGTTTTAAAATAATAATGGTAATGTGTTAAAAGGGTGACAAGAACTCTGGTGGCAAAGTTGAAAGTCTATGCATTGACAGGCAAATTAATATAAATAGTAATTACCATAGCCAATGCACATTTGGGATTCCATTTACTTGGATAAATATGAACTAAGTATATTAAAAGGTAAATGTGTATTATCCACTCTGGTGAATTCTGGGGTTTCACACAGACAAGGACTACTCTCACAACCAGGTTTTTTAAGAAGAGGCTGAAGAAAGAAGCAACGCCTCAGCTCTGAAGTTGGACCTTCCAGTGGACACTCAGGAACCTACTGCCACATGAAAACAGCTTTGAGTGCATTTTCTCTGATTAAACATTGCTGTATTACAAAGCAATGCAATTGTGATACACTACTACTGTTCAAGCTAATTTACTTCCTAATGGTCTATTTGCATAGTGGAATTTGCATTTTATTTCACAGCAAATGTTATGACGCCACCTGCCCCATTTGAGATAGAACACCAAAACTAACAAACTAGAAGTGCTTGGAGCTGAGAACGAATATTAGAAGCATTGTACCCACTCTTCCTCACCTGGCAGCGCTGAATCGAACAGCCAGGACTCAGCTTCAGACCAACAAAACAAGATCATTCTTGCTCTCACATACAAGTTCACAATTTTTGTCTCAACCCCTATTCCTTCCCTCTGTCTCCATCCTATTTATTCATTCAGTTCAATGAAGGTAATTTTCCTAAACCATGCTAAGTTCATTCCGAGGGCAAATTTATTTTGGGAAATGTTAAAGACAGGTGAGACATGCCAAAATGCAATAACCTAACAACCTCACAACCTTTAATATCACTGCTCTTATTTGACTTATTTTTTGGCCACAGACACCTATCCACACTGTAGATGATATATATAACAACCTAATGTAACAAATCATTACTATCTGACCTCCTTCTGTTAGCAAGAGCATAGAATTTGTGAATGTGTTTTCCCTTCTGCTGAACTACTGCCTGTCTATCAGGATACCATCTATTTATCTCCATTTTTTTTTTTTTTTTGCTACTTTAAGGTTCAAATCCTAGGGTGACAGCTGCCATTTTAGGGTGACTCATTACAGTCATTCAGAGTCCCCTAACACATGGGTAGAACTTTGCTTCCCAGAGAACACTGACAGGTTACAGATCTCAACAGTGTTTCTTCATTTCATCAAACGTACACACATCTGTCAATTACTTTATTCAGGAAAATGATAATATGGCTATCTGAGAGGGTTTTTTAAGTAATAAATGGAAAAATCCACAAAATGTTTTCATGAAGCAAGTAAATGTATTTATAAGTCCTTTAAAGAGCATCTTAAAGTTTATATTTCAATAATATACCTAATATCTATGTAACTACTAAAATATATTCTTACTGATTTCATAGATTAAAATGTATTAGGGATAAAAGTAGGAAGATATAAAACTTCAGCAAGAGTATTTAAAGCTATTAATTAACCAGATTCACTTTGTCTTTATTAATTCTGTCATTGTGGTTTTTTTTTTTTTTTGATTTTTTTGAGACAGGGTTTCTCTGTGTAGCTTTGCGCCTTTTCCATTGTGTTACACTAATTATCAAATGAACAGAACTGGGAGTTTTTAGGTTATCTTTAGGGAGGGGAAGTAGAGGATACTTGAGCTATGCCATGAACTCTGCAACTGGCCTGCCTGGGGGAATACAAACCCTAGCTTGCCACTCTCCAGTCTTGCGATCTTTTACCAGGGTGAGCCAAATGCAGTCCTCGGGCCAAATCTAGTCTTAGGCCTTCATTTTGTAATAAAGATGTACTGGAAACAGGTTATAGCTAGTTACCTATATAAAGTTTGAGGCTTTTTTCTAACTAAAAAGTTGAAAAGTCAAGAAAAGTCTACAGGTTTTATAAAACCATGAATAATATTTAATCTTACGCAGAAGAAATTAGCTGAGCCTTCCCTAAATAATGCACCTGCTATCTACTTTCGTTTTCTTAGTTATAGAACATGAATAGGATCAGTTTGTATGGTAGACGCATGGAGCAGATAAGATAGCTCATGGAAAGCTTAAACACATGTGGACACAGCAAGCGATCAATGACTGCTGTTGATGATCACAAATGGATGCATGTCAACAACATGAATCTATCATCACATGACCACAGGATTCAAAATAATATTGAAGATCTAGGAGTGATTATTCTAACACAGTGGTTCTCAAAATTCCTAATGCTGTGACACTTTAATATAGTACCATTCTGTGATAAGCCCCAATCATAAAATTATTTTTGTTGCTACTTCATACCTATGATTTTACTACTGTTTTGATTCATAATGTAAATATTTGTTTTTTTTCCCCCAATGGCCTTAGGTGGTCCTGTGAAAGGGTAGTTAGATTCCAAAGGAGTTGCAACCACCAGGTTGAGGATCTTTATTCTAAAACAATACACAACCAAAAAAGCAACAATAGAAAACTAATTTTCAAAACACTCTTTAAGTTAATGCTCCGTTTCTTGTTTCTTAACTGTTTGGAGCAACTGTATCTGTTGAAAATTAATAGTCAATAAGTCAGTTCAGCACTGCCACCATTTCACCAGAACCTGTAGGCCTTTGCCTGGTTTGCCAGTAGCCTGTGGAAGTAGGTAGTCCATGGTCAAATGCTTCTCAGTAAAGTTAAACAAGTGGCAGCTGGCACCATACAGCTCTGTTATAATGAAAACACGGGGTGGCTGCCATTACACAGTCCTGCACTAATGAGAACAGTAGGAGACTGGCATCACAATGGTCTAATGAAAACAGGAAATGGCTGGCATTAAATTGGTATAATAAAAACAGGAGGGTGGCTAGCCTTACACTGGAGGAATAAATAAATTAAGAGATGTCAGACCTCCTCAATCTCATCTCCATTATATATGAGCACACAACACTTACCACTTAGATCTGATGTATTCAGACTCAAATGAGTATAGAAAGATGCAGGAAAGCACATGTTTTTCTTGTGACTCTAGAGTTTCTTCTGTTCTGATATCTATGTCATCACAGGATGTTATAAAACAACAGTATAGCTTGTGCTAAATTATTTTAGCCCTTAATTAAAAAAAAAAGCAACAGCATGTTTAGTCAGAAGATTGTCTAGAATAAAAGCCACCAGTTCAAAACGTTTCTAATACAGGCCTGGGCATTTACTCTAATTTCTCTTTTAAATATCCAGTGGTGATGAAATATTCCATTGCATAAAACACAAAAAAAGGAACACAGAAAGAACGCTACATAGAGAAAAAGTTTACACAAAAATCAATCACTTAAGTAATAGAATTTTCCCCTAAAGAGAAGGCCAGAATTTCTCCTGTGTAGAGGTTCCCCCTTAATTGTTAGAGTATCTAGAGAATTCTTCTGTATATCTCCCAGAGAACAGATTCACAAGAATCTTTTGCTTTACTGCAGCTCACACAGACATAGGCATCGGATTAATCCATTCATTCTTTTCTTTTTAATCTGGGCTGCAAGTTGAAAAAGCTGGCACAGTGTCAGGTAAGTACATTAGGCCAGCACATTAGTCCTCTGCAGTTCAGTACCTCTAACGCTTACTTAAAAATTCTGTATTAGCCACCTCATTTTGCTTTAATTTAAAACGAATGCATGTGTATTTACAATAGACATCCAAAGGAGAATATTGACAAAAGGAATAGACTTGTTTTGGAAGCTGCTGGAATAGTATCCAAGACGAAAAGAAAAGGAAAACATTCTGGTAAGGTACCCAGGTTAGAAAACAGAGGTATGGTTAACATTACATAAGGAATAAAATACTGATATTTAATTAATTTTCATTGTTCCCTAATTTTTATTAGACTCCTTGAAGGCTTCTGACTTGCTTAGTGAATATATATTTCTAATATATACTAAAATACCAAAGTGGTAGGAAAAATAATATATTATTTTACCTTATTTATAAACTCAAGTAAGACTTTTTCTGAAACCTTATAATACTAAGAATATTTCATCAGAATTAATATGAAAGTCAAGAAAAACAGGAACAGAAAGTCAATTAAATCTGGGTTATTTGTTTAATTTCAAAGATGTAGAAACCATGACATACAAGAAGTAATTTTGGTTATACACTTAAAGAGATTTAAATCAAGGATACTCTGAACATTAATCCATGTGTCTCATGAGATCTGGTGCTGTGCTTGCGTGGGGCTCATAGACATGGCTTAATCGAGACACAAAGTGATGTGTGCCATGCATTCAAAATTAGCATCTGGCCGGGGGCCACTGAATTTGGCATCCGAAGAACTGATTCTATCCTCTGCCAAGTTTCTGCAGGGACTAGACTCACTGAATTCTGAATCACAGACTCATTTTCCCTTCAACAGAATCCCTTTGAATCGTGGATCCCTTAGAAACTTGCAAGTGAACATAAAAATCAGATGTGAAATACAGAACTTGCCAAAAAGGAAAATATTATATGAAAGATATATATATATAGAGAGAGAGACATTAAATATTTCCAGTTAATTAATTGTAATGTGGACTGCTTACAAGCCAGCACAGCTACCCAATCAGTTCATTTCTCGCAGGGCACACTCTCTAAGTTGTCCATGCTACCTAACACCAAAGAAATTCTTAAACACTTATGGATTATTAATGCTATAAGTTCACTTGGTAGTCCTCATGACATTTTATTAGTTAATTTTGAGCAAGAAATAGAATTTTGCCTAGTTTTCCCATCTGATCATTTTTGTCACAGTTTTTATCTCTCTTACATTATTAAATACAACAATCAATACATCTGCTATAATTGAATATTGCTGTATAATGTGTAAAAAAATATTGCTGTATAATGTGCTATCTAAAGTGTAGAAAATCATATCACTTCAATGAAATTACAAAAAAAAATCTCACCACTTCAAAACTCCTTATTTAGAAACATGAATTGACCTTCACTCAGAGTTCTCAAAATCTTTGAGAACTGTGCTCCACTGCAAGTGTGTGTGCTAAGCATTTGACAAAATACGTAGTTTCCAGTGTGGGTGGATCTGTAATCCGTGAACCCAAAGTGTGTCTAAACTATAAGGTGGTCCCAGCAAGATGAGAGACAAATACCAGAATAACATGCATACTTGAAATTGAGAAGGAGGGAAATGAGAAAGGCTTAGGAAAGAGGGGGGGGAGGGAGGGAGGGAGGAAGGGAGGGAGGGAGGGAGGGAGGAAGAGAGGGGGGAAAGAGAGAGAGAGAGAGAGAGAGAGAGAGAGAGAGAGAGAGAGAGAGAGAGAGAAAGGGAGAGAGAGAGAAAGACAGAGACAGAGACACACAGAGAGAGAGGGAGAGACACAGAGAGAGAGAGGAGACAAAAAAAGGTAATCCTTTTTTTAAAATTACTTTTTAAAAACTGGAAGGAAACACTGTGTTTCATAGAGGTCAATAGACACCTATGTAAAAACAAGCAGAAAAGTTGCTAACGAAGAGAGAAACTCAAAGAAAAAAATCGCAAGTGCTCAGTTTTCTTTTCTCTGCATTCTTCCATTAAAACATTTTTTAAATGCTTGTATAAAATAGGAACATTGGATTTAATTAAATTTCTACAGGCAGAGTCAGCACTACTGAAAATGTCAGCCTCTACTCTGGAAAATGTAGTTTTGTTTCTGATTTCCCTTGAACCCTAAAAATGAACAACTGCTCACTTGTGATTTCAAATGAAAGCAAAACCTTGATGTTTTTTTTTCAGACAGAACAAAATTCCTATGAAAATCTTACTTAATTTTTTTTTTTTTGGTTTTTCGAGACAGGGTTTCTTTTTTATCAGACCTGACTTTTAGAATTTCTTTACAGAAATATTGCTAATAGTTTACATTGTAGCCATTTGTGATTTACTTTAAATAAGAGTAAACTGAAATGAAAAGTTAGGTAACCCAAATACATAAAATGATATATAACCATGTACTCAAGTCTAAGTCATCCTTCTATTGCCCCGAAGAGACACCATGACCACAGCAACTCTTATAAAAATATGGGGATTGCTTACAGTTTCAGAAGTTTAGTCTACTATAATAATGGCAGGGAACATGGCAGCATACAGGCAGACACTGGAGAAGTAGGTGATAGTTCTATAGGCAGAGAGAGAGAGAGAGAGAGAGAGAGAGAGAGAGAGAGAGAGAGAGAGAGAGAGAGAGACTGAGGTGGGAAGAGAGACTGACTCTAGACTTGGCATGGGATTTTGAAACCCAAAAGCCCCCCAGTAGCATACTTCTTCCAACAATGCCAAACCTCCTAATCTTTTCAAATAGTGTCAATCCCTGGTAACCAAGAATTCAAATATATAGCCTACTGGGGAGCCATCTTATCCAAACTCCCACAACTTGCTAATTATTATTAATTACTTGTCCTTTAAAATAGAAGTGTTATGCATTTCTGGCATACATGATGGTGTTTAGAAATATGTACACACAGTGCAGTGCCTATTCAAGTTGATTATGTGGCATTACCTGAGTAAACACGTACTTTAATGGGTACTCTATTAAGCATATTGCATTCAAGGTTATACAGAAATATTTACCACAATTTTGATTTAGGAGATTCAAATCCTTCAAAAATGGTTTTACTCAATAAGCACAATCCATTACATGAGTTCTGCCTAAAACTAGTTTTTCACTGGAAATGTGAATAGAAATAAAGATGGCCTATTTAGGACTGTTCAGGACTCACTGCAGGTGGTCTCAAGCATGGCTAGACTGGCATGCACTTTGCAATGATGTAAATCTCCCATCACTTATTTCTTTTTGGCCTATTGTAAGACATTCATTATTTAGTACACACACACCAGTGTCTTTTGTCTGAATGCATCATTTACATATTTTTTTCTCTTTGCTCTATTACACAAAATATAGTATTTCCTATGTTTAAAGTAAGCAACTAAATGTTTTGATATTTTAAAATGAATGCTATACAATTGAAAAAAATGGATAGAAATATCTCAATACCCAATGTTAAAAGCTGCTCAGTCAAGAGGAATAGTGGAATCCAACTGAGGGAAAATATTCAAAAGGAACTTGTTTTGTGATGATTTGATCAAATCAAAGTGGTTAAGTCTGAATGTTTTTTGTTTATCATTTTCCTCACAGAATTTTCTATAAAATATATGAAAAAAATATCAGGTTCAGGAGAATGAACAACTAAAACAAAAGATGTGATATGACCATAGTTACTGTGCTTGACTTTATAAATTTGATAGAACTGTGACCTGCCGGCCATTTGGTTGATGGCAACAAATCAGTGTCACTCGGGGAGACTCCATAACAAGACATATGTGGAGTGATCATCTTCAAAATATAGAAAGAACACTGACATAAGGCCCTCCTTATGAATCTATTCATCAATCCAGCTTTGCCAATTTCCCAGCAAGGTAGTAAGCAGGGGCATCGTCGTGTATCCTCACTTCATGAGATTGAGTTGTATTTCTCTGCTGTTTCAATTAATACACCCTGGAAACACATTGATTATTTTTATTTTTGATATAGTAAAATGATAAAAAACAAATTTAGTGATCTGGTCTAGTGTGAATAGAAATCTAGTGTTAAGGCAGATAATATATTTAGACTAATCTGCACAACTCCCACTTGAAGTTTAAAAAGTGATAGAACAATGTGCCATACTAGAGTGAAGGAGTTACTCTAAGAAGTCTGTCTTTTTTCCTACATAAATAAACTATTTTCGCCAAAAGGAAGTGATAGCTTGGCACCTTTTCAAACTGTGTTATTTGAGATTCATTCATGCAGTATCTGGATTCTAGAAGTATGGCCTTGTTTCACTTTACCAAAAAAGTAGAATTCAGTGTACTAAAATATGGCAAGCAGCTTCCATTTACACCTTAATTGAAAGATTGTACTATGTGCCATAATATCTTGTGATATATGTGTGTGAATATCTATTGGCTGATTAAGGTCTGCATAGTGGCCAAAAGCAAAACAACAAAACAAAACAAAAAGCGAACTAAAAAACATTGGCAGGAAAGATGATACATATGGATGTGGGTGGTAGTGTTTGAACAACAGATCTGGTCGTCCCTAAGGGAACATTTCAGAAAAAAAAAATATTTATACCAAACTAGCACATTGTATTATATTAAGTGAAGGTTTCCACCATGCACTTGCATGCTGTCAAAATTATAACCTTTGGCTTGATACCTTTAAGTCTTGTATCTAAGAATGAATATAGTACTTGGCGTTGCTCTCCTTTTAAGAATTTACCTTAAATTCTTTTTCTCATATATGGCATGTACAAATCCTGAGGTATCTTTACATATATTTCACAATGTAGATATTCATGTGCATTCATTTTATGAGTCTCTCCACATGAATACAGACGAATGAAGAGAAAGAGCACACTTGAGACTCACTCATTACGTAATCTCTCTAATACCCCTGTCTGTTCCTTTGTTCCATCAAAAATATGAGTTACATTTTCAAATCATGTATTAAGAACACAGTCTTTGAAACCAGAGGCATTATATAGACAAGCCCTATATTATTATAAAATGGAGGATCTTGGGCAATAATTTACATTATCAGCATCATGCTTTATAATTGTAAGATTATGCTTTCTTCAATATACTCTCTTAAAGATAAAAAAGGATGGTGTTTGTATGCAGTTCATAAACAGCACCTAGATGATGTTAATTTCTTTTCGTAAGTATTGCTGATAATTAAGAAATGTCCTTATTTGTTTCAATTTTGAAACATAAGCATAACTTTGAAACATAAAACATTTGCTGAGATATGTTAGATCTTTATAAGAGAAAATATTATTAATATTTGATGTATAAAAATAAATACAAAAGTACTTAGGAAAGTGAAAAGACTTAAATATTCTTCCAATTAGAGTAACATATTTTGGAATGGAGAAATGGCTCAAAGGTTAAAGAATGCTTGCAATAGAACCGTAAGGACCCGGGATCTCAGATCTTAGCCCCATGTTGCTTCAGTGGTCCCTGTTCTCATGGCTTCAATCTGTTTGCGCATGCTTCTTACTTTTCCATCTTGAGCCGGTCCTTCTTTAGCTAAATTCCAATTCCATGGACCAAATGCCCTCTTTAGTGTGTGCACTTTCTCTGTCTAATAAATATCCTAAACTCAACATATCCCAGAATTGATCTTTGAGCTGTCAAACAAACAAAACGATGATCTGCAGCTTTCTCAACAACACCAAGTGCCAACTTTCTACTTTTCATTGCTCAAAACCTTAATAATTAATCTTCCTTGAACCCTAAACATAGAGTCTCCCTCAGAAGTGGAGCTGGTGTCTACCTAGATCCTTAACCCTACAGACTAGTGTCCATGGTACTAGAAGGTACTCAGCACACTAACTGGAGAAGAGGAGTAAACACCAACCCAAATAGGAACCTTGTGATCTACAATGGTGACCTGACAGCAAGAAACGCTGGAGAAACAGTGGCATAAAAGATGTGGAAGTAACCAACCACTGTATGATTGGGATCAAGGCCCACTCCATGAGATGGAGCCTGTGCCTCACACTGCTCAGGTGGCCAAGAACATGAGACTAGATGCATGCATCTAGGAGAAACCAAATATTACTGTTCCACTAAAGAGACAGAAATAAAGTGACTTCTGACAGTGTTCTTCTCTACTCAGTTTGATGGGTTGAAAAAGAATACCCTCCCCCACTGCCCACAGGCTCATATACTTGAAGACGTCATCACCAGGGAGTGGCACTATTTGTAAGTATTAGAAGGATAAGGAGTTGTGGCCTTGTTGGAAGAAGCATGTCACTAGGGGTGGGCTTTGAGATTTCAAAACCCCAAGTCAACCACAGTCACTCTCTCTTCCTACACATGAAGAAGTAGCTTTCAGCTCCTCTTCAGCCTCCTTGCATGCCTTCATGCTACAGACTGCTGGGAATATCTTTCTGTATGCAGTGAGTGTGTTGCTCTGATTGCTTGATAAATAAAATGCTCATTGGCCAGTAGCCAGGCAGGAAGTATATTATAGGTGGGACAAGAGAGAGGAGAATTCAGGGAAGAGGAAAGCTGAGTCAGGAGCCACCAGCCAGACACAGAGAAAGAGAGATGTAAAAGAGATGCCACAAGCCACGTGGCAACTTATAGATTAATAGAAATGGGTTAGTTTAAGATATAAGAACTAGATAGCAAGAAGCTGGCCATGGCCATACAGTTTATAAGTAATGTAAGTCTCTGTATGTTTACTTGGGTCTGAGCGGCACCAGGAGCCGAGTGGATACTGGAAAACTCCAGCTTCACCAGACCATAATAATAACGAACTAAATCTCTGAAACTGTAAGTAAGCCCCCAATTAAATGCTTTCTTTTCTAAGAGTTGCCTTAGTCATGGTTTCCCTTCAGAGCAATAGAGCAGTTACTAAGACAGAAGCTGGTGCTGGGGAGCTGGATATTGCTGTGACAGTCCTGACTAGGCTACTTGTTGGTGGAATGTGAACTTTGGGACATTGTATTAGGAAAGCAGTCAGATACTTTAAATGGGGCTTAATGGGTCATACTATTACAACAACAGAAGATTGTGATGCTGAGAGATTATAAAGGCCTGGCTCAAGAGGTTTCTGAAGGAAAGACTGTTAGGAGGTAGCCTAGAGAGCATTCTTGTGATATTTTGGCAAAGAATGTGGATAATTTTTGCCCTTGTACTAAGGATCTGCCTAAGGCAAAATTGAAGAATTTTGGATTCATGGTATTAGTAGAGGAGCTTTCAAAGCAGTGTAGTATTGATTATGCTACATAGTTATTAGGAATCACTTTTATTAAGACCTATAATGAAAAGGAGCCAGCTGGACAAAGAGAAACACAAAATGTACAGTTTAAGGAGAAAAGGAAATCCAGAAAGTGTAATGTAGCTAAACCCAATGCTCATGGAGATAAAAAGTTTTAAAAAAAGCCTGATGCTAAATGTAATAAAGGGAGTGGTGACCTCAGGGCAAGACCTACCCAGCCAAGTTTCCAACTTCTGCAAAGGAATTAAAAAAAGGCTTCAGCAGTGAAGGAAACTGACAACAAAAGATGAGACAAATGGATCTGAAGCCAAGTTTCATCCCCATAAAGCAGCAGAACTTGGCAGCTTCTGCCACATGTTTATGGTTTTAGAGTCAAAGATACAAGAAAGTGGCTGTGGAATATCCCAAATCAGTTAAGGAAAGCCACTGAGTACAGGCATATTTTGGGGGTGTCCCAGCATGGATGCTCACAGAGGCCATTGCTTGAAGCTGTGGAGGTAAAGCCTGGATTTCATCGAAACCCAAAGATTTTGGAAATGCCAGAGTGATGAGGTACATGCCAAGGGAAGGTACAGACCAGGTGTGCAACCCACCCAAGAAAGATTAAATATGTTGCAGTCAACGAAGCTGATAGGACTTGGAGAAATGAAGTGTAGTTTAGCATCAGACATGGAGATGGAGACATAGAATTTAGTTTGTCCTTCTGGTTTGGTATTTTGCCACTATGATTCTTTTCCTCATTTTTGGAATGGTATTGCATATTCTGCACCATAGTATGTTGGACGTATGTGATCTGCTTTTTGATTTTCGTTTTATAGAAGTTCACAATTTAAACACTGCCATGAGTCTCAGAAGAGATTTTGAACTTCTGAATTTTAAGTTGTTGAGACTGAAAAACTATGGGGACTTTTGAAATTACAACTAAATGCATTTTGCATTATGATATGGCTACAAGCCTGTGGGGGCCAGGGAGTCAACTGTGGTTGTTTGAATAAGGATTCACCCCATTGACTCATATATGTGAATGCATAGTCACCAGGGAGTGACACTATTTAGAGGCATTAATAGACGTGGTCTTGTTGAGGAAGTATGTCACTGCAGGTGGGTTTTGAGGTTTTAAAAGCCAATGCCAATCCCAGAGTCTCTCTCTCTCTCTCTCTCTCTCTCTCTCTCTCTCTCTCTCTCTCTCTCTCTCTCTGTGTGTGTGTGTGTGTGTGTGTGTGTGTGTCTGTGTGTTTCCCTCTTTCTCTACCTATGGAGCAGGATGTAGTTCTCATCTACTGCTCCAAGCTCCAGCACTTGCCTGCATGCTACAATGCACACAGAATTCTCTGTGGCATGGTATCCCCCAAATCTTTATTTGATTATAAATCAAGTTCATATAATACTCAATGCAATGTGCTCAATGAAGTCATAAATAACAAATAGACACTCAATGAAGTCATAAATAACAAATAGACAAATCTAGTGGACAATATACTTACAAGTTACTGGACTGTCATGGATAAAATTCAATAATCAGGAACAGGTAAATCGATTAGCAGGTAAGGCAATTATGAACAAGCCTTATGATATGAATTTAATCCCTAGAACACACATGGTAGGTGAGAACTCACTTCACAAAGTTGTCCTCTGACTTCTGTATATGTATCATCCATCCCATTCCTCTCACACACTACATAAACGTAAAGAAATGTTTTGAAATGTCAATATTCAGGTCCGGTGGGATGGCTCAGTATGTAAAAGTGCATGTCAGCAAATTTTACAAACATTGTTCAATTTCTAACTTCTGAAAGTCAGTATCTAACCTCCATAAGCACGAGGTGACATGCATAAGGCCAGACATACAGAGACATGCAAACAAAATTAAATATTTAAAAAGTAACAATACATTTAAAAAATAAATGTTCAGCTTTAAAATAAAACTCTAATGAGACCACTCCTACCAATGGAATATACTCTTTCGATTTGATGTACATTTAGTATTAAGTGTTAAGATATCTGCAATTTATTATTGTGGTTCAGTATGGACACATAAAGAACTGACAGGCAATAGATGGACTGATAAACGGATATTTTGAATATAAAACATGAATTACTGAATCAAAGGAGGTGGGCATCCGTTCAGTCCTACTTGAAGTCTTCATTGTGTTTGAAGCAACATTAATTGAGGAAAGAAAAAGAATAGACAGGAAGAAGGCTGGAGGTAAGTAGCTCAGGTAGTCAAGCAATGTAAGACAGAACTTGGGTTCTCACAAATGAATGTTCCTATTGCATTTGTCTCATGGTGTTTAAAAAAATCCCTTTCCTAACAGAAGCTTGCAACCTTAGAAAGTCTAATGCAAAGACAAGAAAAGCTATAATTTTGTTTCACAAATGGATGTTAGAGATACAGAGAGCTGAGTAGGAAAATAAGTTAGTAAATAAAAACATCTAATTATTTAACAAAATACCTTTATTGCTTTCTCCAAAAGTAATTTTTTGGAGCATTTAGAGTACTGTGAAGGAGGTACATTTATGCCATAAAGTGGTGATTTCAAATGAATATTAGCTATTATTGCTTTCTTGGTATTGAGGATAATTGGTGTTTTTTTAAAAAAATTCCAGTTCATAAAATATTTTTAAACACACATTTTACACTTGTGTTCATAGAAAGTGCATACATGGCGATTTATATGCTTAAAGATCAATAATCTTATAATATGGAATTTTTTTTCACAAATCCTCCAACTCTCTGCACATCTCTGTCCTGGATTTACTACTTTTCTAATACTATGAAATAAAATATAAAGCACTAAGCAAAGACTGACTATATGTGTGGCTAGCTTTATGTCAACCTGACACGAGCTAGAGTTATCTGAGAGGAGGGAATATCAACTGAGAAAATGCCTCCATAAGATTGCACTCTAGACAGGAGTTTAGGGCATTTTCTTAATTAATAATAGAAGAGGAGGGCCTAGCCCATTGTAGATGGTTCCACACCTAGGCAGATGATTCTGGGTGCTATAAAAAAACAGGCTGAGAAATCCATAAGAAGCAAGCCAGTAAGTAGCAATTCTCCGTGGTCTCTGCATCAGCTCAGACTTCTAGGCTCCTGTGCAGTTCTCCTCTTAGTTTTTCTCAGTGGACAGTGACTTGAGATATATAAGCCAAATAAATCCTTTCCTCACCAAGTTGCTTATGGTCATGGTATTTCATCAAGAAATAGTAGTCTTAACTAAGATGTTATTATAAGCATAGTGTATTTATTCATTTATTTGTCATCTAAGTATGTGTATATGCCTACTTCTTCAATAATACAGATTGGAAAAATGAAGGTCAGAACTTCAACAATTTGCTCAAAGATACATATATAGTAAGAATAGATCCCACCATTAAAAGAAATTGAAATTGACTATTAACACTGTGGAGCTCATCTAATTAGCTACTTTACATTTGCTATTTCTATGGAAGCAGAAGCATAAACTTTGCTTCGTCTTTGTAATGTGTGTGTGTGTGTGTGTGTGTGTGTGTGTGTGTGTGTGTGTGTGTAGTATGCAGGGTGTATGCCCATATGTGTGTGAGCATACACACTTTTTCCCATGTGGGTATCTGATGTCCTATCACTCTCTGACTTACTGTTTTGAGGCAATATCTCTCATTGACTTTGAATCTAAGCTGTTAGCCTACCAGCCCTCTAGTCTTTCCAACTGCCTCCATCTCTCTCAAAGTATTAGAAATACCAGTGTCTTGCAAATATGCTGATCTTTTAAATATTAGTTCCACTGATTTGAACCCAGATCCTCATCTAAATGGGGTCACCTTCTGAGCCATCCTCCCAACACTTCATCACTGTTTCAAATTAATAGGAAAATAAGAGGAGAAATGATGTGTGCTATGTGGAATGCAGAATAGGTCTCTACCCAATTACCTTATTGAAGAGACAAAGCTGGGGAATAAGGATAAAATCAAAAGACTCAGTGTTGTTGAATATTATTTTAAGATATGTTGCATTTGTTTATGCTGTGGAATATTTTTTTAATGATGCAAAGGTATGTTGCATTCTTTTATGTTGCATTTGTTTAACTATGTGAAGCTGTGTTATTTTGCCTGTCTAAAATACCAGACTGGTCTAAAGAAGAGCTAGACAGCCAAAAGCAAGGCAGGAGAAAGGATAGGAGGGGTTGGCAGGCAGAAAGAATAAATAAAAGGAGGAAAAGAGGGTTAGAAATGCAAGAGAGATGAAGGAATGAGAAAAGAAGGCGCCAGCCAACCAGCCATACACCCAGCCATGGAGTAAGAGTGAAAGTAAGAATATAGAAATAAGATAAGGAAAAAAACCCAGAGGCAAAAGGTAGAGAGGATAATTTATTTAAGAAAAGCTTTCTAGAAATAAGCTAAGATAAGGCCGGGCATTCATAAGAAATAGGAAGCCTCCATGTATTTATTTGGGAGCTGGGTAGTAGGCCCCCAAAGAGCCTAACTGTAAAAAACAACCAACTACTAGATGTAAAGCAAATAATAACCAGAGTACAACCCACAGCTCCAGAGAAGCTAGCTAACAAAAAGGACACTAAGAGGAATGCAGGGATTGCCCTGGGAAGGGAAAATAGATGAGATCTCCATGAGTAAACGGGGGTGAGGGGAATGGAGGGTAGGGGATGGGGATGAGAACATAAAGGAATAGGATGATCAAACTGGAACAGGGATGGAGTGGAAGAGCAATGAAAGAGATACCATGGTAGAGGGAGACATCATGGGGAGAGGGAGAAACCCGGGGCTAGGGAAGTTCCCAGGAATCCTCAATGATGACCCCAGTCAGCTTATACTACTAGCAATAGTGGAGAGGGTGCCTGAACTGGCTTACCCCAGTAATCAGATAAGTGAATACCCTAACTGTCATTATAGAGTCTTCATCCAGTAGATGGAAGTAGATGCAGAGATCAACATCCAAACACCAGGCCGAACTCCAGGAGTCCAATCAAAGAGAGAGAAGAGGGATTCTATGAGCAAGGGGCATCACGATCATAATGGGGAAACCTACAGAGACAACCAAACCAAACTAATGGGAACTCATGAACTTTAGACCAATAGCTTTGGAGCCTCCATGGGACTGGAGTAGGCCCTCTGCATAAGTGAGACAGTTGTGTAGTTTGATCTGCTTAAGGAGCCCCCTGGCAGTAGGATCAGGATCCATTCGTGGTGCATGAGCTGACTTTTTGAAGCTCATTACCTATGGTGGAACACCTCACACAGCCTTGAGGGAGAGGGAGGGTCTTGGACCTGCCTCTACTGAATGTACTAGGCCCTGCTGACTCCCCATGGGAGGCCATACCTTTTTGGAGTAGGGAGTGGGGGTAGGTTGTGGGGGAGAGTTTGGGGGGGGAGGAGGGAAGAGAGGTGGATCTGTGGTTGGTATATATAATGAATTTTTAAAAATCCTTAATAAAAACAAAGAATTATGGGCAACTAAGGAATTTGGGGAGTGGGAGAAATATACTTCCCCAGGGAAGAGCACACCATTTGGCTATCCAGTACCAAATGGTCAACTCTGAAAATAGACATATGAGTTACAGTATATAGACAGAGCAGGTTATGTTTCAGAATATACATGTAAATACTTGTATGTATGTAACAACAATAAATGAAAAAGAGGCCATGAACTTGCAAGAGAGAAAGGAGTGGTATATGGGAGGACTTGGAAGGAGAAAAGGGAATGCATAAATGATGCAATTATATCATAAACTCAAGAGTAACAGAGAAAAGTAAAATAAAAGATGCACAGTTCAGAGAATTCCAGAATCAGTTATCCCATCTTCGTTTCTTATGAAATTGACAAGTAGAATTATGATTTTTTTTAATTTCCTCCATTGAGATAATATATGATCTGCTAACATTCAGTAAAGATTAATTAATATTCTTTGTTTTAAGGTTATGTCCTCAAATTAAAATGGGGACACGCTATTTGAAACACTGGAATACAGAAAGTAGAGTAGTCGAGGTTTATCAGAACCCCTGTATTCAACAGCAGAATATGTATTTGCCATTTTCCTTTTGCAATAATCACTTCATCTCTACTTTGTCTATGTAGACACAGTCACATTAACTTTTATGGACTGTGAAATCAAGCAAACTGGAACTAATTGATGTATTAGTCAACAGTGTACTCAAATTGAATAAAGTAAGATTAATATGGTTCAGGTAATAAGTGACATACATGTGCCAATTTTGAGAATCTATTTTTCAAGGTGATCACTGTATTCTACAAAATAAGATATGAAGCAATTCTGCTAATTTAAGTATCTATAACTAAAATTCTCTATAATGCATTACTCTACAGATATGCATGAATATGTGAGAATGTATGTTAATCTTGGTACACCATCAGCACTCTAGAAAAAATAACCTAGTATAATATTGAATTAGCTGTAGAGTAAAGAAGATTTAAGTACACATTTTATTTTGTACTTTTAGTAAAACTGGTTGATAATTATTTGGTTAGCAAGTAATTGTGATAACTATTTTTATAACTTAAATAATCACTTTAAAACAATTATTTACCCTATGACAGAATTTGACTGGGACTCAGTCTATAGCACCATAATGAGGAAATTTGGTTAACCTATTGGTAAGTTCAGTATGAAACCCTTTACCTACAAAAGTTATCTTCAGTAAATACTGATTGTATCTCATTTCTCCAGTCTCTTCTACTCCAGTTGAACTAATCTAGGCTTCATCAGCGGGGTAGATTTTGCCCTAGAGGATATTTAGCAGCCCTATTTGGGTTGCCAAGACTCCAGAGAGAGGAGCTGCTTCTTCCGCCAACTGGAAGTTGTCAGACATTCTAGATTTTCTCTAACATACACAACAAATGCAAATTTAGTCCAAAATGACAACACTACAGAGTTTGAAGAATTCCTCATGATCATATTTTGGTGTAGATCAATAAGTCAGTATATATTTAACCTTGACATGTATCAGATTGATCATTGAGTTCACTGTGGGTAGTATAAGGAAGGTAGTATTTTTCTTTGTAGTTATAATCTAATTTCTCCAGCATCTTTCTTATGTTTCTCTTCCAATTCCAATACTCTTACTCTCATCTTTTTGAACTTCCAACAGCCCATTGGTAATTTCTCCGATTTTCTCTCATTTTTTACTCTGCAAATACACTAGTGCTCTCTGTTATGACCTTTGTTATTTATTAATATACCACTACAGAAGGCTCGCACTAATTTTCTCTCATACACTAGTGTGACACCCATGCCTAACTCATAAATGTAACCATGACTATTTTCAAAAATGCTTATTTACTGTCTAATTTGTGAAGAAAGTATAATTTCTGTAAACATTTCCTAAGATATAACTGTAGTTATTTTTTTTTTTATCTGACTCAAGTACTTTTTTGTCTGGATAAACTCAGTTTCTTGAAGCTCTCCTCAGTGCTTTCAGGAAAAATTTGATCAATGGAGTCTCCACTGTAGCAGGAATCTTAGAGAGTCTTATTAATAAAATCAAACCTGAGGCCAGTTATTGGGGTGAATACTGGAAGGTCAGAGAGACAGAACAAGCCACAGCTAACCTCACCTGGCCAACTTCTCAGGTGGTCTTGTTTCCTCAGACTTTAAGCCTCTGTGTCCTCATATTCAGATGGCTCTCAGCTGAACTGTGCTTCTCGAAAGCCTGAAAGCTTAACCAGTCAAATGCTTCTAGTTTCTGGTCCTCACGCCTTATATACCTTTCTGCTTTCTACCACCACTCCCTGGGATTAAAGGCTCGTTTTCTGGGATTAAAGGCATGTGTCACCATGCCTGGCCATTTCCAATGTGGCCTTGAAGTCACAGAGATCCAGAGGGATTTCTGTCTCTGGAATGCTAGGATTAAAGGCGTGAGTGCCACCATTTTCTAGCCTCTGTATCTAGTGGCTGTCTGTTCTCTCACCCCAGATAAGTTTATTAGGGTACATAATATTTTGGGGAACACAATACCACCACACTCCACCATCTGGATTCTGGAATAGTTATGTGGTCTAGTATTAGTTTTTAAATGCCTAATGTTTTTCATATCTTAGCTCGAAGAACATTTAGATCCTCTGGTTGAGAGTAAGTTCATACCTGGCAGGGAAGAGGACTTCTTAACTCCTGTTGAGTACCAGACCCCGGGGGCCACACACTCTTACCTCACTCTGTCCTGTCATAAATGCACATCTCCAGTAGTGGAAAGATCGCTAATTTTTTCCCAGGGGCACAAGTCACCATCTAGCTACATTATTTTACTTTCCTCTTCTATTCTTTCAATATGAGAAATGGGCTTCCATAGTGTGTGTAGGTCTGATACGTGTATACAGAGAAAGGAGAGAGGTAGGCAAAAGAAGGTTGGTAGAAGGTTCTTATGTTTGTTCTGTCTGGTTATTCTCATGTCTCTCCTGCAGTTGAAATGCTGCTTTTGAAATCTATAACTTAAACAAATGCAAATACACATTTTGAGTCTGGTTTGACAACCTGGATCTTAGTAAGAGAAAAAACTGTGACTGATCAAAAATACAGGAGAACTAATATATTGTAATGTTTCACAAAGTTCCCTTAGTATATTGGATGCTATGGAATAACTATTAAAATCACTCACCCTTTCTGTTTATGTGCCTAATTATTTTTATGTGTTTCACCTAATGGAATAGTCTACATTCCTGAAATTTTAGTTTGCTTCCTTCCTGGGGACATTTTCTGTTTTTGAAAGCACACTACAGCACACATTCCTTGATGTAGGAAATTATTCACAAATTTATTCTACTAACAAAACAATGGATAATATGCATTGAAAGTGCAAGAATTATTTAGCTTTTTTTCTCTTATATTATAAATTTCTGAAATCAGAGCTTTTTATCTCATTGTTCTGTAGCGGTTAATACACTTCAGGGACACAATTATCAATTGCATTTATGGTTATATATGTAATATATACAAGCATTATACTTCTAATGTAGCCTGTTCTGTGAAAAGAGACAACACTTGAATTAATTTAGCATGCAATTTTAATACAACTTGGGCAATATCATGGTTTCTGTGTAAATATACAGAACAAAAGCTTAGCTCAATGTGAAAGGTGTATGACAACAGCATTTCTCTTTTTTGAGTACATACTTTATGGGCATTCCAGATTCTGCATCCTCACTACACCCATATAATGGTGTCATAAATATTTCAGCACCAATCTGAATCTGTTCATCACTTTGTACAAGCAATTTCATTTTCCTTTGCTTCCTGGGACAGACCAATTGTCCATCGTTGAACCTCCAAACTAAAGAAATACCATCTTCCACAATTTGTCACCTTGTGCTAGTAATAAGCAGCCAGAAAAAAAAAAAGAGCATCCTGTTAATGTCATCATTTGCATAACTATTAGTATCCTTGCACACAAGTACACCCAATGATGTAGGAAGAAGGAGTAGCTTCGTATTTTATTCCATTAAGAAACAATTAATATCAAAAGGCTAAATGCTCCAAACTAACCTTTTAATTATAGTTTCTTTCCATGCATTTTTAGATAGGTTTATTCTTCAATAAAATCCAGAAGAGCTTTCAGTATTGAAACAAAATCCACTAAAGATTACTCTTGAATATGAGAATGAAAAAAAAAAATACTGACTTGTTTCTCCAGGGAAACTTTGGTCCTGCACATTCCTGAAATCAAATATTTCTATGAGTGCTCACTGCGGATGTGATTGCCTATTTTACTGCTAGATTAGGTCAATGCTGCTATTGCAATCTGGCATCGTTCTACCAGGAAAGCAATTTCACACAATTAATTTCCTTCTTTAAAGGCAGCAATAAAGGACAGGCAATTGGAAACCTCAAGAATTGCACTAACTACTGCACACATCTGCAAATATAAATATCTCCCTTTCACATGCATTTAAACACATAGGTACATTCACCTTTTAAATGGCAATGGGATTCTAAAAGACTCTTTATTACCTTGCTGTAGGTCAGGGGAGAATGAACACACACACACACACACACACACCCGGGGGAGGGAGAGAGGGATGGAGAGAAAGAGAGAGGGACGGAATCACAATGAAAAATCAGGCAGCATAGATTAACACACAAACTTCAAACTCCTCTCATGGTACTTTGGTACACATTCGACATTTCAGTGTCCTTCTGACTTGTGAAGGTGGCCAAAGAGGTAGTTTCCAGAAAGTAATGTAGCAGGAAGATAGAATCTCATGTCTAATTTAGAAGGCTTGGCAAGCAATGTATGGATCGATTTCATAATCATTTTGTTATTTTTTTAAGTTAAAAGGCCATGTAAAATATAACATAAGCTCTCTTTTCTTTTATGTGGACGTACTTTGCTTTTTGGACATCCTTTTACTGTCAATACTTACATCTGTTGTTTAAAAAGCTATTCGTGGTGCAATTGCTTTTTAAATGCAAACCCATATGTGTGATCTCTAGAGGAACTGGTAAATTCCACCAAATGGGCATTCCTAAATTACTTGCCATCTGTAGCTAGTGAGGAGAGGACTGAACCTGCTCATCTGTGATTTTGCACCAATGTTTCCATCATTTTGATTGGCTCTAGGGAAATCATCAGCTTCTGGCATCGACTCTTCTAACCCCAACAGGTTATTATGGTCTGCTTGAGTTGTATTGGCTCAAGGAATATTACAATTTTTTGGCACATGTTAGAGCACATTTGGCATTTTGAATATGTTTCTTTACCACATTCTACCATGATGGCTTAAATCTTTTTCAAGCTTTCAAAGTAGTCAAGAGATCAGAAAGGCATTTGTGTTGCCTAGCTGGAGTTGTTTAAACCATTTAAAGAAAAGTAAGTAAACTCCTAAATTGAACATTCAAACACTGAAAATATTTTTGTAAAAATTACATGGTACAAGTTGAGGCTAAAGTTTATGATGTAAAAAATATGAGAAAGCTTTTTTCTTAAATTTGTTCTTTGACAATTTGGGCATATATACAATGCATGCTGATTACTCAGTCTCACCTTTTCCCTTCTCCTCACCCTCCTCAGCCCCCAAAACTCTGCAAATTCAATTTCTATATTCTTGTCTTTTGTTTTGCTTTGTAACTCAATGAGTTTAACCAGGGACCTCTGTGTGACCATGGGTTTGGAACTACACAAAGCATCCCAAATTGTCCACATGTGGGAACATAACTGCAGACAATGACTTCCCCTACCCCACTATCCATAAGTAGTCTATATTTCAGTAGGGCCTCATGGGTCCCTCACCAAAATTGCGCCTGACTGTTGACAGGTATAGTATTGTGCATGACCATTGCAGGCAATTGCAGCTGCTGTAAATTCACAATTGTAATATCTATTTCATGCCCAGAGAAAGCACATCCAGGGGAAAGGGAACATTTTAAAAGTACTGTACTACATTTAAATAAAATCTATTTCGATTCTTTGAATTTATATGTGCAATTTATCATATTTAATTTCTTTTCTACTTAGAAGTCTTTGCAAGTTCATATCCCAGCTAATGTTCTAAAGCTTTTATGCACCAAAACCACCAAAGAAGGTATTCAAACTGTTCATTTGATAATTATTTTCATTTTTGTCTATGACACAAATCAAAGTTAAAAACATTGTCATAGAGCATTTGATTTCCTTGCTTTTAATAAACTAATATTCAAAACAAAAAGCCTTAGCATAACAAATATTTAAGTATGTATCTCCACTTTAGGCTTCTTAAAGTACTTCCCTCTTCCTCTTTAGACTTATGTCCAATTGTGTATTATTATGTATTTTTCAACTTTTCTTAATCTAAAAAGATGACTGGTACAAACCTGTGGCAGAAGAGAAGTCCTATTGTAGACCCAGGTGATGAGAAGTTAAACTTGAAACATAGGAGCTGGAGAAATGGCTTCCTGATTAAGAGAATTTGCTTCTCCTGCACAAAGCCCAGGATTCAAATTCAGTGTCCAGCATCCTTGTCAGGCTGTTCACAACTACCTGTAACTCCAGCTCCAGGGAGTCCAAAACCCTCTTTTGGCTTTCATGGGTGCTATACACACACACACAAAAAAAAAAAAAAAAAACACTCTACACACACACACACACACACACACACACACACACACACACACACACGTATATATATATACATACATACATAGAAAAAGATAAGTTGGAACACAGTAAGAAATATGAACATTAACTTTATACAAAGCAAACTGATTGGGCCTTATGCTTATAATCAATATGATGAACAGGATTAACCATAGATTTAGAGAATGTAGAAATATATTTTTTTCTATCAAAATGAAGTAATTAAAAGTAACCTGAAGGGCCAGCCCTATATGCAAGCATGAGATTGAGCACCCATTCACAGTTTGTCATTTCGAAGTCTTTGGGGCTCTCTGGTTTCTAACCAGGGTCATCTTGGAGAACTGGCTTGTGAGAACATTACTAGAAAATATACAATAAAAAATCAAAATTAAAAATGTGACAATTCAGCCTTGGCGGCACCGGTGGATGCAGGGATGATGGCAAGGTCATCCCAGAGCTGAACGGGAAGCTCACGGGCATGGTCTTCTGTGTTCCTACCCACAATGTGTCGGTCTTGGATCTGACATGCCGCCTGCAGAAACCTGCCAAGAATGACAACATCAAGAAGGTGGTGAAGCAGGCGTCGGAGGGCCCACTAAAGGGCATCCTGGGCTACAGTGAGGACCAGGTTGTCTCCTGCGACTTTAACAGTGACCCCCCACTCTTCCACCTTCAATGCTGGGGCTGGCATTGCTCTCAATGACAACTCTGTGAAGCTCATTTCATGGTACGACAATGAATTTGGCTACAGCAACAGGGTGGTGGACCTCATGGCCTACATGGCCTCCAAGGAGTGAGAAGCCCGCCCAGGACCACCCACCCCAGCAAGGACAGCAAGAGAGACCCTCGGCTGCTGAGCAGTTCCTGTCCCATCTCAGCCCCCTATACTGAGCATCTCCCTCACAGTTTCCATCCCAGACCCCCAGAACAACAGCAGGGGCTTAGGGAGCCCTACTCTCTTGAACACCATCAGTAAAGTTCACTGCACCCATAAAAAAAAAAAAAATTGACCATTCAAAGGCTGAGCCATGTGATTATCAGAGATGCTTGCTAAGATTAGCTCCACTCTTCCCTCTGTACTCGTATCTTTATGTAGAATGCCTTCATTACATGGCACAACATTGTTGTCATTTCGTGTAGTATTTAATCCGTGATATAATTTGCTAAGGCTAATTTTAAAATAATTCCTGCTGAAAACTAGCAGCAATAGCAGTCTAAACCTCCCAGGATATATGTGACCATAGTAAAGTTTTGATCTATGACCTCTTTCTTTTTGGTACAAACAATGGATCAATGATATGGGGTTATTAGTCATTCCAGAAATCCTAGATTTATGACATAGTAAAACTATAAGGTCTTTTACCAACGTTTTGGGATACTCACAGTTTGGATTTCACACTATGTAGTAGTTTAGCTAATGAATAATTACACTTAATATTACCCACATATGAAGGAGGAAGCTTCATGGAAAGAAGAGGACATTTCCAATCATCATTTTAAGAGATTAATCTTCCATGTAAATCATTAAGGAAAATCTTGTCACCATTTTTCCTTATATATACCCGCAATCACACATAGAAATATTAGAGCAACTTGTTCTAGGCTTGGCAGAGACAGACAAATATTTTGTGTAGGATTGCTTTATAATGTTTTCTAAATCATACATAGTTACCCAAAATGTCCTCACATGTAAGCTGGAAGTGATTAATATCTCAGTAGAAAAATGTGGAGAACTGTGTTAGAGATTATTTTAAAAAAACAAAAAAACAAGAGGAGGGAGCAGGGTGGTGGTGGCGCACACCTTTAATCCCACCACTCGGGAGGCAGAGGCAGGTGAATCTCTGTGAGTTCGAGGCCAGTCTGGCCTGCAAAGCTACACAGAGAAACTCAGTCTCAAAAAAAAAAAAAAAAACAGGAGGAGGAAAATGTTAGAAAAAATACGAACTAGTTCCTAAACTGCAAGCCAGGTATCTTGCTTGTCTGGAGCACCAGTAGCAGAGGAAGAAAAAGGAATCTTGGACAGTGATGTCCTGTGAACTTTTGAAGTGTGGTATATTAATTAACACAAGTATCTAGAAAAATATTTGTGTAGGGATGTTTTATAATATTTCCTAAATCACACATACTCATCCAAAATGCCCTCACATGTAAGCTAGAAGGGATGCATTTATTAGAATAGAAGATGTGAAGTCATCAATAGGTCTTTTTCATATAAAAGTAAATTGTGGGTGTTCAGAGAGCTTGGGGAAGATTCATATTCGATATAGTATTATTCACAATCAGATTTATAAGAAAAGCCTAAAACATTCCCGTTGTTGGAAAGTTCTGGTTGCAAAGGGAAAAGAAGTAATGAGTGCTTCCTTGTAGACACAAATCCTGTATCTGTCAGTTACTATTTGGTGGATCTTTATATATGCATTTGTATGTATCCATTTGTGATATGTGGAATTAATATTCTCTTTCCTGACCTTAATTTTCTTGATATTCTTCTCAACATGTATAAATTGTCTATATAGGTATGTCATTTTCTAACATGTATTCATGAAGTCATGTAGGGAAAATGATGTTTAATTCTCAATAAAATATGTTAAATATTATAAAAGTTGCAAATTGTTCAGAAGTGTGTTTGTGTGTGCGCATGTGTGTGTGTTCTACTGCACACTCAAGGACACGCATTTGTTGCTTGAAATCAGTTGCTATGAGAGCATTTATATCATTGACATTGACAAGTTCTATAAACCAAGGCTTCTTCCTCTGAAAATACGGTTATTAAACACTTATTGAACATACTCTGCTAAGAGCTAATCATATTATGATATGACACACACATATGTTTCTCCCTGTATATCTGTTTGTGTCTATGTGTGTGTGTATTTTTGAGTAAATTACAAGTAAAATGTTTTAATATTTTAATTATAGGTCTACTTGATATTAACATGTTATATATTTTTAAATTGAGCAGTTATGAAACTTAGCTACGTTGTTTTAGGAAAGTGTTTAATGATTCTATTGTTTATCCCTTGGCTTATACTCATGTTATAACTGGTATTGAAGTTTGTGTCATACTAAGATCTAAAATCATCAATAAAATAAAGAAATAATGTGTCCCGATGCCAAACCGAAGAAGAGAAAGGCCATATGTCTTCAATAATACTCTAATAAGAGATTTAAAAAGGTAATGGTGCTCTCTGCTCTTTGCTCTAATAGCTAAGCCAATCTGAAACCTGGAGCATTAGTTTGCATTAACCACAGAAAAGGTTCTGTGAACAGGTAAAAAGTAGACATACTCCTCAGTGCTTCTTTGAACTCTACGAAGTCCAGAAACTATTTGCTGAACTTGACTGGAAGGTAGTGTCCTAAAGCAGTAAGTGAGGGTGAGCCAACTAAACAAGGGTTCAAGTGTCACAATAACACATAATGATAACACAATAAACAGTATCAAAAATGTTGGGATTTGTTTAACAGTTCCAGTCTACCAGTTAAATTCTATGTAACCTTCACTACATGAGCCACTGCACTCATGTTTATTTGATCGGACTGTCACATCAGAGAATTGGTCAATAGAGAAAAATTTTTTTTTTATTTTATAATTTTATTTAATTTTACATATCAGCCATGGATTCCTGTCCTCCCTCCTCCTGCCCCCCCTCCCCTCAGCCCACCCCCCATTCCCATCTCCTCCAGGGTAAGGACTCCCCTGGGGATTCAGCTCAACCTGGTAGATTCAGTCCAGGCAGGTCCAGTCCCCTCCTCCCAGGCTGAGCAAAGTGTCTCTGCATAAGCCCAAGGTTCCAAACAGCCAGCTCATGCACTAAGGACAGGTCCCGGTAACACTGCCTGGTTGCCTCCCAAACAATTCAAGCTAATCAACTGTCTCACTTATCCAGGGGGCCTGATCCAGTTGGGGGCTCCTCAGCTATTGGTTCATAGTTCATGTGTTTCCACTAGTTTGGCTATTTGTCCCTGTGCTTTTTCCAACCTTGGTCTCAATAATTCTTGCTCATATAATCCCTCCTCTTTCTCTCCAATTGGATTCCTGGAGCTCCACCTGGGGCCTGGCTGTGGATCTCTGCAACCGCTTCCATACTCATCAGAGGAAAGATGCACCAAGATGAAGTTTTAATTCTGAACATTTATGCCCCAAACACAAGGGCACCCACACATGAAAAAGAAACATTACTAAAGCTTAAATCATATATAAAACCCCACACATTAATAGTGGGAGACTTCAACACCCCACTTTCACCACTGGACAGATCTGCCAAATTGAAACTTACCAGAGAAATAAAGGACTTAACTGATGTTATGACTCAAATGGACTTAATCGATATCTACAGAACATTCCATCCTAACAAAAAAGAGAAAAATATTTTTAATAAATGTAAATGAAATAAATTTACTGATTTAAAAAATATTAGCTAGTAGCATAGCAACTATGAATGCTGAAGATAGCAGCAAATTAGCAAAAGCATAACTGTTCTCTCTTCGGTCAATCAAGTGTAGACAAAACACATTGGGGTAAGGAATAAGAAGCACTGTGGCTTCACTAATGGCTGAAGCAACCAATCAATCAATAGTTGTATGTGTGGCATTACATTCACTCCAACTGTCCTCTGTGCATGTTAAAGGAGTACTCTACTTCCAAAATCCATCTCTGCTCATTGACCACATAAATTTTGTATTTGCTCAATTTTTCATGTTTTACAAATATGACTACTATCCTAATAACACTTAAATATATATGTTCTTTATACATATAAATAGACATTACATAAGTATATTAAATATTAACAAATATGATATATTTAGAAGCAGACACAGGGAGACAATTCTTTGTTTAGAAGTAAAGAAAAGTCTTACTCTGGATTTTTGTTTGTATTTTCCACAGGAGAAAGGAAGAGTCAAAGATGAAAACCTTTTATTTCCCTCCCTCTGGTTTTCCCTTGAGATATAAGAAAAAGGAAGCAATTGAAACAGAACATTTATACTCTACAATAGAAGAGTTTAAAAGCTTTATTTTGTTATCTCTAAAATTTAAAAGACACCAGGGTATAAGTGAAAACAAAAAAGTATCAAGAAAAATCATATTATGGAATGTTTCAAGCTATTTTATTTTTTATCACTTTTCTACTATTTTTAAGTGTTCTCTTGTATGTGTGTGTGTGTGTGTAGGTGTACGTGTGTGTGTGTGTGTACATATTTGCTTTATATTTCAACATAGGTCAAATCGGATAGAACTCTATCATGAAACAGTGAGTATAAGCACAAAGACATGTACATACTACATTTTTTCCTTCATGTCACATATTGTTCCTCAGAGACATTCTATACCTTGGCCCCTCAGCCTTATGATGATAGAGGTAATTGCTAAAGGCATGACTGAATTAAAAATCGACTGCTCTTTGGAGTCTTTGTTCTTACAAGACCTTGGTGTGTACTATGCTTCCAAAGGACCTTCCGCTGAAAGCCTACCGTGGTCCATCATCATTAATTACACAACTGATTAAAATAGACTCCCAGACTTTTTTCCCCTTTTTTTCCACTTTTTATTCCAAGCCCAGAATATTAAATCACTTTCCATGAGGAATGACCTAAATTACATTCAAGCTCAAATTAAATTAAAAAGAAAATAGTGCTTTAAATAACGCTTTATTTTTAAGAAGATTTCATTTCTACTAATAGCATCTAAATATGTTAAAATAATCCAGGAAAATTCCTTTAACATGAAAGTTAAAATTTAGTATGAAAAAATCAGCCAAGTAGTTTGGCTTCATTATCACAAGCAATAAATTTGAGTTACTTGAAAAGTCTCTATAAATTTAAACATTTCTAGTTCCTTTTATTGGTGTGTGTTCAAGGAAAACGAAATGAAACTTCCAAATAATGTTTTTTATTTGCTTAAAATGTCTGTATAAACTCCAAAGATTTATCAAATACTTTTTAAGTAACATGCAGATTTGATATTACTATTTGATGGAATAGAATAAATAGTAAATAGCTATTTAATTTATTTAATTATTTATTAAATAGATATTTAATTAAATAGCTACTTTTATTCATGTCTCCCTACCCACTGTCTGCATGTAATTTTACATATCAATTTAACAAAGAGTAGAAAAACATGACAAATACTCTAACACTCTGGACATTGGTTAAGCAGAAGAATTATCCTAGTTAACAGGTTATAACTTTTCAGTGAATGTTGAAACATGACAAATACTCTAACACTCTGGACATTGGTCAAGCAGAAGAATTATCCTAGTTAACAGGTTATAACTTTTCAGTGAATGTTGAAAGCCATTGGCTTATACATTTACTCTAATGCAATTAATTGCAAGTATAATAAAAATGACTATTTTTCACTGAGTACTTGTTTGTTAGGAAGTACTTTTGAGCAGAACTAAAATTGATAGGTTTATTTTTTACTGATTATAGGCAAATACATGTGTATTTTTTCCTGAAATGTCTCAAGGTATAAGAATATTTAGTTACATTTATAATAACTGTAAGTTATGTTTTGTTGCTCCACTGTACTCTCTCGATTTTTATTCTTAACATGCTTTTCCTCATTTCTTTTTTAGTGCTTTCCCACATTTAGATCTGGACAAAGCAGGAGTCTCAGTCTTCTTTCCAATAGGTTAATACCATTTACTGTTATTTCAGTACAAATTTGAAAGCATCATCTTAATGGAGACATTAAACTGAAATGTTACTTCCCAGAAAGGTCTGGAACTCAAAAATGCCAGCTTCTGTCTCCTACCACACTTTCTCTAGTGTTGACAGGTTGTGTAAGTTTTCTTCCTTCCTTCCTTCCCTCCTCCTTGCCTTTTCCTTCCTTCTTTCCCTCCTTCCTTCCCTTCCTTGCCTTTTCCTTCCTTTCTTCCTTCCTGCCTTCCTCCTTCCGTCCTTCCTTCTCTCTCTCTCTCTCTCTCTCTCTCTCTCTCTCTCTCTCTCTCTCTCTCTCTCTCTCTTTCTTTCATCTTTCTTCTTTATAAAGGATAAAGTTTCTAAAAACACTGCATGATAAACAGTATTTCCCATACACAGTCCTACACTGGTTTTTGTGAACTCACTTCCCTGAATTTCCATTAAAAACATTTTTGTTCAGGCTTCTGGATTTCCAGGGAATGGTGGCTTTCTTTAATAAAGAGGGGAGGCTACAAGAGCACACCTCTTGTATGTCCTCTATATTTCGAGTAATTTGGTACCACGGAAAAAATCTTGATATTCTGCAGAGAATTTACATCACATGCAGATAAAATGAATAAAAATAACCAAATGTTCTTGAAGTGTTGCCCATTTTACTAAAATTGACAAAAATTTAAGACAATTTTCCTCAATTTACTTCTTTTCAATCTCTACTACAGAATTTCTGATTATTATATAATAAATTCATTGGTAGTCATTTCTTCTCTAAAGAGGTAATAATTTTACTTATTCTAGTACCATAATGAATGGCAAAGTAATGAATTGTGAGAGAAGAAAGAATAGAGGTAGAAAACAAGATATTTATTTTTGAATCATTTAGTTAGTGAATTTGGCTTGACTTATTGAGCAATTAGATATCCAGAAAAGAGAATGAAATCTAGGGGGATTCAACCTTTTTTTGAACCCTGATGACTTTCAATGAAAAGGGAATTTTAGGAAGATAACTGTATTTTCAGTAATTAAATAATCAATGCAAATGGGATGAATGATGGTTTTAAAATACCTATGAGATAGTTGGGTTTGAAATTCAATGAAGAAATGTAGAATGGGATTAAATATTAATCCAAAGTGCAGTTGATAGATGAAGCCATAAAATTAAGAAAGGTCACCTAGGGAGCAGGTAGTGTGAGATTATAGCTACAAATGAATTCCGAAGACTATCACCATTTAAAAGATGGGGACAAGAGGACTCAAGGAAGGAAGCTATATTAGAAGCCATTATTATGTATAAGCTTTAACAAAATTCTCAAACCAGATATTTTATGGGGATTGATTTCATCTTTGTATAAGGTTAGTCAAACCAACTGTAATTTTAATCCTGCCATGAGTCTGGAAAAGGAATGTAGGTTATCTGAGTGTTGTATTAATCACCTCCAGAGTCTCATTTTCTGATCACCAAATGTTCAGTATATTCTCCTTTTGATACTGTCGTTTTCTCACCCTCGTACAAGCAAGTCCAGAAATCCCAACTAGTCACAGCTTTCAGCTCGTGACCTCTCTTAATGTCCCTTTATCAAGGACAATGAAAGATAACATTGATGCTACTCCTTTATGTGGACTTTCTTGATAATGAACAAACTATAGGATCCCCATCCTACACTATCAATTTATGATTGAAAGTTAAGTCAGAATAGTCACAACATGCATTTTCACACAAAAAGGAGACACAAAAGCAATACCAATTCACATACCTCATGTAGCTGATGGCAGTGAAATCCCACTACCCAGGGATATAGAATGCTTTAGATCATTATATCCATCTCTGCTCTCTGGGGAATGTTCCTCTCACTTCCAAGTTGTTAGGTACATTTTCCCTTTCTGTTGTCCTCTCTGAACTTTGCTAAATTATGTAATCTGGCTTTACTCCTCCTTAAGAACCAATCTTCTTCCTGCTGGTAGACTGTTAGAGAACCAGTAATAGTTTCACTCCAAGAAGGCACCAGTTATTACCTTGGAGTATTGCTTTTGTAGAAGAATAGCTGTCTGAATTCTTCATTGACTTCCTATCTGTGTAGTGCCTCTTAAGCTCCAGGTACCAATTCTGGTTTTTGTCAATGAGATTCTTAAGATTGTTCTATTTCCTTGTTACAAACTGGACCTAACCATCATTCAAAATCTCACAATTAAATGCTCAAGATAGTTTTGCGTATTTTTCAGTTGTTAAACTTTGATGAGAGGGATAGCTATTGTTTCTTTCCTTAGAACTGTTTAGTCTATATGGACAGAGTTGTCATTTGCGTGATACCTTATCTATGCAGATGTTTTTAATAAGAAAAAGAGTAAACATTATGTTTTTTCTAACTCAAATACTTTTACCATTTCTAAAGTTGCATATTCTATTTTTTAGCATTAAGGCACAATTATATTTTCTACTTCTTCCAATTTTTGTATTATCTATTTCCCTTCTTCAAAATACTCAGTGTTTCTTGGAATCATATTTCTTACAATCATATCCACCACAGGTTACTAAAACTCTATTTTCTATCTTCTTTTCCTGGTTCAACAAAATCTTTCTCCAAAGATATGATGAGGACTGTGTTCATAATTATTTCACTGCATCAATTTCTGTCAAGAATTCGTATTAGTTTCCTTGTCACTCACCACAATGCTTCAAGCAATTAAACACATTTTAAATTTGACAATTCTCTATATTTGCATAATGATTTCTGTATTAATCCTATTATATTGAATTATGCAGTTAAAATATAGATTTAAAACAATGATTTAAGTTCTAGGTGGCCAATCCTCTGTGCAGGTCAAATGGTTTTCCACTTATCTTGCTCTAAACAAAATTGAAGAGAGAACGCATTAAGTTCCCATCTCATAAATGATTTAGTGTGATGCCTAATGACAAGTCACTACATATTCCACAGAATAAATTCAAGAGTAGTTCAGAGAAGTGCTAATTTCAAGAGACAAACATTCGTTTTTGATGGGGACCTGACTGCAGAGACCTGAAGGAAAATCAACCCAGATCCACAGTGTAACAGAGAGGAAGCTGTCACCTTAGTTGTGCAACTGCATAGGTAATCAGTCATCCTACTGTGTGCCGAGTCACATACAAGTTGTTGTTGATGAATAACATCATCAAATAGTAATAGTAGTAAAATTCTTCCTTGAATGAGTGTCCACAAATCAAAATTTGAAGACATCTAAAACTGTTTCATTTAGTTCTTACATCTAGCACCTTCTATTGACATTCTAAAACAGGTTAACATTAGTGTCTAACAGTTATGAATACATACATTGCCAGTCTGCCTCCTATTGTACTTGCAGCTGGCCACTGATCTTTAATAAAGAGAAATGGTATCTGAAGTTCAATACTGTCATTACAAGAGGCATTGTAAGTCTGGTTCCTTAATGAGCTAATTCAGTGAAAAGTGAAGTTTCCTTGGTAGAGGTCAGCTGAAATTAATCTCACAAAATGATTGTGTTAATTAGTATTTGTTTTTATTCCATGCTAAGCAATGACATATTCAAATGGCATTTATGAGGCACGTCTGCAAATCACTTAATGAAGACATGCCACCTTTTCATAGTTGTTTAATGCTTCATTGCTGCTTCTCACCAATGATCTCTTTTATACTCAGTGTAGTCTCCTGAGATATAAGCAGTTTGACATATTGCCCACCTGAGTGATGACAGAGTTGAAGCCCAGTGGAATTCCTATATCATCCAAGGATGTGCAGTACTTGAAAGAAAATGTCCTTACCATTTTGTTCTTTGTGATTAGTCCTAGATTTCCTTTAAGTATATGATTTCTTACAAGCTAAAATGCAGTTGTTAAAAAGAATAAAACAATGTGTAATATGCATGTGTTTTTGTTAGATAAAATTCACACTAATGATTAATAATTTCCTCTTTTAGCTTAAATTTTGGTGTCCTTGAAGGCGTCTTTGGTTTTAGGTAAAGCTATTTCTCTTCCCTATTTAGAATAGAATAATCAAGGGATTAAATGACATGCCTTAAAAATTAGAATAACTCTTGGTAGTGTTTAAGTATTTTAGATGCATTTATTTTATTGTTTTAGGTGTATGAGGGTTTTGTTTGCATGTATGTATGTGCATCACACGCATGTCTATAGCCCTTGGAGGTCAAAAGAGGCCACCTATTTCCCTGAGACTCGAATTACAGGTATTAGTGAACGGCCGTGTGGATACAAGGTATCAAAACTGAGTCGTCACAAGAGGAACAATTGCTCTTAAACATTGAACTAACTCCCCAGCCCCAATACTTGAAGTTTTTCAACCTTGTTGCCTTGATGACATCCAAGGGTGATGCTCACTTTCTAGTATTCAAAGTATTTTTACTTTGCAGATCATTTACTTTGAGAGTAGCCAAGTGCCATATGGGGAGATCACTCAGGTGTCACTGTGGGAGATTGCTGGTATCCAGAAACTTAAGCCTCTGAATCTGGAAAATTATAAACTATTTTAAAAGACATTTTGTGAGGCCTCATGCAAAGGAATCTCCTTGCTCAGATTATGACTACACATAATGGTCGCTCTGAAGTGTATCTTGCAGCTTTACTAGTGACTTTGAATTTGAATCATCCATCTAACCTGCATCCAAATTTCAGATACATAGGAACAGTGAGATATAAATGGTTGAGCAATTTTATGCTTTTTGTTTCTGATTAGTAGCTTATATACCAACAGTAAATTTTGATCATTTTAATATTCCTCAAATCACCCACATTTCACTAAGTAGACACTAATACAGTGTAATATTCGCAAGTGGTTGGATGTTTGGAAAAGAGGCAGTCAAGTACAACTAGAAGTAGCTGAGCTCAGGAGTTCTCTGGGAGCCATGGAGGAGCTGGCATTGAAGATTATAGACTAGTGAGGTAAAGGAATGCAAGCACAATTCCATGATGGTGTCACTGCTGTGAGCAAGAGAATGATACATAAGGGGCCTTTTTGCTATTTTGTTTTTAGTTAAAATTTAAATTAGAAAGACTTGATGTCAGTAATGTTTCTAAGCAAGAGAATGAATAGTATTTTTAAGTAACCAATTAAAATAAAATTTGAAATGCAACATACTTTTGCAATTTAGAGGCAAATAATAATTTTACAGTCAGGTATACATTGTATTTGTTGCTGCACATACACATAAATTTCAACATCATTTTTTTGTGGTTTTATGGAATACACATTATTTTACGCAGTTTTGAGGGGTCAAAAACAGTAGTGACATTGTGTAACGGCTGGACACAAGGGTGCTCAGGAGGTCAACTTGTTTCTTTTGAGTGGATTCTTATCAGGAAATAGTGGGAAGATCCATTCCCAATATCAGTAATGTAGATCTCTACTCAGAACTCTAAAATTTTATAATAGGCCTTCTATATGGAAAGTGATCAAAGAGAATGAGACTGAGTATCCATGTCGTGAGATTCTCCAGAAATAAACTTAGAGGCTTCTGAGCAAAAATGGTACCATTATTATACAAAAATTCATACAAATAAGCCTACAGAAAATTTATGGTTGTACTCAAATCACATGCATACACACACATATACATATGTACTCACACATGCATTTACATGTACATATATAGATATATATGCAGACATATATGCATATTCACACATGCATATGGATACATGCACATATGTACACATAAAAACAGACATCATGTCTAATTTTTGTTTTCATTGCTGTGATAAAACATTTCATCAAAAGCTACTTAGGGAAGAAAGAGTTTATTTAATGCTGGGGAAGTCTTTCTGTATGCTGTGAATGTGTTGCTCTGACTGGTTGATAAGTAAAATGCTGGTTGGCCAGTAGCCAGACAGGAAGTACAGGTGGGATAAACAGACAAGGAAAATTCTGGGAACAGGAAGGCTGAGTCAGGAGTCACCAGCCAGACACAGAGGAAGCAAGATGTAAAAGTACCAGTAAGCCACAAGCCACATGGCAACTTACAGATGAATAGAAATGGGTTAATTTAAGATATAAGAACTAGATAACAAGAAGCCTGCCACAGCCATGCAGTTTATAAGTTATATAAGTTTCTGTGTGTTTACTTGGGTCTGAGTGGCTGCAGGAGCCAGGAAGACACAGGAAAACTTCAGCTACAATTTAATGTCACAATTCCAAGTGACAATCCATTGTGGGAAAGTTAAGACAAAAGGAACTTGAAGAGCTCATCACATCACATTACAGTCAAGAGCAGGGCAAGTGAATACATGTGTGTTTACTTGTACTCAGCCCCTTCTCTATGTTTACACAACCCTTGATTACCTGCCAAGGAATGGTGCTGCTCAGAGTGGGCTAGGTCTACACATACCAATTAACACCAGTCATTGAGATTATCCCCCATAGACATGCCTACAGTCTATCCTGATCTAGACAATTACTAATTGAGAATCTCTTGCCAGATAGTCCAAAATTGTGACAAGTGAAGGATTAAAAGTAGTCTTCAAGTACATGTAGACCTACAGTAAAAGGTATATACAGATACACACAAATATACATATATCTGCATGTATATATACATGAGGGAAAGATCTGTTTCATGAAGTCATACTGGATTAGAGATAACCATCTTTCGTTGTTTTTTGTTGTCCCCCCTCTGTAAATGTCTGTGTGCATGTTTGATCTTTTCACACAAAATAGCCATATTTGAGATGGCTGTGGTGGTACATGCCTGTGATCACAGTACTTTGTAGGTGGAGGAAGAATGATCAGTTGTTCGGGGCTAGATTCAGATACATAAGAAATTTTAAACCAGCCTGAGCTTCATAATATGTTACCTCAGAAAAACAAAGATATTAATTATATTGGATCTCATTTTTACCAGAATCATTTCCTTTTTAGTTATTTCTGTAAAGACCACATGTCTAAGCACTGTCACATTTAGTGGTAATAGAGGATAATACATGAATGTTTTAACGTGGGATCATAGTTCAACCGAAGACATTTGGTAGTACCAATAAACATTTAAGTGAGACAACGGTATTGAATAAGTTCCCCAATTTAACAATATGTAAAAAAAAATGTAGAAAAGAGAAACATGTTATATGCTATTAAATCAAATAATATTTGTAAATACTACCTAGAGTGCCTGCTCATATGATATACTGAGGACCATAACCCCCTTGTGTATTAAGTGTGTCTGTCAGCACTGCAAATACTCAATACTGTTTTGTAGAAACAGTAGGCAAATTCACATCTGGGTGAAAATTTACCTCTTGAGTTTTTTTTTTAATATCAAGGCCATAGAGAACAAAACTGGATTAAGAAAATCTTGTTGCCTCAAAAGTGTCCAAGGAATTAGGACAATTACTGTCTTAGAATCTAGATCTGTCAAGAATATTTTTGAATAGTAGGTTAAGTTGAAATATGATCTGTACATGAGATGGCAACGGAAATTTAGTAGTAATTTCTTGATATTGGTCGCTGTATTTAGGAGAAATCTTCCTTTAGGGGAAATAACTGGACCTATGAATCTGTGAGGTTTTGTGATCAATGAATAATAGAAGACAGGTTCAGCTGAGCCTTGGATAATATAGACGATGGAGAATTGAAATAATTGAGTTTTTCTGTACTATTCTATAAATCTTTCTCTAAGGCTAAACTTGTTTTTTTTTAAATATGTATTTGTAAACTCACAAATACACAAATTAATAGTTGCCAAGTATTTTTTTATAAACATTATTTCTAAATTTTGAAGGAGAGAATCTGCCTCCCACTCCCTATCTCAGGGTTAACTGGTCCCTTTGCTCACCACCCACACTCCTTACAATGCATTTCTTTTGTATCTGTTATATATCTTAGGTTCATGTGTTGTGTCGGATACATGTGTTTCCATTCCATTCTGTTAAAAGCAATCTCAGTATTCTGTCTGGCTGACACCCAAACCCTATTTCCAGCTCTATTCATGCTAGTATTGATCTAGTTCACCACTGCTTTTAACTCTGCCCACCAGTGTTTTTTTTAATCAAAAGAATATAAAACATTCTTTTTTATTGAAAATAAATTATTTTCAAGTACTATGTTCTGATCATGGTTTCCTCTCTCTCATCTCCTCTCAAATCCTACCCACCACCACATCCACCCAATGTTATGCCTTCATTCTCTCTCTCTCTTTAGAAAACAAGTTGGCCAATAAAACAAACAAACCAGAATAAAACAAAGAAAACATACAAAGAACACAAACAAAGAAAAAAGCACAAGAAACACACATACACACAAAACATAAAAACATAAAATCAGAAACCTTAATGGATTAGCGAAAGACAAGTAAGGTAAAAATTACAAAAACATTGAGACAAAATATCTCCCCGAAGAACTCTGCTTTCCTTTCGTGTTGCCCATCTATTGCGGGCACCAGAATTCCCTTAAGTGTGGATTGTATTCCTAGGGAGACGACACTGGAGGAAACGACTTCTTCACTTGCCATCAGTTGTCAATTGGGACTCATGTCCAGTTCCTCTGTCACCTATCTGGCTTCACTCTCTGCAGGCTCTGTGCATGCTGCCGGAGTCTCTGTGAGTTCTTATGTAAGAATATGCAATATTCTTAAAACATCCTTGCAGATGAGAGCTAGATAGATTCCAATTCCTTAATGATATAAAATCTTCTTTATTAATTTTTTAATTTATTTTACATCAGCACTGCAATTTCCCCTCCCTCTTCTTCACCCTGTCCCTCTCCCTCATCTTCCCTCAGCCCTCACCTTAATCCTCTCCTCCTCCAATTCTATTCAGAAAAGGGCAGGCCTCCAACAGATATCAATAAAACATGGCATATCAAGTTGCAGTAAGACTAAGCACCTCCCCATGTATTAAGGCTCAGCAAGGCAACTCATTATGAGGAGTAGGGTCCCAACAGCCAGGAAAAGAGTCAGAGACAGACCTTGCTTCCACTGTTAGAAGTCCTACAAAAAGACCAAGTTATACAACTGTGACATTTATGCAGAGGACCTAGGTCAGTTCCGTGCAGGTTCCCCTGGTTGTTGGTTTCGTCTCTGTGAACTCCAACGAGCTGAGGTTCGTTGTTTCTGTGGTTTTTCTTGTGATATCCTTGACCCCTCTGGCTCCTCCAATCCTTCCTCCCTGACTTCAGCAGGATTCCCCAAGTTCAGCCTGATGTCTGACTGTGGGTATCTGCATCTGTTTGCATCAGCTGCCGGATGAAGACTCTCTGATGACAGTTGGGGTAGGCACTAACCTATGAGTATAGAGCAGAATAACTTTAGGTGTCCTCTCCTCTCCTTGTCCCCATATCCTGGCCCACACATCTGACAGAAGCCACCTTTCCATCAAAGGCCAGGCCGGCATCCTGAACCCCAGGTAAGCCTGGCCCCCCACCCACCGATGCTTACCCAGCATAACTCCAACTGCCCCTCTTCTTCTCATTACCATATCCCGGCCCACAACTCTGGGAGAAGCCTTCCACCCTATCAGAGGTCAGGCCAGCTACCTGAAAACTAAGTAAACCACCATCCCACCCTCCCTACCCAACCTGTGCCCACCAGCTTAACCTTAAGTTCCCCTCCTCTCCATGTCACCTTATACCAGTCCACATGTCTGGTGGAAGCCTGCTACACCACCACAGGCCAGGTCAGCATACTCATCCCCTGGTAAGAACACCATCCCCCTATCAGTGCCTGCTCAACATAGTTCCAGCCATGTCTCCTGTCTTTCCCACCATTCCAGGGTCCACACCTCTGATGGAAGGTGTCTACCTTATTAGAGACCAGGTCAGTATCCTGAATGCCAGAGATCAGGCTTATGCCTGAAAAGCCTGTCAAAAACCTCCTGCCGCAGCAAAAGCCAGGGCAGCATCCTATACCCCAGGTAAGACTGCCCCCCAACCCTTCCCATGCCTAACCATCATAACCCCAACCACCTCTCCTCTCCTTGTTACCAAGTCCTGGCCCACACTTCTGGCAGAAGCCTCTTCTTCCAGAGGCCAGGCCTGCATCCTGAATCCCAGGTAATACTGTCGCTCCCTCTGCCTGCACTTGGTCAGCATACTCCAACTGCCCCTTTTTTTCTCATCACCCTGTCTGCGGCCACACCTCTGGAGGAAGCCGTCCATCCCATCAAAGGCCAGGCTAGATTCCTGATCCCTAGAGGCTAGACCAGCATCCTGAACTCCAGAGACTGGGCCAACTCCCTGAAAAACAGACAGAAACGTCCTACACCGTGAGAAGCTAGGCCAGCATCTTAAACCCCAGCGGACCCTCAGCCAGATCAGAGACCACACATACATGTCCAGAACTTCAGCCCCAAAACTTGGGCAGCAAACCCGTGCTGGACCAGAGGCCATCCAAGGAGTGGAGACCCTCTACTCAACCACATGGCATGGCAGCCAGAAGACCAGAGAGAAAATAGAAACCAAAAATCAAAATAGAAAACACCAGTTCAACAAAGAAAAATGCAGAAATTAGCTCCCAGACCTACAATCACCCCAATCCGGATGCCTAACTCAAGTGTAAGAACACAAACAATAACAGCCAGAGCAATATGTTACCACCAGAGCCCAGCTAACCTACTGCAGCAGGCCCTGAATATTCCAACACAGCTGCAGCACAAGAAAATGACCTTAAAGAAATTGAGGAATAGACAATCAAAAAAAAAATTGGAGGAAATCAATAAATATCTTAAAGAATGTCAAGAAAACCAAGAAAAAAACAGTTGACAGAAATGAATGAAACTGTTCAAGACCTGGAAATGGCAGTAGAAGCAAGGAAGAAAACACAAACTGAGGGAATCCTAGACATGGAAAATCTAGGTAAGAAAACAGGAACTACAGAAGCAAGTATCACCAACAGAAAACAGGAGATGGAAGAAAGAATATCAGATGTTGAAGACACAATAGAAGAAACAGATACATCAGTCAAAGAATACTAAATCTAAAAAAATTCCTGAAACAAAACATCCAGGAAATCTGGGACATAATGAAATGACCAAACCTAAGAATAATCAGAATGGAAGGAGAGATTCTCATTTTAAAGGCTCAGAAAACATTTTTTTTTCAATCATAGAAGAAAATTTTCCTTTCCTAAAAAAGGACAAGCCTATAAAGGTACAAGAATGTAACATACTTTTTCTTGTAGGCCACCAACCAGCTCCCAAATCACGACGAGACTTATTATTAGTTATAAATGCTTGGCCTTATCTTAGCTCTTATTTTAATCTGTATCTCACATTTTGCCTCGGGGCTTCTTTTCTCCCTCCCTTCATCCCCTCTCCCTCCCTCTCTCAGTCCCTCCCTCCCTTTCTCCCCCTCCGTTCTTTCCTCCCTCCCTCCTTTCTTTCTTTTCTTTCTTTCTTTCTTTCTTTCTTTCTTTCTTTCTTTCTTTCTTTCTTTCTTTCTTTCTTTCTTACTTTCCTGCTGTCTTCATGGCTGGTGCCTAGCTTCTAGCCTTGAGTGTGTCTCTTCTCTTTCTCTTCTCTAGCTTCCTCCTCCTATTTATTCTCTCTGTCTGCCAGCTCTTCCTATCACTCTCCTGCCTAGTTACTGGCCATTCAGCTTTCTATTAGAACAATCAGGTGCCTTAGGCAGTCAAGGTGAAACAATTGTAACACATCTTTACATAATTAAACAAATGCAGCATAAACAAATGTAACACATCTTTACATAGGTAATGTAATATTCCACAACACAAGAAGCTTATAAAATACCAAATAAATTGGACCAGAAAAGAAAGACCCCCCCTTCACCAGCTAATCAAAACACTAAACACACAGAAAGAATATTAAAAGCTGCAAGATAAAAAGACCAAATAACATATAAATGCACATCTATTAGAATTACACCCAACTTCTCAATGGAGACTCTAAAGTCCAGAAAGGCCTGGACAGATGTCCTAGAGACCCTAAGAGAACATGGATGGCAGCCAGGACTACTATACTAAACAAAATTTTCAGTCACTATGGAGAAAACAAGATATTCCATGATAAAATCAAATTTAAACAATATATATCCACAAATATATATCCACAAAAATATCCTACAGAAGATACTAGAAGGAAAATTCCAACTCAAAGAGGTTAACTACATCCATGAAAACACAGGCAATAAATAAATTTGCACCAGCTTAACCCAAAGAGGGAAATCAATCTCTTTCTCTCTCTCTCTCTCTCTCTCTCTCTCTCTCTCTCTCTCTCTCTCTCTCTCACACACACACACACACACACACACACACACACACACACACACACACATACTACCACCATCAATAACTACAAAAAATTAACATGAATTAACAATCAATTATTATTGATATCTCAACATCAGTGTACTCAATTCCCAACAAAATGATACAGACTAGCAGAATGGATGTAAAAACAAGATCATCCTTCTGCTACATACAAGAAACACACCTCAGCATCAATGATAGCTATTACCTAGGAGTGAGGAGTTGGAGAATTATTTTTCTAAGCAAATGGCTCCAAGCAGCAAGCTGGCATAGTTATCCTAATATCTATCATAATTAATTTCAAACCAAAATTAATCAAAAGAAATGGAGAAGGACACTTCATGCTCCTCAAAGGAAAAATCACCAAGATGATGTCTCAATTCTAGACATTTATGTCACAAACACAAGAGAACTCACTTTGCAAAGGAAACATGATTAAAACTTAAATCACACATTGATCCTCACACATTGATAGTGGGTGACTTCAATATCCCATTCCTACCAATGGACAGGTTGCCCAGACAAAAATTAAGCAGAGAAATACTACAGGTAACACATATTATTACCCAAATGGACCTGACAGATATCTACAGAACATTTCACCCAAACACAAGAAAATACACCTTCTTTTCAGCACCTCATGGAACATTCTCCAAAATACCCAATCACAAAGCAAGTTTCAATAGATACAAGAAAATTGACATAATGCCCTACATCCTATCAGACCACCATGGATTGAAGCTATATTTCAACAACAACTGAAATAACAGAAAACAAAAGAATTTGGAGAAATCTCATGCTAGGAATTTAACAGGATACTTGAAAGCTCTAGAACAAAAAGAAGCAAACACACCCAAGAGGAGTATCCAGCAGGAAAAACATCAAACTGGGGGCTGAAATCAATAAAATAGAAACACAGAGAATAATACAAAGAATCAATGAAACAAAGAGTTGGTTCTTTGAGAAAGTCAACCAGATAGACACACCATTATCCATACTTAATAAAGACACGGAGAAGATACCCAAATTAACAAAATTAGTAAGAAAAGGGAGGCATAACCACAGACACTGTGAAAATCCAGAGAATCATTAGATCATACTTCAAAAATCTATACCCCACAAAATTGGAAAATCTAAAAGAAATGGTCAAATTTCTTGATAGATACCACTTACCAAAATTAAATCAAGATCTGATATAAAATTTTAATGAAGTGCCTTGTCTATATTCACGTAGTTATTTGTATAATCTTTTTTCTGGACATTATCATTTTTAAATTATGGAAGTAAGCATCATCATATTTGTAAATATTACCAATTTTAACCCAGTAATAGTTGTAATATGTTATAAACATTGTTTCAGTATTGTTTTACTGCTTCTCAACATGGTCCACAATGTACCCCCTTAATTTATGCTCCTACTAATTCTTAACTCTTATTTAAAATGAGCTTTGTTTACTGAATAATTTCTCTGTTGTAAATTATTATGATTCACATTATCTAAACTTCTCTAACTGTCCTTTGTGTGCAAAGTTTAGCTTTCTTTTCATATAGGGGGCAATTTTTCTTCACTATCCATTGAAATTGGATTTTTCTTTGACAGAAAATAAAATGTAATTTACCAGCAAAGGCCAAAATGAATGTATTTCAACAAGCTAACATTACTTAGAAGGTCAAATAAGTTGAAATCATTAGAAACTACATTTAGAAAGAAATGTGTACTATAGAAAACCCAAAAGTCACCTTTTAATTGGGGGATGGGGACACTAATATTGCTGCTCATGATATATACTATTCATGGCTCAGATCTTAAAGAGCTTAGCATAAGATGCATACATCAAAATGTATAAATAGGGGTTGGTGATTTAGCTCAGTGGTAGAACACTTGCCTAGCAAGCACAAGGCCCTGGGTTCGGTCCTCAGCTCCAGAAAAGAAAACAAAAAAAAACCAAAAACAAACAAACAAACAAGTATAAATATTCAGTTAGAAAATGTACTCTACTCAAAATTAATATGGTTCTTTATATATGCACATGTGTATCTATATATATCATATTTACACATATCACATATACATCATATATATACATATACATTGATATAGTTATATCAATCACAGTCAAACACCTGTGGAAACAATAACCACTTAATAAAATGATTGGCCATAGAATCAGTATTTAGAGCCAGGAGATTTTTACTTGTAACTACAAAACTCAGCAATAGACCATATTACAAACAGAAGAAACAAAAGACCACTAAAAAAAAATTAAAATGAGTACATACATGCACTGTAATTACTAATTCTGATTAAATAATGTATGAGCATTCAATTATTTATATACATACATTATTTGATCAGAGTTGATAGTTATGTTGTGTATATTTTTCAGAACTAAATTTTATATAAGAAATACACAGATTTTTTCTATTACTTAAAAAAATAGAGGGTATTTAAGAATAATATGCTCAAAGTTGTTGCGATTGCTCAGTTGGAAAATTGTGTGTTTTGTAGATGTTAGTTCCATCACCAAATCACACATAAACATGCCAGTGTGGTGGCTCATGCTTGTAATTCCAGAACAGATGAAGTATAGACAGAAGAATCCCCACGGCTTAAAGGCAGAGAAGAAAAGAATGAGGTTATAGCTATTTCTTGCCACAGATGAGTAGAGAACATTTCCATGAAAATTGGAAGGGTAGTGAATTTAGAAACAAAAAGTTCTAAGATATAGGCTCAGTGTTTAAAGTATGGGTCATACTCAAGCTATGATAAAATGAGAGTATAAAAGAATAAAAATACTTATAATGGATTATAAATAGTTTATAACCCTAAATATTTTTAAATTAGGTAATGTCAGAAATATTGTCCTCTGAATGCCTATATGTATATGTGCATGTTCTTACATATGTACATGTGTGTACATATTGGTCAGAAGGATGACACCAAGTGTCCTAAATCCTTTATTTATAAAAGTGTCTCTCTTGTTAGTTTGGGAAAAAACATACAGACTGGGGTTGTCTTGACCAAAGTGAAGGCAGTACCCCATTAAATTAGTGTTTATTCTTTATTTTTTTTTTTTGCTTATGTGAGGTAGTGGACCAAAATTATCATGTACACATACCATGTATAAGTGTATATATAGTAGTTTTGGCTTCTAAGTCACTATCAGCTCTTGTAAAGGAATAATAGACAGCTATTAATTTCTCTGACACATTTTCCCACTGGATTTGCCCAAACAGCTAATATTATGTTATTTTTTTCAAATACAATTGTGAATTTTTATAACATATAGACCAATGAATTGCAAAACAAACAAAATAACCCTGGAGTTTGGAAATTGATATCAACCCACAGCTATCAATGACAGGATATAGTTGAGAAATATTAAAACTGAATAGCACTCATTATTTACTGCTAGCAGCATATTATAACTAGAAGTTTGAAAAACTCTTTGCAAAGTGCTGACCTAGAAGGAAGCCTCTAGGAAATCATTTGCTATGGATTTTTTACAGAACTAAACATTGCCCTTTTCCATGTTTGCTATCAATTTCTTGTCAGAATCAATTCAAAAATCTAATTGTGATTCTTTAAGACTTGAATGAAGAAGATAAGCATTTCTACTCATTATTGAATTCTGTGTTTATAATGTGTGTTCTTTAAAAGACATATGTAATGCTGGTTGAGGCCAGAGAAGATCCCTAGGAACTGGAATTACAGACAGTTGTGAGATGTCATATCGATGTCACCCAAGTGACGTGCAGGGAAAACACTCACACACATACAAATGAAGAAATCTAAAACTTTTAAAAAAAGGCATATGTAAGAGTATACATTTCCTTGGTGATGCAATGTGAAAACAGTACTCCATTACAATCATAATGAGCCCGTCCACAATGTCATGAGGGTAATACATTATTATCACACATAGATTGCATACAGGTGACAGTGAAAAATCATCAGAGAAATCTGAATCACAAGAGAAAGGTCATCAGATAGTTTAAAATATAGGAAAACTTCAAAATACTCAAAACTCATGCTTAAATTGAAATGAAAATTAGACTTATTTGTAGTGGGTAGCCATTCCAGCTTTGATCTGGAATTAATTTTATTTTTACGCACATAAGTGATTGTATCTCTCTGTGTGTATCATACGTGTGTCTAGTCCCCTCAGAGGTCAAGAGAGAGCACAAAATCCCCGGAATTGGAGTTATTGGACTGGTGTGATTACCATGTACATGCCAGGAACTGAACACAGCTTCTCTGTCAGAAAAACAAGTGATCTTTAGCCATGAGTCATCTCTCCACCCCTGCAGTGATCTGCAGATATAGTCTCAAATCAGAGTATGATCTCTCACATTATACCTTCTTGCCATAAGGCATATTATGATGACCTTTCTGAGGAAGAGGGGAGCTCAAAATGCACAGAAAGATGATAGGGTTTATTTGGGACCAGACTATGGAGACATATGATACTTCAGCAGAACTTCACAAAGTCCCTTATAACACCAAGGCTATAAAAGAGGTAAAGATTGACTGAGGATGGGACTCCTCAAGAATGCAGATGTTCATAAATTGTTCAGAGGACTCTCAGGTGACACAGCTTTTGTGAGTCTTCTATGTCATGGATAAGACTCTAAAGGTGGTTCTGTATAAAAGTCACCTGAAGTCTTCTAGTTGTAGAGCTGTATTTGATTCATTCATACTCTTTCATGATACTCCTAGAAACTTATTCATTCACCAAAATGAACTTGGATTAGATTCTTTCTTTTATTTGATGATGATGTCTTTATCTGGTGTAGATATTTCATTATATCCGTAAAGAACAATCCTTCAAGAAAATTAATTTTTAAAATTTTGGCTCTTTCCTAGGTATCTGGACTATGGAGCCTCTGATTCCTGGCCCTTCGGGCAGTGTCAGACTGGGCTCCCTCTCATGGCATAAGTCTTAAGCTGGACCAGTCATTGGTTGGCCACTCCCAAGAGTCCTGTAACACCTTCACTCCAGCACGTCTTGCAGGGAGAACAAATTGTAGGTCAAAGGATTTGTGTCTGGATTTTTGTCCAAATTCCTCCATTGGAAGCCTTGCCTGGTTACAGAAGATGGCCGTTTCTGGGTCCATATCTCCCATTTAGGAGTTTTTACTAGGGTCACCCTTGTAGACTCTTGGGAGTTTTCATTGCACTAGGTTTCTACCTTACCTCTGAAATGCCCTCCTCAAGTCCAGTTGTCTTTCACAATACTTTCTCTCTCCATCCCCCTCACCCACTTCCTCCTTCTTCCATCCCCACCCATCCCCAGGGCAAATTCTATTCTATTTCCCCCTCCCAAGGAGGAATGGAACTGGGGAAGAAGGGAGGAGTGGGGGAGGGACTGGGAGAAGGATGGAGGGGAAACTTCGATCAGGATGTAACCTGTAACCAGACAAGGCTTCCAATGGAGGGATTGGGACACAAATCCTTTGACCTACAATTTGTTCTCCCAGCAAAGCTGGAGCAAAGGTGTTACAGGACTCTTGGAAGTGGCCATATGAGAGAAGATTAAAATGATTGGCTCTATTTGTGATTCCTTGTTCAGAGACAATTGCATCAAGATGAAGGTGAGGGCTACAGAGACAGCTACACACCTAATGTGCTTACAGTGCAACCAAGATGACCGGAGTTTGGATTCTCAGAATTCATGTAAGTATTGGGTGGACATGAGAGCGTCCTGTAATTTCAGAGTCAAAAGGAGGAGGCAGGTCATACCAGGAACATGCTGGCTCCAGTTACTAGTGATATTGATGAACTCTTGACTTTATTAACAGCCCCTGACTTAGAGAATAATACAGAAGATGGATTGAGCAAGATTCTTGACATCAACTTTGGATCTATACAGGCATGCAAAAATATATATGCACATTTACTAACAAGTGTACATGCATATAGAACCATATACACATATGTGTGGACAAACACACACACACACACACAGAGAGAGAGAGAGAGAGAGAGAGAGAGAGAGAGAGAGAGAGAGAGAGAGAGAGAGAGAGAGAGAGAGAAGACAAAAAGGAGGACAAGGAAGAGGAAGAAGAAAAAACAAAAAGAAAAAAATGAAGTTGATTAACATTGGCTAGAAGTTGGAGATGAATGCAGTCTTGGTAGTTTTGATGATAAATGTATGGACACAAAAGTTGTTATTGGTGCTGTGGATGAAGAAATAATAGGTTGTGATGTCTGAACTGTGCTGTGGGATGTTCTGTATGGCAAATGTGTTGCTGATTGGTCAATAAATAAATCACTGATTGGCCAGTGGCTAGGCAGGAAGTATAGGAGGGAAAAGGAGGAGAATAAAGCTGGGAAGTGGAAGGCTGAGTCAGAGAGACACTGCCAGCCGCCACGATGACAAACAGAATGTGAAGATGCCGGTAAGCCACGAGCCATGTGTCAAGGTATAGATTAATGGAAATGGATTAATTTAAGCTGTAAAAACAGTTAGCAAGAAGCCTGCCACGGCCATACAGTTTGTAAGCAATATAAGTCTCTGTGTTTACTTGGTTGGGTCTGAGCGTCTGTGGGACTGGCAGATGAGGGATTGGCAGGTGAGAGAGATTTGTCCTGACTGTGGGCCAGGCAGGAAAACTCTAGCTACAGAACTGGTATGTGAAAATGACAAAAAAAACAAAAAACAAAAAACAAAAAAAACAAAAAAAAAACCTTTCCCATGATGCAGGAAATCTTGACCCACAACAGAGTGTATATAGTATGAAGTAAGTGGTATTACATTTGCAAACCAAGGATAACTGGAGACAAAAAGCACAGAACTCTTTGGATGCCAATCTGCTTGTTCTCAACTTGAGTCCCATGGAAGGGAAAAGGGTTGGAGGAAAAGGACTTGTCTTGGTTGACAGATACTACTGTCTGGAGTTCAAAAGGGCAAGCAGACTTCACATACTTTTCAGTCTCCCTAAGGAAGACAATCTCTATGAATATATTGTTAAAAAGAACTTAAACAAAGAAGGTAAGAAACTGATTATCAGACAAAACACAAAATAGTAAATGCCTTATTACTCCACATGTTCTTCATTCCACAAATGCCAATATATTTTCAGAAAGAGCCAGACACTAAAAAAAAGAAAAAAAAAAACAAGGAAAATCCTGCAGAATATGGTCAATTTAGGAAAAGAGATAGAAGATGCCAAATAAAGGTGCCTGGAGCAGATTACTGAGATATGATGGCTGGCTTCCTTGCTGAATTTCCTTGGGTTCTAAGCATGGGTCAGGTTAAAAGAAGAAGGAATAAATTCTCAAATGATTCAAGAACTTTGTACTCTTCTCCAATAGCTGCAAATTATTTTTTCATGTCATGAAGGAATTCATATGATTTGTTTAGATATAAGAAATTACATAAAACATAGATAACAATTTTTAATTATAATAAGCAAAATTAGAAACTGTAGACAGAAATTTCTCCAGTCCTAACTTGCCCAAAAGTCCAGACAAATCTCTGCCCCCTGAGGTTCCACAGCCACTTATAAAGTAATCATTCAGAAGCTTAATATTAATTACCAATTGCATGGCCTATGGCAGGCTTCTTGTTAACTAGCTCTCATAACTTAACCCATTACTATTAATCTCTAAGTTGCACATGGCCGTGGCATTATTGGTCTGCCATCATCTTGCTGCTTCTTCAGCAGTGGATAGAGTCTGTCTCCTCTCCTTTCTTCTCTCTGTATATCTGCTTGGATTTCCTGCCTGCCTCTAAGCTGCCTTGACATAGGCCAATGAAGCTTTATTTATCAACCAATCAGAGCAACACATATTCACAGTGTACAGAAAGATATCCCATAGCACTTACCCTTTTCTGTTTAATCAAAAAGGAAGGTTTTAACTTTAACATAGTAAAATCGTACATAATAGAACATTTATCAAGCAACAATTACAGCAATAATATCTAGTCTATTTGTATTTGGCAAAATCAAAGAAAATAATCTATCTATCCTATATTTGCAAGTCTGAGGTTTTATATCTAATTTATCTTTCATCATAACTAAGGAAAATTATAATTATAACTATTTAGTCTTCAACTATAGCAAAGGCCTCAGAAATAACAGGAAGTACATTGTAAGCAACTTCCAAAAATCTAAAATGACAGAGACAGCTAGCTTCCTGGACAGTCACCCAAAGTTTCCTTGTAACATTGAGGCATCCATCTTCAGCCTATAGGTCTAGAATTTTTTAGTTGCTTCTCCCTATGTCCTGTAGAATGTCTGGCAGTCTCCTCTGTGAAGCAGGAACTTGAAGGACCATCTTGCCTTGTTTTGGCAAAATTTGGTAGTCATTTTTCCATGGGTCCTGCATGTCCAGTCGATATAACATTTTGTCAGTCATTCCAGGCAAGAACAGTTTCTTGCCCAAATGGCCAGTTCTGTCAAGAAAAAGATAAACTTCATATGGAATGTCTTTGATGCCCATCTTCCTCTTTGAAGAAATCAGTGCTGCCAGGAGCAGACATGTCTCAATGAATAGAAAAGTCTAAGTTTTCAAAACATTTTAAAAGCCTGGCGGTGGTGGTGCATGCCTTTAATCCCAGCACTAGGGAGGCAGAGCCAATCGGATCTCTGTGAGTTCAAGGCCAGCCTGGTCTACAAAGTGAGATCCCTGACAGGCACCAAAACTACACTGAGAAACCCTGTTTTGAAAAACAAAAACAAACAAAAAACCATTTTAAATGCCATATTCTGTAGGTCTATGAAGTGTTTGAAGATTACCTATCTAATTGAAATGTACCTATGTATACCTAGAAAACTTAACTAACATGATTATAAGTCTGATTATTATAGATGACCAATTATTAACTTGTATTTCTTAATTTTACATTACAATTTTAAATGATCTATACAAACATAATACCTTAAGAAGAGTAGAAATATACATACAGTATAACAAAATTAACTTTAAATTTGTATCAATAAACTAAAATTCATAGCAATATAAAACATTTTAAACAAGCTGTTGCTCTTTAAAAGCAGATTCAATTATCTACCCTTCTATTCCTATCTTATCTATACTATCCCTTTTTCTTTTTTGAAAGAGATCACATTTATAATCAACCCCTTTAAATAAAAATAAACATTTACAAGCAGTATTTTGGGAATTTGGGCATAGCTTCTCCTATTACTTCCTGCTGATTGTGGGTGTTGGTAATCTTATGGAGATCTTGAGAAAATTAAGAATTATAGTTAAATCTTAGCTGAAATAGTCTGTGAGGATGGATCATCTCAGCCAGTTGCTTTGAAGCTGATTTTGGATGTTGGATCATCTGGGTCAGAGCATCATCAGAGACCTTTCAGGGGGTCTTCCTTGATCAAACCAGATTAGCGTGGAAGCAATTCACAGGTTCTCATCCTCTGTGGAAACAAAAGCAGAACCTCTTTTCCAATGCAATGTATCCTCAGACATAAATTTTGAAATCAATATATATATATAGGTTTATCTCAGCAGCCTTTACAATCAAAAGTCTTTCTGCAATTAAAAATCCCAAAGATAATATAATCCAGTCTTTCTGTGTGATTTCTATCTTTATGTGGCTTATTTTTTACATTACTTTTACTGTCTTTTTAAAGACTTTATTTTTTTAAATTATGTATTTCTTTATATGACTGTCCATCCTCCTTTTCCTCTCTCTTCCAAGCCTACATACATTTTTACATATAATGTAAACCATATAAAGGTTTATTCCATTTGAATCTGTCTTTTGTGTATCTATAATCCTTTTGTAATCATTGCAAACTGTAGCATGGCTAAGATTGAAGTGGCAGCCCTGGCTAGTGACTCTACCCACTTCAGCTCTCCAACATGGTGGAGGGATCCATGAGATTTATGCTTACCCTGCCAACTCTGGAGTCCATGCTGCCTTCAGGTAGCATGCAGCTGGCCCATAAAAACCTTTTTGTCTATATGAGTAAAAGCTAAATTCTCCAGGTAGCATGCTGCGCAGTTTGGAGACAGCTCTGTGTACCAATGTGGGAATCCGCCATGCTGCACTCAGGACTGAGTGCTGCGTCATCTCTGTACCATGGTATCTTCTGTACTGTGGCCCACGTGAGACATGAAGTAGGAAGTTGTTTTTGGCTCTGTTTTAGAATCTCTTATTAAGCTGTCTTGGGTTTTAGGTGGAAACTTGAGCCAACACATTGGGCAGCCAAATGTAGATGGAAATATCTCTGGTCCTGCCTTGCCCAGCAGTCCAGACAAATCTCTCCCTCCTACCTGTGGTCCCACAGCCACTTATAAAATAATCATTCAGAGGCTTAATATTAATTGCCAATTTCATGACTTATGGCAGATTTCTTGTTAGTTAGCTCTTATAATTTAACCCATTTCTATTAATCTATATGTTGCCACGTGGCTGTGGCATTACCAGTCTGCTGACATCTTATTGCTACTTGGGCAGAGGTCTCAAGTCTCCCTGACTCTGCCCTTCTTCTCTCTCTGCATCTCTGCTTGGATTTCCCACCTGGCTGTAAACTTTCTTGCCATAGGCCAAAACAGCTTTATCTATTATCCAATGAGAGCCACACGTATTCACAGCAAACAGAAAGACATCTCACAGCAAGGAACTATTAATAATTTTACTGTAGATATAGAGAAATGTAAGAAAGGAACTGAATTTAGGAACTAGTCCCTGTGAGGCGTGGTTAGATCAAAATCTGATACTGTAAACCAGTAAGCTGAAGGCCAAAGGTCCAGTTTGAATTCAAAGGAAGTCTACAGACTGATTTCCAACTTGCACAGAAGAGACAATTTTGCTTTGTAAGAACCTCTCAATTGACTGGATGAAAATCAGTCATGGAGGGTAATCTGCCTCACTCCAGGTACATGGCTGTAGCCTCTGAAAGGAATCGTGTTTTCGTGACTCTTTTTATGATGTATAAAACACAAGTTTTGTTCACTGTTAATGTGTTCTGCTTCTTCTTCTTCTTCCACTCCCCAAAAGCATACTTTTCCGTACTTCGAAAAACTATTCTTCTCCTTTATATATAGTCTTTGTAGGAGCTTTATAAAGCTAATTCTAAGTTTCTCCTTTTCTATTTTATTATTTTATGCTTACTTTTCCCTCTAATAATATTACAATTTTATATGCCTCCCCCCTCTGCTCACGAATTTACTATAAAGTCCTGTCTCAGTATTTAGTATTAACAATGAGTTACACATTTAAATGGTCAATACAGAGATTCAGGAGGCTGAGCAGCGGGAACAAAGAGCTTGACCTAACAAGATACAATTATTCAAACGTTATTGTGAAAGTGATGTTATGGGTCCCAATGTCCAAATCTATTTTTATGTATAGTCTTGGCTCTGCTGCAGAGGCAGTTTTTGCTGGTGCCACTTCCTTCTGCATAGTGTAGAGAGCATAACCTCAGGGAGGGGACCCACCACTGCTTACTCCCACTGTATAAGTGGGTACACATTCTGCAAATACTAGGGAAGCTATTGCAAATGCTATTTTCTGCTGTGGACAGGTTTTCTGAGTAGAGCTGTTACTTGTCTCATGACTGCCCCAATTTCAGTCAACTATAACACAACTGGGGAAAGCTAGGACCCTGCCACAGTATTCCTTAAAAAATTATATAATAATACATTTGTTATGAGTGATTTTAGCTCCTGTATTTTTTTTTAAAAAAAAAGGAACTGATCTTATTTTAGGCAGTTGTTCAGCACAGCCCAATCTTTCTTTGAAATTTTTTTCTCATTCCCCTGAGATGTATATCTATTTCTGATTCTGTTCCCCAAGTCCTCTGAGAGGATAGAAAGGCAATGAACTCATTTGATTTTTGTTTTAGCAAAGCCTGTCTTTCCAGTCAGTAAATTGTTCTGCCCAACCGTAAGAAACTCCACTCACTGTCACTGACCTTTTCTTCCTTTCATGTTTGAAAAATGTCTTATGATTTGTCTTAACATCCTCTGCAAACTTCTTTTCATTTGTCCTCTTTCCTCTTTCCAGCATGTTTCTCTTTTACACATCAAGCTTCAAAATCATTTATATATTCACATATTTCTCAGGAGAATTTCTTTCCTTTAGTCTCCTTTCTGCCTCTGGTTCTTCTTGGGAAGAATTCCCTCAGTGGTCCTGTGTTTGCAGAGCACTTACTGTGGCAATTCAATGGAAATGTAAAGTGATTACTTTTAGCTTTTCCTTATTTATATCTGACCTTTGAAAGTGAAGGAGAATTCACTTAACAGCACTCACTAAATCGGTCATTAAACAAACTTATATTAAGTACTTATTGTACTTCAGGACTGTTCTTTACCTCAAGCTCAATTCATATCGTTTCTTATTCTTAAAACAAGATATTTGAATTTTTCTGTTTAGTTGTAGCATGCTGGACTGCTTATAGGGCTGATGAATATGTCAAAATCTAAATCCCACACATGGCAAAGGTCACTTACGTGGGACTCTATTTCCTAAAACACATGTCAAAAATGATAAATAACATAGATCCTCAAAACTGACTTCAGTGATGTCTGATAATGCCAAGGATCTCTTCAGTGAGAAGAATTATATAATACCAAGCTATATGAGCATGCTTTTGTCCATTTTTATATCACATGCAGATTGTTTAGGCAGCACAGGGTCTGAAAGGGCCTGATTCTTTTTACATTTAGATCATACACAAAGGCAAGAGCTTTGATATAGGAGTCAGACATTTTTCAATGCTAAAAAGTTTATATGGTGAAGAACTTCAAGAAAATCAACACCAATTAAGCAACCCACTAACTTAAAATGACAAGAAGATGTATTTAATTTTGCATAAGCAAGTTATTTTAAATATTTACTGGAACAATTTACATATTATAACTTTTTAAAACTTTTTTTTAAAGTAAGTTTTCCTTTGATTCCCCATAAAGAATAAATGACAGCAATGAATTTGAACTCATAATTCAAGAACTTCAACTATTAGTGTTGTTTTTGCTCTCTCTTAGTCACCTAGTAATAAACATATGAAAATACACATTTGAGTAGCCAGAAACATGTGTGCTATTATAGATGTATGTATGGAACAACAATTAATGGAAAAGGAGACCCTGGATTTGAAAGAGAACAAGAAAGGCTATATGGAAGAGTTTGGAGGGAGGAAAGGGAAGGAGAAAATGATGTAATTATATCATAATCTCAAAAATGAAAGCAGAGAATTTTATACTTTCAGTTAAACTGATAGGTAAACCTTAAACCATACATATTTTTCCACATGTATGAAAATAATAAATAATATTTAATATCTATGACAATAATAAATAGTGCATAATAGTACCAAATAGTAGCCTAGCTTCAGACTTCTTTTCATTTTAACTTGTTCTCATTATTTAAGGCAGGATTTAAACTTTGGTGGTGTCCTTTTCATAGTGTAATTAAATTTAATATTGTACTTATACCCACCTCATTCTTTACATACCACAATGTAATTGAGAGAAAAACCTAGATATGTTATAACCATTTCACAGTATTATCTTATTTTCTTTAAACACATTTGTTTTTTAAAAATTATGAAAACAATATTAAATATGCCTCTTCATTTTCTCTTTATGTCTCTTCTTTAGATACAATGGAATTTCCATTGGGTCCTCTTTTTGAAGACTGAGTGAGAACTTTACTATCTTTTGTAGCGTGCTTTCTGACAGTAAGACCTCTCTGTTTTACTTCTTTAAAATTGTCATTCTTGCTTCATTTTTGATGTATTCCACAATACATCACATGTGTATCTATATTACACAGCATATATAATTTTTTAGTAAGCATCTTGTCAGTATTTTAATGCTGCATTTCATTTCTTTCTGGCCTCTTTGCTTCTGACAAGAACTTGATCTAACTGATGTCTTTATTCCTTTGTATCTATCACATTATTTTCTCTGGAAACATTACAGAGTTTTCTTCTTAGGTGTTTAAATTGGTAATATAATGTACCTTAACAGAGTTTGCATTGAATTTATTCTGATTGAATTTGATTGGTGAAATCCAATGGTTATGGAACATTCCAACCACTGCTTCCTCTACAGACTTTCTCGTACATAACCTGTCCTCTTCTGAGGCTTCCAAATCCATGAAGATGTTGGAGTCCTTCTCCTCAGACCTGTACTTTGGTTTTGAATCCTCCTTCCCTATTTAAGCTGAATAATTTCTATGAATTTTCTCTAAGACTGCTAAGTATTGCTGTAATCCTCTACAGCTTACCCTTGATACCATTTGTCAGTTCAGCTGTCCCGCAGTGTCAGTGAGCATGGGCTCCAGGACAGCCTTGGACTGGAGTCTACCTTGCATGGCACCCCTGCATAACTATGTCTAGTTGACCCATGGTCTGGACTTACATTCTGAATTCTTCAAATAATCTCTCCGTTATTTTTTACCCCAGGCAAGGTAATTCTTATGTTGAGGTGTTGTATGAAATGGACAACACAGAGAATTTTATTCTCTAATAATTTTTACCTGTGGGTGTTTAAGGCTCCTGATATAGAACCTGCAATAGAAAAGAATGTTTGTGGTTAATTTCAGCGTACATTTTTAAGTTTTATGATTTCTTTTTCTTCTTTATAATAACATTTTCTTTTATTTAATAGATTTGGTACATGCTAGACATTAATATAATCTTTTATTTTAAGTCAATGAACAAGTGTTATCTAATAACTGTGGTATCTGCTAATCTAAGCTTCTTCGCAATGTTTCTATTGATCAATTTATTTAATTTTGATTACATGTTTTTATATTTTAAATTTCTATTTTCTTCCTGTATGACTGTAAAGATAATTGCTTTTAAAAATAGTGTTATATTTTAACATTTGACTTGGATTTCTGACTTATTCTGACCACAATGTGAATATAATCTCTTATCTTTGGAATTGTTTTGTTTATCATTTGAAAAGAAATAGTCATTTCTATATCATTTTTGAAAACATCAGGGATAAATGTATATATACTTATGTATATAATTTTGAAGTCACCAGGAAAAAAAATATATATGTATATACAGAATTATATACCTATCTGAATATTATCTGATAATTAATCAAATTATCTGGATTAATGAATGAGAAATTTATTAAGATAATATCTACAATGAGAATACAAAAATGTCACCAACTTATACATTGAATCACACTGTATATTTATTTAATTTTTCATTGATTACTTGCCCTCCTCCTCCCCTTAAAAAAAAGAGAAGCCTATAGTCATCTCTCTGATTTAAAGATAATTGTTTCTTTATGTTGGTAGAAGTAATGAAGCACCATTTGGCTTTTTCTATTTCCTCTACAAGATGTGGTAACTTTCAAGAAGCTTCTTTAAAAGAACAAATTCATATTTTTCAAATATGCCCCCTAATGGTAGAGTATATTTTTTTAACATATTATTTGAGAAATACTGAAAGGTACTTGATTACTGAGTAATGCAGTTTTAATATCGCTGTTTTCTGATCTTTAGATTATGTGTTAAGGTGTTGGTTCTCTTAGGCTATCGCTTAGGAAGGCAGTAAGGTAATTTGCTTTTCAGTTACACGTGAGTAAGTGTCCCTGTGACACCATTGTGATGCTTACTAACTGAGCTAGCTATTCCTGCTAAGCATGAACAAGGCAGCCTCAGCTAATTAGACAATTAAAATTAAGGAGCATACAGCAGAAAGAGATTCTCTGTATTCAGCTCACCTCAGCATAAAATGTTGTTAATTCAACATTCAAATGAACATACTCTTTAAATAAATACAAGACTTTTGGTCTATCTAAGGCTAATTGTTTTATCTTAGTAAAAGAAGCTTTTAGATTTAGATGCCAAACATTAAATGTTAAGTTTTAGTTGTCATTTTCACCACTAGAATTTCTGCCTTTGACTCCTGAACTGCATTTACACTCAATTCTTTTTTTTATATTATTAAGAAATTTTCTATTCATTTTACATAACAACCACAAGTGCCCCTCTCCTCCCTCCTCCTTCCCCCTCATCCCCCCATACCATTCCAGCTCCTCCAAGGCAAGGACTCCCATGGGGAGTCAGTAGAGCCTGGGACATTTAGCTGAGCAGGTCCAAGCCCCTACCCCTGAACCAAGGCTGTGTAAGGTATCCCACCATAGGCACTGGGCTCCAAAAAGGAGACTCATGCAGTAGTGATGGATCCTGATCTCACTGCCAGGGGCCCCTTAAGCAGGTCAAGCTAAACAACAGCCTCTCATATGCAGAGGGCCTAGTCTAATCCCATGGAGGCTCAACAGCTATTGGCCCACAGTTCATGAGTTCCCACTACTTTGGTTTGATTGTCTCTGTAGGTTTCCCCATCATGATCTTGATGCCCTAGTGTAGCTGAAGTTTTCCTGGTCCTTCCCAGCTCCCACAGCCCTGTGGCTGCTTGGACCCAAGTAAACACACAGAAGCTTATATTAATTAAAACTGCTCAGCCATTAGCTCAGGCTAACTACTGTCTAGCTGTTACACTTAAATTAACCCATAATTCATATTTATGCTTAGCCATGTGGCTTCGTACCTTTTCTCAGTTCTGCCTTCACATCTTGCTTTCTCTGTGTCTGGCTGGTGACTCCTGACTCAGTCTTCCTCTTCCCAGAATTCTCCTCTCAGCTTATCCCACCTATAATATACTTCCTGCCTGGCTACTGGCCAATCAGCATTTTACTTATCCACCAAATCAGAGCAACACATATTCACAGCAAACAGAAAGACATCCCTAGCACCCCAGCTCATAGAATCCCTCTTCTCTGTCTTTGACTGTACTCCTGGAGCTTGGCCTGGTGCATGGTTGTGGATCTGCTTCCATTAGTTCCTGGATGGAGCTCTATGATGACAGTTAGGGTATTCACCAATCTGATTACCAGAGTAGGCCAGTTCAGGAACCTTCTCCACTATTGTTAGCGTCTAAGATGTGGTCATCCTTGTAGATTTCTGAAAACTTGCCTAGCACCCTATTTCTCCCTGCTGAACTGTATTCTTAACAGAATATCAATGCCAAAATCAAAGAAGAGCCTCTCCAATGATGTACATGAGTTGATTTTGATGAGGCTACTAAAATTTGGTTGAATTCTGCCATATTGTAATGTTGGTGCTATGTTATTTAAATTGTGGTTTTCCAGTGGTACATTAACTCCAAATACTGTACATGATTGTGTCATTTAATTCATTTAAAATAAAATATATTCATGTACACATATCTATACAATGGCTTGTCATAATTAGCATAGTCTTCTGAGTTTGCTCACTTTAAGAAAAGCTATCCTTAGGAAATATCTCAAGCTGTACTTTGAGATTTTTGGTTTTTGGGTTTTGTTTGTTTGTTTGGGTTTTTTGTTTTGTTTTTTGTGTGTGTTTCTGCTTGTTTTTCTATTACTGTTTCTATTACTGTTTCTTTTACTGTTTCCAAATCTCTCCACTGATCTTCAAGGTAGATTATGTATTTTTGGGCTTTCAGGAATGATTTCCAAGGCTTGAGTTTACTGGGTCCTTAAATTTAAAGTGATCAGAATATGGACACAGTTAAAAGTGTGAGTTTCTTCATTTTATTACAATTCAGTACTTCTTCTCAGTGTTAAAAAGATACTAGTACATCATATAAGGATGTTGCATATCTTATGGATTTAAAGGCAATGTACAAAGTAAATCAAGGGCACAGGAAGAAAGAATACTTGTCATTTGCTTGAAAGTTAGGCTTGGCTATTTTTGTGCTTTCCTAAATATGAATATGGTGATTGAATTGTTGAAAGGCTAGCAATTACAATCAGTATGTGAGTTCATATAATTTTGATTTATGCACTACCCCATAATCCATATTTATCTGAGTATACGCTTCACACTTCCTGGATTTCTGTAGCCTATGAATCCATTTTCATGGTATTGTTGATTCTACCAGTGAGAATTATGTTTGCTTATATATGTGCAAAGATCAATGTCGGAGGCATTACAGGCAACGTCCAGCCATTGAAATGTCTGGGAAAACACAGGTAGATTACAAGTATGCTTTGCTATTGACTAGAGAACATTTTTATATTTGTTGAATTTTAGTCAAGGGTTAAAATTAATTCAACTCACTGTGATTTTTGATATTCTCATGGGACACATTTAATAGCCAAGAAGAATACATGGCCTGATGAGATTGAAGAAAAATAGCACATTCAGTATTAATAACATTTCAAAATTATAGATTATGCTGAAAATTTCACATTAGCATTACATTAGGAACTGGTGATTAAAGAAATTTACAACCAAGTCTCATTTGCTACTTGTATTTTGGAAAGGTGATAGAGAATGACATAAAATGACCAAGCTAATAGTCTGTAATGTGGCAGCTTCATGCTTAACTTCATTAATGTCACTTCCTGTTATAGTTACATGCTTGTTGAGATGTTCTCTAGTTTAATGATAGCATTGAAAGTATCTAAAACATACCCAATAAAGCAAAGACATAAACACTACTCTTTTTACTTGTTAGCTCTGCTGGTGATCTGGACACCAGAGCATATTCTCAAGGTGAAGCAATGGGGGATTTCTCCTACTTGAAAGTGTTTAACAACAAGAAGAGATCAAGAACTGCTGAAATCCCAAGACTTGCCATGCACAATGTGACTGAGAATACAATATCAGTAGTGTCTGCCTATGAGGACATGTGTGATGGATCACAGTTCAAGGCTCTACACGCTACAGTTTGAGGGATTTCTTGGACAAGCATGACATATGGCATATTTCAACTACAGTAACATATTTACTAGTAGTCCTACATTTTGGGCTCATGTAATAAAACGTATTAAATTACCTTGTTCTTTAATATTTCTAATTATTACCACAAAGACAAAATTGTATAAAATAAATCTAAATGTTAAGAAGAATGAATATTTGATATCATAGTTTTTCAAAGGACATAACTCAATATTCCAGTAAGAACAAATATTCATGAGTTCAACTAAGGGTTTTCATGTATGGATATTGGCCTAAGACCTTTAGAAATTTCTTGTGGGGACTACACTCTTCATGCCTCTTGTGGACAGCAAGTGTGGTATATATACCTGGCAGAGGTACTAAGACACATTACTTAACAGCTCAATCAGTTTTTTTTCCATATACTAGTAATGACTTAATAATAGTAACATAATTATAATAATTTTAATATGGATTTTACTTATTTTTGAAGTTATGGGGAACAATGAAATTCTGACTCCAAAATAAATTACAATTCTTGAAAACAAAGTGTATTACAAATACAACATGTAATAATAACTTTTCTCAGACTTGGATTTTTGCATTTCTGGCATTTTCTTGGTAAAGAAGGGGGAGATGAAGGTTCTTCATGTGATTTGAAATTTGTATTGAGTCATACCCTTTCTTGCTGTATTGTTTTCTGGTGAATCTGGATATTTCCCAGCAAAGACAGATCTTTGTGCTACTGCAGGATGAGTCTGCAGGACATCAAAGAAATTAATGATGGAAAGATTCCATTCTATTTCTAAAGTGCCTTGTGGAGCTTGAGCATAGCTGAGACTACTGGGTAATCTAAATCAATTATATTGAATTCACATAGGGTGATTATGCCCTTCCCAGATCCTCCCTCAGCCAGCTGTTCCTAATCAGTCCTCGTTCCTTAGTTCAACTAATGCCCCCCACAATGCTGACTGTGTCTTACTCCAGCAAGACTTCTTAATAATTGCCCACTCATTTGGATCAAACTCCCACATCACTTTCCTTTTGACTCTTTGTTTCCTCCCAGTTACTTCTGGCATCTTTACATGAAATATTAATGGCGTCTTATTGTTTTCCTTTGCTAGAAATTTATATAATTTTGAATTTGGAATGTCAATTAATATTTTAAATAAGACAGTGAATGTCTGGAGATGAATAAATACTCCTATATTTGTTTCTTATCATAGCTAATTATGAGACCTAAAATAAAAGTCAAGAAATAGACTTCAATCTTTCCATTTTATAATGATTTCAGAGTATTGTTAAGAAATAGAATACCACATTCATATAGTTGTGTAAGACCTTAACTAAACTGAACTAGACCATTTTTAATGATTTTTGTGGTGGGTAAATAAGGGATTTAATTTTGTTGTTGTTGATTTGATTTTATTTTAGACAAATTCTCACTATATAGCCTTGTCTGGCCTGGAAAATTCCATGTACCCAAGGTTGGTCTGGAATTTCTAAAGATCTGCCTAACTCTATTTCCTGAGTGCTGGTTGTAAAGGTGTGTCACCATGCTCTTCAGGGATTTTATTTTTAAATTGAGGAAATTGTATTACACTAAACAGCAACAATGTAGATCATCTATAACTTACTTTGAACTGAAATAGATATGCTGAAATTAATATAGGGTCTCCAACTGCAAAGAAAAGAATATCACTATACAAACATCAGTGAGTAGATGAAGCCTCAGTATGTTTCATTGCTTGTCCTAGTTAAACTCTGTGTTATTTGTCATATATGAAGCCAAACTTTTAAATCATTATTTAATTCAAATTTTAGTATTTTTTAGTATAAACACATACAAGGTAGGCTTCATTCCTAAGTTGCATATAGAAGTATTCAGGAACCATATTCATGAGTTCAGTTTCCTTGGTCTAATCCAAATTTTCACTCCGAAAACTAAACAAGTGTGTATCTGTTTAGCCTACTATTGTCCTGTGTCAGTGAATCACGTTAGCAAAGTGGCCATAGAGTTTGCTAACCACAATCTACCTTAGCTTAGTTTTAAAAATATAACTATGTTTGTATACAAATGATGGGCATGTAATTGTGACCAAGTGTACATGTGGAAGTCAGAGGATCACTATACACAGTTGGGTCACTCCTTCTACCTTTTCCTTGGACATAAGGGTTAAGCCTAGGTCAACAAGTGCCCTGACCAGCTGAGCCACCTCGCTTGCCCTTTATAAGCTTTAGTTCTTTATTAGTTAGGTCCCTTTTACACAGAATTTTCACACTTTAAATAAACATCCCTTTCTTCTCCCCAGTTGAGAAAATTCATATTTTAGAGAATAAGTTTAAGGAGTTATCATGGAAAGGAAATATGCAATTAAAGGTTTAATGCTAATGTATTAATAATTAATTAAAGTTGATGCATTTATTCCTCTTTCCTAGCATAACAGCATTAACGTGCATAAGAAAAGCCTATGCTTATCTTAAGGCACTTCCTATAATGGACTTTTCAACTATGAGAAAAATAACTCTGGGTGAGAGTGTTTTTGACTTATGAGAATACTGTTATAACATCTGGGTCACCAGAAGTGCAATGGTGGCAAATCAGGAAGGAAAACAGGGGCTTTTCTTTAGGAAGATTGAGCACTGTCTTTAATCCCAGCACTTGGGAGGCAGAGCCAAGCAGATCTCTGTGAATTTGAGGCCAGTCTGGTCTACAAAGTGAGATCCAGGACAGGCACCAAAACTATACAGAGAAACCCTGTCTCAAAAAACAACAACAAAACCAAATAAACAAACCAAAAGAAGAAGAAGAAGAAGAAGAAGAAGAAGAAGAAGAAGAAGAAGAAGAAGAAGAAGAAGAAGAAGAAGAAGAAGAAGAAGAAGAAGAAGACTGAGTGAAAACCTAGGCAAAGGGAGAGAGCGGTCTCCAATGGCTCCAATGTATACATCTGAACATCTAGATGCAATTTGCCTGAGGAAATAGTTGTTGAAGGGACTAACATCCTCATGATGGACCATTTTTAGCTCCGGTACATCTAAATCTCCTAAGTAAAAATGTTGAGTAAGCAGTGGGATACAGACAATTTGAAGGTCAGATCAGGAACGAGGCAATTATGGAGATGCAACCACCAGTATGTGAAATTTAAAAAGTGACACAGAGAGAGAACATCGAGGAATAAATATGAATAGAAACAAAGGAGAGTGAAGACAGATGTCTACTGTCTAGGAAAATCACCACCACTACATCGTTCTCTTTCCCCATTCTTATAACACTGCTTATTAACAAAATACTGATTCTACTGAATAGGCTATATCAAAATCTAAAGAATAATTACACAGGACTTAAGATTCTGTCTAGATATTTCGTTCTTCATATATCTTGCCAAAGGTGGTGGTTGTTTTAATAGAGAATCCTAGTATGACAAAATGATTTTACTTTAGCTTAGACTTCATCATTGCTATTAATATATTTGGCAGGTCTTGGGCTCTAACTCAGTACCTTGTTGCTACTAAGGAGGTCTTCTACCTATGACTACATCGACAATGTTAGTCATTTTAAATTTCCATTGTCATCCATTGCATTAAAAACTTGCTGGAAATTAGAATCACATATTCTATGTCCAGCACTATGTCTGAAAAATTAAAGATGCTAATGATTTAATACTTAACAAATAAAATGGAAGAAATAATAGTAGGAAGTGAGAGAGGAAAAATGAGCCAAGTAAGCAGGAGAAAGGGTGAATATGGAGGAAATGTATGCATGGTATGTTCTGACATGTAATATGTCCTAGCATGTAAACCCAATTCTGTAATCCTGCTAGCAGTTATGAAAAGCAGAAATCCACAACAAAATAGCCAATGTGATTCAATTTCCTCCTTCATAAAAAGAGAGGACTGAGATAAAGTCCTCCCGCTTGGAATTGCAAAGGCCTTATGGCTCTCAGGTCCCAAGTAGAATAGGACCTGCTATTTGTGTTCATATTCTGCTTCCCCAGTTTGGACATGCTCATGGTCTCCAACATTTCTGGAGGTCATCCATGACCCTGCCAGCCCTGCTTAGTCTCACTTCCTCTCCAACATTTCCACTAGTATCCTTCATACCATTGTCTGTGATGTTTATATTTGGTCTAGATTTGTTTTAGTTTCCTTTTCCATTTGTACAGAGGGAAAAAGAGACCTTGTGGTTTCTTTTGCTGTCACGCACTTTTAGGTTTTGACATTGTAAATGGAATTATCAGGAAAATATATCATTCAAAAATATATGAAGAAAATCTGGTGGGAATAGTGGACAGGGACTTGCAGTGATGATTGTGCCTTCAGAAGTGACTCTGCACAGCTGTTTGTCTCTGATTCACACTACTCCCTTTCTGGCCACATCTAGAAATGCTCAAGAACAGCAGCTACAGCTTTGCCCCATCTTCTGCTTCATCCACATGTTGCTATTGAACTGCAAACCACATGGTTGCTGGAAGCTAATCCCAATTAATTCTGCCACCAATGGCAATTTGTTTTTGAAATTGGGCAATTTAATTACTAGTTTTTAAAAGCTCAGATTACACAAAATCCTATGGAGGAATGTATCCAAGTGTTTATGGCAAAGTGAAATAAAGCCCCAACTCTAAAACTCATTAAACTAAAACTTATTAGGTCAGCCTTCAATCCTGTTCTTTCTTAGTACTTAAGGAAATAATGCAGGCACATTAGCCTTTCTGTTCCTGTCAAATAGAGAAACTGGAGCAGATTTTTCATTAGAGAGGGGATTACATTTGAAAACCAGAATAATGGGAAGGTTTAGTGATACTAAATGAGTCATATTATGTTTGTAACCTAAATTCTTCCTTTTTGATTTTAAATAACTAGGGAAATGATCTTTCAGTATACTGTTGTAGAAGCAATATAATTATTGTGTTGAGGAGTGGACCTAATTTCCTATCATTAACTGTATGTGTTAATTGAGAGTCATTTCAACCAATCAATCAAAGGCAAGCCCTTAATGAATTTCCCTAATGTGAAGAATTCTGTGTTTAGTTTTGTATAACTTAGCTTTCCAACTTTTAAAAATTAAGATTCACAGTTTGGAACTATGTTTTATACACTGTAAGGAGAGATTAATGTACATATTCAACAGCAACACTGAAGAACCATCATATTTGTGAAGCACCTTGATATCGTCTTCACTGTCTAATTTATCCGAGTCTATAAATTGTATTTGTTACTTTATCCTATGGCATTAGAAATGTTTGAGATCCATGAACAGAAGCATTAGTACCACAATAGAGGAATCTGTCTATAATATGGACATGAGTAAGAAGAGAATTGTTTGAAATGGCACAGAGTTTCACATAAAGGTCAGTGGAATTGATATCAAGTGATAAGAATTAAGAATGATTCTGAAGAACAAGTGTAAGTCAGATATGAAAAAAGCGAGCACTGGGTGAACACACAACCATTTTTGCAGTAGTTGGGGTGCCAATTCTAGTTGAAGTGTATATATGCTATTAAAACAAAGAAATTACAGAGAAGGGAAATGTAATTATAATAACAGCTGAGAGTGAGAAGTACAGATTTATTTCTAGTATAGGAGAAATTGGAGAGCTATTAAATATTTTGATCATTAGAAACTTGAAATTGAAATTATAGTTAAGTTTAATTTGATAAAAACATTGAGAATGAAATTTAAAGGAATGACTCTGGAGACATGGACATTTCATGAAGAGACATATTCCATTGACCATGTTATTAATACAGCTCTCTGACTCCAGAAAGTCATGCAACCAGAGAAATACTAATTGAATTATGTTTAAATATCTCACTTTATTGTCAAGTTTCAGTAAAATTACTAATAAAATATAGCAAAGTTAGAGTCTATGGACTACTGATTAGATGGTCAAACCAGATCTACCAAACAATGTGATTGAGGACCTCCTGAGAGGAATCTCCATTTTAAACACATCTCACAATCAAAGCTTCAAAATACTGCAGTTAAAGAAACACTCAACATTTCTCTTTTTTCTTTTTCTTTTTTTTTAATGGGAGAAGAGTTTATTTGGCTTACACTTCTGGGTTATAGAAAATCACTTTGGGGGATGTTAATGTGGCAGGAACTTGAAGCAACTGATTAAGTTCCACCTGCAGTCAGGAGCAGAGAGCAATGAACTAAGACGTGCTTGCCAGAGCTCTGTTCATTCTCTCGCTTTCATTCAGGGCAGAGCCACAGCTGCTTTCAGCATATGTCTTCCCATCTCTACTAACCTCAGTAGGAAATTCCTCTTTTACAGATGAGCTGAATGGACTATTTAAGATCAGGCGATGCTTTTGGTCATACTGTCCTGGATGAAGCTAAACTAGGATCCTGGCTTTCTTAATTTTTGTTAATTTTTTTTGTGTTAAAACATTTTGAGAGTTTAGACACATCTGACTCTGAAACTTAGTTCTGATTTAGCTATTTGGCCCATATAGAAAAGATTGGATTGTGTGAGCAAGTGTTTATGAAATGGGGATAAAGTAAAATTGTGATGTGCAGTGCTTCTGTTAGGCAACAGTGATTGGCAAACATAGTGTGTGTGAATGACAGCTGCTGTCACTGTTCTGCTCTGTTGGGTTCTGTAGGACAACTGTCCATGCATGTGAATGCCAGAGCAACACTGTAGGCTTGGATCTAGTCCTGCCATCTACCAGCTCTGTGACCTCGTGAGAAGTACTCTCACCTCCTTTTATAAGGATACCCTCTAAGGTAAACTGGTGGAAGGGATGTAACAACCTGAAGAATTACTAAGAAGATGGACTTCATGAAAGCAGAGTTTAAAAAAAACATGTATCACACCACTGCTATCAACATATATGCTCCTTTTATTGTGGTCTTACAAAGGAAAATAAAGAGAAACAGCGTTTAAGGAGGTCACTGCTGCATAGTCAGATGAATTTTAGTGAGAGAAGAAAGCGTGTGAAATGTGGATCATTTAAAGAGGTCAGCACAACCTTGGAGTCAGGAATGCTAGATACCTGTGCCTTGTGTAGATAGAGTTGTCTTTCTGAATATTTCAAATTCAGGTACAGCTGAAAATTGGTTAGACTGCACATTCCCCTTGGCTTTCCTTGGTCTACTGTTTATTCCTCACTCCTGGTAATCCTCTGTCTTTTGCTTTACAACCTTTCTTGTTTCATTACCCTGGAAAATGGTTCATATTTTCCTTGGATTTCTAAAAATTCAGTGAGATAAAGCTATTTAGGATATTTTCTAGCTTCATATACGTTTAATTTTGAGTTTAAATTTCAAAATAATGCATTCTTATGACAGGAGAAATTGTTTTGAAATGCTTAAAGTTGTTCCCTATAAGACATTCAGGTCACAGAAGCTAATTAATGTTCTTCATGTAACATAATAAATAACACAATCAGCTACCTTTAGTTTAAAACATAACTTCATTATGATTAACATCAGTGAAAACAGCAAGTCATATTTATGTATGTACATAAAAATAAGCTGTCATTAAATCCTAGTGACTGTACTTTCACAGAGGATTTAGACTCTTATTCCTATCAGGCTTTATGAACTTCTCTGAAGAACCCTGTGGCAATCTATTACCTGGTGCTCTAAGACATCCACCACACACAAAACACTGACTCTTTAAGTAGTTTGCTCTTAAAGGATGATGATAATCTTTAAAAAAAAAAAACAACTATTAATGACTGTATAGGTTATGTTTTGATACTGTGTGTACCATTTTAATCAAGATACAAGTACTTACCTATTTAAATACTCAACACTAATTTATTGTGAAAAATTAAAATTCCTTTCTTCTAGCTTTCTGAACTTGTAGTATATTAATGTGCTTTTTAAATCAGTCTACTGTTCAATATCATACCAGATTTTCTTAATCCTTTCTAGTTATATCTTATCATAGATCAGCTTTCCCAGCTACCCCATGCCATACCACCTTCCCAATCCTTGGCAGTCACATTCTATTCATCACTTTCATAAGACAGACCCTTTCCAATTCCAATCATTAGATGTCTACTTAACCTCGGGGGTACTTTCTTTCACTGCTTGGCTATGGCATTTAGCAGAATGAATTCCAGTTCTATCCATGCTGTTACAAATCACAGGAGTTCAGCAGCTTCAACTCTCTCCATACCATTCCTCTGCTTGATGTAATGTGAGCAGAAAATACTCCTTTTTTGATGTCAGAAGAAAGGAGAATCATTTAAAAGACAATTAATTTTGCATGTGCTTGCTTGTCAAATCCCTTTGAATTACTCTATTTTGGGTAGCATAGTGTGAGCTTGTACTCATTGAGACTATGATTTTGATTTTCATCTATTGCCATAGAGGTCAAGGACACCACAAGAACACGGCCCACAGAATCAACTAACCAGGGCTCCTAGAGCTCCTAGACATTGAAACAAATATCAGGGACCCTGCATGGTCTTAGCTAGATCCTTTACATGTACCTTATGGTTGTGAAGCTTGATTTCTTGTGGGACTCCTAACAGTGGGAGTAGGGGCTGTATCTGACACTTTTGCCTGCTTTTAGGACCCTTTTCCTCCTATTGGGTTGCCTTGTCTGGCCTTGATATGAGGATATGTACCTATTCTTATTGTAATTTGTTATGTCATGTTTGGTTGTTAGCCCTGGGAGGCATGTTCTTTTTCTGAAGGAAAATGGAGGAGAAGTGGATCTGAGGGAGAGAGAAAGTAGGGGAAGAGGGACTGGGAAAGAGTAAGAAGGAGAAACTGAGGTAAGAATGTAATATATGAAAAAGAATAAGTAATTTAATTAAAAAAACTCATAGATGAAAACTTTCCCAATCTGAAATAGTGCTTAAAATAAACATGACCAGAAAAGAAACTCCCTACAACACATAATAATCAAAGCACTAATCATACAGGACAAAGATAGAATATTAAAATCCTCAAGAAAAAAAAAGACCAAGTTACATATACTCTTTTTCTATTCCCAAATGTAGTAAGTTTTTCAGAATGTTACATGGCCTTCTGAGTAGAAAGTTAGGGTTCAGATAGAATATCCTTCAGGGTAAGGCAGGCTTCATGCCCAAGATTGCTTGACTAACACAAAATTAATTTAATAGCATGATTTTGGTTTGTGTTATGCCTCATTTTGAATATGGAGACATTTTGAGGGGTGTATTATGTTGTCTTATTGATCCTTTGATTCTTTATTATGGTATCTTCTTTGTGTATTTTTCATATTTTTCAATTATTTATTAAATAGAGATGGGAAAGAGAGATGAAAGGGTGTGGAGTTGGGTAGGTAGGAGGGTGAGGAGGATCTGTGAAAAGAAAGATGGGTGAAGTAGAAAGTGTAATCAGAATATGCTGTATGAAAAATTGCTTTCCATTAAAATAAAAAATAAATAAAACAAGCAAACCAAAAGACTACACATAAAAGTAACTGCAATCCTAGGTGTAACACCAACCCTAGCCCTAGCACTAATCACAACCTTAACCCTAGTATTATCCATAACCATAATCTAAACCTAGACCTAACCCTATCCATAACTTAACCCTAAAATGAAACAAAGCCTTACAAATAACCTCCAAACTATCTCTAACCCTGGTGGTAACCTTGAAACTCATTCTAACCCCATTCCTAATCTAATCTATGTATCTAGAGGTAATCCTAGCACTAACCAAAAATCTAATAATATTTCTAAAGCAAAACTGAATTTGAATACTAACCCAAACTCTAACTCTACCTTAAACTTAATCCTAGTTTCAAACACTAGCCCTAAAAATGCTTACCTTAAATGAAATTATAACCCAACCCTACCACTAGCCCAAATCTTAAAACTAGGTCTAAAATTAACTTTAACCCCTGTTCTAGTATTAACTTTATACTCTTTATAACAAGATCTAAAATAATCTTTTCCCTAATCTTAACTCTGACTTTGCCATAATCGTAAACCCAAACCTAGCTTTAAGCCTATCCTCAGAACTAGTACTAATTCTAATGGCAAGCCAAACCTTAACCTTAAGTCTAAGGAGAACTCTAAACACTAAAACTAAATTTAGAAATAACAGCAATGCTTTTGTCATCTCTAACCCTAACCCTACCTCTAACATGTATCTTATAATAATTCCAAACCTGTCTCTAGCCTAAAGACTAACCTAGTCATAACTCTAACCTAATCCTAATTGTTTCCATCAGAATAGCCACAGAGATTAAATAGTAAGAGACCAGGGTGTAAGATGAGATTTACAAAAAAAATGGGGAAATAGTGTAAAGAGGTAAAAGTTAAAAAAAAATAGAATTAAATAGGGTATGGAATGGGAGCCCTAGGTTGATTCCATGCAGGCTCCCTAAATGTTGGTCCAGAGTCCATGTGCTCCCATGAGCTCTGTCATGACGTTGGCATCCCTGGCTCACACAATCCCTCCTCCCTTTCTTCAGGAGAATACCCATGGCTCAGCTCAGTGCTTGGCTGTGGATCTCTGCAGCTACTTCCATCAGTTACTTGATAAAGGCTCTGTGGTGATAACTAGCATAGTCACCAGTCTGATTACAGTAGATGGCCAGTTCAGGCACCCTCTCCACTACTGTTAGGGGTCTTAGCTGAGGTCATCCTTGTGGATTCCTGGGAGTTTCCCTGGTACCAGGTTTCTCCCTAGCTCTCCATCCTGACACCAAACCATCTCCTACACCCAGCCCACCCAAACTACTCCCTCAAGTTCCTATCTCCCCACCCTCCCTACCCCCACCTCCAGTTTACCCAGGAGATCTTTTCTATTTCCCCTTCCCTGGGAAATCCATGCATCCCTCTTTTGGCCCTCGTTGTTATCTAGCCTCCCTGGGGCTGTGGATTGATTGTAAGTTGGTTATCCTGTATTTACTCCTAATGCCCACTTATAAGTGAGTACATATCTTGTTTGTCTTTCTGGATCTGGGTTACCTCACTCAGAATTACCTTTTCTAGTTCTATTCATTTGCTTGCAAATGTCATGAGGTCATTGTTTTTTACAGCTGAGTAATATTCTATCGTGTAAATGTACCACATTTTCCTTATCCATTCTTCAATGGAGGAGCATCTAGGTTGCTTCCAGGTTCTGGCTATTATGAATAATGCTTCTGTGAATATAATTGAGCCAGTGTCCTATGGTATTATTGACCATCCTTTGGGTATATGCCCAAGATTAGTATAGCTGGGTCTTGAGGTAGATTGATTCCTATTTTTCTGAGAAACCGCCATACTGATTTCCAAAGTGGCTGCATAAATTTGCACTCCCACCAGCAGTGGAGGAGTGTTTCCCTTACTCTGCATCCTCTCCAATAAAAGCTGTCATCAGTGTTTTTTGATCTTAGCCTTCTGACAGGTGTAAGATGGTATCTCAGTGTCATTTTAATTTGCATTTCCATGATGACTAAGGATGTTGAACAGTTCCTTAAGTGTATTTTGGCCATTTGAGATTCTTCTGTTGAGAATTTTTTTAATTGGATTATTTGGTATTTTGCTGTCTAGTTTCTTGAGTTCTTTATACATTTTGAATATCAGCCCTCTGTCAGATGTGGGGTTGGTGAAGATCTTTTCCCTTTCTGCATGGTGCTGTTTTGTCTATTGACAGTGTCCTTTGTCTTACAGAAGCTTTTTTAGTTTCATGATGTTCCATTTATTAATTGTTGATTTCAGTGTCTGTGCTGCTAGTGTTATATTCAGGAAATAGTCTCCTGTGCCAATATGTTCAAGGCTAGTTCTCACTTTCTTTCCTATCAGGTTCACTGTAACTGAATTTATATTGAGGACTTTGATCCACTTGGATTTGAGTTTTATGCATAGCAATAGATATGGGTCTATTTTCATTCTTCTACATGCTGACCTCCTTTTTTTTCCATTGTATAATTTTGGCTTCTTTGTAAAAAAATAGATATTCATAAGTGTACAGATTTACATCATTCCATTGATCCACGTGTCTGTTTTAATGCCCAAACCAAGCTGGTTTTATTACTATAGATCTGTAGTAGATCTGAAGTCAGGGATAGTGATATCTCCATAAGTTCCTTTCAATGGCAATCTTACCAAAAGCAATCTACAGATTCAATGCAATCTCCATCAAAATCCCAACACAATTCTTCACAGATCTTGAAAGAATAACACTCAACTTTATATGGAATAACAAATTACCTAGGATAGCAAAACAATCCTGTACAACCCAGAACTGAATTTTTATACTTCAAATGTTTATATATCTGAAAACATAGATTTTATTTTAGACAATATAGTGTGTCATATTAAATATTTTGCAAAATTGAAAGGGATTTGCAAAGAAAGATAAGTAGAATAAAAGAGACCTATAGAAATTAGGCTCTATATACTGAGTACCAAGGTTAATGAAAAAACTAGGAGAAATAAGTTATTAGTCTTCAAATATTTACAAAGCTTTCGTATCCATTAAGAGGTAGACATGCTCAGATTTTGCTTTCAGAAGAAAAACATTTAGAAGATTGTGATACATTATCAGAATGCCAAAAAGTTCTAAATACTATTAAGAATAAAGTTTACTATGTATATGAAAAGCTATTCTTGTAAGCATTTCCTAAATACTGGATTTTTTGTTTTTAGCGAAGTCTAGTTAATGCTTGTATAAATATGGTAGAAATTAGTTTAATGATAGAATAAAACTTATAGGTTCTCACTCTGTAAACCACTGCTTAGAACTCTCAGTGAAGATTATAGCAATAGAGATATAACAAAAAATTTCTGATACCATTTTTCTCTCCCTTAAATTATCCATCTAAATATCTTCCTCTTCTGCCAGTACTTCTTGTCTCAGCAACTCTTCCTAGATAGTCTGTGTCATACAGACTTTTCTACGTTCTACTCTGCATTGCAGGTAATGTGCTACACAATTATCTGAGAACAAATCTCAGAGTTCCTGGATCATTTGTGGATGTGTTCAGCTGAAGTTCATTCCACAAATTCATAATCACTATTTTAATAAAAAATACCTGTAAGTAGCAGGTAGATTTGGAAGGAAATCTCAAAGTTATAGATAAATAACAATGAATATATGGTTTTTAACATAAAAGAAAGATTCATGCGCTGTGAAAACACACATATCAAACATTTTTATTTGTCCTCTAAAGATATCATTTTGGTGTTTATCTTCACAGAAACAAAGTGTTCAAAATTAAAAGTATAATAGATAGTCCAAACTATTTTTTATTGAATAAGCAATGCTATTTCATATCTGTGTTTTATGAAACCCCTAACAGGGACTAACAAGTATTAACAAACTACTAACAAAATTATGAGACATATCACACCATTCCCACTCCCCAAGCAGAAAAGCAATTTCAATATCTAGATACATTTACAATGAGACCACAGATATCAGAATATTTTTACACAATAGTGAAAAATAGATCACCTCTATGCAACAAAATGAAATTTTAATATCAAATTCTAATGCTTCTACTGTCTCCTTTTGTTGAGTGGATTCTATAAGCTTGTAAGAGCTAACATTGGAGAAGACACTGTGGTTATGGTCAGTGACTTAATGAGGCATATTTTCTTTTGGTGTCCAACTGGTAAAAATGAAGTGAGAAGTTGAGGCATATGGAGAATAGCATCAGGATATAGCTGACATTTCTAAAGCACCACCTAGTTCCATAATAATAAAGTAGCTTATAGGTAGGACAGGTCAAATATGATGTCCTGATTGGGTAAATAGAGTTTATTTGACAGACAGGGGCTAATGTGAGATCAAGGATCTCCAGCAGCAAATAATATTCCCTCAAGGACAGAATACTTCATCATGCCTCAAATTTAGAATGCCACAATGATAGTTTCAGAGTTTAACTGAGTTTGAACTGATGAGAACCACTTGTCTGTTAGATAAAAGAGAGAAGAGAAAGTAGAAAATTCCAGAATCAACTAAGTAGTTACTAAAATAAACTCTTTTAAATTAGAAGTAACAGTCATTTGAATTGGCAGCTTCCTATTTCGCAGTTGGATGCAAATTTGGCTTTATAAGCTGAGCTAAGTTGAGAAATATAGAGAAATAACTTAAAACTTATTAAATATCTATTCATGAGATTGTCTAAATTTATAAGATGCCAATAGAATATAACACAGAAGTTGCACAGACCTCACCATCGTATAAATTCAACAAGAGAACATCCATTAACATCCATGTGGTGGAAATGGCCCTGACAGTTACCCAAGATCAAACCAAAGGAGCTACTCTTGATCTACTTAGCTACATATGGGAGTAATCGACACTTACTGTAAGGATTCCAGAAGCTCTTTTAATAGGTCTAGAAGACAATAATCCCTACCTTGGAGGGGGAAAAACCAAAGTAATATCTGCCACTCTGAGGTATGAGTATGATAGCTGTAAAATTTGTACAATGTGGTAAAGTCTATAAGCGTTATCTTTTTTACAGTGTGTTATTTAATCAACAGAATGATAACTAGGAAAGATGTGTCATCATGGTCCCATGTACAAGGATGCAAAGTCAGAAAAAGGTTGAGAGACTTTGGTGGTCTTGTGCACACATTTGGTAAAATTAATATCAGTGTGTTTAGTTTTTAAAAAAATACTGAGTGAGCTTAAAAAAAAGACTCAAAAATATGAAAAGCCATGTGTAGTGGGTAGCCATTCCAGCTTTGGTCTGGAAATTCCAACCCCCATTGTGGCTTTGGTAACTATCACGCCTACAAGGCGGGGCCAAGGGAGGGCCCTGAAGCCCCGAGATCAGGATGCATTTTGGACCATGGACGCTAGAGGTAGACTGAGGAGAGTTGTCCAGAGAACACCGCTGGGCTGCGCTCCGTCTTTCCCAGAACCTGGGACTTAGTTCTGCAGACTAATAGTCAAATTAATCATCTTATCAAGGCAAACCTATGTACCAAGCTTTTATGTTGGACTTTATTTGTACTGTTAGCCCCTAAAAAACAACAGGGAGACTTATTATTAATTATGAAACTTAGTCTTAGCTTAGGCTTGTCCCAAACTAGCTCTTACAACTTATCTGGATCTGTTTTTACTGATCTGCAATCTTCTTCGTGGCTCTTTACCTCTCCTCTATTCTGTACATCTAACACCCTTAGTGTCTAGCTTTTGAATCACTCCTCTCTTCTTCTCAGACTTCCTCTCTCTCCCCAGAAGTCCTGCCTATCCTCTCCTGCCTACCTATTGGCTGTTCAGCTCTTTATTAAACCAATCTGGTGCCTCATACAAGTGAAGCAAAACATGCACATCTTCATATAGTGTAAACAAATGTCCTGGAACAAACTTAAATTGTGATTTTGCTATTATTCTTTTTAGTTAGATTTTAAGTCTCCTTTGCACTTATTCAAGCTAGCCTCTATTCTCATAAAAATCCCTTTATGCACCTAGTGTTAGATTGTATTGCTATTGAAAAAATATTAAATTATACAATAATGGTGAGATAACTATATTAATTACTTATTAGTTCAAATTCTAAACTAAATTTTCAAAACTGACATACATTAATCTACATTAAAATTAATGTTGTTTCAGAATGTATTTATCTTGTCAATTTACAACTCATATTCATTTTCTAAGCAATTTTTTTGACTTTTTTTTATTTTGCAATACAATTCAGTTCTACATATCAGCCACAGATTCCCTTGTTCTCCCCCCTCCTGCCCCCTTCCCACCCCCTCACCTTTCCTCCAGCCCACCCCCCATTCCCACCTCCTTCAGGGCAAAGCCTCCCCCACGGACTGAGATCAACCTGGTAGACTCAGTCCAGGCAGGTCCAGTCCCCTCCTCCCAGGCCGAGCCAAGCGACCCTGCATAGGCCCCAGGTTTCAAACAGCCAACTCATGCAATGAGCACAGGACCCGGTCCCACTGCCATTTTCTAAGCAATTTTAAATTCCAAACTCAAGAAGTTGTGCTACTATCAACAGAAAACATAACTGTCAATTATTGTTTTGTAATACAACCCAATAAATAGAACACTGGTTACACAGTTGCATGTCAATAAAGCTCCATAAAACAAATCTGTTATCCCAACACTTTGCTCTTACACTGATTCAGTATCTGAGGACACAGAAACGAACAAGGGGCCATACTGCTAGCTAGTCTGTATGGAAGTCATATCCGAGTGGAAGACAAAGGAAAAGTTTTATAAGGAAGAAAGTTTCTAAGCATAATAAGTGCTTTGTAGATACTAGAGCGTGATGATGCAATCCTGTGTTTCAGAGTAACTACTTCAGATTGGTGGGTAGGGATTGCCTATTAGAAATAGCATTAAGTTGAAAATATGATGCATTAAAAGAACCAGAAATAGGAACTATCCAGAAACAGTGATAGTTGCGAAGACTGTGCACTGAAAAATAAATTAAGTAGAAAACCAATGTAGTTTAAAAATTGTAGTCAAAATAAAAATAATAGTTGACAGGGTAGTGATGGTGGGTGAGGTAGACTATCACTGAATTTGACTCTAGCAAATTCTGTAAGTAATATGGATAATAATTTACTTCAAATACAGTGAGTTCAATGATCAACTTTAGGTAAGGTGTGGAGTACATATTGAAAGGTGAATAGTTGTTGCCTTTGGGGCTATGACCTTGGAAAGTAATCAGGAAAGGCAACTGTAATGTGAGGTGACAGCTAAGTAACCATGATAGAACTGGAGAGAGAGAGATGGGTTTACTATTCTATATGCAATTGACAATATGTACTCATACAGATATAATTATCTCAGAAGAAAAATCAAAGGTTGCCTAGATATTGTTTAATCAGTCAGAATTTGGGAAGATAAAGTAATGATTAAACAAGATAAAAAAGTATGGTGATATTTTATTTGTACTAAAATGTGATTTGTATGTTAATAAATAAAGTTGCCTGGGGGTCAGAGCTATTAGAGCCACAGCAAAAGCTAGGTGGTGGTGGTGGTGCATGCCTTTAATCCCAGCACTTGGTAGGCAGAGCTAGGTAGATCTCTGTGTGTTCAAGGATACAGCCAGCATTGGAAACACATGCCTTTAATCTCAATACCAACCATAGAAGACCTGGAGGTCTATACAGAAAGGCAGTGACGAGGCAGTCATGTGGTTGGGTTTACAACCAATGAGAAGCCAGAACAGAAAGTCTTTATAAAGACAAACACACAGGAAGTAGCTCTTTTTCGGAGAGGTAGGACCACCGCGATAGTGAAGGGTAAGGTTTTTAGCTCTTAACTATTGCTCTGACCTCTTGGCTTTTATCTCTGTATTGTCTCTGTGTTTCTTATTTAATAAGATGGCTGGTTACATCTACAAGAAAGACTGAAGAAAGAACTGGATGAAGATGAAGAAACCATGTGTTTAGCTCCATATTTGCTAAGTTTAAGATGACACCTACCTACATAGAAAAAAGAAACAGCTGTTATTTTCTTCAAGACTCCTGATAATGATTAGTTTAATTTAACTGTTTCTATGATTGGAGAATTGAGTCTGTCTTCAAACATTAGAGAAATATTCATGTATCAGAGGATAATAAGTTAAAAACAAACATCAAACATTGCAAAAAATGTAACAGGGAAGGATGAAATTATGGGGCAATATTCAATGAAATGTTTATTCATTTCTGCAGAAGATGAAATAAAGGTCAATGGAGGAATGTGATTTCTATACCCAAGTACAATGGTAACTGAGAGCCAGAGTGCACATCTCCCCAGCTATCAATCCTGTGCTCTTTTCTTCTTGACAATATCCTACTCTCCTAGCTTGTTCTTTGCATACACAAAACAAAATCACTGAGAATAGACTAGGCAAATAAATCACTTCTACATGCTCATTATGCATATAATAGAATCCTTGTCTGGCAAAAACTGACAGGAGGAAAGTTTCAATTAAACATTCAGGGTCCAGAAATCCTTGTAATGAATGCTGACATTTATTTACTGCAGAAATAACTATGAAAAACTTGATTTGTAATTGCCTCTGTAATTAAAACATTGATGTGCTATGTGGAAAAAAAAATCTCTCAAAGTGTCCCAGTCCACATTCATTCTGTATGTTAAAATCCTCTTTATTTTCTTATCCTATCAATTGGTTCTCATATTTCTGTTTCTCATCTCTTGTTTTAAGTATTCTAGTAAGTCTTCTATTACTAAATTATATAGTTTTAAATGATATGAGATTATTTATGTTTGAAGCTATTCAAATGTTAGTACACACACACACACACACACACACACACACACACACACTTTACATTAAAATATCCTTATATACACCATTGAAAGTGGTCTACAAAATTGTAAGTAACAGTTTGGTAAATGTCTATCCCCAGTAATTCTATTTCTTTATTTTTTTTCCTAATTTGATTTTGTAGTACTTGCTGATACTTAGTTTTCTCATTGAATAATATAAAAATATTCTTAAATGAGAGTAATACTCAGGGTATTTAATAATATGAAAATTGTATATGTCTTGCCTTTTCTTAACCTCACTTGTAATTAAAAGTAATAATAGTGGATAATATTCATTTTATATGAATTTTAGACAAATAAGAGGACTACAAATCTCCCAGAACATGGTCCAAGAATGGAATCCTGTGAGGAGAATTCTGAGTGTTTGTGAGAAAATTCCAGGAAAATAATTCAAGAGTCTTATGAATTTGGTTTATTCAAAAATCAGAATTGTTCTTGTATTAGGCTTTTGTGCCCTTTCCAGGAGCAGAGTGGATAGGAATGAGTTTACTTCAGATTATTCATTACAACTGCTTATTATTATTTGTTTACATGATTCTATATAAAAAAAGATATTTTGCCACATTCAGCCTGCCCACCAGGTGCAGCCCACTCTGGTGATTGCACATTTCACTGATGTAACTCCTCTTAACTCTCAGAGTATAAAATGTCTGATGCTCTTTATAAAGTGGACTATTATATAAGACTTCATTCTGCCTCATTTATTGGCTCCATTCTCCCAGGTCTCACTTCCTCTAGACTGTAAATGAATGTTTACATTTAAGGTTTATTAAATTACAAAATTATGATTCTTCAAAATCATTATTAATTTCTTTTGAATTATTGTGCTACTGACATAGGTTTTTTTATTTAAGTCAGTAGTATCTGTCACAATATTTTTGTGTATGACATTTACCAAACTGTTACTTAAGATTTTGTAGATCACTACAGTATGTATATGCTTAAAGATTAATCTTTTTATACTAGTTTTAAGCCACAATTTTATGGTTATCCTAGAGAAACCTGATGAAAATTCATCAAATATTTGTTTCACATGTTAAATTAGATGTACCTGGGATATGACTCAATGGATAAAGGCATTTGATCCACAAATATGATGATATGATGTTATTGTTGGAATCCATGATAACAGGATGTTGTATGCTTTCACAAACATTTGTAATTTCAGGATTAATTCTACTTGTTGGAAGCATGGACAAGAGAGTCACTTCTAAACACTTGGTCCAGTTCACCTGGAACATGTAGCAAGGCAGTAGAAACCAGAGACATACTGTTTCAAAAAAGCAGTAAGTGAGAACTGCTTCCTCAAATTTGGCCTATGACTTCCTAACGTTCTTGATAGAATGTGCATGCATTAGTGCAAGTGTGCCTGTTATCTCTCTCTTTCTCTATTTCATTCCTCCTCATAAATAAAAAAATATTTGTATTGTATATATTTAATATACATATTACACACAATCCATATATACACACATTGTGTAACAGTTTCCTCTGAGATTAAAAGAATTCATCCTACAAGAAACTCCTGAAGCACAAAAGAAAACAACTCAAAATAGCTTCAGGAAGTCCCTGAAGTTGATTAGATTAACTAAGCCACTCCCTACCAGAATAAGCAAGAAAAGCTGAGAGTCCGTTTCATAGAGAGGGAAGCTGAATTACAAAAAAAAAAAAAAAAAAGACTCTCAGAGGAGAAAAGCTTATGTATCACGTAGCTAGAGTTTTCCTGCCTGGCCCACAGTCAGGACAAATCTCTGACACCTGCCAGTCCCACAGCCATTCAGACCCAACCAAATAAACACAGAGACTTATATTGGTTACAAACTGTATGGCCGTGGCAGGCTTCTTGCTAACTGTTCTTACAGCTTAAATTAATCCATTTCTATTAATCTATACCTTGCCACGTGGCTTGTGGCTTACCGGTACTTTACATCTTCCTTGTCCTGATGGCGGCTGGCAGTGTCTCCCTCACCCAGCTTCCTGTTCTCTCAATTCTCCTCTCTGTTAGTCCCGCCTATACTTCCTGCCTGGCCACTGCCAATCAGTGATTTATTCATTGACCAATCAGCAACACATTTGACATACAGACCATCCCACAGCAGTATCATCTTCGTGAAAGAAGCAGAAACAATACTAGCTGCATGGAAGAGAATTAGACCAGAGTCACTTGGCAGAAACATTCTCCAACCTGTTAATCTTCCTGCAGGCTATGTAGCATGCTCCATATTTCCCAGATTTTATGAAATGTCATCCATGCTGGGGTGGACCATGGTGATTCAGTTGTCTTTGAGTCATTTCTGTTTGTTAGTAACCCCAACAAAACTCTTTGGTCCACCAAGTTGGACTTCAGTGTTATCTGTATTTTTGTCTGTCATGAGTTCCCTATCTGGGGTGAGTAGACATGTATTGTATCTCTTGAGGAAAAATTTTGAAAGATAACACCAAATTAATGAGAGAATAGAAAGATTCATTTATGTTACATTGATGCTGTGGGTTTATGAGGTCTGATTTTCTACTTGACCTGAAGTAAGTGAGAATATAATTCATAAATTCATTTGGGTAACACAAGTAGACTAGAATGTATTAGGTAAACCATGGAAAATAATTAAACAATCTTTAGGATGTCTAGTCTTGTGCTATTTTTTTTAATTTATTAAATTTGACAATCCAGAGATTACCTCTTAGTTCCTAGCACACACACAGTGGCTCACAACTGTCTGTACTTTCAGTTCCAAAGATATGATACTCTCTTCTGGCCTCAGTGGGTACAAGGCATGCAAGTGGTGCATACATAACATACATGCAGGCAAATAGCCCACATTATAAATAAATTAAAATAAAATAAAGTATATTATCATCATTTATTTATGCTTAATTTAGTAGTTAAAAATCACAAGTGATAGCAATAGAAAATGCCTGATTTCTGTGCAGTGACTTTTTTCTTGGCATTACTCACATAGAAAGATTAGCATTAGCTAGTCAGGAGGAAAATAATCTGTCTGGGGTAGGGCAATGCTTGAAATGTGAAATATTTGTTAACCAAGAGAAGGGGGGAGGTTTTCTACAGTTTAACTATCCTTTATGGTTTACCTGATACATTATGTTCTATTCATGTTGTTCCAATGGATTTATGAGTTATATTCTCTTTTATTTCAAACTGTGGCTGTATTTGGTTAAGTAGTCATATGGCTATCCTATTTATAGGCACCATGGAGATAAGTCACCTTCATTCACAATTCAACAGATAGCTAAAAAACAGTAGAAAGCTAAAAAACAGTAGAAATTAAAAAGGAACTCTGGCCGGGCGGTGGTGGCGCACGCCTTTAATCCCAGCACTCGGGAGGCAGAGCCAGGCGGATCTCTGTGAGTTCGAGGCCAGCCTGGTCTCCAAAGCGAGTTCCAGGAAAGGCGCAAAGCTACACAGAGAAACCCTGTCTCGAAAAACCAAAAAAAAAAAAAAAAAAAAAGGAACTCTGGATAATGTCTTCTAAAGGGTCCATATTTTCATCTTAACTTTATTTATAAAGAATTTGAGACAAAAGTTTTATTGTAGTTTTGTTGTTTTTGCTCTTTTGAGGGGCCCGCCACCCAAATAAACCACACACGAAAGCGTATTCTTAATTATAAATGCTTGGCCTGAGGTTGGCTTGTTTCTAGCCAGCGTTTCATAACTTAAATTATCTCATCTATCTTTTCCCATCTACCTTTTGCCTCTGGGCTTTTACCTTTCTCTTACTTCTGTATATCTTACTTTCACTCTTACTCCATGGTTGGCTCTGTAGCTGGGTGGCTGGCCCCTAGCATCCTCCTCTCCTTGTTCTCTTGCTCTTTCTTCTTCTACTCCCAGATTTCTCCTTCTACTTATTCTCTCTGCCTGCCAGCCCACCTATCTTTTCTCTTGTCTCACTATTGATCATTCAGCTCTTTATTAGACCATTATGTGGTTTAGACAGGCAAAGTAACACAGCATCGCAGAGTTAAACAAATGCTACATAAACAAATGCAACACATCTTTGCATCATTAAACAAATATTCCACAGCATAAACAAATGTAACACATCTTAAAATATTATTCTAGAATAGTTTATGTAACTATTCATAAGTTATTTGGCAAGGGAATTCCAAATGTGACATGAATATAATAACTAACTCAACTCCCATGTTAATGAAACATTAGGGGAAAAAAAAGAATGTAGTGACAAAGAAATAAGATAAAATCTACATGAAGAGATTTTGCTGAGATTAGCTGGGATGTGGTTTTCAAATATAATAGTATTTCTTGGTTATATTTGAAAAGAATTATATAATAGTTAGAAATAGTGAGTAGCTATACATTAAAAAGAAATGAGTAACAAGAGGGATTTAAAGATAGCAACAATAAAGTTCCACAAAAATATGGAGGGAGGGCTGGGGAGGTGACACAGGAGTTAAAGGACTTGCTAAACAAGAAAGAAAAACAAGAGTTTGTCTATCCAGAAATCATATGAAAACAGGGTGGGGTGGAATATCCTCTGCAATTCCAACCTCAGATAGCAGAAAAAGAGGATCCCCAGAGCAATGTTGGCTGACAAAATTAAATGTATTGGCAAGCTCTAGGTCTGACTCAAAAAGAATAAGATAGTGAATGATCTAGGAAGATTATAGACGTCAATCCCCAAATCAGTTTTTAGCAAAATACACACAGCGCATAGTTACATGTATGCTTTTACTCCCTGTGTGCCCATGCCCTTGTATGCTGGTCAGGTTTTGTCAACTCACACAAACTTGAAGCAGTTGGGAAGAGAACACAGTTGAGGAAGTTCTCCAATTAGTAGATGGGGGAACTGGAATGTCTGTGGGGCATTTTCTTGATTGATGATTAATGAAGGAGGGCATAGCCCCACTGTGATGAGTGTCACCTCCCGCCAATGGATTCGGGATTATATAAGAAATGTAACTGAACATGAGACTGGAAGCAAACCAGTAATTAGTATTGCCCCATAGTCTCTATTTCAGTTCTTGTTTGCAGGTTCCTGACCTTGCTTCCTTGGATGGTTGGATGGTGGGCTATCATCTAGGAGATGTAGCAACCTTTTCTTCCCCACATGCTTTTTTTCTGAGTGTTTTATTACAGTAAAGGAGAAAAATGAGGCAATGTATGGCTGTGTATACACACACAAGTACACTGTACATACAGACACATGGAAAACATGTAGCTGCTAAAGTAAAAAATGTTACTGAATATTTAAAATAGGATTTTATTATTTTATGTGTGTTTAAGTTTTTGCCTGAATGGGTGCTTGTGCACTGCATACACACCTGGTTCCCAAGGAGGACTAAAGAGAGTTCCTGATTGCCTGTAGCCGTGAGCTGCCATGTAGGTACTGGGCATAGATATCTGGGTCCTCCAGAGTAGCAGTCAGTGCTGTTAATTGTGCAGCCATCTCTCCAGCCCATACAATTTTTTAAAATTAAATGTTATTCAGTTTGAAAGATAGGCCCTTGCTTATTATTGAAGCTACTGCTTGAATAATTTGGTGACCTAAGAAAACTAGGAAATTCTAACAGGTTGTATGAAACTGGGGAGGGAAGCCAGAAGAGTAAGCAATTTGTAGGGCAAAAAGTCAAAATAAGTTGTGGCAAAGCATATAGATGTAAAAACTCAAGCATGATCATGGGGAGAGACCAGCATCCCAGTGAATGCTGTTGGAACACAAACAGCAATGAACAGCCATGTCACTGTTTAGTTTACTATGATTTTCTTCAATTCTAGAATACTAGAAAGAATAATTCCCTTCAAACTGAGAAAGCTGCTGTCCAAGTCTGACCAAGGTCAAAGTCATTAGTACAGTTGGAGCTCTGGGTGCAAGGTTCAGGAGGACTCAGCCCAGCATTGGTATCCAGGATGCTTGGGCACCTGCGAAAGAATTAATTGGTGACCCAGCACTAATTGGAGAGCAGCCCAGCCAAGATCATTAGGCAGCTGATTTTCTAAAATGTGTCTGTTCCTTCCAATTAACATTTCCAAATCTTTAGTCTTCAGATTGGCTTCCTGTTGTTCAGAGAAGAGTGAAGCAAAATCTTTGGTGTGATTTTTGACGGAAAAAAAAAGTTTCAGTTTACTGATTAGAATGTTTTATTTTAATGCTCATTCAACTTAAACATGCAAACTGAGACTAATTAGTTTACACGACTATTAAGTGTCCAACCTAATAATTTATTTGTAGAACAAATAATCGGTGTAATGAAAACTTTGTACTGTGGCATCATTTCATAGATTGATGTTTTCCATCTATGCAACCACATCTGACTCGGTGGCTTTAATGACAGGTAGAGCCAGTTCTATGCCTCAAGTCATGAAGTTTTACAAAATATCTCCAACTTTGAAATATAATAAATCCATGAATGTTTGCATATCTTTGTGTTTATGTGTTTAATCTACGTAAACATTCACCTATGTGCCCGAAGAGAGATATAAGAGATTTAAAACTTTCAATATTAGTAACTTAAATTCCTTTGTGCCTCAATAATTTTGTGACTTTTAATTTAGCACAGCATACTGTTTAAACCCCCAATTTTCATCAAACAGCAAAATAATAAATTGCTAGTTTTCAGAAATATACTCATGAAATAATGAACTTTATTTCGTTTTATGGAGTAAAATAGCTTAGTGCAAGTATCAGTAAGGTAAAAATACCTGTTGTTTAGTTCAAGGAAAAGCTACAGAATGGTTACTATATCCCAAGCTGTGTACTCTACTGCATTCCAGAATGTCTGCTAATTTGAACAAGCACATAACACACGACTTCCAGTCTGGGATGGGAGACAGGCATGTAAATAACCATCCTGTAATAAAATGTGTTCAATATCCTATATTATCCTAATCACTTGAATTAAGTGGTATAGAATTATAAAGGATGGATAGAGACATCCAGTCTGTGGAGCAGAGCCAATGGGTTTTGGCAAGACCTTCAAAGAGGAGTTGACATTTAAGCTGACCCTTGAAAAATCATTAGATCTCTACTTGGCTGAGAGTGAAATGTGGAAAAGAAAGATAATGCATTTTCAAAATATATAATGTGGTCATTTGGGGGAGCCACAAAGTAGCCCAGATTCCCCCCTAAAGTGCAGACTCTGACTGCAACTTTGGTGTGATGCCAACATTACATAATAAACCAGTATTTCAGATACAGCATAGCAGTGAGGGTACTTTAAGTTCAGCAAGGAAAGAACCTGTGTGTCATCCATGGATTGTTTAATAACATTTTTCTATTGGGAGGTATGATGATTATAGCTGATGACGGGTTACTATAATGCTACAGAAGCAAGAAGCAGAAAACCATGTGGACAGGCATTCCTAACTATTGACCCAGTATGTATGATTGCCTCAAAATTCAATGAGTAAATGTAGCTCAATCTAATACAGGAAGGATAGAAAAATAATCCATAAAGGACTTGTAATGTGGAATCAAATGTCATATCCTTTGCACACCTTTCTCACGTAATAAAAAATAATCCTATAGACAAGGATAATACTTTCTTTACCTTTTTTTTATAGACAGTAAACTTAAGCATCAAAAGAATAGTAATCTGTACAAAGTCCCTAGGTAATGCTGAATTTCTTTGGATTTAAGTCCAAATTCTCTGGACTAAAGGATTACAATTGTTTCAGCTAAATAGTATATTTGAGATTAATCTATCGATCAAAACTTTTAAAATATTTCCATTCATTTCCTGACATTCAGCCCCATGAAACTGAAGATTTAGAAGTGATAAGAACTCTTTGATGGTGATGATGATGATGATGATAATGTTGATGACATGATAGAGGTGATTATTGAATATATGTATTTTGCTTGTTGACTTGGTCATTTTAGATGCATTACCCAGTTTGATTCTCATAGTATCTTAACTGACTGGGTACCTTTACTGCTTCCACTATAATTATGAATAAAATAAAAAGGAAGTTTACACAATTTTCCCAAATTAATTTGGCTAGGAAGTGAAGCAGCCGGTCCTGCTGTCTGCACAGTTACTTATGTAACTAATAGCATATCCAGAAGAAGAAGAATAAGAAATAAATTATATTGCTTCTCTTGTCTATTGTGTGTTTAGAACTCAGTGAGGTGCATTTTTTCATACATTTCATTTAGTTTCTAGAAAAGTACACACTTAATCAAAGAATACAATGATTAAGAGGAAAAGATCAGAAACTTCCTGGAAGCTCCACGTATTCATTAATCTTATTGTTGTTATTCTGTTACAAGCATCTAAGGCAATGTTCTTCACTTCAGAGAGCAACTCACACAAAGTCGTACAGTTATAGTATACTATTTCCATGATTGGAACATGGGTCCTTATTATTCACATATAATTTTAAATGATAATTAAAATAAATATTATAACAGTATTTTAATGTTACTATAGTCAGAAGTTTTCCTGTCCCTCCAGGCTGATGGTCAGGACAAATCTTTCCCACTCACATCCCCCAAGTAAACACACAGAGGCTTATATTAATTATAACTGCTCAGCCATTAGCTCAGGCTTATTACTGACTCTTACACTTGAATTAACTCATAATTCTTATTTATGTTTAGCCCCTTGGCTTGGTACTTTTTCTCAGCTCTGCCTTGACATCTTGCTTCCTCTGTGTCATGCAGGTGACTCCTGACTTAGCCCTTCCTCTTCCCAGAATTCTCCTCTCTGCTTGGCCTGCCTATACTTCCATCCTGGCTACTAGCCAATCAGCATTTTATTTATCAACCAAATCAGAGCAACACATATTCACAGCATACAGAACGACATCCCATAGCATGTTACAGTATGTTATGAGATACATGTTGATAGTAGTGTGATTACTACAGTGAATCAAATTAACTTGTCTATTGTATTACAAGTTTAGTTTGGTTAATGGGGAGAAATCTATTTGTGTGCTGTTTTAACAATTGTAGTCTGTATGTGGTACATCAGTGTTTTTTTGAAGTTCATTATACAGTTCTGATTCTTTGCAATTTTACCTATATATTGTGACTCTATCTTTGTACATTTCGTTTTATTTGTTTGATTGCACGTATAAGTGAGACCATACTATATTTTTCCTTTCTGTATCTGACATATTTCCTTTAATATACCCCTGTTCTTTTCATGGTATGAAACAGCTGCAGGATTCCTTTTGTAAAACCTATAATCTATTCTATGTGTTCATGTATGGATACGTATATGAATATGTTTGCCATATTTTACTTCTATTCTTGTGTTGATGGGCATTCAGGTTATCTGCAAATATTGGTTATTGTGACAAATCATGAGTCCAGATGTCTTTATGAAGTTATGATTTTATCTTTGTAGGAGAAAACTCAGAAGAGCAATTATTGGGTAATGTATCAGTAGTTTTGATTTCTATAGTAGCTTCCACATTGTGTTCTGTGATAGCTACATCACTTTATGTACTTATCCACATGTATTGAATTTCTCTTTTCTTCATACTCTCAACAACATTTAGGATATGTTTTATATGTTGGTTTTGTTTGACATTCACCATTGTAACATGCTTGGGTGATCTCTCATAGTTATTCATACCTAAATTTTAAAGCTGCAGTTACTGGATTCCAAACGAAGTGAAAACTGGGCAATGATTTTTTTTTTTTTTTTTTTTTTACCTATTAAACATAGGTGGAACCTTGGAAAGTCAATGTTAGAGCTAAAGTAGAAAAAAAGGACACAGAAAGGAAAGAACATGTTTCACTTCTTAGAGATGGAAAAATAATGTTCAAATTAGAAAACAAATTTCAGTGCAAAGGCTAAAATGTGGCATACTTTCCATCACGGTGCTTGCATTTGTAGAAGTTCAAAATACATACCAGGTGCATAAGTGATTATCACGGGCTATGATGATTAATGGGGAGAAGGATGGTTGGAAGAATTTTATCAGACTCCTAAAAGTTGCAAACAGAATTTAGTCCAAGCTGTTATATAATCCAAATTTAGCACAAAATGAGAAAATAAGCAGGAACAATCATTCTTTTTGTGTCTGCTAACACACTCGTGGTAAAGAGACTTTGCATTGGCTGATTCTGATTCTGTTTTTAAACGAATGAATGTATTAATTCATTTCAGGAAAGCACAACTACATTTCCAGATCTCAGACCTGAGAGAGTAGCCTGGTGCACTGGTCCCTAGCTATACATGGTTGCTTAAATTTAAATTAATTCAATCTGTTTGAAAGTAAAATTTCATTCCCTTGATGGTAAAAATGATATTCCCAATGTTTAGAAACCACATGTACATATTAGTTGCCATATGTGACAGTGCAGAAAAGGGGCATTTTTTTCCTATAGAAAATTATATTGGACAGTGTGGTACTGTAGAAAGACACTGCAAGTTTTTTTTTTTTTTTTAAAAAACATCTCAGCCAAGGAAATTGGATCCAAGGAACTGTCTTCTTGGGATTGTGCCACATAGATGCTTTTACTGTGGGGTCAATCTAAATGGCTTCAACATGTCATAAAAGCCTGAGTATAGTTAAACGCTAAAATTGTAGAACCTGGAGTCTATCATGTGTAATAAACTCACCACAAGGATAGGTAACAGTGTGGTCATTCTTTATCCCTAGAGAATATTCTATTCAGCTGTGGAATGGAAGTGGCTGGTGTGATGTGGGATGTCTTTCTCTATGTTGTGAATGTACATTGCTCTTAGGATGGCAGTTTGGCACCTTCCCCATTGTCCTTTTCCCTCTCCCTATCTCTCTTGGATTTTCCCACCTGGCTCCATCCTGCCCTGTCACAGGCCAGTGAAGCTTCATTTATTAGCCAATGGCAGCAACATATAACTGTTTTATTATATGTAACTGTTATATGTGATTTTATTATGCTAAAATTAGAACCTTCCTTTTTGATTAGATAGAAAAGGGGACGTGCAGTGGGATGTCTTTCTGTAGGCTGTGAATACATGTTGCTCCCATTGGGCTAATACAGTTGCATTGGCCTATGAATGTAGGGCAGGATGAAGCCAGCTGGCATAATTCAAGAGAGATACAGAGAGGAGAAAGGACAAGGGGGAGATGTCAAACTGTCATCCCAGGAGCAACATGTAATGGAAATGCAGGTATGACATGGCCACGTGGCAAAAATTAGATTAAAAGACATGAGTTTATTTAAGATGAAAGAGCTAGCTAACAAAAAGCCTGCCATAGGTTATACAGTTGATAATCGATATAAGCCTCTGAAAGATTTTTTTTATAAGTGGCTACAGGACGATGGAGCCAAGCTGACTGGAGAAACACAGGTCCATGGAGCCGTATGGGACCAGAGAAACTTCCAACTACACTGGTGGGCTTCACACCTACCATGACAAGATAGTGAGCTTCATGGTAGAGCCAAATCTTATTTTTATGATATGGCATGAGCATATTTTCTGATGTAAAATGTAAGAAGGAAGGAATACAAAGAAATGGCATTGCAAACATAAGTTGTAAACGTACAAACTCTTAGAAATTCCTTAAGAAATCCTTGCTTATATGAGTCTGAATAGTTAAGGGATGTAGGTAAATGATTGTCCAAAAGCAGTTCCAGAGAAAGAAACAGTGGTCAGAAAAACAATATATTTTCTGGAATGAAATTTTATCCTCTGCATAAGCAACATTACAAGGAATTTAAAGTCAGTGACAGATTCCACAAAGTGCACAGAGGAGGTATAAAAGTTTGACCAGCTCTGAGGAGAACACTGAAGATAAGCTGACTTTGGGTAATAGAAAATAAATACATTCTCATTCAATCCTAACTGAAAAATAATAATTCATTTCACGTAATCTACTGTAGAGTAAATAATGAAATGGAAAAACTAGAACTAACTCAAGTATATTCTATTTCTTGTTGCAGTCCCTTTACCCAAGGTACATCTGGATAAAGGCTTATAGAAATCAATCATAGAGCTTGTAGTTAAAAACTCTATTTCACTGTGTTGTTACAACCTACTGGGGCTAATCAGGTTTATGGATAGCATGGGACAATTATTTTAAATTATTTTGTCTCTTTTCACATGATATCAATTTAGTAATTCATTCATGGAGAAGTAACAGAAATTATACTGGAAGATTTTTAGACATTTACTTTTTTCTTTTAATGTTTAACAATTTCAGTTATAATCATAAGGACCAGAAAATGTAAAGTATTTTATATACCTCAAAAGGCATTCTCTTTATGGTCAGCAATAGATTTCATGTATTTTGCTAAACTAAGCATTTTGTTAATGCTGTTCTCAATATACTCAATTGCATGCTGTATCTAAATAGGGATTAATTTATTTCTAAGAATTATACTTTTGCATCAGAGTGTAGATTTAATCCCAGATGCCTGGACAAATTAGAAGTTTTCTTTGTAATAGAACAATAATTCTCACATTGTGCGTTATTTTGGCAGGTGCATGAGGCTGACTATAACAAATTAGCATTTTGAAAATCGTCACTTACTTTTAGCCATTGAATAGCAATTTATAGTATTCATTTCAAGATAAAGTGTAATCAACACATGTCATTGGGGTTATTTTTCCAAAATACTCTCTCACCAGTATCCTGAAGGCGATATCAATGAAGCTGCTGTACCAGGTTTTTTTTTTTGTTTTTTTTTTTTTTTGTCTTCAGAAGGATGGTCAGTTGTATTTATATAGCTAGTTTGGTATTACTAATGACTTTCATTTCAAATAGTGAGTCATTTTTGTAATCTTCTTTCACAATAAAGCATCCTTTAGTTCCTATGCATTTGTTTACCAGAGACTATCTTTAAAGCCTCCAGCAATCAGTTACTTCTGTAGCATTGAAAGCTAGCAATCCCAAAACATCGTTTTCATGTATGCATGCTGCTGATGGATAGAAGCCGATACACTTTTGTGCTCTTTTAATTAAACATTCAATTTGATTAGTATTTTAAAGGAGAATTTTACTTCTTATGCTTATCGACATGATAATTCTAGAGACACGCAGTAGTCATTGATGTCAGCATATGAAATGCTTTTACTTTGGGGGGCCCAAAAATAATATAGAAGAATGCTGTTTGTCTTTTAGCTCATGCTTGTCTGTGACACTAAGTCATATCTAATATGGTGGCATTTGGAGAACAGGAGATTCTGAGATCTCTCATTTTATAATTTAATTAGACTTTCTTTGGGGTATGCATTTACATTTAATAAGAAGTAAATGATTTCCCTTAAATAGAAACACAACACAGTTACTTTACCATATTAAGATTTATCTGAGCCTGTTAATGTTTGTAGAGAACCATAGTAGATTATCATTCTAAAGTCCAGGATCTGTTTCAAACTCTTTTCAGCATTGGTTACACAATCTTGAGTAAATAGTTTCTTTGTTGAATTTCAATTTTCTCATTCACAAATTCAATGAAAGTGTCATTTTTTAGAGCATCTGTGAGCCAGGCACTGAACAGCGTCAATCATCATATGATGATGAACAAGATACAGTTTGTGTCTCCTAGCAGATTAGCTTGATGAAATGATCTCCATGGTATCACAATCTTGTCATTGTGTGAGTGTACAGAAGCTTAGCTTCTAATGAAAGCATGCACACACAACATTCACACACATAGATACACACAAAGGATATCAGTGTTTTTCACTTTAACAATGATAATTTTCATTGGTAGGACAGGAACATGTCTGTCCTAGATCAGTTTCTATTGTTGTGATAAATCATCATGACCAAAAGCAGCTCCGAGAGGAAAGTGTTTGTTTAACCTCACCATTTCAGTCCATCACAGAGGGAGTCAAAGGAGAAAAACAAGGTGGAACCTGAACTCAGAGACCTCAGAAGAGAGCTACTTTTTGGCTTGCTTTACATGGATTGTCTATAGGCAATCTGATGAAAGTATTTCTCATTTGAGATACATCTACCCAAATACCTCAATTTTGTTTCAAGTTGAAGAAAAAATAACCTACACAATACTCTTTCTATAATCCAAAGATATGAATTTTGTTAGATTTGTGATAAAAAAAAGTCACAAAATACCACTTCTTACAAACAGAATGTTTAAAACAGAAATAAATAATAATAACAAATAACAAAATATAAATCCTGGGCTCTAATTGTTTATTGTGAATTAAGATGGGACTGAGGAAATTTGCTGGAGACAAGAATGATTGTTTCAATTCTTGATGTACTCAGTTCCTTTTTGGTTCATACCTCAACCTTAAAGATTGACGATTAGCTTCTTGGGACATGATTGTCTACATGTGAACACTGAGATATGTGTCATAATGTATGTTGTTGTATGTCTGTTAAAAGCACTACAACTTCAGAAAAGAAAAAATATGCATCAGTGCACTGTGATGGTCCCCAGTTGTAACCCCAACACTAGGATGCAAGGTTGTCATGGAGTTTGAGGCAATCTTGGGCTACACAGTGAGTTACTGGCCGGTTTAAAGTACAGAGGGAGGTGCTATTTTTAAGTACTAAATGTCAGCAGCAGCAACAACAACTCCCAGGTACTGTAGTCCAGGATTTAGAAATCCCTTTCATTTCTTTCTTGTTAATATCAATATAGATTTCCACGCAGGAAATATCTGGGTACTTAAGTCATTAATAATACTTGGAGAAAATGTTGCCTGGGGTACTAGATATGTTTCTGGCTGTTTGACCCTTGTTACTAACATGGTCCATTTTAGGATAATGTCCACTTCCATATTTATCATACTTGGTTTTTATATAAGTATCCTGAAGGCTGTGTCACCAAAACCACGTAACTGAAGCAACTATTTTTTCTTGAAGGATTTTAAAGTGCTCCCCAGATTTATTTGAAAACAGAGAATGAATTCTATGATATTCCAAGTTGTAGCTTCCATGTTATCCTCAACACTTTGCAAGTTGTCCTTTGGCATTATAATTTAGCACCCATATCAGTGTTTTCTCAGTGTAACCTGTAATCAAATATGAAGCAATCACCACATCCATTATAATTTGCATTACACTTAATAGCAGTGGCAGTGAAGGACTAGGTTTAAGTCATAGACTTTCATTACTGTGTATTGCAGGAAGTGGGCCCAGTGAAGCAAGCAGTCTGTGCTTGACTGTGGCAGCTTTCATGTGAGAAATGCCTTGCATTTTGGTGAGATTTGACATGCAACATATTTGTTTTTTTCAGGAAGACTTTGTGGTAGGCCTAGTTTTATCACATCTTCATCAGCAAATTCAGAAGTTATCAGCCACATCTTCAACAAATCTTTTCTACATTTAAGATATTTTGAAAATAGTGCGCACCATTTTTTCCCACCCTTTATTGGGTAAATGAAAGATGAATTTAAGTGTCAAATACACGATTTTAGCGATCACATTAACATTTAAAGTTAATTAGTCAAGATTTAAAGTGAAATACTCTTTGTGACATCACAGAAATGTGTATTTTATAATTACAAAAGAAAAAAGTTTACTAAAAACTCTCTACTCTTTTTTTGAGCCTTTCCATGAACTCACTCTGTAGTCCAGGCTGGCTTCGAACTCACAGAGATCTGCCTGCCTCTGCCTCCCGAGTGCTGGGATTAAAGGCGTGTGCCACCACCTCCCGGCCAAAACTCTCTACTCTTGACACATAGTTGAAAGGAAGAAGGGAAAGGGTACAAACGCACCAATCAGGGGGAACAGGAACGACAGCGATAATGCACTCCTTTAAATAGGTCACGATGTATCCACACGTTTTCTCATAACCAAGAAAGAATCTATCACATTACCTGTGGTTTTTGTTCTTCAGGTAAAGATGTGTTTGTATTACCTTTATTGTTGATACTGCCTTCCTGAATTTGCTGTGTTTACAAATAAAAGTTACTGTGCTATACTTCATGTCATTTATAGTTTAACTTAGGTAAAGTACAGCTATTTGTTATCTGTTTATAGGATTGTGAGAATTGAACGTATAACATTAGAATCAGACAAACTTTTGTGAGAACTGTTTTCTTGCTTCCTTCCTTACTCCCAGTCTCCATTTTCTTTTTTCCTTTCTTTCCCTTCATTTGTTGAATGGCGGATCCTCCTGCCTCAGCTTCTCCTGAATGATAGGATTCCAATTGTTTACCCTGCCTGACTCTTAGAAAAAACAATTATATTTGAATCCCTACGTTTTTGTCAGATATTATGTTCTTGGATAACATTTCTTTTCACATTAGGTTATGTTATTTTAAAATTAGAAATAATAGTACCTTGTGAGATGTATAAAGACAAAAAATTGGCACTTAATATTTTTGTTATTATTTCATTTATGTGTATATGTGTCTATAAATGATAGAATTATTTACTTATTATTCCCTTGTCATCAAACTTGGAACATTAGTAAATGTAAATTCTGATATATTCAGATTATTATTTTTACTTTTTAAAAATTATGTACAGGATCTTATACTCTAAAATAAAAAAAAATCTTGCCACAAAAGCCATGAAAGTTCATGTGTCTTGGTTACATTTCCCATATAATTTAAAGTATCATATTCTGCCAATGTAAATATGGAAGAATTTGGTTTGATTTTCCTCATTATAGCCATAGAGATAGGAAAAGGGGGAAAGCAGATCAATGATTTCACCTGTGCTTCAAACTCAATAGCAATTCTTCTTCATATTCACATAATGCACACATTCTAGTGGGTACTCCTATAGAGTTTACTGTATATGTCTTTTGGGAGAAAGATCATTGCACATAGACAAATAATTATTTCATTAATTCCCAGATGCATTTCAATTCTAATCCAGAATCAGTTTAGTTTCATCCTGTGGCTCTGTTCTACATCTGGTCATCTTCCTTAGAAAATAAGTCACTTCTCTGTAAAATATACACATGTTCAGATTTAGTTCAAATTCTACCTTTGCAGAATTCCTCAGAGATGCTTCATATGCATTGTCCTTTCACTTGTATAGTTTTCAAACACAAACCTTTAAGCCAGTAAAATTTTCTATATGTTATCTTCCTCCTTAGTTCTTGTGATCAGTATTTGTAACTCACATGTGAAGAAGTGGCAGGGTCTATTTAGTTTTGTGGGAATGAAGGTCTTCCATGTAAGTAATTACAATGCTGCTTAGATTTTACAAGAAAAACCCACAGTGCTATCTCAATACTGAAAGGGGCACTGCCGATATCAGATGATAATGCTGGAAATGTTCTTGAGCAGAAGCTGTATGAAAGAAGAATACTATTTGTTTAAGTTAAAAATTAAAGAGGATAGTTCTCTGAAAGCAGAATGATTGTGGCAAGAATTGAGAATTCCATTGAGGGCATGGATTAAGAGTTTCAGTTATATCAATGCAAAATATACAAGTGTGAAGAGTATGAGTGAAACTTGGGGCAGGGTGGAAATCAATGGTAGAAATGATAATTAAGGAGGTTTAAAGCCATCTGTCAATGATTTCACCTGTGCTTCAAACTCAATAGCAATACTTCAAATAATTTGATTAAAGTGAATTATTGAAGAATTAAATGATGGGGAAAGAGGCAGGAAAAAACAATGTGTATGATCCCTAATCTGCTTAGATGGGATGCTTGTGTGTGTCATGCTAATGAGTGCCCAGAGGTGGACTTTTATTTTTTTATTATATTTAGAAAAATACTTCACTCAGTTTTAGACATTTTGAACTCAATGTGTGTCCACAGGTTCAGATTGTCAGACAGTTGCAGAAGATGTTAAACATATTCCTCTGTTGTTATTGAAGTGACAATTGACCCTGGAAGTCAATTCAGTATGTCAGGATTTGACAAGGCAATTGCTGAGGGGCAGTGCACCTCTAGGATGTCAGATACACAATATCTGGAGAAATTTCCAGAGTTTGTTTGCTCCTTTGCTTCTACTCGGAAACCTCACACCAGCAAAACTCTGCTGCCCCCCTCACAATCCCTTCTACCAGCAACTGTAAGGAGTAGAAAATAATGGTAAAACTGACATGTCATTTAACCAAAGGAAAAATTGTGTTGAACTTTAATTAAAAGTATAGTATACAGAAAATCTTGTCATTTTTATTTCTTCTTCTCACATACAACACATTCCAACTGCAGTTTCTCCTCCCTCCACTCCTCCCATCCTCCTCACCCTCCATCTCCCCCACATCCATGCACCTCCATCTCCTTTCAGAAAAGAGCAGACCTCCCATGGATATCAACCAAACACATCATAACAAGATGCAATAACACTAGGCACAAAATCTCATACCAAGACTTGACGAGGCAACCCAATAGGAGGAAAAGGGTCCCAAGAGCACACAGAAAGAGCCAGAGACATCCCCACTGCCACACAAAAACCAAACTAAACAACCATAACATATATGCAGGGGACTTACAAGATGTCTTCTAATACTCTTTTTTTTTTTTTTTTTTTTTTGCCTGAGTTTCTTTACTCATCACATGGGAATAAAATTACCATCTTCATTAAGGAAATGTCACACTGATGAAATAAGATAATTTATGTAAAAGACTTGAAATGATGCCTATGTGTACTTAAAATATTAAATATTATCTTCATTACCTGGGGAGTACATCAACACTGATCAAACAAGTTTATATTAATAGCAGAAGAAGAGGAATGAATGAGGGAAGAAGACTACACAGCAGCGAGATGAGCGCTCATCAACGTAAAGAAGCTTTAAGGAGACACTAGGATACAGACTTATATAGAGGATAAAGTGGGTACCTCCTAGGTGGCTCAGAGTAGTTTTGTTGGAAAACAGCACAGCCTGATTTACATGAAAAAGCAAATAAATCCTGAATGAATACTTCCTGAATTCATCAACAACATGGTTAGTAAATATTTGCCTTAAAAGGTACTATTGTGACAACAATACCCAGTAAATTGAACATACCAATTAGAAAGTTTGCAGTCCACACAGGTTTGTTGAAGCTTTGGATTCCTTTTGCCCCAAGTGTACAGATAAGAAAAATAAAGTCCATTTATTTAGAAACTCGGAATTTGATTTTTCCCACTTATGATGTACAATGAACAGATCCCACAGCTCAGCTAGGTAGGATATGCAATGTAAGAAAAATAGGACTTAAGTACAGATGTAAAAGTACCACAGAGCAACCACTGGAATCCAAAGGAAAATGGAAATGTAAATCTTGTAACTCAACAAACCAGAAAAATTATAATTAAAAGGCCACCAGAAACAATCATTGTCAGTCCCCACTATAAGTCAAATTAAAATTGTGTTACTAATTGAGATTTCAAACATTGATGACAAAATGCAATTTTTTTAGGTAAAGTTATTTTTTTCCTTATAAAAGTTATTACTTCCAGACAGAATAGGTGTTATGAGTTTCCTCAGTCAAAGCAAAGTTTAAAGGCAGATATTTATTCTGAATAAGAAAAATCACAGAAATTTCGTCAAACAGACAGTTTGTTATTTCTCTCGGCTTTGATATAGTAAGTACTGCGTTATACTTTGTCAAAGCTAAACTTTACAAGGGTGAGTGAAATTGAAAAAAGTAACATTACAATAAGCTATAATCAAAAGTTAAGTATTTGTTAGCATAATATTGATTTTTGCAACACCTGATAATAGTCTTGGTAAAGTTAGCCTATATCTGTGTTGGTGTGAATTCTGTATTATTATTTAAGAAAAGTAGCATAGAAACTTCACTCTAAGATCTTGGAAATGAGACATGGGTGATTTCTTATACATCATTTGTATCATTTGAAATATCACATATACACACATATGTTTGTGTTGCATCTATGTGTTTATGTGTATGTGTGTGTGTGTGTGTGTGTGTGTGTGTGTGAGAGAGAGAGAGAGAGAGAGAGAGAGAGAGAGAGAGAGAGAGAGAGAGAGAGAGAGAGAGAGAGAGAAAGGAAGGAAGGAAGGAAAAAAGAAAAGAAAGAAACAAAGAAACAAGGTCAGGAGAAGTTACATGAGAAAGACTAGAAGAAGAAAAGGAAAGTTGAGGAAGTATGTAGTTATATTTTAATTTCAAATAAATAAATATTTAAAAGTAATGAGCACTGCTTCTTTAATCTCCAAAGAACAAAACTATGTTTTCAAATATTTCAAAGGAATAATAAATCTTTTTATAGAGCATTGTGAATTCCAGGAATCTGATAGATGCCAAGTTAATGTTTCTTGGCACACTTCTCTCTCTTTCCATTCCTTATATTCACATGTACAACTGGTCAGTGCCCATTAAACCAATAACTATCAAAGGAACTTCTGGCTCCAAAATACTAAGCTGTTGTGTCACTAAAGAGATCTCAACTAATCTGTATTATTCTCTAGATTTTAGTTAAATGTTTGAATTACCTTATAAATCTTGGGATATTATTGGTTATTTGGAAGACAACACAAAATGTCTAAATATGTTTGTCCTCCCCTTAAAATAAAATAATATTAATTATTCAATTATATAAAACTTTTGAACAAGAGATCCATTTATTTCATTTGAAGCTTTTTATACATGTTTTAGAATATTTGACAGTCTGAGTGACTCTTCAGTTTGGATTGGCTATATCTTTTGTGAGATTGAATCATTTCTTCAAGTGATTTCAATGTTTGATAACCCAGGGGATGAAATATGTTTCATAAATCAGGTTCTTCAGAGTATAGTTTTTCTCTGTCTTCTGCTGCTATGATGTCACTCTTGGTAAAATTAAAAGCATGAGCGTCTGGGAAGTGGAAAACAGTTATGGCACTTTCCCATAGACATCTCCCAGGATGGTGTTGAATATTCAAAGACCCTAATAATCCTTCAATAATTACAATTATTTAAGGATTCTGAGATAACAAAAGACAAGTGACTTTTATATTCAATTAATTAAATTCTATATTAAAACTTAGGAATATTTAAACATTTTTTAGCAAGATTAAATCATAAAGTGTCTTTTTTTAAAGGTCTATGTTCAATTACTTACCAAACAAAATGTGATCTGATAGCTTGTTTATGTGTCTGAAAAGAAAAATGAAAGAAATTTAAATGGGAGAAAGAACTGGCAGAGGAGATCTATAGGTTCAAACCTCTGTATGTACCCCCAAAGTTTTCACTTATATTGTAGAGTTTCCATACTACATCATGGTTAAGCAGAAACTCCAGCAACTGGAGTGGATTTGTTCCAGTTAATTTGTTTTAAGGTTTTTATTTGTTATGGTAAGAGACAAAAAGCTCTTAACTAATTAAAGCAAAGCTTCTTTTTGTTCAATCATTGAAAAATCATTAATCTGGGCTTAAGACATAAAAGAAAGCCTGTGTGCCTGTCCAGTTCTAAATAGTGAAGAAGACAAATGAAAAGTTGATTTGAAATCTGAAGCTCTATCAAACACTCCCCCATAGGAAGAAATAATAGAAATAACACCTTAAGCTTGTGGTCATAACATACCACACGTGTGCTAGCTCTTCCTGTCCAGGACTTTGGTTGGCCATGTTGTCTGCATTTAGCCTTTTCTGTTTACTTTACATCTACTCGGTCACAGTCATACAGCCTTCTGCAAAGAAAGCTTTATCTGTATCTCAAGCTTCCAGAACATAATAAAGGAGCAAGCACTTCTGCACAAAAGCCTCCTTGAGCTCCTTAAATTGCTTTTTGCAAAGGGAGAATGACACTAAGCACTCTATAAAGAACAAAAGCAATTTTTCATGCTGTGAAATTCAAATGTTAATTTACCCATTCCTAGAAATATCATCACTCTATATTCAGGAATATCCTGTACCAACTATTTTTGGGTGTAGTCCAGTGTGCCTTGGCCACGAAATATCTTTAAAAGATGATTTATAATTTCTTAGAACACATTAAAAATTAATATTTCACTTGGTAAACAGGAAAAGAAAAGAAAACAATCATAGTCAAACTAAGAGTATAAGTTGATCTCCTGTCTCTACCCTGATCATTATATACTACTATTTGTTTTCTTAAGTTTTCTAAAGAAAAGAACATCTTTATTTAGGAGAGTTTTTAAATAATACTGCAAGTTAAAAAAACAAAAACAAAAACATTTCAGCAGTTGATGAAATTGCCTTGTAGTTTTCAGTGATTACTCAAATTTTGCAGGTGCAACAGTAATTCTTAAAAACTGTATGATGGATGGCATAATGTTTGATATAACAGACTTGAAATAAATAGTATCAAACAAAATAACTATATTTTATAAATTTTTTGTTTTATATTTATTACTCATGTTTTGAATAGTAGAAATTCTGAACTTAAGACCTAGTATTTGCTTGCCAAGTATGCCCCTCCTGAGCTCTACCCCCAGAGATTTCTATAGTCTTTATTTTGAGAACAGTCCTCACTAATTGGTCAGACTGTTCTTAACTCACTCAGATGCCAGACAGTAATCAAATGTCTGATCTTTGTAACCTAACAGGGTTTGTCTCCCAGAAGCCTTGTTGGCTGCTCACAACCACCTATACCTACAGCTTCAGGAGGGTCTGATACTTGTAACCTACTAAGCCCCAACACATAAAAATAAATCTTAAAAATCACATCATTAAATAGGTACACACTTATGGTATACAATGTGATATTGTAAGCAGCCCATGGCTGATAAAGTTTACTATAGTGACGCAAATTAACACATCTGTATGTCACATCATTTTACTCTTATTCAACACCTAAAATCTATTCTTTTAGCACAAACCTCAAATGCTGTATATGTCTTTCCCATAGACTTCACATTACAAATTAAATCTCTGGACAGACTTGTTCTGCATTATCTGCTTACTTGATACCTCTGCTAAGTCTGTCACTATCCTCCAGTACTCCAGCCCCTCTCAACCATTGCTTTACTGCTCATCTCTATACACATGAGATTTTGTTGTTGTTTACACTCTACATGTGAGATCACATGATGTTTCTCTTTCTTTCTTTGTCTTCTGTATCACTGAGCATAATATCTTCCAGGCTCACTCATGTTGTGGTAAGAGATGAGATCTATTTCCCATTTAGGATTGAAAAGGATTGTATTGTGTATACAGACATATTTTCCCACTCTTCCATAGGATCCTTAGGTTGTTTCGACATATTGACTGTTGTGGACAATACTGAAATAAACATGAGAATGTAGAAATCTCTATGAGGTAAGGATTTTATTTCCTTTTGATTTATGCCCAGGTGAGTCAATGCTGGATTTTATGGCAATTCTAATTCTTACCTTTTAAAGACCACCATACTGTTTTCCATAGTGTTAATTTTAATCTATGCTTCCCCAATAGCTTACAGAGTTCCCCTTCCTTTCTATCCCAGAACATGTTTATCTTTGTATATTTTGATAATAACCATCCTAATGGGTGTGATTAGATAATCTCACAGGGATTTTTATTTGTGTTGCCTCATCAATTTATAAAGCTAAGCACCTCACGAAATACACCATTGATTTTCATTTCTGTTTCATATCAATGTCTGTTCAGTTCTCTAGTCTATTTTTAACCATGTGACTTATTTTGCTAATATTTTGTTGTGCAAATTCTTCATAAAGCCTGGATGGTTAATCTCCACTGTCATCTGTAGAGTTTGTGAAAATTTCTCCCCAAGTCTGTATGCTGATATTTCATTCTTTGAAACAAAACCTAGGCTTTTATTCTAATGTTCAATTCTTTATTTTTGTTTTTCTGTCTTGTTCTTTGGCATATTGTTCATAAACATGCCTAAAGCCAATGTCTATTTGTCTTTCCTCCAGGAATTATATATTTGCATCTTAGATGTAAGTTTGATTTTTTTTCTACTTTTACTTAATCCTTCTGTCTGATCTAAAGAATTTCATTCCGTTACAAGGAGACATCTAGTTTTCTTAACAGCATTGAAGAGACCACACTTTCTTTATTGTGTTCTCTAAGATCCCTTTCAAAGCTGTTTGACTGTATTTTTTCTAAATTCTATTTTTCTCACAGAGATATTTTAACAAAAATCACATACAATGTCAAGGGATGCCCAAAATCATGAATGATTTAGAATTCCAAAGTCTAGAAGCATTCATGAATTAGAGAAATCTTCAACTTCAACAGTAAACAAATTTTGTCTCTGAGCATCTTGCAAAAATGTATAATATGAAAGCAAGAATTTGCGGTTGATTCAGGAAGCAGGTGGTTCTATCCTTATAAGTCTCTGCCTGCATAGACAACAGTGCTGCCATTTAACACCTGTGATACCTGTGAAAGTTCATAGAGATTTTCCCACACATCCTCATTTACCTTGAGATCAATGAAACAAATTGGTTTTCAAGCTACAAAACCTGAGGGATGATTCTCTAAACCTACCTTCTCCATTTCTTACCTCACTTCCTTTCCTATCATGCATTTCTTATCAAGTTTAAAACTTAACCTTCTTTCTCTAGATTGTAGCATCAAACAATTCAATTCATTAAACCATTTCTCTGTTACATCAGTCAGTGATATTCACCAAGTCTTGAAATTAGGCGTGTGGTTTGTTCTACATCCTCAGTGTGAGCATTTGTCAACCTCAGTTTGACCTATCTATATCCCATTTTAATCCAATTTTTATTGTTAACTGACCTTTATAGCAAGGATCACCTTTAAGACCTTATAACTTTAGAATGTTTCGCGGAGTGGTCATCAATTTAGTCATCTCATCTGACATACTCTATTACCCTCTGAAATAAAAATTCTGCTTACGTCTCATCCTTCTTGAAATGCTTCAAATATTTGTCTACAACAATATTAAGATACTCATACCTTAAACACAATTTTTTTAGTTTTCTGCATCACTACAAATATTATCCCCATTAATTTGTTGTTTCTCAGTTAGTTGTGACATTTTCATTTTCCTTTCAATTTCATCTTAAAAAGAGATGTTTCATTAATAAGTATCCATCTTAGCTTTTTGCTTTTATTACTTATGAAACAATATGTTGCTAAGGTAGATTTGTGGATACTGAAGAATAATTAAGCCAAATTAATTAACACCTATCATCGTAAATAATTATCCAACATCTTCCTACTCAACATTTTGTCATCTTAAACCACTAACTCTCCATAGTCCCCAAATACCTTTTGCCTCTCTACTGTAACTTTCAAGGTCCACATGCAGGTAAACCATGTAATACCTCTCTTCTTTTGCTTGACTTTTTTCTCCTAATATTATGTTCTTTGGGTTTATTGATATTGTCTCAGTGAAATTATTGCCTACTTTTCTCCAAACGGTATTCTAGCATATATATAAATCAGGATTTCTGTATACAGAAATAAGTACAGAAGAACAGTGATCTCTTTCACACTTGTTTTTTAAGTCCTTAAGGTACATATGCAGAAATGGGATTATTGAATCACCTAATAATTCTATGTTTAGTGTTGTTTTTCACTTGCTTTATAAAACAGAGTGCCACTATATTATTGAGATTCATCTTGAAGTTGTGACTTATGTGAATTTCCTGTCCCAACCTCTAAACAGTTGGGACTGTAGGTTCTATACTGTGGTTTTAATTTATATAACCCTCATTATTATTGATGTTGAACCCTTATTCATTACACAGTTGGTCCTTCTTGAAAGAAGAGTCTATTTGGATGATTTTATTATTCTTAGAATTCAGGTAACTTCAAGTTATTGAGATGCTTTTGTTCTTCTCATTATTGGTATTAACATTTGAGATATATAGCTTGTATCTTTTCCTATTCTGTAGGCTTTTTCTTCATCTTGTTGCTTGTTTCCTTTGTTCTGAAGAAGTTATTTAGGCAAACATAATAAACTTCATCCATTTTGCCTAGTTGCTTAACTGGGTAAATATCTTCACCTCTTTGTAATTGTACAATACTAATTTCAACATTATACACTTTTAATGAAACTTTGTTAAAATTTACCTAAGTATTCCCAATTACAATAACAAGAGCTTCTCGGGAGAATTTTTTTTAACCCATACACATAGTTGTGTCAGCATTGTGGCTCTGTAGTCTTTTTTCCAACCTTAGTTCCAATATAGAATTTCTTCAAAAACTTGAGTCTTTCTTCTCATGATATCCTCCACTCTTTAGTTCATCAGTACATCCCCCACTGTCCTAACTTCCCCACTTAGACCTCTGTCTTCACTTTTGCTTATTCTTATCATATTCACCATTGATTGATCCTTATAAAATTAAACCCATTGATTTCATGCTCTTGGTCAGAAGCTTCTAAAAGCTGTCTTTTTCATTCACTGTAAAACACTTATACTCACTGTAAACAGGGTTTAAAAGGATACACAAAGCTAGATAACCAGACATACCAGCTCTCTGTCTCTACTGCTTGTAGTATTCACAAGTCACTAGAATGAACTCAACAAATGTGCTGCTGCTCTGACCAAAATCCTACCTTCCCTTTTATGTTCCACAAAACCTACCTCATGTTCCCCTTATAATACACAACTTTTCTATGTTAAAGTTACTCATATGTCTCTTGCCCCTCTCAAGTTACATAATAAAACTTTTGAAAGGATCAGCAATATATATACTACTTTTCTATGTGAGAAAATGACCAATCAGTATCTGAAATTTTAGATTAATGTGTTTGGAAGGTGAAAATAATTGTATTTTCATCCATAATAAATGAAATTTGGAACATTCAATTTATTTTGAGCATGAAATAGTATTATACACAATTCTACCTCAATTAGTGGATTTTGAAAATATAATTATACATTCCAATAGCTTTTTCCTGTAAGATTTTTTATGAAATAAATCATTTACAGATATACAGGCTACTTACTATAACGAGTGAGCACATTTCTATCTCTGTTCTCAGTCTATTAATTTACTGGCACTATGTGTTGCAGATTGTTTTAATATATAGGTAGTGTGCCTCCATATTACCTGAAATTATACCTTTTCTAAAATAATTATGCTTGAATCTCAGTTTGGCTATTTAGAGAGCAGGTACTTAAATCAGTTCTGCTAATACTGTCTGAAAACAAATTAAGGACGGTTTTATTATTGAATAGCAAAGTTCAAGTCTGCAGGTCTCTATGTGCCATTACTTTCATGCAGAGTGCACGGCATGATTCTTAGGAATGAGTATCTTTTTCTGAAAGGTTGGTACAGGGTTATTATACTAGGGGAGAGTCTGGTCACTTATGATACTTTAGCAAATGTGTTTGGGGAAAATTTAATAAGACTTTAAAAATGTTTTTCAGAACATATACACTTTTTAGAGACGTTATAGAAGTCATGATACATGAAGATCCTTTCAACTGGTCTTAACTATGTTGCCATTCCCCTAGTACAGAGTTTCTCAACATGTGGGTCATGACCCCTTTGGGAACTGAACAACTCTTCCACCGGGGTCGCATATCAGATACCGTGTGTATCAAATATTTACATTACAGTTCATAACAGTAGAAAAATCATAGCTATGAAATAACAATGAAAATAATTTTGTGGTAGTGGGTAACCACAACACAAAGAGACATATTAAAGGGTGGCAGAAATAGGAATGTTGAGAATCACTGTCCTAGTAGTGGCTGGTAGAGGCTAGTAGTGCTCTAGTAATCTCCAAAAGAAATATTCCTCTAGCTTTGAAGAGGATTATCTTTAATATTATGTACTTTAAAAACTGAGGAATTGGTTTTGACATGTTTCTTAAAGTAAAAAAAACACCCACAAAAACAAATATATTTTTCTTTGAACATCTTTTCTGATTGTGAAAGAACAGTGCAGAGACTTGCCTCCTGTTTGGTGGCTCTAGCCTTTCTATGCAGAGAGAGGGGAGAAGATTCTGACATAGAGATCCATGGTGGCCCCTCTCTGCTACCTGCAGTTACAAAACTGTTACCTTCTAGTCAGATTTTAAAATGTTAGAAAATTGCATCAGAGAAATCCATCATCGTTTGAAAATTACTTGAATTACAAGAGTAGTTTTTTTAGAGTAAACATAATAGTACTGGTACATCTCTCAAAAAGACATTAAGTGAAATAATGCATTTAATCAGTTCATCACAGCGCCAGGCAGAAAGTGAGCAATTTGCAATTGTGTTGTCAAACCTTCTTGGCCTATTTTCTTTCTAATTTTTTCCCTCCTACTTTTCTGTTTTGTTTGTTTGATTTTGTTTTTCATCTAATCCAGTGAGACTCAACCAGGGACAACATTGCCCCCTGGGAATGTTTCACAGTGTCTGAACAAAATTTAGGTTGTCATAAATGTGAGAGAAAACTTCCTGGCAACTGATGAGCATGAGGCATCCTACAATGCACTGGATAGCTCCCAACACAGTGCTTATGTGAGCAAACCCACCACTGCATCCAGGTTCAAAACGAGAGGTTACATTATAACCTTGTCCTAACCTCTGGCCGTTTTCCTGTTATTCATCTCATCATGTTCATCTACTGCCACCTGCTTCTGCTTCCTATTTATCATTATTACATTTTTGTCTATTTCCCCCCGTAAAGTTTAAGTAAGCATTAAGCCTTATGTTTTATTTCATTTTGCGTGTTCAAGATTTTCCCATGGAGAAAAAAAAAATGACCCTCATCATTTTAATGCTGCTGTGAAGAAAGGCGATCTGTCCGTCACAGGCCCTGAACATCTATGAACTTCCTAGTTGAATGTGCCAGATGGCAAGAGTTATCATCCCAAGACACCAGGCAGTTTTAAGAGCTAGTCAAGCAAATAACTACTTAGGTCAAAGTGATCAGAGCATGCCAACAGTGCAAGCGCTTGCTCCCCAGGAGAGGAAGACTGGCCAGTGGTTGCTGCAAACCATAGCAGATTATAGGCCCTGGGACTGGCATTCCTCAGCAGTGCAGCAAAGTGTTGGTTGCACAGCCTTTTTGAGGATTCCTCTTGACACCAAGTGAGACTTGTGGGCAAGAGGACTTTTCTACGCTAAAGCCTATGCTGCTTTATTAACTCTCAGAAATAATAGTCTACCCTGCTCTGACCTACTGGGTCTTTTTGTCTGCATTTCCATCTAGTATGCAACGTTTCCTTGTAGCTACTAGGTAGCTGTTCTATTTGAGGTGGGGATTTTTACTACTACACAACTGGACATTCAGTGAAACTGAACATGTCTTCTAGCACTCATCATGTAAGTACTTCTCTGCTTTGGCTTATTTCTGTTTCTCTGAGGCCAAAGTAGGACTCATCATGAGAAACGGATTTCATCGCCATGATAGAATCATCATTGACATTGCTGCCGCCATCATCAGTGACCATCACAAATGGAGGAGTTGGGATTTAGTACAGACTGCTTTGGCTCCGTATATCCCACAGGTACCTTCTCACCGTCTTAGGCAGTATTGCTTCGGTCCCATCAGATTCCCCTCTATCTGTGCACAAGAAATATTTCCTAACTTAAAATCTGCTGCTACCTCTGTCTTTACACACACACACACACACACACACACACACACACACACACACACACACAACACACACACACTAAAATAATTAGTTGTTGCAACTGCAATTTTTGTTTCTGATTATTTCACTGATGTAGCTGTTTTTTCATTCTTTGATTATATTTTTCCTACTCTTATATTTACCTCATTTAGTTATAGAGTTCACTACTTAATCGAAATTTTACAGATCATTTGAATATTTAAATACATAAGCAGTAATACATCACAAATTGAAAGAAACAAATGTTTGCATATGAACCTATAGCAAAATTCCTTACTTCCTGTTTAAAATTTAAATCCACCATTGTCCTTTACTTAGTGATAAGAAGGAAAAAAATGAAACATGACCCTTGACATGTTTCTTTCCTGTTGGCTTTGTTCTTCAAAGCAGCTTGCCATAGACTCCAGAATCAATGTTTTAGAGCAGTGGTTCTCTACCTTCTGAATGTTATGACCCTTTAGTACAGTTCTTCATATTGTGGTGACTTCCCCCCACCCCCGAACCAAAAAATTATTACATTGCTATTGTGTAACTGTAATTTTGCTACTGTTATTAATTGTAATGCAAATATCTGTTATATGACTCTCAGTGGAGGGTCATGGCCCACAGGTTGAGAACCACTGTTTTAGGGGAATCAACAGAATAATATTGTGTCTTTGGGGTAAGTGGACTGTTTCTAAGCTTTGTAGGGGAATTGCTGAATCTTCTTTTCACCTCTGTTCAAAGAATAGCATTTTCCCTCTCATATTTGAATAATTGTCAGTTCTAAGGTCACAGCTAATTAGATTATGTTAGCTCACTGATCTGACTTGTTAAGAACAAAATAAAGTTTTAATAATTTCATATTGAAAAATCAACATTTCCAGTTTTTATGGGCTGAGCACTTAATGTATAGTCATGGATGGAAATTTTAGAACATTCAAGGGCCTTTTCAAGAGCCACACATTTGGTAAAAATGATTTCTGCATGTCTAGATTCCTGATATTTGGCCAAATGAAAAGACTTTGCCAATCTAGCTACATGTATTCTGCAAATGTTTTCAATAAATGTAAATTGAATCGAATGATTTAAACATGGAAAACAAGAAAATAGAACTGGAGAAGTGACTTCATAAATGTTACCTATCTGATTTTGGACATCATTGCTATATAAAAATTCCTTTGAAGTACCCTTCACTGTGTGGAGCTGTTTCTGAGTATTGTAAGTTTTGTTGAACTCATGATCTTTAAGAACTTGGAGTACTCCTATACACTTTGTTCACTTATTTATTGAATTATGGACGTTGGTTAAACTTGTGAATACACTTCTTAAACATCAGGAAACTTTAGATGCACAGCTCCACACTACAGACATTTAAGTGCCTAAATAAGTTGGATAGAACACCATGGTTTACTGAAAAAAATCTTTAAGCCATACTTTTCTATCTGGCATATGGCTTCTAACTTCAAGTTCTCTGCTGTGTTTATTTGACTTGGATTTTGAACCATTTAAGTGACAGTATGTGTTTGGCCATGTCTAGCACATTGAGGGATAAATGGCCTCTAATCAGTTGGATTATTCCACAGTGCTAATGACTTCCTGGGAATAAGCTAACTTGCATGGGGTACTATGCTAGCTCTTTCTGATCACTAGAGTACCATTTAGCAAATAGCAGCTGCAGTGGGCTAGATGATACCCCGGTGTTCTGAGAAAGTTAATTGCAGATTCTTAGGTACCTAGCTTACTCCCATGACCTGAGTGTGAATGGGAAGGCAGGCAATTCAGTTTGCTCAGAGCACTGACTTGATGATGTATTAACTGTTCTAAACTTCTGAGAACTTGTCGTAAATGAATCAGTTTCCTCAATTTGACTTGCCTTTTAATTCTTGGAAAAGCCCACTTTTCTAGGGATGGGGAATGAAAACAGTTCCTCTTCTTGCCTCAACTTTGTATGCCTCTAACATTTCAGCTCTTAGAAAGAATTCCCATTGCGCTATTTTACAACTGGAAGGATCTATGTAAAGTTTGGGATATTACCACTGATATCAGTATTAATGTTGAAATGAAAGCATGATGCAATGCTTTGATTTTTCCAAGTGTCCTGGGACATTTTAAGCATTTCAGTAAATAAAATCACAGAGTTCATGACCTATGTAGGAAGGAGACAGGCAATTCATTGTGTGGTTCCTCTTAAGCTATTTAAATTAGAAGAATATGCAATAAGAGAAATGGGGCTTCTAGACCCATCAATAAATGAGAGTTGAAGTAGAGTCCAACCCAGAACTTCATTTCAGTGCCTTTCTCAACAATCATTAGAGAAGTTCCCTTTTGCAGCAGTGGCAGTTATCACAGAGACCTTCAAGGGATCGATGTGTCAAGAATAAAAGACTGTGGAGTTCTCAGCACTTAGTGGGGTATACATATGATATCCTTCCCCATAAGGTTCAAGAATCTTAATAGAAGAGGGGGATAACTTCAAGGAAACAATGATTTCTAGGAACAAAAATATAAATGCCCATAAGAAGTCACAACAGCTGTGGCAGCACCCTCAAGATCTGTTCAAGATGAAGCCAGACTAAATCCCAGCGTGGGCTGGACAGGTGGGCAAGTTGAAGCTATTGACAGTTGATAGACTCCATGAGAGAGTCAGTTTTCTTTAATGATATGACACAAGGTAAGTATTTCACACTCCAGGGAAGGCTCCACCCTCCAAGAGCAGCTAACCAACATGAATTTACTTGGTGGCTTTTAAAAAAGAAGAGGAAAATTGAGACTTTGGACATGAAGGTAATGACAGTGTGTCTGGAACTGTTGGCATCTAAAAACGATAAAATATGTTGTATAAGATTTTCAAAGAATTAAAAGAACATTATTTTAAGAAATAAGTGTTTATAAGGATCAAGGTCAAAGGAGACCAGAACACATAGGCTGCAGGCCACTTTTCTTACATGATATTTTGACTGCTTGGCAATATTAACATTTTGTGCTTTCCTATGTGTAGCTGGAGAGTTTTCTCTCTGGGCCCTACCAAGCCCCGGCAGTCCGACAGCCCACTTATAAAATAAACACACAGACGCTTATATTATTTAAACTGTTTGGCCTAATGGCTCAAGCTTCTAGCTATCTAGTTCTTACATCTTAAATTAATCCATTTCTATAAATCTATACCTTGCCACATGGCTCATGGCTTACTGGCATCTTCACATGCTGCTTATCATGGCGGCGGCTGGCAGTGTCTCCCTCTGCCTTCCAATTCTCTCAGTTCTCCTCTCTGTTAGTCCCGCCTATACTTCCTGCCTGGCTACTGGCCAATCAGTGTTTTATTTATTGACCAATAAGAGCAACACATTTGACATAGAGACCATCCCACAGCACTTCCCCTTTTCTTTTCTTTCTTTCTTTTTTTTTTTTAAAGGAAGGTTTTAACTTTTATACATCTTCAAAGCCAGCTTGGTATATTTGGGAATTTGGGTGTAGTTTCTCTTACTACTTCCTGCTGGAGGGGGGCACTGTATCTTATGGGGACACAAAGAAAATTTTAGGATTATGGAGTAGTCCGTGAGAGTGTATCATCTGAGCCAGTTGCCTTGAAACGGTTCTGGATGTTGAATCATCTGGGCCTTGGTGTCATCGGAGACCTTTCAGGGGGTCTTGGCTGGTCAAACCTGATGTATCTTTATCTGGAACAAACCCATAGCCTCTGGCTTTCTGTGGAAACAAAAGCAGAGCCTCCTTTCCAAAGCAACATATCCTTACATCCAAATTTTGAAGTCAAGGTACCTTTAAAATATACATATTGGTTTAACTCAACATCTCTTATGATCAAATATTTTTCTTCAGTTACGAATATCAAAGAGAACATAATCCAGATTCTCTGTGTTATAGCCATCTTTATGTGGCTTATTATTTATATTACCTTGAATCTATTGCTTTAAACTGCAGCATTCTAAGACTAAAATGGCACTGTGGCTGCTGGCTCTGCCCACTTTAGCTTCCCAACATGGCGGTGGTACATTTTTCACCAGCTCTGGGAGCTATCACCTCTCAGCAATAGTGGGTCTATGCTTCTATCAAAGCAGCATGTAGCCCAGAAACCTCTTTTTTTGTTTTGTACTAGCAAAGGCTGAATCCACCACCACGCAGCTTAATGTGCCACTTGCAGAGGCCTCATTCCCGCCACACTGTAGGTCAAGCACACACACCAGGAACCTGCCATAGTAGCTCAAACACGCAGGCTGCCACTAACTTGAGAGAGACAACTAGGAACTGTTTTTAGCTCTATTTTAGAATCTTTTTTTATCAGGTTGGGTGCCACCTATGAATGAAGACTTTTATTCATCAGACAACATTTTAATTACAGAATCAAATTTAAAAAGTAAAAATTAGATGTTAGGACTTTTGAGAAAAAAAATGAAACAAAACAAAATAAAGTCCACAGATTTTGAAAACAATCTGCCTGGGCCTAGAGCTGTCTAAAAAAAGGAGCAGCGCACAGGCACAGGGTGTCCTCTCCAAATAATTGGGAAAATGTTACCTTGCATTCCATTTAGAACATTTTCTGGCTTATGAGAAGTCATAGTAAAATTATTAAACAGAAATGTATACATAAATCTTATAAAAATAATTGAAGGTTTTATTGTTGAGGGACCCTAGTTTTTACACATAACATTAGCTATACTGTTGAATATTCATGTTCATTTTCATGTTCAGCCAGATATATAAATTTCCAAGAAAGATGGCCTACCCATCAAAGAATATGAATTTCTAAAACTGTCAAAGTCAAAATTTCATAAAAATAGTCTTATCCTCTATATGCACTCAAGTTGAGAAATAATATTTAATGTATTCCTATGTGTATACATGGATTTGTCTCTACACATATGTGTGTTCTTGTATGTGTATCTATGTGCACTTAGGAACATATAATTATAAATGCATACAAATTGGGAAATAATTGCACAATAATAGCACATACATCTCACATATAATTCAGCTAAAGATGGAAGTAAGGTGCTTATGATATTTCAGAATCCACTCTTTTCCTTCTTTGCATGCATACCCTGTTTAAAAATACATGCTTCCTATTTTCTGACTACGAAAGATATATTGGGCAGCACTTTGAAAATAGGAAGAACTGCCATCACATTTTCTGGCAACTGTCAAGAGCCTATGTTTCCTTCCATAAGATCAATGCTTATAAATCACTTGCTTTTTAAGCACGTAGTTAACAGACATCATATCTTAAAACATCACAATATCCCTGAAATAGGAAAAAGAGAAATTGACACTCTCTTCCTCGATAAAAATCTGAAGCCCTTGGTTGAATTACTGAAACATAGCAATACCTGACGAAAATCACCATGATCTTAGAACAACAATTATAACCTTGGGCGCAGTGCTCTCACTCCTGTGGCTGCAACTGTTCTTTTAGTACAGTTAATGTCCTTTGCATTTTCTAAAGGTGCTTGGACAAGGAACATTTATTAGGAAAAAAGTACATTTTTTCCCTCTAGTGATATGCTTCCAATTAATGTGGCTTTCATTTATATGCTCAGCTTCCTTAGATTTAAGCCCCAGACAGATCAAACACACAAAGTAACATTCACCCTATTTCTTCTTGAGTTGTCGTTCTCCAAAGCCCTTTCTTTTCCACTTTAGCCAACTGTGACAACACATGACAAACTATTTTCCTTTTGTTTTGCACACCCTCGATATACATCTTTAATCATGTACAGTTTTTTTTTTTCTGGAAACATTATGACATTTCCATGTGATTTTTTGCTTAGTATAAGCACTCTTTTATTACACACACACACACACACACACACACACACACACACACACACACGCATGCACACGCACACGCACACGCACACACACACACACACACACACACACACACACACACATATAAAGGTTACCACTGGTGTAGGCAATATTAATATAAAACGTCATGTGTCATTGCTTGGACATTATAGTGAAGCTGCTTACAGCTGCCCCAAGTGTTTATTGTTAGCTGTGAATTAATCTGCTGCTCTAATGTGACATGTTCAGTAAATGACATGGATCATTGGCTGGTTCAAGGTCTCTGCTATAGCAATATGAGACAAATAAAAGAAATAATGCTTCTCAGTGTAAAATGTTCCCTAAACCTTTTCTGTAACTAAATAAAGTGAGGAGCTGACAAGAAAATACTACTAACACATCATCATGATCTTTAGCACGCACTAAAGAGTATTGCTACTGTTTCTACACTGAAATGAATTACTAACTCATTAAGTTAAATAAACATCTGACTTTTCGGGATGAAATATAACCCTTTATTACTCTATTGAGATCAGTTTTTTTTTCTCTTTCCAGAATTTGGAAGTATTTTCAAAGTATATGTAGGGTAAATTTAGAGCCTAAACAAAGACACAGATTGTTAAATATTAAAATTATTTGGAGCATTATGTCTGAATTTTTACCTAGAGTGTTTCCCATAGAAGGAGATATGAGGATTAGATATGGTTTGTGGCCTCCCTCCTGCCTTGAAGGACAGCTCTGTTCTTTCCCTTTGTATAAAAGTTGCTTAAAATTTCTTTTAAAGGAAGACTTTTGTAAACTTGAGAAAAACTGTAAATCTACTACTATTATTAATCTTGTCTTAGTCTGCTTTCCTTTGTAGCTTTGGAACCCATATTGTCTCAACTTTGATGACGAAAAAATCCTGTTCTTAGCAGTCAGGATTGGTGTTAATAGTACAGAGAATGACATGATACTAGTGGAGATAGTAGCACAGAACCCGGCCCAGCAAAAAAAAGCCTAAATACTTGGTGAATCCTTTATATCATAGTTAACTTTCATTATTATTTTTATTTTCTTTGTAAACCTGTCTGTAATTTCATCTCGGATTGTTTATTGTTTTCAGAAAATAAAATGTTTTGCATAGAGACTGTATAAACACATGACTTTCAAAGAACACAGTCCGATGGGTGCATCTGCCTCTCCTCCTATTCAGCTTCAATTGAGGCGATAACAAAGCGATCTGTGTCATTATGATCTCATGAGAAGTATATGAGATGCTTCCATTGAAATTTCTCTGAAATCTTAATGCAACCATTATGGTTCATCCACTGAAATCATAATCATATGTTCTGAAGCCATCATGGTGTATCGTGTCAATGCATACTAAGGGAGTCCTCGTGCACAGACCATTGACATGATGGACTATAATGGCTCTTTCAGAACTGCTATGGTCCGCTGTGCCAATGCATACTGAGGGAGCCTTTAACGCACTGATCCAAGCCTGCTGAGTATGTCTCTATTATGCGCAAGGAGTTATTCATATGACTCATTTGATGAAGAGCTAGTTACTTGATTCTTGTTGATTTTTAATGTCTCACAGTGACACAATAATCAGTACACTTCACAATGCTATAGAATAAAGCTTTTATTTAAGAGTATGGAGCAGTCATAAATCTCACATGGCACAGGACAACTGACTTTGTCAATATCAAGGATGTTAACACCCTCTAGGGTTTAGCGAAACAGGCTGTAGTATAGTCTCTCACTGTGACCACCCTGGAATTTTTGTTCATCAGCAGTGAAAGCTGTTGAAAGCCCTTTCTTTTCATACCTAGGCAGCACAGCATATCTCTGCTTGTGATTTATTATTGAAAATTCAGAGCCACAAAATGAACTGTGCTACTAAAGTCATTTCTGAGTGAGGAGAGCCTAAGATACATATACAAAAAATAGTAAAAGTCGTAAAATACAAGAATAAAACATACTGATTTTACATTACTGTGGGAGGAACTAAGTGTTGGAATATGGAAATACTTAATAATTCTAAAGTTAAGTTTGTCTGCATAAATAAAAGTCCTGTGTTTTGCAATTAATTAAAATGAAGTTAAGAAATCTAGTATGTAGCACTAATTCCAAAATTCAGTGTCTAATAAAAATTTAAAAATATTTTGCAAAGTTTTAAGCCTTGTCTTCTCTTTCATGTAAAAAAGTTTCTGGTTTTCCCTTAAGTTTCTTTGCCCCTCTCTTCTCATTTTTCTCATTCTCTTTTTTATTTTGATTTCCCAGCAAAAAAGGATATTTTTTAACTTGTTTTGCTCTCAGCAAAATATTATTCTTCTTAAAGTATTCAGTGATAACTGCAGTTACATATGTATGACTTACTTTCTCATTAATGATTCAAGAACAATACAAAAACAACCGAGCAATATCATAGAAAATTAAAATCTCGAAATCTAGTTTCTTACAACCAAAGTAAAGAAAGGTGCTATATTTAGGTCAAGAAAGCTCATTATGTCTCATGCACAGAATTACCAGAATTACTGTTACTTTTGTTTGAAAGGCCAGTTAATCAGTGTCACTAAAACAGCAGAAAAAGACAAAGTCAGGCTAATAATGAAAGTAATGCTGTGGAATACACCCATGCCAAACAGTCTCCATCTTTTCTAGCCGACCCACCTCAAGGTTTTTCACTCCACATTTGTTCTAGTTCCTTAAGGACTGAGAGCTTTGATAGTCTGTCCGCTCAGCTGTGTATTGTAGCTTCCAGTTATCATGGATTAAGTCTAAAAGGCAGAGGGAAAGAGAATTAAGTTACTTCTCCCTCGGCCCCCATGCACCTCAGCTGTGCAGTCTGGAAGTGACTAAGTCCTCGGATGCCAGAAGGGGAAGAAACTTCAGCTCTTTGGTTCCAAGAAATAAACCCTGTAGTTGATACAGTGATTTCCAGTTATTACTCTTTATTGGGCTTCTAGGCCCGTGTTCTTAATTTTATATGCAGGGATGCATAATTGTGCATGCTTCTATCACTAAAATGCTTACATTGAAATGTTTTCAGTGGAGTCATCTCTCTTATTGAAACTGTGATCAATACACTAAACAGAATCAGGACTGGCCTCAGGAAAGACTGTTAAGGTGAGTATCTGGAATTGGGCTTCTCACAAATGTAATGGACACAACCATCAATAGTTTGGGGTTTCATACAATTTTGTAACTGCAGAGAATAAATTTCAGTACCCAAGTTTTATATAACCTAAAAATTATGCCATAGAATGGTGTAATGGAGAAGAACTAGCACTATTACAAAGACTGAATATAAAAAGTTAGATAGATAGATAGATAGATAGATAGATAGATAGATAGATAGATAGAGTTTAGAATATTAGTAACTTAAAATTTCAACTGTGGCATTTCCTCAGAATCCTAGAATTCCTATAGTAATTGACATACTGTTTTCTTTTTAAGTTTTATACAAGAAGACTGAGTAAAGAAATTGGATTTAGGTAAATTCACTTGCTTGTG